>NC_134207.1:40095874-40803999 GCF_965140235.1 Caretta caretta
TTTGGGATGTATAAGTAGGGGCATAGCGAGCAGATCGAGGGACGTGATCGTTCCCCTCTATTCGACATTGGTGAGGCCTCATCTGGAGTACTGTGTCCAGTTTTGGGCCCCACACTTCAAGAAGGATGTGGATAAATTGGAGAGAGTCCAGCGAAGGGCAACAAAAATGATTAGGGGACTGGAACACATGAGTTATGAGGAGAGGCTGAGGGAGCTGGGATTGTTTAGCCTGCAGAAGAGAAGAATGAGGGGGGATCTGATAGCTGCTTTCAACTACCTGAAAGGGGGTTCCAAAGAGGATGGCTCTAGACTGTTCTCAATGGTAGCAGATGACAGAACGAGGAGTAATGGTCTCAAGTTGCAGTGGGGGAGGTTTAGATTGGATATTAGGAAAAACTTTTTCACTAAGAGGGTGGTGAAACACTGGAATGCGTTACCTAGGGAGGTGGTAGAATCTCCTTCCTTAGAGGTTTTTAAGGTCAGGCTTGACAAAGCCCTGGCTGGGATGATTTAACTGGGAATTGGTCCTGGTTTGAGCAGGGGGTTGGACTAGATGACCTTCTGGGGTCCCTTCCAACCCTGATATTCTATGATTCTATGTCCTTAAGTGAAACCTCCTCTCTGTGGTGAGTAGTAGCTCAATCTTTGTACACCCTTTTTTTATTTCATAATGTATGTCAGTTTTTCACTAATTCAGTAGCAACCTTTAAAAATACTTGCCCCACATTATATGTTTAAGAAATTACTTATATTTACATATCAATTTTTGCTGCCTGTCATATGCTGTTTTGGGCTTTACTGGCAGTGCCTTATTTATTTTACGCTTTTTTTTTCATTTAGTTTAGTTAACAGATTAATTGCTTTTGTTACTTTAACAAAGACTGTGGCTCATGTGGTTGCACAACAGTCACAGGAATAGTGATACACACCCCAAAAACCCCAGCTTTAAAAATGTTATCAATTTTCAGATTACATATATTTGATTGGATTTTTATTTGACTGGAATGGAAATATGGGCTTGATCAGCTAGGGAAAAAAGGTGTACTTAGTTTTGGTCAGTTGTTTATTTTGCTTTACATAGTAGTGTGTTTCAGAGTAACAGCCGTGTTAGTCTGTATTTGCAAAAAGAAAAGGAGGACTTGTGGCACCTTAGAGACTAACCAATTTATTTGAGCATGAGCTTTCGTGAGCTACAGCTCACTTCATCAGATGCATACCGTGGAAACTGCAGCAGACTTTATATATACACAGAGAATATGAAACAATACCTCCTCCCACCCCACTGTCCTGCTGGTAATAGCTTATCTAAAGTGATCATCAGGTGGGCCATTTCCAGCACAAATCCAGGTTTTCTCACCCTCCACCCCCCCACACAAATTCACTCTCCTGCTGGTGCTAGCCCATCCAAAGTGACAACTCTTTACATAATCAAGTCGGGCTATTTCCTGCATAAATCCAGGTTTTCTCACATCCCCCCCACCCCCATACACACACAAACTCACTCTCCTGCTGGTAAAAGCTCATCTAAACTGACCACTCTCCAAGTTTAAATCCAAGTTAAACCAGAACATCTGGGGGGGCGGGGGTAGGAAAAAACAAGAGGAAACAGGCTACCTTGAATAATGACTTAGCCACTCCCAGTCTCTATTTAAGCCTAAATTAATAGTATCCAATTTGCAAATGAATTCCAATTCAGCAGTTTCTCGCTGGAGTCTGGATTTAAAGTTTTTTTGTTGTAAGATAGCGACCTTCATGTCTGTGATTGCGTGACCAGAGAGATTGAAGTGTTCTCCGACTGGTTTATGAATGTTATAATTCTTGACATCTGATTTGTGTCCATTTATTCTTTTACGTAGAGACTGTCCAGTTTGACCAATGTACATGGCAGAGGGGCATTGCTGGCACATGATGGCATATATCACATTGGTGGATGTGCAGGTGAACGAGCCTCTGATAGTGTGGCTGATGTTATTAGGCCCTGTGATGGTGTCCCCTGAATAGATATGTGGGCACACTTCAATCTCTCTGGTCACGCAATCACAGACATGAAGGTCGCTATCTTACAACAAAAAAACTTCAAATCCAGACTCCAGCGAGAAACTGCTGAATTGGAATTCATTTGCAAATTGGATACTATTAATTTAGGCTTAAATAGAGACTGGGAGTGGCTAGTCATTATGCAAGGTAGCCTGTTTCCTCTTGTTTTTTCCTACCCCCCCCCCCTCCCCAGATGTTCTGGTTTAACTTGGATTTAAACTTGGAGAGTGGTCAGTTTAGATGAGCTATTACCAGCAGGAGAGTGAGTTTGTGTGTGTATGGGGGTGGGGGGGATGTGAGAAAACCTGGATTTATGCAGGAAATAGCCCGACTTGATTATGTAAAGAGTTGTCACTTTGGATGGGCTAGCACCAGCAGGAGAGTGAATTTGTGGGGGGGGGGGTGGAGGGTGAGAAAACCTGGATTTGTGCTGGAAATGGCCCACCTGATGATCACTTTAGATAAGCTATTACCAGCAGGACAGTGGGGTGGGAGGAGGTATTGTTTCATATTCTCTGTGTATATATAAAGTCTGCTGCAGTTTCCACGGTATGCATCTGATGAAGTGAGCTGTAGCTCACGAAAGCTCATGCTCAAATAAATTGGTTAGTCTCTAAGGTGCCACAAGTCCTCCTTTTCTTTTTGCATAGTAGTGTGTGTTGTCTCAAATTTCTTGGGTGTGCAAATGTCTAATTTTAAAATATAATACAGTACATTCTCTGATTTAAAATAATGAGTTATTAGTATTAATTAACCAGTAATTTTTTCCAGAAGTTTGCATTTGTTATTATTGTTAATATTATTTATGTATTGTAGTTTATTTATGTATTGGCTTAGGTTTTTTTTCTATTGATTGTCTGTGAAATAAATGTTGCACCAGTGAGCTGCCATAGATGAAGCTTAAAAGAGGTCTGTATATATTTTTATGCTCACCTCAGTCCCCCTACCAGGAAGAGGCTGGTGCTGCCCCTATATGAAAGAAACAAAACAACCCCAAGTATTCAAGACAATCTGCAAAAGGATGAAGAATTTTGGAGCAAAGTTATCTGGTATGATAAAATATATATACACATGTTCCACCATGATGAAAATATCTAGAAACTGTACATGGGTAAGGAGAAAGCCTAGACATTCTACATGGGGCTAAGTACTTGTAGGCCAATTCAGAAGCCATGGCTACTTCAGAATGTGGAAGCCATAAGAACACATTACACTAATTCACCAGAAAGTCACCATCTCCCTCTTAATTTCTGTGTGCAGAAAGTGTTTAAAACTCTATATAACTTAAGTCCTGTTTTTCTAGGAGGTGAACTCTTTCAGCACATGTAACCACAGTAACTGAGGCATTTGAGTTAATAATACTTGGTGGAGGGAGTTGGAGTATCCTTTTACTGAAGGTGCTGGAGTGTTTCCTTCCCTGGTCTGACAGTGCTCTCATCTGTGTTGATATTTACAGCATACTGCAAGGCCTAGCTTTTCCATCAGTCTTTTACCCTCAGGAAGCTGGGCTAGAATTGGTCTTTATTCATATCATAAAGACAGTTCCCAAAGAGTTTGCAATCTAAATTTACATGTTGTACAACAAGTGAAGGTGACAAAAGAGTTGGGAGAGGATGGAATAGGGAAGGATAAGGGTAATAGCAATGAAGGTTGTTATGGGATTTTTCTCTTTTGGGGATGGTCCTTTTATTGTTATCAAGATAAAATTTAATGTTTTTATTAGATTTTTAAGCGTGCACTGAAATGTATTCAGAGGTTCAAATTTTATAAATAAACTATCTAAATGAATAAAAATGAATTTAATATAGAAAAATAGTTGGTTCCTACTGTCAAGCACGGCGGAGGCACTGCCTTTGTGAAGACCACCTCTCTTCTAAATAGGTTGGCAAGCTGTGCTTTATTGGAAACATTTGGGATAGTGCAATGTATGAAGAGATAGTAGCATACAAATTATCCCACTGGAAAAGTAGCTTCACACCTCAAAACAGGTTTTATAAATAGCTTTCTGAAGGAAAGATCAAGCACTTAGCAACTTGGTGATCACGGCCACCTAATCTAAATCCAATAGAAGGACTTCAGAGTGAACTAAAGAAACCAGTGGCAAAGTAAATTATAGCAAGACATAACCTAAGATGCATTTTGTGAACACCTGGGAGGAACTGTCTCCCATTTGCAAGAAATATACAGAATGGGTCCTGGGGGTGATTGCGGGCAGGGGGGGTCTCTAGAGGGGGAGGTCAGGGGACAAGGAGCAGGGGAGGTTAGATAGGGAGTGGGGTCTTGGGAGGGGTGGTTAGGAACGGGAGGTCTCTGGAGAGAGCAGTCAAGTGACAAGGAGCTGTGGGGGTTGGATGGGTCGGGGGTTCTGAGGGGTCAGTCAGAGGGCGGGAAGTGACTATTAATGGAAATGCTCGAGGCCAAAGCAAGTTCGATATAATGCGGTTTCACCTATAACACGGTAAGATTTTTTGGCTTCCGAGGACCACGTTATATCGGGGTAGAGGTGTTTTAACCTTTGTTGGGGATGAAAAGGAAGGGGAGGGGCAAGAAGGAACATCTTGAAAGAATGTGCAGACTATGAAACAGCAAAAAGATTGTGGGGAAGCACCTCTTTGAAGCTGTTCAGTGGAAGCATCGATCTTAACACCAGTTTATGTTGGCTCATTGCCCCTTAGTTGATATTTTTTGTTTATTCCAGTGGGATTAGACCTTCCTGGTACTGTGTGAAATAGGTTTTGACCCAAAGAAACTAACAACCATAGGTGCCAATTGCTCTACATTTTCAGACAGTGACTGGTGGTAATTATTAGAGCTGGCACATGGACAAAGGAGAACCAGCTGGCTTCTTCCCCCATTCAGAAGCTGCCAGCAGTCAGATTGGTCCCCTGGTGCAGGCAAGGTCAGTGATGCAAAATGCACTTGACAGGCAACTGCAGCAATGCAGGGGACACACGCCACTTCCCCTCCAGCCCCCACACTGCACTGGGAAGAAGTGCACAGCTGGCTCTGTGGCTCCCATGGAGGGCTCCTTGGTTTGTGAATACTCCCCTGGGGGCTTATGCAGCTATTCTGGAGCAATTTTGTGCCAGCTATACTGACAAAAGGAGCCACAAAGCAACCTGAACCTAGACCATCATGTCTTACAGGGAAAACAACACTATAGAGAAGCACTTCCACTGGGATAGCTTTAATTACTTTAATGTCTTTAAGTGTGTAGAAGACAAAGTGGATGATTTATCAATTAGACCTGAGAAAACTCAAGTTTTACATAGACTTAACAATAAGTTTTTTAAAACTATAAATTAACAGGAATAGACAGATAAGCTTGCCCACTGTCAAATCAAGAAAAATAGACTTCTTTTTAGAGGAAGTATTTTTTAAGAACAACAAACTAAACCTTTATAAGTTCTGGGGCTCAAGAGAAAGCTAAAGTCCAGATCCTATTCTCAAAACTAAATTCAGTCTTTTAAAAGACTGAAATGTACTGGATCCTAGACATTCCTATAAATGCCTAGATAGAGTTGAAATCACTGTTGAGTAAATGTCACAAAGCATTATTTTAAATTTTACATTAAATAAGGTTCAAGAACTTGAGAATTAGTCTACTGAGAGAGACATCTTAAAAGAAAAAGAAAAGCCCTAGTTCAGTGACTAAACTCCTTAGTTTACATTTTACAAGTTAGATAATACACAGAATGGGATTTTTACACTTCACACTACAGTGTTCTAAATATACCACAGTTGCAGACCTTTATTGCCAACAATATGCAATGAATTTGGAACAGACTCAAATGCAGGAAGCAACAGGCCATAAATGTATTCTCAGTAGTGAATATAAAGCTTTAGAACAGCAACTGGCAGATGCTCACTGCTAAGCACCTACAACGAAAGAATACACTTTAAAACTGGGAAGCATGAAACAACTTGTTGGAATGTAATTGGTGAGACAAAGAGTCTAAGGTCTGGTCTACACTGGGGGAGGGAGGGCGGAAATTGATCTAAGTTACACAACTTCAGCTACGTGAATAACGTAGCTGAAGTCGATGTACTTAGATCTACTCACCGCAGTGTCTTCACTGCGGTAAGTCGACTGCTGCCGCTCCCCCGTCTACTCCGCCTGTGCCTCTCACCTGGTGGAGTACCGGAGTCGATGGGAGAGAGCTGGCGGCCGATTTATCACGTCTAGACTAGACGCGATAAATCGACCCCCACTGGATCGATCACTGCCCACCGATCCGGCGGGTAGTATATAGACAAACCCTAATTTAGGCTTAAAGTAATTTATCAAGGAAAGTGCAAATTTCAGTACAGAAACATTTCAGAAAAGGAAAGGAAAGTGATATAATTAATATAACTAGTGTTAGAAAAACTTATAATTTCCTCTATCTACTGGTTGTGAAAAATGTAAGGGTGCTTAGTAAGGAACACTTATTTGTACCCCCAAAATGTGGTTTATGTATTGGATTTCTTGAGATGGCATGTTGGAATGTCAGAGGGGAACACACAGCGATTGCAAGCCAGCAAGGCTGAATGAATCTAACTGCCAAACAATGAACAGCCATCATGGAGGCATTTTCCTAAATGGCCAAGCTGGTCAATTGGGAAAAAACAGCCTAAGGTAGAAAGAAGACTTCACACCCAGGCCCTGTAACAAAGACCACTGAGTAATACTGAAATTCCGCTCAGGCATGCATAGCAACTTTCAGAAAAGGCTGTTGCCCTGAGAAAAATGGGAACAGATGGATAGACACACGGAGACAAAGCCTGGCCCAGGAGATCCTTGACTTCCTAACAGAGTGTAAGAAAGATCTGTTCTTTTTCTGAAACTCTAGAAGGAAGCCCACCTAACTTAGCTTGAAGTGAAAGTGTGTGTGTGTAGGCTGTTAATTGTTTTGAAATAATGTTCTCTAATGCTTTGTTCCATTTGCTAATAAACATACTGGTTTTAAGAAGGTTGTTGGTTGCTGTATCACTGGTCACAGGACTCCAAAGACAGGATCAAGCAGATGATTGAACCCGTCAGGTTTGTATGATGGTTAGCATTTGACACAGATGGGAAGTTGTACCCAGATCCCAGTATAAGAATGGGAAAATTGTGAGATTTTAATCTCCTGATGGGTAAAGGCAAGAAGTCTAACACATGTGGGGATGCACTCAGAGAAACCAGAAAAAGGACAGTGTCATAACCATAATTGTGCACTGTTGGATTTCTTGAACATTCCTCCGAATCATTAGATACTGGCCACCGTCAGAGAGAGAATACAGATCTAGATGAACCAGTGGTCTGGGTCACTATGGCAATTTTTATTTTCATACAGTGTTAAAAGAATTAAGTTAAACATCTAAACTAGTTTAAAAGTCTTAGAACAATGACATTTTTCACCTTCCTATAGAATGACAAGGCTGACTGACAAAAACTAAGGACTCTCATTTCCCCTCTTGTTAATTTACAAGCTACAACTGATGAATTTGAGGAGTCCCCAGAAAATAAACATGGCCCTTACGATTCTTAACTGTAAAACAATTCTATACAACTCACTCAGGGTTGTATTTCCCCTGAACCATCTTTCCATGCCCTACACATTCAGCTTACTCTACCCAAAAAAGAAAAACAAGAAAAGGCTCAACTGCTAGAAAAGCCTGACAAAAATCTGAAAGAGCCTCCCCTCCCCCCAAAAAGGTAAAAGATCTGAAGCCTGCTCACAGGAGAATTTTATCTTAAGAGTTGTAAGTAGGGTCTGAATGAATGCTTCCCTAACCGCTAGCTGACAGGGGGAGAGACTTTGTAAATACAGTTTGCTCCTGCTCTGCTTAGATATTCTGCACATAGAATGGTGACAAAGTAATCAATTTTGGCTGGTGTTGGGTACAAATCACTTTAGTACTGAATGCAGAGGTAGTGAAATGTTGTTACCAAAATGTTGTAATTATTGTCGGAATACAAGGAAGCAGGACTGTGCTTAACCTGTCCCAAATGAGGGGGGTCACCTTCAGCTGAAAGGACCTCATTAAGCCAGGGGCTCGAATGCCAGAGCCCTGTGAAAGTAAGGGGAGGGAACAGGTGTCTCAACTAGGAAGCTGCACACCCTCACCAAGGGTCCTCCCTGGACTGGTTTAACCTATTCCTCCCCACTGTTTAAAGAAAGAGCTAAATGGGCTCATTGGGAGCTTCTTTGTTATTTTAAATGCTCAGTCGGAGGTAAAAATCAGTTGTGGTGGGACTGTGCTCTACCCAGGGCTGACAATCACTGAGAGTTGAAATTGCTTGAGATGAGGCAGTGTTTTTGCCCAGCCTGCAAAGAGCTGAAAATCATTAAGAGACTGATGTGCAGAGGTCACAGCAGAGACACAGGTGGCAGCAGAAGGTGATTGATAGTTGGCTGGCGAATGAGCAGCTGGTCAGGCACCGAGCAGAATGAGCAGCCGGTAGGGCAGCCGGCGGAGAGGTGCAGCAAGCGGCTGGCGGGGCGGCCGGCAGAGAGGCACAGCAAGTGGCTGGCGGGGCGGCCGGCGGAGAGGGCCCATGGAGCAAGTAAGGTGCCTCCTGACTTCCATTCAGGGTGAGAGGTGAACTCTGCAGATGCATCTCTGAACTCTGGGTCTGCACTAACCAAGGACAGCAACTGTGAGTGGGGTGCAGAGAAGGGATGGGCACGTTAAAGGGATTTTTGGGTTGCTGGATTTAAGAACCTGAGGGGAAAAGGACACTGCCCAACTTACTTTGCTCATGGTTTATGTTTATAAATCCTGTTTGCCATGTTTTCCCAAATTAACAATGAGTTACTTCTTTCCTTTTATTAAACTTTTCTTTTCTACACTCGACCCTGTGCTTGCAAGTGGGGAAATAATGACTCTCAGAGGCACCCAGGGTGTGTAATTTTCCCAGGTTACTGGGTGGGGGCTTGAGCCAGTTCTGTGTTGTATCAATGGAAAGGAACCCCTAGATACTGAACCCAGCCCTGGTTGCTGCTGGCTCTGCTTGGCAGAAGGGTTACTGAGTGATGCTTATTTTGTCAAAGTTCTGCTCCCATTTGTCTTAGGTGCATAAAAAGAACTGTTGCAGGGTTGAAAGCTAGAAGCAGCACAAGGGAAAACCTCAGTACAGGATACAAGGAAAAAAAGCAGCTCATAAAAGGGGCAGGGCTGTAGAGAATAGAACCCCCAGACTGGTAACGTCATTTTATCAGCCTTTACAGAGAGATAGGCTGGATCCCCAGGTGATTAAGATTCCAGGTGGAGGTCAGAGAGCTTTTCTGTTTAAGAATCAGAACACTGTCCCCAATGAGTCAGTAACAGAGACAGGGAATTACTATCACCCTCTATCCCTTCTTCCTGAGGTGGGCTCCTACAGGTGCTATAAACTAGGCATTGGCTCTGGGGAATGAAAGACCAAAATGAAAAGTACAGGACTGGAGAACCAGTTCCTGAGACTGAACTGGAAGTAACTGCAGTGCTAGAAAGCAATTGATACAATCAGATAAAGTGGGTCTCTATAACAATAGTTAACCATGTTGACTCCAAATATGAAAGTCTTTACGGACTTTTTTTTAACCATTTCATGAACAGGATGGGGTGACTCACCTCCCCATGGACCATTTCTTAAATAAGTCAAGTAGAAACTCAAAAACCATTCATCGAAGAGGAACAAATGTTACTAGCCCTGCAGCAGAGAGGATGCATTGCCTTTAAAATTCTAGGCCTCCTATCTCCCAAGAGAAAAGAGAACACAATATATTGGGTATGGATGAGTGAGGAGAGCTATAGCAAATCTACCAGTGACAGTGGGAAATACCCAGGAATTGTTTTTGAAAATAAGACAAGTAGCCCAAAAAAGCTATTAGTTCAGGGAGAAGAGGAGGAATTCAGAACCTCCCGCTTCAAAATACCTCCAAGGAATAAGAACAAGACAGATTCTTTCTCCGGCTGTTCCACTGCTGTTTCTCCATCTTAGAGAGAGCTTGGGTTTTTATAGACCACTTCTTGGATGGGGAATCTTTTGTAAGACCAAATCTGTAGTTACTTAAAAGTATATTCATTTAACCCTAATTTTCAAAAGCATTTAACATTATATGTTAAATATGTGGCACTTGCCAGATGGTTTTTACTTTCATTATTCAACACCATGTGATGAGTTAACGTCAATAGAATATGATTCACTCAAGAGAAGAAAAAAGCCAACTCTGTAAATAACTCACTATTACTAACTAAGCCCTGGTCTACACTAGGACTTTAGGTTGAATTTAACAGCGTTAAATCGATGAAAACCTGCACCCGTCCACACGATGAAGCCCTTTATTTCGACTTAAAGGGCTCTTAAAATCGATTTCCTTCCTCCACCCGGACAAGTGGATTAGTGCTTCAATCGGCCTTGCTGGCTCGAATTTGAGGTACTGTGGACACAATTTGACGGTATTGGCCTCCGGGAGCTATCCCAGAGTGCTCCATTGTGACTGCTCTGGACAGCACTCTCAACTCAGATGCACTGGCCAGGTAGACAGGAAAAGAACCGCGAACTTTTGAATCTCATTTCCTGTTTGGCCAGCGTGGCAAGCTGCAGGTGACCATGCAGAGCTCATCAGCAGAGGTGACCATGATGGAGTCCCAGAATCGCAAAAGAGCTCCAGCATGGACCGAACGGGAGGTACGGGATCTGATCGCTGTTTGGGGAGAGGAATCCGTGCTATCAGAACTCCGTTCCAGTTTTCGAAATGCCAAAACTTTTGTCAAAATCTCCCAGGACATGAAGGACAGAGGCCATAACAGGGACCCGAAGCAGTGCCGCGTGAAACTGAAGGAGCTGAGGCAAGCCTACCAGAAAACCTGAGAGGTGAATGGCCGCTTCAGGTCAGAGCCCCAAACATGCCGCTTCTATGATGAGCTGCATGCCATTTTAGGGGGTTCAGCCACCACTACCCCAGTCGTGTTGTTTGACTCCTTCAATGGAGATGGAGGAAACAAGGAAGCAGGTTTTGGGGATGAAGAAGATGATGCTGATGATGAGGTTGTAGATAGCTCACAGCAAGGAAGCGGAGAAACCAGTTTTCCCGACAGCCAGGAACTGTTTCTCACCCTAGACCTGGAGCCAGTACCCCCTGAACCCACCCAAGGCTGCTTCCTGGACCCGGAAGGCGGAGAAGGGACCTCCGGTGAGTGTACCTTTTAAAATACTATACATGGTTTAAAAGCAAGCATGTGAAAAGGATTACTTTGCCCTGGCATTCACGGCTCTCCTGCATGTACTCCCAAAGCCTTTGCAAAAGGTTTCTGGGGAGGGCAGCCTTGTTGTGTCTTTCATGGTAGGACACTTTACCACTCCAGGCCAGTAACACGTACTCAGGAACCATTGTACAACAAAGCATTGCAGTGTATGTTTGCTGGCGTTCAAACAACATCCGTTCTTTATCTCTCTGTGTTATCCTCAGGAGAGTGAGATATCATTCATGGTCACCTGGTTGAAATAGAGTGCTTTTCTTCAGGGGACACTCAGAGGAGCCCGTTCCTGCTGGGCTGTTTGCCTGTGGCTAAATAGAAATGTCCCCCGCTGTTAGCCACGGGGAGGGGGGAGGGTTGAGGGGGTAGCCACGCGGTGGGGGGAGGCAAAATGCGACCTTGTAACGAAAGCACATGTGCTATGTATGTAATGTTAACAGCAAGGTTTACTCTGAAAGAGTGTAGCCACTGTTTTATAAAATGTGTCTTTTTAAATACCGCTGTCCCTTTTTTTTTCTCCACCAGCTGCATGTGTTTCAATGATCACAGGATCTTCTCCTTCCCAGAGGCTAGTGAAAATTAGAAAGAAAAAAAAAACGCACTCGAGATGAAATGTTCTCCGAGCTCATGCTGTCCTCCTGCACTGACAGAGCACAGACGAATGCGTGGAGGCAAATAATGTCAGAGTGCAGGAAAGCACAAAATGACCGGGAGGAGAGGTGGCGGGCTGAAGAGAGTAAGTGGCGGGCTGAGGACAGGGCTGAAGCTCAAATGTGGCGGCAGCGTGATGAGAGGAGGCAGGATTCAATGCTGAGGCTGCTGGAGGACCAAACCAGTATGCTCCAGTGTATGGCTGAGCTGCAGCAAAGGCAGCTGGAGCACAGACTGCCACTACAGCCCCTGTGTAACCAACCGCCCTCCTCCCCAAGTTCCATAGCCTCCACACCCAGACGCCCAAGAACGCGGTGGAGGGGCCACTGGCCAACCAGCCACTCCGCCACAGAGGATTGCCCAAAAAAAAAGAAGGCTGGCATTCAATAAATTTTAAAGTTGTAAACTTTTAAAGTGCTGTGTGGCATTTTCCTTCCCTCCTCCACCACCCCTCCTGGGCTACCTTGGTAGTCATCCCCCTATTTGTGTGATGAATGAATAAAGAATGCATGAATGTGAAGCAACAATGACTTTATTGCCTCTGCAAGCTGTGATCGAAGGGAGGAGGGGAGGGTGGTTAGCTTACAGGGAAGTAGAGTGAACCAAGGGGCGGGGGGTTTCATCAAGGAGAAACAAACAGAACTTTCACACCGTAGCCTGGCCAGTCATGAAACTGGTTTTCAAAGCTTCTCTGATCCGTACCGCGCCCTCCTGTGCTCTTTTAACCGCCCTGGTGTCTGGCTGTGCGTAACCAGCTGCCAGGTGATTTGCCTCAACCTCCCACCCCGCCATAAACGTCTCCCCCTTACTCTCACAGATATTGTGGAGCACACAGCAAGCAGTAATAACAGTGGGAATATTGGTTTCGCTGAGGTCTAAGCGAGTCAGTAAACTGCGCCAGCGTGCCTTTAAACGTCCAAATGCACATTCTACCACCATTCTGCACTTGCTCAGCCTGTAGCTGAACAGCTCCTGACTACTGTCCAGGCTGCCTGTGTACGGCTTCATGAGCCATGGCATTAAGGGGTAGGCTGGGTCCCCAAGGATAACTATAGGCATTTCAACCTCCCCAACAGTTATTTTCTGGTCTGGGAATAAAGTCCCTTCCTGCAGCTTTTGAAACAGACCAGAGTTCCTGAAGATGCGAGCGTCATGTACCTTTCCCGGCCATCCCACGTTGATGTTGGTGAAATGTCCCTTGTGATCCACCAGAGCTTGCAGCACTATCGAAAAGTACCCCTTGCGGTTTATGTACTCGCCGGCTTGGTGCTCCGGTGCCAAGATAGGGATATGGGTTCTGTCTATGGCCCCACTACAGTTAGGGAATCCCATTGCAGCAAAGCCATCCACTATGACCTGCATATTTCCCAGGGTCACTACCCTTGATATCAGCAGATCTTTGATTGCGTGGGCTACTTGCATCACAGCAGCCCCCACAGTAGATTTGCCCACTCCAAATTGATTCCCAACTGACCGGTAGCTGTCTGGCGTTGCACGCTTCCACAGGGCTATCGCCACTCGCTTCTCAACTGTGAGGGCTGCTCTCATCTTGGTATTCATGCGCTTCAGGGCAGGGGAAAGCAAGTCACAAAGTTCCATGAAAGTGCCCTTACGCATGCGAAAGTTTCGCAGCCACTGGGAATCGTCCCAGACCTGCAACACTATGCGGTCCCACCAGTCTGTGTTTGTTTCCCGAGCCCAGAATCGGCATTCCACAGCATGAACCTGCCCCATTAGCACCATGATGCATGCATTGGCAGGGCCCATACTTTCAGAGAAATCTGTGTCCATGTCCTGATCACTCACGTGACCGCGCTGACGTCGCCTCCTCGCCCGGTATCGCTTTGCCAGGTTCTGGTGCTGCATATACTGCTGGATAATGTGTGTGGTGTTTAATGTGCTCCTAATTGCTAAAGTGAGCTGAGCGGCCTCCATGCTTGCCTTGGTATAGCGTCCGCACAGAAAGAAGGCACGGAACGATTGTCTGCCGTTGCTCTGACGGAGGGAGGGGCGACTGACGACATGGCTTACAGGGTTGGCTTCAGGGAGCTAAAATCAACAAACGGGGTGGCTTTACATCAAGGAGTATTTCAGGCAGGACTTCACGGAGGGTTCCAATAAGAAATGGTGCACCTAAGTTATTGTTCCTATTGGAACAAGGAGGTTAGTCTGGCCTCTGATTGATACATGGCTAGATTTACCTCGCTGCACCTTCTCTGTGAGTGACTGCAGTGTGACCTAGAGGAATGAGTCTCCTAGACGGGGGAGGAGGCAAATGAGTACAAAACAAATCTGGTCTATTTCTTGTTTTGATCCACTCCATCTATCTTTTACATCTTTGGCTGGCAGCAGACGGTGCAGAAGGACTGCATGCCATCCACATCTCAGGGCTGCTCGGCAGAAGATGGTGCAATAGGACTGCTAGTAATCCGTATCGCCTGCCTGCTCATCATAAGACGGTTCAATAGGACTGACTGCAGGACTAAAGAGAATGACCTGGTCAAGTCACTCCAAATTTAGTCCCTGCGCCCATGTCTGCCCAGGCGCTCCCAGCCAACGTGGCCAGGAGCACCTCGGACATGACGATGACGGCTACCAGTCGTACTGTACCGTCTGCTGCCACAAGGCAAGGGGTTGCTGCTACTGTGTAGCAATGCAGTACCGCATCTGCCAGCACCCAGGAGACATACGGTGACGGTTACCTGAGCGGGCTCCATGCTTGCCGTGGTATGGCGTCTGCACAGGTAACTCAGGAAAAAGGCGCAAAACAATTGTCTGCCCTTGCTTTCACGGAGGGAGGGAGGGAACAGGGGCCTGACAATATGTACCCAGAACCACCCGCGACAATGTTTTAGCCCCATCAGAGTGCTCCATTGTGACTGCTCTGGACAGCACTCTCAACTCAGATGCACGATTGTTTGCCGTTGCTCTGACGCAGGGAGGGGCGACTGAGGACACGCCTTAGAGGGTTGGCTTCAGGGAGCTAAAATCAACAAAGGGGGTGGCTTTACATCAAGGAGTATTTCAGGCAGGACTTCACGGAGGGTTCCAATAAGAAATGGTGCACCTAAGTTATTTTTCTTATTGGAACAAGGAGGTTAGCCTGGCCTCTGATTGATACATGGCTAGATTTACCTCACTGCACCTTCTCTGTGAGTGACTACAGTGTGACCTAGAGGAATGAGTCCCCTAGACAGGGGAGGGGAGGAAGCAAATGAGTACAAAACAAATCTGGTCTATTCCTTGTTTTGATCCACTCCATCTATCTTTTACATCTTTGGCTGGCAGCAGACGGTGCAGAAGGACTGCATGCCATCCACATCTCATGGCTGCTCGGCAGAAGATGGTACAGTACGACTGCTAGCCATCCACATCTCATGGCTGCTCGGCAGAAGATGGTGCAGTACGACTGCTAGCCATCCTCATCTCTTGCCTGCCCGGCAGAAGATGGTACAGTACGACTGCTAGCAATCCGTATCGCCTGCCTGCTCACCATAAAACGGTTCAATAGGACTGACTGCAGGACTAAAGAGAATGACCTGGTCAAGTCACTCCAAATTTAGTCCCTGTGCCCATGTCTGCCCAGGTGCTCCAAGCCGACGTGGCCAGGAGCACCTCGGACATGACGATGACGGCTACCAGTCGTACTGTACCGTCTGCTGCCACAAGGCAAGGGGTTGCTGCTACTGTGTAGCAACGCAGTACCTCGTCTGCCAGCACCCAGGAGACATAGGGTGACAGTTACCTGAGCGGGCTCCATGCTTGCCGTGGTATGGCGTCTGCACAGGTAACTCAGGAAAAAAGGTGCAAAACAATTGTCTGCCCTTGCTTTCACGGAGGGAGGGAGGGAACGGGGGCCTGACGATATGTACCCAGAACCACCCGCGACAATGTTTTAGCCCCATCAGGCATTGGGATCTCAACCCAGAATTCCAATGGGCAGCGGAGACTGCGGGAACTGTGGGATAGCTACCCACAGTGCAACGCTCCAGAAGTCGACGCTTGCCTCGGTACTGTGGAAGCACTCCGCCGAGTTAATGCACTTAATGCACTTAGAGCATTTTCTGTGGGGACACACACACTCGAATATATAAAACCGATTTCTAAAAAAATGACTTCTATAACTTCGACCTTATTCCGTAGTGTAGACATACCCTAACTAAGGAAAACTAGAACAGAGAGGGCAGCCAACAAGTGGAGAAAGGAAACATCAGAGATGAGGATGCCCAAGAAAAGAGAAGGCAAGGTAGTAGGATGTCCCTGGGATCAGGTGCAGCAGCCAGAAGTAAAAAAGGAAGGTTAAGGATTAGATGCAGCAGGGAACAGGAAGCACAGTCACCATAAGAAAGAGGAGAGTTAAGGATTGGATTTCTGTGTCATGCTGCCCCCAAAACAAAGGAAAAACACCAAGCCAGAGAGAGAAAAAAGGAAAGAAAAAGTGTAAGACACTTTTGATATGATCTGCAGCCCTCATGATATAGTCTCAAAAGAGAGAAGCTAAGTAAGTTCAAGCTAGGGACAGTACTTATTTAGGAGGCTTCCAAAGTTGTTTCAGGAAATAGTGTTGATGACATCCTCCCTCTGAGTCAGTACTATGCCAGTTCTACATCAAGTTGTTAAAGGATGCTGGGAAGATGTAGAGATCATCTTTTTGGTCAGACAAAGCTCAGGTGTTGACTACTTGTGGTCTTTCTACTTGGAACCCACTGACATTGCTTGCAATTCTTATTTGATATTATACCACACAACACCACCCACAGAGGGCGTTCAACCTTTCTCATTTGTTTGAAAAGTGTTACAGCAACACATCAAAGCGGAGAGATTTCTGGGTACAGTAACTCCTCACTTAAATTCGTCCCAGTTAACGTTGTTACATTGTTGATCAATTAGGGAACATGTTCGTTTAAAGTTGTGCAATGCTCCCTTATAACGTCGTTTGGCAGCCGCCTGCTTTGTCCACTGCTTGCAGGAAGAGCAGCCCGTTGCAGCTAACTGGTGGGGGCTTGGAACCAGGGTGGACCAGCAGCCCCCCTATCAGCTCCCCGCTCCCTTAAGTTCCCTGTGCAGCAGCCACCAAGCAGACTATCAATTGCCAGCAGTTCAGCTGTCCCTCCCCCCATTGCCATATGCTGCTCCTGCCCTATGCCTTGGAGCTGCTCTCCAGAGCCTCCTGCTTGGAGGGGGCGGAGGGGTAATGTCAGGGTGACCCCCTCCCCCCTGCTCCTGCCCTCCGCTTACACCATCTCCATAGAGCGGGGGGACACCACGACAGGGCTCAGGACGGAGGGAGCTTCCTGGCAGCAGCTGCTGTGGTCTCAGCTTGCTGATTAACTTAACTAGGTAGTGTACTTAAGCGTGGTGTCAGCGTACTTAAAGGGAAAATGCACATCTCTGTCTCTGTCTGCCATGCTGTCTCCCCTCCCTCCATTCGTGCTGCCTTGTAGACTGTGAGGCTACATTAACAACGAGTTAACCCTTGAGGGCTCAGCCAATTGCTAGTTCATCATTTAGCAGTAAGGCATTCCCTGGGAAATATCCCACCCTCTGACTCCACCACCTCAACCAAGCTTCACAATCATCATCGCTGTGTACAGTATTAAATTATTTGTTTAAAACTTATACTGTGTGTGTGTGTGTGTCATAAGTACAAAGGGAAAGGTAACCACCTTTAAATCCCTCCTGGCCAGAGGAAAAACGCTTTCACCTTTAAAGAGTTAAGAAGCTAAGCTAACCTCACTGGCACCTGACCAAAATGACCAATGAGGAGACAAGATACTTTCAAAGCTGGAGCTGGGGGGTGGGGACAAAGGGTCTGTCTGGGTGATGCTTTTGCCGGGAACAGATCAGGAACGTAGCTCAGAAAAAAACTTTTTAGCTCCTGTAAAAAGTTAGTAAGTAATCTAGCGAGAAATGTGTTAGATTTCCTTTTGTTTAATGGCTGGTAAAATAGGCTGTGCTGAATGGAATGTATATTCCTGTTTTTGTGTCTATTTGTACCTTAAGGTTTTGCCTAGAGGGATTCTCTATGTTTTGAATCGGATTACCCTGTAAGGTATTTACCATCCTGATTTTACAGAGGTGATTCTTTTACCTTTTCTTTAATTAAAATTCTTCTTTTAAGAACCTGATTGTTTTTTCATTGTTCTTAAGATCCAAGGGTTTGGGTCTGTGTTCACCTGTACAAATTGGTGAGCATTTTTATCAAGCCTTCCCCAGGAAAGGGTGTGTAGGGCTTGTGGGGATATTTTGGGGGAAGACGTCTCCAAGTGAGCTCTTTCCCTTCTCTTTGTTTAACACATTTGGTGGTGGCAGCATAGGGTCATGGACAAGGCAAAGTTTGTACCTTGAGGAAGTTTTTAACCTAAGCTGGTAAGAATAAGCTTAGGGGGTCTTTCATGTAGGTCCCCACATCTGTACCCTAGAGTTCAGAGTGGGGAAGGAACCTTGATAATGTGTGTGTGTAGTCTTTTGTCTGGCAAAAAAAATTTCCCTGGAACATAACCCCCGCTATTTACATTAATTCTTATGGGGAAATTGGATTCGCTCAACATCATTTCGCTTAGAGTCGCATTTTTCAGGAACATAACTACAACGTTACGTGAGGAGTTACCGTATACCTTTCCCAGAATATTCTCTGCTGTGATGCCCCTGCACTTCAGAGCAGAAGTACAAAAGGGGCATGCATATTTGTCAAGCCAAAGAGATGTCTGGGAAAAGCAACAAACTTTTGGTTTCTCTCCTATTCTTTCTCCTCCTCAGATTTTATTTCACACAGACAGAAAAACTCTTAATTGAATAGCAATAACCTATACTCCAGTAGAATGATAATCTCTTTTCCCCACTTAGTAACTTTCTCCCCATATAATATTACACGTTTGACCAAACTGGAATTTTAAATGTTTCCTTTTAAAGTTTCTACCTATTGTTGCTTGCTGATATTGATTGCTGTACAGATTTTTTCCATATTTTTTACTGTTATGTTTCTAAATATATAAACACACAAATCTTTATGAAAACACAAAACTATCATCATATAACTATTTTCAATCAAACATTAGGTTTTAGAAAAATACTCTCCTGAAATCAGAACTCCCTTCTATCCTGGGACATCACAGAACAAATTATTCTGTGGTTCAGAATGAAAGCTCAACCTCGCCCCCACTGGCATGGTGGCCCTGAAAAATAAAGTATGCTACTTACTCATTATTGTTAATATTTATTGAAAACCCAACTGTAATGGGTTCCTCCTGGGGTGCCACTTGGAACTGAGGTACCACTGAGCCTTCCTGACTCACCAGCCTGGGCTCCCTTTCACATAGTGGTGCTGTGATAAGTTGCCAAGCTCTCCAAGCTTGCTCTTTCACCAGAATTCACACAGATAGGGACACACCCCACTGCAGCTTCACACACAGATGCTAACATCAGCTCTGCATGGGAAGGCTCAGCTAAGGCACCTCCCAGTTGCTAAGGCACGCACCCTCTCTGGAGTGTAAACCCCAAATTATATAGTCTTGCACTGCACAGGGAACTGTACAGCATAAGCTCATAAAATTTGTCCCCACCCTCCATGTGGAGGAAGATATGCAACATATCATAGCTTTCTGCCCCAAGTATGAGTTCCATACTGGTTTTAGACAAAACAAAAACAAGTTTATTAACTACTAAAGGATAGATTGTAAGTGATTATAAATGATAGCTAAGAGATCAAAGCAATAAATAGTAAATAAACAAAACCACAAACTGAGCTTAATATACTAAATAGGTAGGATATGAATTAGCAAATTCTCACCCTGAGTGATATACAGGCTAGCAGATTCTTAAGGCACAAGCTGCCCTGGCTTTCCCAAGTTTTCATACACTAAAAATACGCTAAAAATCCCTCTACCCTGGGATCAACACTTCCCAGAGTTCAGTCCTTGCCCCTCAGGTGTTTCCAGATATGTTGTTGTAGGGAGAATGAGGTCCCATCATGATGTCATTGTCCCCCTTTTATATCTTCTTCCCACTTGCTGGAAAGCTCTTTTGCTGTGACCTGGGTCAAACAGTTCCCACTGTGTAGTGCTATCTATGAGAGGTTTCTATTGTACACAGTTCCTGGGACTTGTGTGCATTTCCTCAATAAACCATTAACACTGTTCGGCCTTTTTACCGTTGTACCTGAAAGGCTGCTTGTGGGTGTTTTCAACCTCACAACATGTTTCACTAACACATACACAGCCAAACTTCCTAACTTCACAAACTATAATAGCACATATAATCCAACAAGATATTAATGTCTAGCAGATCAAGACTTTTAGAATGATACCTCACAAGGCATACTTTGTACAAAACATATCCTAATAACATGACAGTGATGAATACTGGGGTGCCAGGGTGTCACACCAACTTCTGGTAATTAAATTATTTTATCTGACAGTCTTTCTTCAGATTTTGGAAAATTCCTAGGACATAGTGGGCACTACTTTAAAAATAAAATTATGATGTGTTGCTCTACTTCAACATAAAACCACTTGATTTTTTTTCTTTATCGTTGCCTCAAAATATATTAAAATAAATATATAAAAATATATAATATATTATATCTATTTATATAAACATGGTCATTACAATTTATCATCATCATGAAATTGACTAAACCTGAAATAAATTAAAAGGAAGAAATTATATTCCTGCATTGCTAGCACAGATCAAATATAATCATTCCTCAAATAGTCTGCATATGAAAAGCTCACCACAAAATATCTACTCTACGAAAACATCTTTTGCTCTAGCATCAGTGAAATACAAAAACACTGTGCAATTTTCCTTACAATGGAAAAATACATTGCAAATAATAATTAATCTTTTTAGTTTAAATTAATTGCTATATATGCATCTTTCACAAATTTCTCACAGTAATGGTGTTATAAAACACACAGCACTTCAGACTGGTGACTGCTAATAAAGTATGTAACATTGTAGTTAATTTTAAGTTTCCAAGCAAAGAGGGGAAAAAAATCTAATCAAAGTACTTTTCCTTTTTTGTTCATTCAAGAGTTCATTATATAACATTAGTTCTGATATATATTCATCAGTTAATGTGCCAGGTACTGTCATAATAGAAGTTCTAAATAACAGTGCAGTACTTTGAATCTATTCACATGATTTCAGCATCCTGCAACTTTTACTTTGATCAAACAGACATATGTTTCATAGAATTATGAAATTCAAATCAAGCCCAAATATTACACTTAAACAGAAAATATGTTCCTACTGCATAAATATATGTAATGTTATAAATGCACTTAATCTTAAACCAGCCCACGTAGTTATGATTATGATAGCTAGAAAGGATTACATGTAACTAATGTAACAAACATATCCTTAGTACAAGTCTCAAGGAAACGTCTCTGGTTTTTGTTCTAAATGTGTTGTGTTTTCTAGTTCACATTTCATTCACACCACAGAAGAAATGGTTACTTACTATAATTGTTGTTCTTTAAGATGTGACTCAGTCATGTATTCCATTTAGGTGTGTGCACACCCAGCATACCACAGCCAGAGAATTTTGCTTGTAGAGAGGCAGCGGTCGCGTCTTGTAGTCAGAGCCCCTCCCCTGATGCCACCCTGACCCCCATCAATTCCTTCACACCAAATGCCGAGAGACTAGACTCCAATGTACAGGGAACAGAGGGTCGGTCATGGAATACAAGCCTACATCACATCTCAAAGAACCACTGTTACAGGAAGTAACCATTCCTTCGTCTTTGAGTAGATGCAACTGTGTATTCCATTTAGGTGACTCACAAGCACTATTCACAGGAGGCAAGCTGAGGCTCAGAATCTATTTAACAAGGACTTCAGGACCACCTTCCCAAAGTCTGCGTCTGCTCTGGATGCTGCAGTAATGGCGTAATGGTTTGTAAAAGTATGTATCAATGACTATGTGGCAGCCCTGCAAATATTCAGAATTGAAATGTCACTTAAGAACGCTATTGTAGCTTGCACTCTCATAGAATGAACTTGCACACATACAGGGATAGTCAAAGCTGTTTTGTATGCAATCTTGATGTAGGATGCTATCCTCTTAGAGACAGTCTGTGATTAGACTACTGTGCCTTCATATGGTCTGCACAAACACAACACAAACAGGTGAGGCGAAGCCCAAAAGGGTTTAGTTCTCTCCAGGTAAAAGACCAGACACTATCTGACATCTAATGCATGAAGACACTGCTCCTCCAGAGATGAGGGCAGTTCAGGAACAAATACAAACAAGTATGCCACAAGACCACTTTAGACACAAATTTCAGGTGCAGCCGCAACATCACTGTCTTTGGAGAATTGTATATAAGGAGACACTGCAATCAAAGCCTGTAATTCCACACTCTTCTCACAGACGTGATCACCACAAGGAATGCAGTTTTTTTGACATAAGAGAGGAAAGGCACAGGATGCCAGAGGCTCAAACACAGGTCCCACCAGAGCCGACAAGACCATATTAATGTCCCACAAGGGAACCAGTTCCCACACTGGTGATGGAGATGAAGGATTCTTTTTAAGAATCTCACCACCATGGCACTGGAAAACACTGATCTTCCATGAATGGGTCGATGAAAAGGTGATATCGCCACTAGATGCATCCTCAATTAGCTAAACATAAGGCCCAACTACTGAGGATACAGCAAACGCTCCAAGATGTCTTGGATACTTGAATTCAACAGGCCAATGACCACATTGAAAAACACTTCCACTTTGCTGAGTAGGCCATCCTGGCAGAGGGCTTTCTACTCCTGAATAGGACTTGTCAAACAGCCACCAAACATTGCTCTTCCTCCTCATTCAACCATGGAGAATCTGCACTGTGAGATGCAGGGAGCTGAGTGTGGGATGCAAAGTGCGATTTTGAGAGCAGGTCAGGATGGAGAGGAAGGGATATGGAAGGCTGAATCGACAACGCAAGAAACTCAGAAAACCAACACTGCCTCAGCCATGCTAACACTATTTTTTTTATTCTGACATCAGGAATCATAACTTTCAAAAACCAGTAGGAGAACACTTCAACCTCTCTGGTCACTCAGTAACAGACTTAAAGGTTGTAATTTTGCAACAGAAAAGCTTCAAGAAACGACTCCAACAAGAAACTGCTGAACTAGAATTAATTTGCAAACTAGATACCATAACTTGGGCTTGAACAGAGAATGGGAGAGGCTGGGTCATTACACAAATTGAATTTATCTCCCCACGTTAAGTATTCTCACACCTTCTTGTCAACTGTCTGAAATGGGCCATCTTGATTATCACTACAAAAGGTTTTTTTTCTCCTGCTGATAATAGCTCATCTTAATTAATTAGCCTCTTAGAGTTGGTATGGCAACTTCCACCTTTTCATGTTCTCTGTATGTATATATATCTTCTTACTACATGTTCCATTCTATGCATCTGATGAAGTGGGTTGTAGCCCACGAAAGCTTATGTTCAAATAAACTTGTTAGTCTCTAAGGTGCCACAAGTACTCCTGTTCTTTTTGCGGATACAGACTAACACGGCTACTAGTCTGAAACAAATTCTTAGAGTAAGCCCTGTCTTTGGCTTGTTGTTATTCTTGGTAGCCCACCACTGTACATACAGAAGATTATGTTATCCTAAAAACACACACACTCAAGGCTAAACTGTGCCTTCTGCAACTGTATAACTCTATTCAAGTTAAAGGCAACGGTATTAATCCAGTAATGCTCATCTTTTAGGCCAAAAGCTGATCATTCCTTCCCTTTTCCATGTGTGACAGGGTGTACCAGGCCTTTGTGGCCACTTGCTGGAGGCCCTGTAATCCTACCTCAGCCCATCCCAGGAAAGGAGCAGTAAAGGTGGGTCTTCCAGGCCTGCTTAGAGAGGTGGCATAGAAGCAGCCAATCAGAGCCCAGCAGGCTCAGATTAAAAAAAAACCTGCTGGATCTGAGCAGCGCAGTTCCTGGCTGGGACTAGATGGAAAGGAAGGGTGCTCTGTTGTGGCCAAAGGAGCTTAACGGGCTGCCTTTACTGGGCCTGGGAGAGAGGCTTGAGAACTGTAACCTTAAGTAAATGGTGAAAGGAAAGGGACGAGGTGGGAAGAAGCCCGGGGAAAACAGCAGCAACCAGTCAAAGAAAGCAGTACGTGGCTGCTGTTCATAGGGTCCCTGGATTGGGACCCGGAATAGTGGGCAGGCCTGGGTTCACTCATCGGCCACTGGGAAAATGGCCTAAGCCCCAAGCAAAGGGTTGGATTAAAAATGGCAGAGGCATTGGGCTGAAGACCTTGGTGAGGGCAGATAGTTCTGTTGGACTTTTGCTATCCTGGAAGGGTTAATCCATATTGATGGTGTAACTTGGCCAGACGGTTGAGCAACTGAAGACTTGCCTAGTGAGGCTGGGAACCTGCAGCGGGCATCAGGAGCAGAAAAAAAAGATTGCAACACCACACTCAGCGATAGGAGTCACTCAGGAGATGAGTGCCTCCCATGACACCATGTTACTGACTTTTTATTTATTCCTTTTCATTGTATTACTGAGCCCCCATTTTTGAATTTTCAGCAAATGTGACCATTTCATTTGTAGTCCTAAAGTAGATTAAAAATTATTTTAAGAGATGTTTGTTTTTCTTTTTTCCCCTATCAAGTTTACAGGGTGGAGTTAAGGTTGTTTGAATGCCTTAATTGTACATTTCCTTACTGTTTATTTTACTGTTTGTAACATTCTTTAATTTTGTCTTTGAATTTTTATTTAGGTTAACAAAACTTAAAACTATAAAAGTCTTTAATGTACATATTTTGACTGAGCAACATGAATTTCAACAAAATTAATAAGAAAAGTCTGAAACTGTTAATTAAAATTGTTTAACCACTGTGCTCTATACACACACTTCATGTTAGTTCCTTTTTTTCTTTTCTTTTCTTTTTTTTTTTATTTTATTAATTTGTCATCAGTGCTGGGTCACTCCAGAACCCCGCTGTAGTAAGAAGACTTCTCTAAGAGACTAGAAGCTTCTCCATAATCTAGACACCAGTGGTGATTTTAAGAATAACACACTGTCACACTCATGCTGAGATCAATGTTATCTCTGCAGTGCACCCACATCTTCATGTTTTAAAAATATTCTTGAAGATAAGTCTTCATCATAACAATTAAAGGTGATATGATCATACATATGCCAACCAATTAACATATCTGAATTAACCATAATTTGATCCTGAGCTGTATTTCCAAACTATCTGCAGATGATCAGTTTCTACCTAATTTCAAATGTACTACTTGCACAGAAGTGAACTGTATATAAAAAAATGTACTATTTATGCATTGTATGCAGAAACCTACATAATGCATCAGAACACATGTGGGTACAATCATCCATGAAAGACAGCAAATGTTTATACTGTGCAAGTTTCGTACAGCTGTGCTCTGCCACTCCCAAGCAATTACTCAAGAGAATGCACTCTTGCACTTTGATTTTAAACAGAAAGTCTAACTCACAGTCGTCAAAATGAATGCCAACCTTGGCCACGTTATGTGGAACAAACAGAGATTCAAAGCCAGTACGTTGCAAGGAAATGATTACAGCTCAACAACCTGCATTACAACTGAACTTAGAAATGTAAAGAGGGGGAAAGTAGTTTTAAAACAGGGGCATTAGAACAGCAAATCACTATATTTCAATCTTTTTCCTAAGTGGTTAAAGAACTATGCAGCAACTCCAAAATTCTTTTTATATGTACACCTGGGAAGAATACTGAATCCTGTTACTTTCCTCAGCGCTACCCTGATGTGGTTTAGACCAGATGTTTAAATGTTACAGTATGCACATTTTCTTCTCTTCTTCCCAGGCAAAAGCAAAATAAGAGGAATATTTGACTTCACTCCACAAGAGACCTATTTAATAGTTTGGCGGTTATGTAAGTAAAGGTAGCTTGGCTAAGTCAATGTTGACGACATACAGAACGACATGATCCTAATGAGTTGGAAAATATTGGCTCTCATGAGATTCAACCAGATGCTACTGCGCTGAGAAAGCTACTGTATTATTGAATTTCATTTTTATGAGGTAAAATTTATTATTCAACCATTAAGTATCCCACATGAAATCTTGCATAAAATAGTTTTACAGTTACTTTCTGGAAAGTAGATTTTATTTTAACTTTAAGACATCATTTACATGAGGGATTCCAATGCCTATTTGATCGCCTTCAGAGAAATTTAAGGTCTGCAAGCAATTTTCCCAAATATGCCAGATTAATGGACCTGGACTGTCAACAAAATAATGAACTACCTGAATAGGACAAGGAAAAAGTGGTAGCAAGTTCCAGTTTTCCAGAGCAAAGTAAAGCCATATGTGCCTGTGTATGTGTTTTCTTGGCAGGCTGATAAGCTTAGAAAACTAAGTGGTTTAGGTACACACTAACAGAAAAAATATGTAACAATAACTCCAAAGGATTAATAATATTACACTTCTTTAAAGAAATTACTGCTTTGCAATGTTTCACTATTTGCTATATTTGTATGTTTATAATCGAGAGTGATAATAAATAACCTTTTCTTGTTTGAACTTACTGTAATGACCAATACTCACTGTACATATGCAGAGAACATGAACATTTCAGACCCAAATTTCCTTTCCCATTGAAAAGCCATGAATTATAAAATATGCCTGCCACATTGTTGGGATAGTATGTTAACTAAAATGTGTATTTAGTATACTACTACTAATGCTTACATATTGTAACAGAAAATATTTTGGAAAAAACATGAGGCAGCACTAATCTAAAGAAAAGAGCATGAGGTTGAGACACCTTATTTCTAATTCCTTTTATCAGTTTTAAATTTATTGCCGTTCCAATTTCATCACGTCCCCCTTGTTATCAATTTATGAAAAATAGTAAATATATTGTACCTCAAGGGGGTGTTTGACCACGTAGCTTAGAACGACGTGCAGTTTCCAGAGTGCCTTCATCCTTTACCCCGGGTTGACTATGCAGAGGACCTGGAACAAGACTTTACATCATGGGAAGTAGAGGCCAGACTTACAAAGACCAAAAAAACAGCCCCAGGAAAAGATGGCATTCACTACAACTTTCTGAAAAAACGAGACCCTGGTTGCCTGCTACTAACTGCCATTTTCAACAAATGCAAACAGTTCCGCCGTACTCTCAATTCCTGGAAGAAATCTATGATGGTGCTCGTCTACAAGAAAAGGAAGCAAGACAACCCCAACACTTGGAGACACATCTCTCTGTTCCACCATGTACAAACTGTATGCCAGCTGCCTTGCGGCTAGGATCACAGACTGGTCGGTGAACGGAGGAGCCATCAGATCCATCCAGAAAGGCTTCATGTCATGCAAAGGCTGCTATGAACACAACTTTGTCCTTCAGATTGCCATCCACATGGCCAGGAGGGCATGGAGGAAATGTGCCATAGCATGGCTTGACCTGGCCAATGCTTTTGGATCGATGCCCCACCAAAACATTTTCAACATACTGTGAGAGTTCAGGATGCCTGAAAACTTTCTCCAACTGTTCCGGAAACTGTATGAAGGCTGCACCACCACCATCCGCTCCATGGAAGGAGAGATGCCCAAAATTCCTATCCATAGCAGCACGAAGCAAGGCTGTCCCCTGAGCCCCATTGTTTTCAACTTAGCCATAGAGCTGCTCTTTTGAGCCATCTCCAGTGCTCTATTCAGTTTCCATCTATATGACAACAGACTGAATATCCTGGCTTACGCAGACGATATGGTTCTGATCGCAGACAACCCCGAGTGTCTCCAACAAATGCTTGACATCGCCAGCCAGCCTGCCAGCAGGATGGGACTCTGCTTCAATGCCAGGAAGTGTGAATCCCTGCATATCGATGGCAGTAGAAGGCATTTGGCCTAGACAATGTCATCCCAGATCCAGGGCGAACCCATGATCTTCCTCGAGGATGGGCAAGCGTACCAACATCTCGGCACGCCAATGGGTTTCTGGTTCCAGCAGACACCTGAGGATACCATCGTGGAGATCCTACAAGATGTGGCCAGGATCGACTCCTCCCTACCGGCACCGTGGAAGAAGATCAACGCCTTGAACACCTTCCTAATCCCTTGTATCTCATTCGTCCTGAGGGGATCTGCCATGGCGAAGGTACCTCTTAACAAGGCAGACAACACCATCAGCCATCTGGTGAAGAAGTGGATGTTTCTTCCCCAGAGGGCCAGCAATGAACTGGTGTACATGTCGAACAGGCAAGGCAGAGCCAATGTCCCTCGAATAGGTGATCTGTGCAACGTTGCTGTGATCACTCGTGCCTTCTGATGTGCCCGGACGCCATGGTGAGGAACATCGCGGAGAGTGCCCTGCAGGATGCCATCAAGAAGCGAATCATCAGGACCCCCTCCAACCACCTACCTGAGCAGCTTGCTGGAAGGTGAATTTGGAAGAGAGGGGGGAGACTTTGTTTTGCTCTGGACTTGTGCCCGCAATGCTACGTGACGACTAGAGAAGTGTATCAGCTGCCACTGGATGTGGTGTGAGGAACAGGAGCTGGGAGTCCTGGTGCCACAGGTGAAGAAGTGCACCATCATCACTCCAAGAGCCAGAACCAAGCTGGAGAGGACCCTAAAGGATGCCATCCACTGCCAATACGTGGAAAACCTGAAGCAGAAGCCAGACCAGGACCAGGTCTTCAAAGTGACGTGCAAGTGGGACACCAGCAACCACTTCTTCTCAGGGGCAGCTTCACCTGATTTGCCTACTGGAGGTTCATCCACAGGGCCCGACTCAACTGCATCCCGCTGAATGAAGCCGTCTGCCACGGGAATCAGAACAAGCGATGCAGGAGATGTGGCTATGCCAATGCCACGTCCTGTGTAGCTGCAAGCCCCATTCGAGAGCTTGGCAGTTGCAACACAACACCATCCAAGATCGCCTGGCCAGAGCCAACCTTCCCCACAGGTGGCGGGATGTCATAAACTCTGCCATCCCCGGAACCAACAGCTAACTGCAACTGCACATAGTCATCACCAACGAGGACCAGAAGAAGATCATCATGGTGGACGTCACAGTGCCCTTTGAGAACAGGACCCCAGCCTTCCACGATTCCCGAGCTTGAAAGGTAAAGAAATACACCCCTCTGGCTGAAACCTTGACAGCTAAGGGCTACCAGGTTCAGACGCATGCACTGATCGTCAGAGCCTTGGGCGCATGGGACCCCAGTAATGAGCGAATGCTGAGAGAATGTGTAATCGGTCAACGCTATGCTCGGCTGATGTGGCAACTCATGGTGTCAGATGCCATCACGTGGTCGGGGGACATCTACATAGAACACATCACCGGACATTGGCAATACCAGGAGGGATGAGCTGGAGTGCCAATGAGAAGCACAGTCAGGAAAGTAACTGAAATACTTTCCTCATGGACTGTATTTTCTAAATGGACAACCTACCTAATTCTCAATTACTGAGGGACAATCTCTACTCGTTATATTTTGCTTTCCACAACCAAATCTCTGTACAACTTTTCATGAGTGATGTACCAGAGTATTTGGATTCTAATATCTAAACTATATTGTTAAATCTATTCACCTAAATTTGGATTATTGCTGATTATGTACTCTATGTATTGTACAACTTTTAAAAACAAACTTTGTATTTGTGGATAATCTAAGCACTATACCCAGAATGCAGACACTCTCTTTTCTCAACCTATGTATTATATTTTTTTAACATTAGTTTTAATAAAATTTTTAAATCTGTTCTTATCAGCTAGGTGCTCAAAAAGCAAATAAACAGGTCAAAGGGTATCAGTATTGAAGGGGAAATTCAGAAGAGTGATAGACCTAATTAGTTAGTGGACTGGGGCACTCAACTACTGTGTTCTGTTTTACTACCAGAATTGCAATTTCTTCCACTGTGGGTACCGTGCATGCATTTTTATGTTTTTTGAATAAGTATGCTTACAAAATAAATCCACAATCTTTTGTGTTTCATTTCATACATTTTTTTTTTAATTTCCTCCAAGAAAAAAACAACCCTGAACTTTTTTCAGATTGGGGCAAAATCACAACTTGGATCTCCCCTCAAATATTCTCTGTGGTGAAGACAGATGCAAATAAATCATTTAACTCCTCTGTCCCTATTCTCAAATTGCTCTCCTTCCTCCCTGGGAAAAGACTGGATCCTTTGAATTTCATAGGCTTCCAATATACTTAAGTAATTTCTTCTTATTTTGTTTTTATCCCTTTGGCTATTTATCCTCTTCAAATTCCTTAGGCCTCTGAATTCCCACCTTACATTTTACCTACTATAGTTTATTCTATTTTCTCTTGGTTTGGATTTCCATTTTCTGAAACATATATCTGTTTGGCTTGAAGAACCTTTCAAACTTTGCCATTTAACCATGCTAGAGTTTTGGGTTTTTTGCTCCCTGATTTCTTTATTGTTTAGGGGCATGCACATTTTCTGTAATTCTGTTATAGCTTGCTTAAGAAACTTCCATGCTGAATTAAAGGATGTCAGCCTACACTTCTGGCTCTCCTTGCCCTCTGCCAAGAAGCTGGACTCCAGCTCTGGCTCTCTGAACTCCTGCTGCCTGCAATAACACAGGAGGCATGCACTGTAGCCCAACTACCTTTCTCTTATGGAAAAAGCTGATGAGCAAGAGGCAGGTGTAGGCCACTCAAGGACACTAAAAGCAAAATGCTGGGTGCCTAACTGCAGAAGAATGGTAAATTCCATTGTAAAACTTCTGAATTCTTCAGCTTCTTGAGAAAGTGTCAATTTTTGTGGCCAGAAAATCACAACATCCACAAAGACCCTTACTGAGATGAATGGAACAATTCATTTCTCTCAGAGCTAATATTTCAGGCCTTCTGCAGACTCAGGAAGACAATATTGCATTGGTTTACACTTAGTTTACATTTTCAATGTTTGTAGCACAACCATGTGGGCTAAACACACTGTTTTAAAAATGAAAACAGATTCTAGAGTACAATTCTGTAACAAATTCAGAGGCCCTGGAGCATACAGGGTCCTGACTATAGTCATAACAGGATTGGTTATCATCATAAAAAACAAACAGTACCAAAATGCAGCAGGAGGATTATTTTTCCCAGCTATCCGCTCTACAGTTCTTATTTGGGAACTGCCTGACAGCTCTGTGAACAGCCTCTCTAGCTGCATTTAGACAAGACGAGCACTTTATACAGCTTTAGTTGGTCAAATAAAACCAATTGCAAAACTAACTCCACTTTTTTTTAGTCCTTGCTGCTCTTGGAAAGAGCCAGCCCAGTGTCATAATGGACTACTTGTATTACCTTTTTCAAAGAAATGGACATCAGCAGCATTGTTTTGTAGCACAGACTAAGACAACTGCCTCACCAGGCAGTTGCTTTTAGAGATGGAGCTCACGTCTATGTTCTCTCTGCTGGTGCCCTTCTAGACACTGCTCTAAATCCTCAGCTGCCAGCATATAATCTTGGATGACATAAAAGTTTTGAAAAAGATATCCACCATGGAGTCAACATACAATTGTACATAAATCACTGACCTTGTATGCTGTACTAGAGAAAAAGAGGAAATAAAACTGTTTTTTCCCTTATTTGGCCAAAATAAATACATTTGTTCATGGGGAAAAATAGGTGGAAAAAGAAGCCAGACTTTTTCAGAGAGTTTGAACCAATACATTGAAGAAAGTGTTCATCCTTAGTAAAACCATTACTCATAATTTTGCCACAGTCACTGAATACTTGGATTTAAGTAAACTTGAATAAGGTAACCTGAATTGTCTATGGACTAAGCGAGGCCCGGATTCAGCCAAACACTTAAGTACATGCTTATTTTAAAGCATGTATATAGCTTTGTAAAGATGGATAATAAGCATGTGCTCAAGAGCATTGCAGAATCAGTCCTTAATTTGCATAAACAACTTTTTTTCTGAAAACCCTCCATGTTTTGCATTATGAATCCATGTAGCCAGCTCTTTTATTTCTTCCACCTCTTGGATTTGCATCACTGTAGCTACTTCAGAATAGTCAAGGAAACAGTTATTGATGAAACTGGCTTAGATGGGGAACATTTGCGGCCCTTTTGAACAAATCGACATCTGCATTCTACAAAATGTCCTTGATGAATAAAGCCCTTAAACCTACTGCTTTGCATTTCATTCAACAATTTCACTTCTGAATGATCTTAAGTTACTACATTACACAGTATAAGGCAGAAAGGCTGAATGTCTCAAATGATGAAGGAAGTATGGAAAAATTATCCTGTATGGCAATATTAAATGCATCCAGAAACTGGTGCCAGGGAGAGAAGCTTGGTGGCTTAGCTTACATCCTCCTATAAATACCATATGCACACAAAAACATTCTGTCATTTAACTACAGTATGCTAAACCTGGATTTAAGAGTAGTTGTATGGGCATTCATTTGCTACAAGCAGTGCTCTATATTACCGTAGAGATTTTTAATCTACCATACTTCTCAGAAATATTATGTCTTTACCTAAAGTTTGGAAGACTTCATTCAGCAAAACTTCATTTACCACTGCAGAACTGACATTTCCAACATGATGAGACCAGCTCTGATAAATAGTTCGTAGCAGAAGGGTCTGGGCTCTAGTTGCTTGAACTGTCAGATTTGGAAGTTCAAATATGCATTCTGTTAGTGGAACATGAGATCGCTTGGTCCTGTTTTAAAAATTGAAAAACAAAATAGAAAGTGATTAATTTAGTACATAGCACTGGCAAATATACCAAAAAACTGTAATCATGAGAGCTGAGGCTGCAAGCAGCTAGCTTTTAAGGCTTGAATTGCACTTTATAGGTGGCATTTCATAGTTTACAAAAAAATCACTAGATTACAAATATGATTAGATATCGAAAGAAATTTCTTTTCTTATCTGCTTAAATAAACAAATATGTCATACACTATTAGAAAGAATAACTGACTTTTCCTGCCTTCATCCTGATTATCTCAAAATTTTAAAATGTTTAAATTAAAAACAAAACAAAAAACAAACAAACTTGTCATACTGATGCGTTCCCACCAAACTAGTACTTGGTGTTTTCACTCTTGTAAATCAAAGCATCGGGCACATGTACAGCAACCACATTGTGTGCATAAAATACAGAACAAACAACAGGAAAATTAATTATAGGGTTATAGTCCATTGGCGAGTGCTGGTGATGACAAACCATAAGAGCAAAACTCAAATAGATAATCTAATCCCCAGAACTCCTCAATGATATTATTGCTCCATAATTCAAATATTCTGGAGAGGTTTTTAATATAAAATATGAATCAAGGCACTTGCTCCCGCTGTGCTCCAACTAATGCTGCCTTCACCTTTTCCTTCTCCCACAGCTGCTACTGTTACCATCTTCCAACCTCAGATGCCCCAAACTGCTACTACAGATCTTCCCCTAAGTTCTCACCACTTCCATTGTTGATCCTCGCTCACTGTCCATCCTCTCTCTATCAGTACTGCTTTTCCAGCTACCCCTATCTTGCCCTACTTCTGAACCTTTCCCCTAACCACCCCACTAGATCTAGCTGTTCTATTTTCTATCTATATATTTGTGACCCACCACTAGAATATCTGAACATTTGCCAAATATTTATGGATTTAGCCTCATAAAACCCGACAGTCATTTTTCTGATCTTAACTACATCTAAAGGTAGTAAAAGGGATATAAATTATGTACATATAAATACAAAATATTAATATACACAATATTTTTTTTAAAAAAATTTACACATTAGTTATAGATTTGGCAATTTAGCTGTTTAACATTACTAAAATGGAGGAAAGTGTTTATAAATTGAATCATTTGAAAATGTTTTAAAAAAATGTAGCGAGTCACTAAATGAAAAATCTGTTATGTTCACTAGCAGAGAAAAATAATTAAAAAACAGCCACGCTGACAGTATCTCGGCAAATAAAAGTAACAGAAATGAGTTTTTCCTCACACCTCATACTTAGAACTCACTGAATATGCACTCTATTTAGCCACTATCGGTTTTCAAACTCTTACTCAGATTTGATCCCTTTCACTGCATTATCTTAATTTATTCCCAGGCACATCTGCTTGCAACAGCAGCACTTCTGGGAATGACATAAAAATACATTTGTAGCCCACTGAACACAATGCAGGCAAGTAGCGCTTTACATCAGTAGTCAGGGGTTACATTTTTCATTAAAAGAAAAGGAGTATTTGTGGCACCTTAGAGACTAAACAATTTATTTGAGCATAAGCTTTCGTGAGCTACAGCTCACTTCATCGGATGCATCCGATGAACGGAGCTGTAGCTCACGAAAGCTTATGCTCAAATAAATTGGTTAGTCTCTAAGGTGCCACAAGTACTCCTTTTCTTTTTGTGAATACAGACTAACACGGCTGTTACTCTGAAACCTGTCATTTTTCATTAAGCTTCAGGTAATATCTGTATGTTATAAACAACAAATAAATGTATCATATTCACTAAAAACCACAAACATACCGATAGTTTCATCCTGCAGTTTCTTGCTCCAAAATATATCTGAAATCTGACACTTTCTTGTCCTTACCCTAATCATCTGCCTTAATCACAGCAATTGTTCTTCCTGACATCTACATCAGTCCCCAGCAATCTTTCCAAAATCCTATCAATGCCACCAAAATTATTTTCCATACCCATCATTTAGATATGGTATCATCCATTTGGAATCCTTTGACTGGCTTCCCAGTGCCCCATACATCAAATTACATTTATCTTCACTTTCAAGGTCCGACACTACACTTACCAAACACACCTCCTTGATCTCAATAATTCTGCATATCCCAGCTCTTAGTCTGACAGGGATACCAGCTTTAATGCCCCCTTTCTTTCCTTCTCCAACTTCTGTCTCCAGATCCCTTTTCTCCACCCCCCACCCCCGCATACTGTTCCCTATGCATGGTATATACTCCCAATCACTGCACACAAAGGCATTACCCACTCCTAATTCATATTCTGACAAAAAACTCATTTTTCCTGTGTTGCCTACCAGCAAGTTAACTAACAAGATTTTTTTAATTGTGTGTAAATATACATTTTGTATGACCAAGTGAGTGTGCCTATATCTGTGTATCTCCATGATATGTTAACCCATGCCCTTCCCCATCCCTTTTATTATCTGCTTATATTGTGGTGGTGCGCAGAGGTCTCAATCAAGATTGGAGCAAGATTGTAAAAGAAGCTGCTTATACACAAAGACATGGTCCCTGCCCCAAATAGTTTACAATTCAGCGCCCTGATCCCATAGACACTTTCATTTTTATATTTCAGGTTACTCATACAAGTTGTCACAGAACCATAGGGTTACAAGTGAACGCAAGGATCATCTAGTCTAATCCCTTGCCAAGATGCAGGATTTGTTGGGTCTAAACCATACAAGAAACATGGCTATCCAGCCTCCTTTTGAAAACCTCCAGTGAAGAAGCTTCAACAACATTTCGAGGCAGTCTGTTCCATTGTCCTACTGTTCTTACTGTTAGGAAGTTTTTCCTGAGATTTAATCTAAATCTGCTATGCTGTAGTTTGAACCCACTGCCTCATGTCCTGCCCTCTGTGACAAGAAAGAATAACTTTTCTCCATCTTTTTTATGGCAGCCTTTCAAGTATCTGAAGACCGCTACTGTATCCCCCCTTAATCTCCTCTTTTCCAAACTAAACATACCCAATTCCTTCAACCTTTGCTCATACGCCTTTTATTCCATCCCTTTGATCACCTTTGTCACTCACTTCTGGATCCTTTTCAATTTCTCTTCATCCTTTCTGTATATGGTGACCAAAACTAGACCCAGTACTCGAGCTGAGGCCTAACCTGCGCTGAGTAGAGCAGTACTATCACCTCTTGTGACTTGCATGGTATGCCTCTGTTAATGCAACCTAAAATTGCATTTGCTTCATTTTTTTATTTTTTTTGTAACAGCATCACATTGCTGACTCATGTTGAGGTTCTGATCCACCACATCCCAGATCCTCTTCAGCAGTGCTGCTGCTGCCGCCAAGCCAGTTTTCCCTCACTCTGTGCATTTGGTTTTTCTTTCTTAAGTGTAGCACCTTACATTTGCCTTTGTTCAGTTTCATTTTTTTATCTACAGCTCAGTTCTCCAATTTATCAAGATTCCTTTGAATTTTAGCTTTATCCTGCAAAGTATTGACAACTCCCACTAGCTTTGTGTCATCTGGAAACTTGATCAGTATGTTCTCTGTACCTATATCCAGGTCATTAATAAAGATGTTAAACAACACCGGATCCAGAACAAGATCCCTGCGGAACCGCACTTGAGACCTCCCTCCAATCCCACATCATTCCATTAATAGTTACTCTTTGTCTGCAGTTGTTTAACCAATTATGTATCCACTCAATGGTAGTTCCACCAAGCCCACAATTCTCCTGCTTACCTATCAGAATGTCATGTGGGACAGTTTTCAAAAGCTGTGCTGAAGTCCAAGTATATTATGTCCACCACATTCCCCCTATCCACCAAAATCAGTTACCCCGTCAAAGAAGGAAATCAAGCTGGTTTGGCATGATTTGTTCTTTGTAAATTCATGTTAGCTGCTAGTGATTACCTCTTCATCCTCCAGGTAGTTGCAAATTGAATGTTTTATACTTCGCTCTAGTAGCTTCCCAGTTCTCAAAGTCAGGCTGACTTATCTACATTTCCCTAGCTCCTCCTTTTTAAAGATGGGCACTACATTAGCTCTTCTCCAGTCTTCTGGGACCTCCCCTGTCATCCATGAGTTTGTAAATATTATTACCAGTGGCTCTCAGATTTCTTCAGCTAATTCCTTCAGTACCTTCGAAAAGTGAATAGCATCCAGCCTGCTGATCTGAATTCATTTAAATTGTACAGAAGATCTCTGATGTGTTCTTTACTTATCTTGATCTGCATCCTTTCCCCTTTATTCTCTATGGTAACTTCGCTAGTCATCTGGTCACGTTATTTTTTGTGACAAGACTGAAGCAAAGTAGGCCTTGAGCAGTTCTACCTTTCTATCATCTTCCGTTACCAGTTCAACTTCTCCACTGAGCAGCAGACCCCACACAACTCTTGATCTTTCTTTTTTGTCTGACATATTTGAAGAACCCCTTCTTGTTGTCTCTAACATTTCTAGACAGCTGCAATTCATTTATTACCTTGGTTTTCCTGATTTTGTCCCTACATGCTTATGCTATTTCCAAGTATACTTCCTTGGTGACATGTTCTTCCTTCCATTTCCTGTATGTATCCCTTTTGGTTTTTAGATTAGCTGAAAGGTATCTTGTGCAGCACACTGGCCTCCTTTAGCTCTTCTTTTTCTTCTGCATCAGAATAGCTTGATGTTGAGCCTCTAGTATTACATCTTTTAAGAACTGCCAAACCCCTTCAACTCCTTTTCTTCCTAATTAGTCTTTCCATAGGACCTTGCCTACTATTTCTCTGAGTCGGTTGAAATCTGCCTTTCTGAAGTCCAGTATCCTTGGTTTGCTGTTCTCATGTCCTCCTTTCCATAGGATCTTGAATTCCATCAGATCATGATCACTTCCCTCCCAAGTCCAAGACCACCTTCACGTTCACAACTAATTCATCCCTGTTGCTCAAAAACAGATCCAAAATGGACGACCTCCTCGTTGTTTCCTCAACTTTCTGAATCAGAAAGCTATCCCCTACACATGCTAAGAATTTGCAGAACATATTATAATTTGCTGCAATACTCTTCCAACAGATATCAGGGAAGTTAAAATCCCCCATTAATAGCAGCTTATGTGTCTTAGTTAATCTTATTACAGGCTTATCGAATAACTCATCCACTTCCTCTTCCTGATTTTGTGGTCTAGAATAGACCCCCCCCTGTAAAATCCCTACTGTTCTTTTCCCTTGTTGTCCTCTGCCAGAAACTTCCAGTAAGTCTGTTGCTCACTTCCCCTTGGACCTCGGAACAAGTGTATACATTCTTGACGTACAGCGCAACACCGCTTCCTTTTTTCCCATACCTATCCTCTCCAAACAAGCTATATCCCTCAATACTGGTACTTCAATCATGGGAGTTGTCCCACAAAGTCTATTTGATGCTAATTAAGTCATACTTTTCTTCATATACAATGACTTCCAGTACATCCTGCTTGTTCCCCACACTCTTTGCATTTGTGTAAAGGCATGAAAGATATTTTGCAGACTGTCCTGTTGCTTTTCTTTTTGCCTTTTTAATGCAGTTGTAATTTCTAGACCCTTCTCCCATAATTACTCCCTTCCCTTTGTTCTCGTTACTTGAGCCTAGAGGTACATTGGCTGGATTTTTCTCACCATCCTTCATAGGACCTAGTATAAAGCTCTTCTTATCAGGTTAGCCAGATGATGTCAAAAGAAACTCTTCCCAGTATTTGACAGATGGAACCGATCCTCGCACAGTAATCCTCTTTCCTAGAACATCAGCTCATTGTCAACAAAGCACTCTCACTGTCACCACCTGCATAGCCACACATTTACTTCCACGATTTAACGGTCATACGGTCACAAAGTCATACAGACTTCAATGGGAATACTGACGGAAGAAGAGTTAAACATATGATATGCTTTTGTAGGACTGGTGCCTAATGTAAAATGAGACACAAGTGGGTGCAGGAAACAAAAAAAGGTGGGGGGGGATGGAGAGTATAGCAGCAATAAGTGGTTAAATAGGCTAGTTTTATATGAAGGTGGTGGTCTGGGAATATATAAAAATTAATTACTATAAACATTTTTTTGTTTGCTACCCTTACTTGTCATGTTACATCTAAAAAATTACAGACTGGAAGCTCTTAAGGCCCGAGGAAAGAGCACCTACAACTATAAAAGCTACACTAGTTGAGCATACCCAAATGAGGTACTGAATTCCCTGGGCATCATGGACATGCCAATATTTCCTACACTGTGCCAATCACTTTTGGTGCAGTGCTATGATAACCCACCAAAGATTGCTCTACTACATGGGTCGGCAACCTTTCAGAAGTGGTGTGCCAAGTCTTCATTTATTCACTTTAATTTAAGGTTTCGCGTGCCAGTAATACATTTTAACATTTTTTAGAAGGTCTCTCTCTATAATTCTATATATTATATAACTAAACTATTGTCATATGTAAAGTAAACAAGGTTTTCAAAATGTTTAAGAAGCTTCATTTAAAATTAAATTAAAATGCTGATCTTACACCGCCGGCCTGCTCACCCCGCTGTCAGCCTGGGGTTCCATTCACCGAGGCCAGCAGCAGGCTGAGCGGGGCCTGTGGCTGGGACCCCGGCTAGCAAGGGGCTGGCAGCCAGAACCCCAGACCAGCAGCGGGCAGAGCTGGGCCGGCAGCTGGGACCCCAGCTCAGCCCGCTGCCACTCAGCCCACTGCCGGTTTGGGGTTCCTTCCGCCAGCTCCTGCCAGCCAGGGTCCCGGATGCTGGCCTCACTCAGCCCGCTGCCAGTATGGGATCCCGGCCCTGCCCACATAGAGTAGGTACCTACCTTCTCCCTGGTTCTAACCCATTCTCTTCCTCTCTCTCTCTGCACTGAGCTGAGGGTGGGAGTGCACTGAGCACAGGGCTGGGGGTGAAGGAGCAGGCTGGGGTTTGGGGTGTAGGGTCTGGCCAGGAGCTAGAATGAGGGAGGGGGCTCAGAGTTGGGACAGGAGGTTTGGGTGTGGAGTGCTTACCTGGGCAGCTCCCATTTGGTGCGAGGGGTGCAGGTGGTAATGTGGGGTGTGCAGGAGCTTCCATTTGGTGCTCAGGGTAGGGGTGGGAATGTGGGGGGTGCAAGAGTCAGGGCATGGGGTGTGGGGGGACTGGGTATGTGTGGGGGTGCAGGAGTCAGGGCACAGGGTTGAGGGCACGTGAGGGGGGTGCAGGGGTCAGGGCAGGGGGCTGGGGTGTGGGCTAGGGTCATGGGGGTGCTCCCAGCCCCCTGACCAGAGCGGCTCACAGCAGGGGGCTGGAGGGGATATGCCCTGATTCCACCCCACTTCCCCAAGACCCCGTCCTCACCTCTTCTCCGCCTCCTCCCTGGAGCAGCGAGCGCGCTGCAGCTCCGCTTCTCCCCCTCCCTCGCAAGGGCCATCAGCTGATCGGCGGCAGGGAGGGAGAGGAGGAGAGGCAGGAGCCCAGCACGCTGCGGGAAGAGGCAGGGCAGGATGGAGCTTGCCTGCCCTGCAGCAGCAGCTGGCAGGACCCAGCTTCTTCACCCTGCCCCCATGGGGGGGAGGGGAAACGGAGAAGAGCGGGCCAGGGCGGGCAGGATTTTTAATGGCATACTGCTGCCTGCCTGGGTCCCAGCCGCGGGCCCAGGTTTGGCAGCGGGCTGAGTGTGCCATTAAAGATCGGCTCACGTGCCATCTTTGGCACACGTGCCATAGGTTGCCGACCCCTGTTCTACTATCTGTGCCCCATGCTAGAATCTGAGCCTGCTACTCTAGTGTTATTCAAGCCCAAGTTATGTTGTCTCTCAATGCAAACAGCTCATATGGGAACTACAAAAATAAAAGTTATGTTGAAGAGGAATTCACCGTGGAAATACATGTAATAGATAGATAAATAAATAAATATTAATAGATATATTAATGTATAAGACCCAAGACAAAAACATTATGCAGAAAGAGGGGAGACACAAGTCTCATATTACTAGTCCCCTCTCTCTAACATGGCACAAGACACCACTAGCCATGTAAAGAGCAAAAGTCAAAGTTACAACAGTCACAAGCCGGAGCCCAAAAATACATGTTAGCAGAGCCTTTGGCAGCCATTAACAGAAAATCTCGAAATTTCCCTGAAGGCAAACCAGTGTAAGTTGATGTACTACTATGGTCCGAGTTCTTCCTACCAGGCCTTCTCTCAAGCCATGCCCACTTTCATAACATGGATATCAATGCATTAGTGTCACTGATCCATTTTCCTTCATGTCTCTTAAAAATACGCTCTTCTCCTTTTTGTTTTCACAGTATGATTTCTTTGGTTTTAATGTCTGGCTCCTTAAACTAAATGCTTCCAATTCCCTTAATATGTAATCTGACAGAAGAATGTTTCATAACATACATTTGAAAGAAAGATAGCAGAACGTAATGGCACAGAACTCCTATTCAGCAAAAAATAGGACAAATATAATTATAAATGCATGTCTCTATAGTAAGGCTTTTCTAATGACTAATAAATGTACTTGCAGAGAAAAGGGGATATCCAGAGAGCTGCAACACTAATGACTTACAGTGTAATATCTTGGAAAAACTTCATTTTAAAAACTAAGACTATTCATTTAATCTGCAGTGCAGCTACTGTACTGAACTACAGTGACTTTTACACTGACAGATTTAAGGTAAAAGATTCCCTGATGGGTAGTAATAGTGTATTAAATAAAAACATTTTTTACAATATGCAAATTCTAAACTTACTGTAGTTTTTAATAATACCATAGGGACAAAATACATTATTCATTTTCAGAGAAAGGAAAAGTGAAGAAAATAAATCCTTTTATACACAGAAAGGCAGGAAACAAAAAAGGAGAAAAAAATTGTACTGTACCATGTGTGCAGCAAATGTTTCTTAAAGGAAATTTTAACTAGGACTGGCTAATGATGAAAGTGCATTTTATAATTCAAATTTTATTATAATGGTTTTGAAGTACAAACAATGCATTTAAAAGCACTATATAATATATATTTGCTACCAAGCTGCACCTGTTAATACAAAATATCCACTATTAATAAATTTCATGAGCTATATTTAACCAGCTTTTATGACCTAGCAGATATATTCAAACAAATATAAACGAATATTCAAGTAAAACTAACTTTTTCACTGAACCAAGTCAGATCTTTATTTCAACTTAGTGCCATTACATTTTGGTAGATCATTTTAGGTCCTATGAAATAACTGAATATGAATTCGTACTAAAATTCATCATATTAAAACACTGTAATTATGTAACTGATGGCTTCTACACTTTAAAAAGCACTAATCAAATAAAAAAATCTTATTAACAATAATAGAAATAATTGTTTCTCAAATCTTGCTTATATCCAGAGTTAAAGTTCAGATCTGAACATATGTTCATTTAACAAAACAGGTTAAAAAACTATCAATTCAAACATTATTCTCCAGGGCAAAATAAATCCTAATGTAACTAGCGGGTTAGGCAACTCATTAAAGCTAAACTTGGACAAATTCCAGGATAAATTTAAGGAAATAGGAACAAGTAAGTCTTGCTGTGTAGTGGCATGGAGTGAAAATGAATCTGTCCTAATTAAATGATTTTTAAATACACTTTGCTGTACCCAGTTTGCTGACAAACTGTAATACAGACTTGCTGAAATATTTGGATAAATCTGGCATATCATTAAAGAAAATAGTTTTCTTCAGTGTTTTTGAATGAAATCATAAATTGTTCCTTATTATGCTCCAAGCATAGGCATTAATATAACCAATCCATGCAAGTTCACAGGGCTGCCATGAAATATTTGCAGTGTGTAGACTTTAGGAACAGCAACCCATTCTTTTAAAATCAACACCTCATAGTGATTGAAAGAATACAGTGGTGAACAGCTGGCTCCAGAGGTTTATACAGAGTCCCAAAATGCAAGTCTGGAACCTGCAAAATGTTTCCAAAAATTTAATTTTTGTTATTACTCATATCCTGTACAGTAAAATACGATTAGTTCATTTTTTCCAAAATAACAAAACTGGTAACCTGTTACTAGAACCTAGTGAATGTACTTTAAAAGAACCTGAATGTACTTTAAAAGCCTAAATAATATTGGTAGACATTCTAACAAATTTGTTTGTTTGCCTGTCCGACTCCTATCCACAACCCCCTCCCCCTGACAGGCACTCACCGGCAGCAGCAGGAAGTGGAGCAATGTGGCCCCAGCCCACTCCGCTTTCCTTGCCCTGGCCCTGGGGGGTGGGAGGGCAGGTCCCACACTCACCTGCGGCGGGAAGCGGAGCGCCGCGGCTGGGAGCTGGCAGAGTGGAGCAGCCTGGGGCTGGGCTGCTCTGCTTCCGTCGCTGCCGGTGAGTGTGGGGGGATTTAATTGGGGATTGGTCCTGCTTTGAGCAGGGGGTTGGACTAGATGACCTCCTGAGGTCCCTTCCAACCCTGATATTCTATGATTCTATGATCCCTTCCCCCAAGCCCCCTCCCCCGAGTGACATGGCTGGAGCCAGGGCGAGGGAAGTGGAGCGGGCTGCTCCCGGCCCCAAAAGGACCCCCGCACAGCTCCTGCCTCCCAGACCCTGAGGGGGGGAGCCCCTGACCACCCCCGAGTCCCTCTGCCCCTTATCCAACCCCTCAGCCCCGCCCCGGCACCCTTAACACGCTGCTCTGAGCAGGGTATCGGAGCTTTACTGCATTGTATGCAAACCCGCGTTATACCAAGTTGCGTTATATCGGGGTAGAGGTGTAATTCAAACACTGATTTCTTTGATCCTCCATTTAAACTGATAAAAACTTCAGAACAAAGTCATTTATATTGCCAGCACCACAATTTCAAGCCCTAAATTTATCATCTTTCGAGCAAGAATTATTAGATAATCCAATCAATGACTATACAAGTGTGTTATTTAATTAATAAAGAATACCAAAACTCTGAAGAGAAAAAAGAAAAAAATAATCCAATGATGACTAACAAATGTTTTTAAAATACTGAATTCCAGTCACTATGATATGCCATGCAAGTTATGAGCTCCATTTTCTCCTTATAGGAGGAAATTTTATCTTCTAGAGATAAAGGATGGTATCTTTTTACTCCTGAGGCACTAAATTACTACAGTGATGAGTGCTACAGAAATGCCAGTAAAACAAATGAAATAAAAATATAAAACTAACAGATGCAATAATAATTTATTACTTTGCTCCATTAATAAACCTCAAGTGTGACCCATAAGAGGTCACCTCTACTTACTTTAAAGTTTTGCATAACTGAGCGTGTGGCATCTTATTTTGGTCTCTCAAATGAGTGAAATTTCAGGGAGTACCACTAATTTTTCCAATCTGACCTCTATAAAGCATGCTAGTCAGACAATTCATCACAATGGGGAAACCACTAAATTATGGTATTCACAAACCAGTGTTTTTCTGTTTAATGTAAAGACAGAAGAGTCTGGCTGGGTAATAATGAAGTTTCATTTCTGTCTAGAATAAATCTATAATAAGTTTAGAATAAATCTAAAGTGTGGAATTCTAAAATTAGGAATATAACATTGATAAAAATGTTAAATAGCATAGGGCCAAAAACCAATCCTGGTGGGCCCGCATCAGAAACACACCCACTTGAAGATGATTCCAAATTTACGATTACATTTTGAGTCCTGTCACTTAGCCAGTTTTTAATCCATTTAACGTTTGCCGTGTAAATTTTATATTGTTCTAGATTTTTAATCAAAATGTCACACAATACTACCAGCTGAGGAAGCTGCTTTCGTTGTGAATGACAGCACGTGGCTAAAGCCATTAAAGCTAAAAAACCATTTCCTCATAGTATTTATAAATCTAATATTGTAGCATTATGCTCCTGTATGAGAACTTAAAAGTTAAACTGATTAAAAACTGACTAGACACAAAAGTGAAACTAAATAATCCATCTTCATCTTCTAAGCTCAGGAGATGGAAAAAGTAAACACAGGAGGAAGTATTATAGATTTCTAAAATTCTTTCCGTTTTAACAATCATAACTTTAACACACACACATATCAACTCTTGCATGGGAAACAGAGAACAGGAGCTGGCAGGTCAAAGGAAAAAAAAGTAAAATATATTATTTTAAAAACTAAATGTACATTAACTTTTAAGTCTGCCAAAATATTATGCATAATTTAAGACTGTGAACTCCCTCCCTAACCCAAGTTTTGTAGTTAATCTTTCAATTTTAATTATTTATTCTGACAACACTTTGGAAATTTGTAGATTACAGAGGTGGAGCTTCAATTTAGTTTGCCTCCTGGCCCCAAAGACTGAAGTTGATGGGCCTTATGACACTCCCTGAAACAAGCATATGGAAGGATGGGAAGCCATGGGGTCCTCTCAGAAGACCCCTGAGATAAAGGGGAAGACCTGTCTACTGGGATTAGGACTGGTGGCTTTGTAGGAGCCAGCATAGGACTAGGGGGAAAGGGTCATGTAGGCAGGAAGGGACCCCAGATAAGAACTACCTTGCTGGCTGGGGCAAAGATAGGGGTGCCCTGGGCAGGAGCACCTGGGAGAGGGGGTGGAAATCCAAGGATTTCATAATCTCATTATAAGCTCTCAATCAGGCCACAAGCCCAGTGTCTTCATCTCCCCTGGCCCGGAGACAGTGGAGCAGGAGAACGCAGAAAGGGGTGGAAAGCTGCAGAGCCAGAATGTTCACACAACTGATTCCAGCCTGACATGAGGAAGGTTGGAAGGGGGAGGAATAGGCTCCCATTATTTCCCCCTCTTCCAGGTTTCTAATGTAAGGGGAGGCATCAAATGAAGTCCTTTAAGGGGAGAAGATTGGGAAGGTCTGGGAGTGAAGATAGGTGTCAAAATAACATGCTGAAGCAATGGCAATATGTGAAAAGGTAGTTAAGCTGAAAGGCTTGCAGAGGAGGGTGTGAGGGTGGGGAAAATGCTTGGAAGATGAGAGTGGGTGGTGAGAGTGTGTACTTTGGAAGAGGAAGTAAGGGTTAGGAAAAATGAAATTTCTTTGTGGAGATACAAGGGGATGGCGGCTGTGGAATGAAATGCTGATGATGGGAAGGGGAAGAGAATTAAATGCTGGAGTCCAACTCTTTCCTTCCTTTGCTGTTCTCTCTATTCTGTTTTTGCACGCCAGCTCTCTTCTCAGTTCTAAGTACTCCTACGAAAATATATTCTGACAGAGTCAGGCCAGATGGCTACAGGAGAGTAATAGAAGGCAGATATATTAGTCCAAGGTTAAGTAGGTCCCTTTTCCCTGGGTAAGGTAACAGGAAAGGTTCCAGAACAATCAGGAACCTTCTGGAGACAATTAAGACAGACAGGCTGATTAGAACACCTGCAGCCAATCAAGAAGCTGCTAGAATCAATTAAGGCAGGCTAATCAGGGCACCTGGGTTTAAAAAGGAGCTCACTTCAGTTTGTGGTGCGCGTGTAAGGAGCTGGGAGTGAGAACGCATACTGTTGGAGGACTGAAGAGTACAAGCATTATCAGACACCAGGAGGAAGGTCCTATAGTGAGGATAAGGAAGGTGTTGGGAGGAGGCGGCCATGGGGAAGTAGCCCAGGGAGTTGTATCTGTCGCACTGCTGTTCCAGGAGGCACTCTAGACAGCTGCATTCCACAGGGCCCTGGGATGGAACCCGGAGTAGAGGGCAGGCCTGGGTTCCGCCCAAACCTCCCAACTCCTGGTCAGACACAGGAGGAGTTGACTTGGACTGTGGGTTCACAAAATGCGCGCCGCCGTGAATCTCCAAGGCAAGCAAATCCGCCAATAGGCGCAAGACCCACCAAGGTAGAGGAGGAACTTTGTCACAACTGGTGTCAGAAGCAGGATTTGGTGTGCACAGCACGACAGAAGGAGGAGGGTGTTTTGGAAAAAATAAAAGGTGGGGGAGAGGGGTTTTGTTTTTTTTCACCACAATGGAGGATGTAGTGCAGGCACTGATACAAGCCACAGCCGCCCAGCAGGAGACAGTGCGGCTGCAGCAAGAGACTAATCGCCTGCTGATGGACCAGGCTGCTCAAGACCTGGCTATGTTGCGGGAATTGGTAAACCAGGTAAAGGCCCGTACAGCGCTGAATCGCGGCCACGATGGGACGCAGATCATACGAGCCAGCAATTGGCTGCAGAAAATGACGTGGGAGGATGATGTAGAGGTATACCTCCTGGCCTTTGAGAGGACAGCCCTGCGGGAGGCTTGGCCCCAAGAACAGTGATCTGGCATCCTCGCTCCATTCCTGTGTGTGGAGGCCCAGAAGGCCTACTATGATTTGCCTGAAGAGGCTGCAGCAGACTACCCCCAACAAAAGGCAGAGACCCCAGATTTGGCCAGGATAACAATCACTGTGCAGGCCCAGAGATATCATGAGTGGAGGTACCAGGAAAAGAAAACCCCGAGCCCCAATTATATGACCTCATCCATCTGGCATGAAAGTGGTTACGAACTCAGTCCTGGAGCCCGGAGGAGATACTAGAAGTTCTTGTCATCGACCGGTACGTGAGAGGACTACCGCCAGACCTTCGCGCCTGGGTAAGCCAGAACGAACCCTCCACCTACGACGAGGTAGAAAGGTGAAGGACACCGAGGGAGCTGACCCGACCAGTTAAGGAAGAAGCACCCCAGGTTAAACTAGCAGCACCAAGCCCTAGAGCTCGGGTGACTGGGCCACCAGGAGAGCCCAGGTGGAAAAAGAGAGGGGCTGAAGGCCCACCAGAAGCCACAAAGAGTCGGAGCACTGAGGGGGAAGAGGATCGTGATGTTAGACTACCCAAACCAAGAGACTGGGGAACACCTAGAGCCCCATACAGATGTTACGCCTGTGGGGAGTGGGGACACAGCTGCACAGTGTCCCAAGGCTGAGGAGCCTATGCAGTGTAACCTGGGGAACTGGGTAGACCATGCTCCCTAATCTACCTTGTGGGGGTCTCACTAACCCCACACATGTACACCAGACCAGTGAAGCTAAATGGGGTAGAGACCACAGCACTGGTTGATTCGGGGAGTGCTATCACGCTTGTCTCGGGGAAGCTCGTGAAGCATAGTCAGCTACTGTGGGCTAAGCGTACGGGGATAACATGCGTCCATGGGATAGTTGGTTATTACCCCACCATCCCAGTAAAAATCGAGATTCAGGGGAACACTACTGAGGTAGCAGCAGGTATAGTCCCTAAACTCCCATACCCAGTGCTCATAGGGAGGGACTTCCCATGGTTTGGAGACTTATTCTCAGTATGGAAATTGGAGAAAGGGGAAAGCCCTGAAAGTAGTGAGGCATCCACAGTAGACTGTCAACCCGCAGCCTTCTCTGAAATATCCCCAGATTTGTTCTCCACTCCCAGACAGCGTAGAAAGACGAAAAGGAAAAGAAGGGCAGCTAAGGCCTTGGAAACCCGAATATTGGCCCAAAGCCAGAGGGTCGCTCTCATAGATAGGCAGACCCGAGCAGCTGAAAAGGAGGCCACCCAGGAGGGAGAAGTACCTGAGTCGGACCCACACCCTAATGCCTCTGAACCAGTAGAGGCGACAGAGACTGGCCCCTTAAATCTTGGGCAGATTAGCCCTGGCAGAAGAAATTTTGGACGGGACCAGGCTGAAGACCCAAGGTACGACAACATTAGGAAGGAGGTGACCGAAATAGATGGGGTCCCCATGGAAGGGAAAACCCAGGGACTAGGACCCTACTTCATAATGAAGAAGAATCTCTTATACCGGGTTGCACCAGTACAGGGGCAGAAGGTACAGCAGATCCTAGTATCTCAAAAACACCAGAATGCTGTATTAAGTCTGGCCCATAGTCATCTTTTTGGGGGGCATTTGGGGGTAGAGAAGACCCTGGCACGGGTCCTGCGACAATTCTTCTGGCCCGGAGTACATGAAGAAGTGCGGAGGTACTGTGTGTCCTGCCCGGAGTGTCAGCTGCACAGTCCCCATCCCCACTTGAGGGCACCTTTAGTACCCCTTCCCATCACAGAGGTCCCCTTCGAGCGTAAAGCCATGAACCTAGTGGGACCCCTGGAGAAGACAGCCTGGGGCCACCAATCTATACTTGTTGTTCTGGATTATACTACTCGCTACCCAGAAGCCGTCCCCCTGTGGAACACGGCCTCTAAAATGATAGCTAAAGAGTTGGTGGGGATCTTTGCGCGAGTGGGGTTACCAAAGGAGATATTAACAGACCAAGGTACCCAATTTATATCGAAGCTAATGAAGGACCTCTGTACACTGCTCCATATACATACCCTGAGAACTTCAGTCTATCATCCGCAGACCGATGGGCTGGTAGAAAGGTTTAACCGAACCCTCAAGGCAATGATAAGGAAAGTGGTAGGTCGGGACAGGAAGGATTGGGACAACCTACTACCCTACCTTATGTTTGCAATCCAGGAGGTACCTCAGGCCTCAACTGGGTTTTCCCCCCCTTTGAATTATTATACGGACGCCACACCCGCGGCATACTAGATATCGCAAAAGAAATCTGGAAAGAGGAACCCAATGAGGGGAGAAATATAATTGACCATGTGTTGCAGATGCGAGAATGGATAGCCCGGGTCACCCCTACTGTACGGGAACATTTGGAAAAGGCGCAGGAGGCCCAACGAACCCATTACAATCGTCAGGCAAAAGTCCGACAGTTCCAACCAGGGGATTGGGTGATGGTGTTGGTACCCATGGCAGAAAGCAAGCTTTTGGCCCAATGGCAGGGGCCCTATGAGGAGGTTGAACCCGTGGGGGAAGTAACCTACAAGGTGCGGCAGCCAGGATGCCGGAAACAAGAACAAATTTATCACATTAACCTCTTAAAGCCTTGGCACCAACGAGAGGCGTGTGTAGTGGCCCAAGAGACCCCGATCCAGGGAAATAACATGCAGAAGAAGATCGGGATATCCGCTGATCAGACACCAAACCAGAAGAAGGAGGTAACTGAGATGATCAACCAATACCAGGACGTGTTTTCAACCAAACCAGGTCGGACCACCGAAGCCTATCACCACATTATCACAGACTCTGGAGCAAAGGCAACTTTAAAGCCCTATCGGGTCGCAGTGGCAAAAAGGGAGGAGATCAAGGCAGAGGTAAAAAAGATGTTGGAGCTGGGAGTCATCGAAGAGTCCCACAAGTCAGTGGTCAAGCCCAATTGTGTTGGTGCTCAAACACGATGGCACCACTAGGTTTTGTAATGACTTTCGCTGGTTGAATGAGATATCCAAATTTGATGCATACCCCATACCCTGTATCGATGAGTTAGTTGACTCATTAATGATCTGGAGGATGGTGTGGATTGCACCCTCAGCAAGTTTGCAGATGACACTAAACTGGGAGGAGTGGTAGATATGCTGGAGGGTAGGGATAGGATACAGAGGGACCTAGACAAATTAGAGGATTAGGCCAAAAGAAATCTGATGAGGTTCAACAAGGACAACTGCAGAGTCCTGAACTTAGGACGGAAGAATCCCATGTACCGCTACTGACTAGGGACCGAATGGCTAGGCAGCAGTTCTGCTGAAAAGGACCTAGGGGTTACAGTGTATAAGAAGCTGGATATGAGTCAACAGTGTGCCCCTGCTGCCAAGGCGGCCAATGGCATTTTGGGATGTATAAGTAGCGGCATTGCCAGCAGATCGAGGGACGTGATCGTTCCCCTCTATTGGACATTGGTGAGGCCTCATCTGGAGTACTGTGTCCAGTTTTGGGCCCCACACTACAAGAAGGATGTGGAAAAATTGGAAAAAGTCCAGCGGAGGGCAACAAAAATGATTAGGGGACTGGAACACATGACTTATGAGAAGAGGCTGAGGGAACTGGGATTGTGTAGTCTGAGGAAGAGAAGAATGAGGGGGAATTGATAGCTGCTTTCAACTACCTGAAAGGGGGTTCCAAAGAGGATGGATCTAGACTGTTCTCAGTGGTAACTGATGACAGAACAAGGAGTAATGGTCTCAAGTTGCAGTGGGGGAGGTTTAGGTTGGATATTAGGAAAAACTTTTTCACTAGGAGGGTGGTGAAACACTGGAATGCGTTACCTAGGGAGGTGGTGGAATCTTCTTCCTTAGAAGTTTTTAAGGTCAGGCTTGACAAAGCTGTGGCAGGGATGATTTAGTTGGGGATTGGTCCTGCTTTGAGCAGGGGGTTGGACTAGATGACCTCCTGAGGTCCTTTCCAACCCTGATATTCTATGATTCTATGACCGCCTGGGCAATGCCCAATTTTTGACCACCCTTGATTTAACAAAGGGATACTGACAGATTCCCCTTCCCAAAGATGCGAAAGAAAAGACGGCATTCTCTACCCCAGAGGGTCCGTTTCAATATATTGTTCTTCCTTTTGGACTGCATGGGGCACCTGCCACCTTCCAGCGTCTTATGGACAAGCTCCTACGGCCCCATACCAGTTATGCAGCGGCATACCTGGATGATGTGATTATTCACACCCCCAACTGGGAAACCCACTTAGGAAAGGTGGAAGCGGTTCTAGACACGCTAAGATGGGCTGGCCTCACAGCCAACCCAGCCAAGTGTGCTACAGGGCTAGCCGAGGCTAAATACCTCGGATACATTGTAGGAAGGGGCATGGTCAAGCCCCAACAAAACAAACTAGAGGCTATCCAAAATTGGCCCCGGCCAAATCGGAAAAAGCAAGTCCGGGCACTTCTGGGTGTGGTGGGGTACTACCGACGATTTATTCCCCATTTTGCTACCAGAGCGAGTCCCCTGACAGACCTGATAAAAGCCCGGGGTCCAGACATGGTGAAGTGGACAGATGCCGCAGAGAAAGCATTCATGGATCTACGGACAGCCCTCTGCAGTAACCCTGAGCTTATAGCCCCAGACTTCAACAAAGAATTCATTTTACAAACAGATGCATCTGAAGTAGGATTGGGAGCTGTCCTATCGCAGATGGTCGGAGATGAAGAACAGCCAATCCTCTACCTCAGCAAGAAACTCCTCCCGAGAGTGCAGAAGTATGCCGTGGTTGAAAGAGTGCCTAGTTGTGAAATGGGCCATGGAAACACTATGTTATTACCTTCTGGGACAACGGTTTACCTTTGTGACCGACCATGCACCCCTCCAGTGGATGCAGCGAAATAAAGAGAAGAATGCAAGGGTGACCAGATGGTTCCTGTCCCTACAACCTTTCCAATTCACCATACAACACCGGGCTGGAAGCCACCATGGCAATGCAGATGGCTTGTCATGAGTACACTGCCTGACGTCCCAAGCTGCCCAACCCCATAGTGTTGAGTGGGGGGGGGGGAAATATGTGACAGGGTCGGGCCGGATGGCTACAGGAGAGTAATAGAAGGCAGATATATTAGTCCAAGGTTAAGTAGATCCCTTTTCCCTGGGTAAGGTAACAGGAAAGGTTCCAGAATAATCAGGAACCTTCTGGAGACCATTAAGACAGACAGGCTAATTAGAACACCTGCAGCCAATCAAGAAGCTGTTAGAATCAATTAAGACAGGTTAATCAGGGCACCTGGGTTTAAAAAGGAGCTCACTTCAGTTTGTGGTGCGCGTGTATGGAGGTGGGAGCAAGAGGTGCTAGGAGCTGAGAGTGAGAACGCATACTGTTGGAGGACTGAAGAGTACAAGCATTATCAGACACCAGGAGGAAGGTCCTATGGTGAGGATAAGGAAGGTGCTGGGAGGAGGCGGCCATGGGGAAATAGTCCAGGGAGTTTTATCAGTTGCACAGCTGTTCCAGGAGGCACTCAAGACAGCTGCATTCCACAGGGCCCTGGGCTGGAACCCAGAGTAGAGGGCAGCCCAAACCTCCCAACTCCTAGTCAGACACAGGAGGAGTTGACCTGGACTGCGGGTTCACGAAAACAGCCAAACTGCGGGCTGCCGTGAATCTCCAAGGTGAGCAAATCCACCAATAAGCACAAGACCCACCAAGGTAGAGGAGGAACTTTGTCACAATATTTAAATGTATGCAAAACAAGGAAATTTAAATAAATTTGCTCCTCTGGTGCTTTTTGCTTTAAAGATGTTGGCATGTATGAGGTTACCATTATCAGAGGATTAACTGCTGCTGACTGAAAGGGACTCATAGATGGGATTTTTTTTTCTAAGGTAGGCACTTGGCTATGGACTACGACACTGGTTTCATTTCTATTTCTGAAGATTCACAGATACACAACTCTTTAGCCAACACTACGGACTAATCCAAAGTCTAAATTAGAAACTTTTGCTAGCAGAATAATGTTCATCGGGGTGAGATTTTTCTTTTTACAATTCTATATCAGTATAACCCTAATATAAAAGCAGTTCTACAAGTATAGAAGTGCTTTCACTGATATAGTTTATTTCGCTTTGGAAACTATCATGAACTATGGTGGGAAACTCTTTTGCCAGCATAAACTCCATCTCCACATTTTGCATATGCCATACACCAGCAAACCTTTTCTAGTGTAGACTGAGCCTATGAAATCATCACTAGAAAAGATCTGAGGAGAAAGAATAAAAAGAGTAGTGGGGGGGGGGGGGGGAGGAATGTCAAAGTCCAGCTGAAACATTGAACTGATGGAGATGTTACAGTTCATGTTTAAGTTCCAAGAATATGCATTGTGTAAGCAGCAAAAAAAAGCGTGAAGGCTATAAAGGAAGGATTATATTGGCAGTCCCATTACTTAATAACTTCGTTTAAAAATATTTTCAAGTATTTCAGGTACTATTCAAAATGTCTTGTTTGTATTAAATGTAAATAATTGTATACCAGTAAATGTGTTCCATTTCTCTCCAACAGCTATGCTAGCCCTTAGTGAAAACTATATTTTAGATTTAAATGCAATGGCCCTGGGTTTGTCACCATATAATGCTTCCTAAAAAATACTAAAATCTTTGAAAGCAGTTTCTAGACACAAAAAGATTTTGCAGACATTTAAGGGAAAAAAAAAGTTGGGTTTAGTTTTGGCCTACTAACTTTGAAAGTGTCTTGTTACTATTATTTAAACATTAAATAGTTCCACAAACCCTGGTGAGTCTCAAGACCATCAAAATAATCAGATACAGACACATTTTAAAAGATACTGTCAGTATAATAAAATGTCACAGAATAACATTCTCCCGCTGTAACATAAATGCAAAATCAAAGCCAAGACATTTATGGAAAATACATATTGGAACATAACTGATATACTTTTCAAAGCAAGAGCCTTTCAGTCTGACACAGTATTCCAGTATAACAACTTCATTTCTGTTAAGCCAAATGACTTCAGTATATTGGAGACTGCAAAGAATGCATTTTAAGCACTCAGCAAGATGTAATTCCATAAGTAACTAGAAAAAGAGGTTGAAATCCTGATATTGACTTCAGTGAGACCCGGATTTCATCCATTCAGTTTTTGCATATGCAACTGCACACCTTAAAAGATTGACTGAAGAACACACTTGTGCTTCAGCCAATTGGAAACCACCTTATCTGAAAAAGAAAAAAGTGGGCAAAGTTCTGAAGTTATATTTAATGCATATAAATAACCCAGATAGCCAGTCTTTCTGTCCTGTTCTTTAGCCACTAGAATGTGCTTTGTCTTATATAACTATTATGTACTTTACCTTGTCATAAATATAAAGGGAAGGGTAAACCCCTTTGAAATCCCTCCTGGCCAGGAGAAAGCTCCTCTCACCTGTAAAGGGTTAAGAAGCTAAAGGTAACCTCACTGGCACCTGACCAAAATGACCAATGAGGAGACAAGATACTTTCAAAAGCTGGGAGGAGGGAGAGAAACAAAGGGTCTGTGTCTGTCTGTATGCTGCTTTTGCCAGGGACAGAACAGGAATGGAGTCTTAGAACTTTTAGTAAGTAATCTAGCTAGGTATGTGTTAGATTATGATTTCTTTAAATGGATGAGAAAAGAATTGTGCTGAATAGAATAACTATTTCTGTCTGTGTATCTTTTTTGTAACTTAAGGTTTTGCCTAGAGGGGTTCTCTATGTTTTTGAATCTAATTACCCTGTAAGATATCTACCATCCTGATTTTACAGGGGGAATTTCTTTATTTCTATTTACTTCTATTTTTTATTAAAAGTCTTCTTGTAAAAAACTGAATGCTTTTTCATTGTTCTCAGATCCAAGGGTTTGGGTCTGTGGTCACCTATGCAAATTGATGAGGCTTTTTATCCAACATTTCCCAGGAAAGGGGGGGTGCAAGTGTTGGGAGGATTGTTCATTGTTTTTAAGATCCAAGGGTCTGGGTCTGTAGTCACCTAGGCAAATTGGTGAGGCTTTTTACCAAACCTTGTCCAGGAAGCGGGGTGCAAGGTTTTGGGAAGTATTTTGGGGGGAAGGACGCGTCCAAACAGCTCTTCCCCAGTAACCAGTATTAGTTTGGTGGTGGTAGCGGCCAGTCCAAGGACAACGGGTGTAATATTCTGTACCTTGGAGAAGTTTTGACCTAAGCTGGTAAAGATAAGCTTAGGAGGTTTTTCATGCAGGTCCCCACATCTGTACCCTAGAGTTCAGAGTGGGGGAGGAACCTTGACATGGTGGCACAGTGGTGGGATTAACCTGAAATCATTTTGAGATCCAGTTGAGATTTTTTGAACTAGAAATACAGATTTTAAAAAGGAAATTTTTTTTTCCTTTGGAAAGGAAGTCCAGAAAGCAGTTGAAACTGAAAGCTGAAACTCTGGCCAAGCAGAGACAAAAGGGGATTATCTTGCGAATTGCAGGTTTTCTTTGCCTGGAGGCAGGGTACTTAACTCCTGCAGGGAAATTCACAGTCTTCCAACCCAGAGGTTTTTTTTTTCTTTTCTTCCTAAAAGTAAATAGGGGGTGTGTGTTCTACCCATTTGCTTTTTCTTTGGGCTGGGTAAGCAGGTTTCCAAGTAGTTGGAGGTTTTTTGCTTTAATTTGGGCCCAGAGCAGAGACAAGGGAATTGTCTTTTTCTGTAGGCTGACAGTCACTATCAGAGAATAGGTATTCTATTCCAGCACAGCAAAATTTTACAGCCACGTTTTGTTTGTTTATTTCTAAACCTCGGGTGTAAAGTTAGTTAAAAACAGAGAGGTTAGAATGGCAAAATCCGCGGCTTGACTACAGCTCGAATTAGCCAAATTTCAGGCTGAGGAAAGACAAAGGGAACATGAAAGACAGATAGAACTCATGCGGCTGAAGAAGGAACAAGAAAGGGAGGCAGCGAGAGAAGCAGAACAACACCAAGCGGCTGCTCACAGGAGAGCTATGGAAGCGAGGGACAAAGAACTGGAGGAGAAGGAAAAAGAGAGGAAGTATGTGGAGGAGATGGAGAAGATAAAGGCTCAGCAGAATATCCCAACAAACCCTAGTAATCCTTCTCCAAGTACCACTTCCCATCCCAGAAAGTTCCCCACCTACAAGGCAGGCGATGATACTGAGGCCTTCCTAGAAAACTTCGAAAGAGCCTGCCTTGGGTACAACATCTCTACTGACCAATACATGGTAGAGCTGAGGCCGCAGCTCAGTGGACCCTTAGCTGAGGTGGCAGCTGAAATGCCTAAAGAACACATGAACAAGTATGAACTGTTTAAATCCAAGGCGAGAGTCAGAATGGGGATAACACCCGAGCAGTCTCGTCGGAGGTTCAGAGCCCTAAGGTGGAAACCAGACATGTCATTTACCCGACATGCCTACCACATTGTGAAACATTGGGATGCCTGGATATCAGGAGCAAGTGTTGAATCTCCAGTAAATTTGCCCTTCATAATGCAAATGGAACAATTCTTAGAGGGTGTTCCTGAGGAAATAGAAAGATACATCCTAGATGGGAAACCCAAAACTGTAATTGAGGCAGGAGAGATTGGAGCCAGATGGGTGGAGGTGGCAGAGAAGAAGAAAACTGGTCGCAGTTGGAGCGGAGACCAGAAGGGACCACCCAAGACCACACCCTATTACCGGGGGCCGCCCAAAGCCCCACCTACCTCCCAAAGAACCCTCCAGGCCCCTTATCGTCCCACCACCCCGTTCTCCAGCAACCCGCCTCGCCCCAGTGACCCATCAGCTGGACGATGTTTTAAGTGTAACGAGCTGGGGCATGTAAAGGCCAACTGCCCCAAGAACCCCAACAGATTACAGTTCATTGCACCAGAATCACACCAGAGGTCCACAGGCCCAGATACCTCCCAGATACCCTTGGAGCGTAGGGAAACTGTGAGTGTGGGCGGGAAGAAGGTCACCGCGTGGAGGGACACCGGAGCACAAGTGTCAGCTATCCATGCTTCCTCAGTGGACCCCAATTTAATCAACCCAGAGATCCAAGTGACGATTCAACCCTTCAAGTCCAACTCTTTCAATTTGCCTACAGCCAAGTTGCCTGTCCAGTACAAGGGCTGGTCAGGAATGTGGACTTTTGCAGTCTATGATGATTATCCCATCCCCATGCTGTTGGGGGAAGACTTGGCCAATCATGTGAAGCGGGCCAAGAGGGTGGGAATGGTCACCCGCAGCCAGGCTAAACAAGCCATGAGGCCTAGCTCTGTTCCGGAAACTTCTATCAGGACCCAGTCAGAGGTGATGGACCCGGACCCCAGGCCAATGTCTGCAACAGCAGTAGTGGATCCAGTCCCAGAGACCCAGACGGAACCAGTCCCAGAACCGGAACCAGCCGAACAACCAACACCAGACCCCGTGTCAGCACTGAATCCAGTACTTGCAACCTCAACACCAGAGGGCCCCACTGAACCTGAACTGGCAACAGCCGATAACTCTACACAAGAGGCTCAGCCGGAGCCTGAATCCCAACATAGTGCACCAGCGGAGAGCGGTTCACAGTCAACAGAATCAGCTCCATCCCTTATATCGCTTCCAGAGGGACCAAGCCTAGGTCCCCAATCCAATGAGGGACTGATGTCTCCAGCATCAAGGGAACAGTTCCAGACCAAACAGGAAGCAGATGAAAGCCTCCAGAGAGCTTGGACGGCGGCACGGAGCAACCCACCGCCTCTCAGCTCTTCTAATCGATCCAGGTTTGTTGTAGAAAGAGGACTTTTATACAAGGAAACTCTTTCTGGGGGACACCAGAAAGACGGGCATCCTCAGAAACAGTTGGTAGTTCCAACTAAATACCGGGCCAAGCTCTTGAGCTTAGCCCATGATCACCCTAGTGGCCATGCTGGGGTGAACAGGACCAAAGACCGTTTGGGGGGGTCATTCCATTGGGAGGGAATGGGCAAGGATGTTTCTACCTATGTCCAGTCTTGTGAGGTGTGCCAAAGAGTGGGAAAACCCCAAGACCAGGTCAAAGCCCCTCTCCAGCCACTCCCCATCATTGAAGTTCCATTTCAGCGAGTAGCTGTGGATATTCTGGGTCCTTTTCCGAAAAAGACACCCAGAGGAAAGCAGTACATACTGACTTTCATGGATTTTGCCACCCGATGGCCGGAAGCAGTAGCTCTAAGCAACACCAGGGCTAAAAGTGTGTGCCAGGCACTAGCAGACATTTTTGCCAGGGTAGGTTGGCCCTCCGACATCCTCACAGATGCAGGGACTAATTTCCTGGCAGGAACTATGAAAAACCTTTGGGAAGCTCATGGGGTAAATCACTTGGTTGCCACTCCTTACCACCATCAAACAAATGGCATGGTGGAGAAGTTTAATGGAACTTTGGGGGCCATGATACGTAAATTCGTAAATGAGCACTCCAATGATTGGGACCTAGTGTTGCAGCAGTTGCTCTTTGCCTACAGAGCTGTACCACATCCCAGTTTACGGTTTTCCCCATTTGAACTTGTATATGGCCGTGAGGTTAAGGGGCCATTGCAGTTGGTGAAGCAGCAATGGGAGGGATTTACACCTTCTCCAGGAACTAATATTCTGGACTTTGTAACCAACCTACAAAACACCCTCCGAACCTCTTTAGCCCTTGCTAAAGAAAACTTACAGGATGCTCAAAAAGAGCAAAAAGCCTGGTATGATAAACATGCCAGAGAGCGTTCCTTCAAAGTAGGAGACCAGGTCATGGTCTTAAGGGCGCTCCAGGCCCATAAAATGGAAGCATCGTGGGAAGGGCCATTCACGGTCCAGGAGCGCCTGGGAGCTGTTAATTATCTCATAGCATTCCCCACCTCCAACCGGAAGCCTAAGGTGTACCATATTAATTCTCTAAAGCCCTTTTATTCCAGAGAATTAAAGGTTTGTCAGTTTATAGCCCAGGGAGGAGACGACGCTGAGTGGCCTGAAGGTGTCTACTACGAAGGGAAAAGTGCTGGTGGTGTGGAAGAGGTGAACCTCTCCATGACCCTTGGGCGTATGCAGCGACAGCAGATCCAGGAGCTGTGCACTAGCTACGCGCCAACGTTCTCAGCCACCCCAGGACTGACTGAACTGGCATACCACTCCATTGACACAGGTAATGCTCACCCAATTAGGGTCCAACCTTACCGGGTGTCTCCTCAAGCTAAAACTGCTATAGAACGGGAGATCCAGGATATGTTACAGATGGGGGTAATCCGCCCCTCTGAAAGTGCATGGGCATCTCCAGTGGTTCTAGTTCCCAAACCAGATGGGGAAATACGTTTTTGCGTGGACTACCGTAAGCTAAATGCTGTAACTCGCCCAGACAACTATCCAATGCCACGCACAGATGAACTATTAGAGAAACTGGGACGGGCCCAGTTCATCTCTACCTTGGACTTAACCAAGGGGTACTGGCAGGTACCGCTAGATGAATCTGCCAAGGAAAGGTCAGCCTTCATCACACATCTCGGGCTGTATGAATTTAATGTACTCCCTTTCGGGCTGCGAAATGCACCCGCCACTTTCCAAAGACTTGTAGATGGTCTCCTAGTGGGATTAGGAGAATATGCAGTCGCCTACCTTGACGATGTGGCCATATTTTCGGATTCCTGGGCAGACCACCTGGAACATCTACAAAAAGTCCTTGAGCGCATAAGGGAGGCAGGACTAACTGTTAAGGCTAAGAAGTGTCAAATAGGCCTAAACAGAGTGACTTACCTTGGACACCAGGTGGGTCAAGGAACTATCAGCCCCCTACAGGCCAAAGTGGATGCTATCCAAAAGTGGCCTGTCCCAAAGTCAAAGAAACAGGTTCAATCCTTCTTAGGCTTGGCTGGTTATTACAGACGATTTGTACCGCACTACAGCCAAATCGCTGCCCCACTGACAGACCTAACCAAAAAGAAACAGCCAAATGCTGTTCAGTGGACCGGAAAGTGTCAGAAGGCCTTTAACAAGCTTAAAGCGACACTCATGTCTGACCCTGTACTAAGGGCCCCAGACTTTGACAAACCGTTCCTAGTAACCACAGATGCGTCCGAGCGTGGTGTGGGAGCAGTTTTAATGCAGAAAGGACCTGATCAAGAATTCCACCCTGTAGTGTTTCTCAGCAAAAAACTGTCTGAGAGGGAAAGCAACTGGTCAGTCACTGAAAAAGAATGTTACGCCATTGTCTACGCTCTGGAAAAGCTACGCCCATATGTTTGGGGACGGCGTTTCCACCTGCAAACCGACCATGCTGCACTGAAGTGGCTTCACACCGTCAAGGAAACTAACAAAAAACTTCTTCGGTGGAGTTTAGCTCTCCAAGATTTTGATTTCGACGTCCAACACATCTCAGGAGCTTCTAACAAAGTGGCTGATGCACTCTCCCGTGAAAGTTTCCCAGAATGTTTTTCCTAGAGCTCCAGGAAGAAATCCCAGCCAGTGTTTCACCCTAGCTGAGATTTGGGGGGCGTGTCATAAATATAAAGGGAAGGGTAAACCCCTTTGAAATCCCTCCTGGCCAGGAGAAAGCTCCTCTCACCTGTAAAGGGTTAAGAAGCTAAAGGTAACCTCGCTGGCACCTGACCAAAATGACCAATGAGGAGACAAGATACTTTCAAAAGCTGGGAGGAGGGAGAGAAACAAAGGGTCTGTGTCTGTCTGTATGCTGCTTTTGCCAGGGACAGAACAGGAATGGAGTCTTAGAACTTTTAGTAAGTAATCTAGCTAGGTATGTGTTAGATTATGATTTCTTTAAATGGATGAGAAAAGAATTGTGCTGAATAGAATAACTATTTCTGTCTGTGTATCTTTTTTGTAACTTAAGGTTTTGCCTAGAGGGGTTCTCTATGTTTTTGAATCTAATTACCCTGTAAGATATCTACCATCCTGATTTTACAGGGGGAATTTCTTTATTTCTATTTACTTCTATTTTTTATTAAAAGTCTTCTTGTAAAAAACTGAATGCTTTTTCATTGTTCTCAGATCCAAGGGTTTGGGTCTGTGGTCACCTATGCAAATTGGTGAGGCTTTTTATCCAACATTTCCCAGGAAAGGGGGGGTGCAAGTGTTGGGAGGATTGTTCATTGTTTTTAAGATCCAAGGGTCTGGGTCTGTAGTCACCTAGGCAAATTGGTGAGGCTTTTTACCAAACCTTGTCCAGGAAGCGGGGTGCAAGGTTTTGGGAAGTATTTTGGGGGGAAGGATGCGTCCAAACAGCTCTTCCCCAGTAACCAGTATTAGTTTGGTGGTGGTAGCGGCCAGTCCAAGGACAACGGGTGTAATATTCTGTACCTTGGGGAAGTTTTGACCTAAGCTGGTAAAGATAAGCTTAGGAGGTTTTTCATGCAGGTCCCCACATCTGTACCCTAGAGTTCAGAGTGGGGGAGGAACCTTGACATACCTAAATTCTTATAAAAGTTAATACCACCTCATATTAAAAATAATTCTAAAATACATCTTCATACAAACATTTGCAAATTCTTTGACTTACAAAAGAAATACCAAAACAATGTTAGGCAAATAGGTTTCCTAGATCCTTGTTTCTTACAGAATGTTTACTGTTCTACTGAACACCTTATTTGGGAATCTTTGCGCCATGTTAAACATTCAGGAAAGGAACAATTCCCTATCTTCACAACTCTGTTTCCCTGACTTCGTCAAACAAACAAAAACAAATGGCTGTAAATTCTCATGCTTCATTTCAAGCCAGAAAATAGAGTGCGTGAGTGTTGTTGGGGGAGTAAGTTTGAGAGAAATTGGTTGAGATGTTTCTGAATTACATAGTAATGAAAATCCAAGGCATTTAAAATAGTATAAAAAATGTCAAAACCAGCTTGGATTCAGAACTTTCAAAACTTCTCATGTAATTTTGCCTTCCATCCCTTCTTAACTGACTGGTAAACTGACAACAGATTTATAATGAATTTTTTAAAGAATACGTACACAACATAAATGATGAGATGGGAGACAAAGCTTACAATATATGTACAGTGTAGGGCTGTTGATTAATTGCAGTTAACTCACATGATTAACAATAAAATTAATTGAAATTTAAAAAATTCATGATTAATCGCAGTTTTAATTGCACTGTTATAAAATAGAATGCCAACTGAAATTTATTAAATATTTTGGATGTTTTTCTACATTTTCATAAAAATTGTATTTTGTGTTGTAATGGAAATCAACGTGTGTATTATTTTTGAGTATAAATATTTGCACTGTAAAAATGATCAATAGAAATAATATTTTTAATTCACCTCATACAAGTAATGTAGTGCAATCTCTTCATCATGAAAGTGCAATTTGCAAATGTAGATTTTTTTGTTACATAACTGTACTCAAAAACAAACCAATGTAAAACTTTAGATCCTACAGTCCTACTTCTTGTTCAGCCAATTGCTAAGACAAACAAGTTTGTTTACATTTACAGGAGATAATGCTGCCCTCTTCTTATTTACAGTGTCACCAGAAAGTGAGAACAGGCATTTGCATGGGACTTTTGTAGCCGGCATTGCAAGGTATTTAACGTGTCAGATGTGCTAAACATTCATATGCCCCTTCATGCTTCAGCCATCATTCCAGAGGGCATGCTTCCATGCTGATGATACTCGTTAAAAAAAATGTGTTAATAAAATTTCTGACTGAACTCCTTTGGGGAGAATTGTATATCCCTTGCTCTGTTTTACATGCATTCTGCCATATATTTCACGTTATAGCAGTCTCAGATGATGACCCAGCACATGTTGTTCATTTTAAGAACACTTTCATTAAAGATTTGACAAAACGCAAAGAATGTACCAACATGAGATTTCTAAAGATAGCTACAGCACTTGACCCAAGGTTTAAGAATCTGAAGTGCCTTCCAAAATCTGAGAGGGACACAGTATGGAGCATGCTTTCAGAAGTCTTAAAAGGGCAACACTCCAATGAGGAAACTACAGAACCCCAAATCAACCTTCTGCTGGTGGCATCTGACTCAGATAATGAAAATGAACATGTGTCGATCGGCACTACTTTGAATTGTTATGAAGCAGAATCAGTCACCAACATGGACGCATGTCCCCCAGAATGGTGGTTGAGGTACGAAGGGACATATGAATCTTTAGCGCAAATGGCCTGTAAATATCTTGCGATGCCGGTTACAACAGTGCCATGCAAACGCCTGTTCTAACTTTCAGGTGACATTGTAAACAAGAAGTGTGCAGCACTATCTTCTGCAAATGTAAACAAACTTGTTTGTTTGAGCGATTGGCTGAACAAGAAGAAGGACTGAGTGGACTTACAGGCTCTAAAATTTTACATTTTTATTTTTGAATGCAGTTATTTTGTATATAATTCTACATTTGTAAGTTCAACTTTCATGATAAAGAGCTTGCACTACAGTACTTGTATTAGGTGAATTGAAAAATACTAATTATTTTGCGTTTTTTACAGTGCAAATACTTGTAATCAAAAATAAAGTGAGCACTCTATACTTTGTATTCTATGTTGTAATTGAAATCTATTTGAAAATGTAGAAAAAATCCAAAAATATTTAAATAATGGTACTCTATTATTGTTTAACAGTGTGATTAATCGCAATTTTTTAAATCGCTTGACAGCCCTAGTATATTGTAAATTCTACAGGCTTACCCTGAGAAAACATTTATTGCAGAAATGTTCCTGCAACCCATCCATGACATGCAAGAGAAGCCCACCTTTGACTTTAGGGAGAAAAATAAGGGGGTTTATGCACTAATCAAAGTATTGCATCACCATTCCTCCTATGTACTTTCCTATAGGTATAACCTTTAAGTGCCAGAATGGGTTCCTTGGCTGTCTAGCAAATTCAAAGTCCCTTCTAGGTTAGTGGAAGAATAGGATGACAACTTCAAATTTTCCCTTTTCTATATCCTTTGTGTGAACTGCTTTGAAAGCTGGCAGATTCTCCTCTGCCCAGGACATTATTCCCATTTCCAGAGAAAAAACTGAACTTTGGTTACTCATTAGTTTTGGAAGGGCTATAAACATTCGTGCCTCAATCATAAGCCAATCTCTAAAGGGAAGTAAAAGGAGACTTCCCCAGTGAGCAACAGTTTCTTGGCACCTTCCACTGAAGCAGCTGGTACTGGCCACCGACCTACCTTAGGGGCCATAGTTGTGGCTTCAGACATGAATAAACTAAATGGATATGTACTCTCAGATGTTGGGAACTTTCTTCCAAGTATGCTACTCATCCTTGCTTCTATACCGATAATGCAGGGTCTGGAGTGAATACTGGGTTGGTAGTCAGCGTGTTTGTACTTAGATGCCCACAAAGGGACGATTGGATGCGATATGAGAATAACATCTAATTTTGCATTCCATCAGGTGTGTGATTGATTCCATGTCGTCAGAAGGAAATTCTGCAGGCACATTTTAAGAAACCCACTCAGAGGAAGAAACCGAAGAATGACACCAGCAATCCTAGTCACTGAAGATAATTTGGTAAATATGACCACTGCTAGGAAATGCCTTGATGCAAAAAAGTTTAGGACCTTTGCAAATTTTTACCATTGTGGTAACATGCAAATACCTCAACTGTAGAAGATGCTTGCTAAATGCCCTAGGAGCCTAAAAGCCTGCCTGCTTGCTCTCCCAGGATGTCTAGCACCCAAGTAAGTACAGTCAAAGTCACCTACTTGCACTCAGGGCTTTAATCAGGATCATATTGAACATGAGAAGGGATTTATCTCCACATCCCCTGCCCTCCTCCCCAGTAACGCCATGATGATGCAGGTTTCTGGGAAGTAGAATCCTTGTGTGCCTCTGTTCTGGTCACCGATTATTTACATTTTACATGGAGCCAGTCTGTGACAAGGGAAAGAGGAGGAGAGAGAGACCACTTTCCGCTTTTCAGACTCTGAGACCCTTTCCCTGACAAAACAAGGGTTTATGGATGATGACCAGAAGGCACAAATTCCATTCTTCTGCTGCCTGAAACTGAGCCCCATTTGCTGGTAGAGCAAAAGTCCCCGGGTTGAAAGCCAGACAGGCACAATTCCCATTACACTGCAACCTGAGGAAGAGTTTCACAGGACAGTGACAGAATCCTCTGCATTCCCAGACACGCTGCAGGGTGGGAGGGGATGGTGAGCTTGATACAGAGCACTGCAAGACCTTCTCTGGGGTACGTCTAGACCGCAAAGAAAAACCCACAGCATCGAGTCTCAGAGTTCAAGTCAGATGACTCAGGCTCAAGCTGTTGGGTTTAAAAATCACAAGGCAGACGTTTAAGCTTGCGCTGGAGACTGGGCTCCATCCGAGATTTGAGAGGTTTCAGAGTCCAGGCTCCAGTTTGAGTCCGAACACTGACACTGCTATTTTTAAGCCTAAGAGCCCAAGCCCTGGGAGCCCAAGTCAACTGACCTGGGCCCTGAGACTCAATGCCATGGGTTTTTCTTTGTAATGTAGACATACCCTCTGTGTAGGAGAGGCCCCAACAAACACTCCCTTAGGTAAAGGAGAAGGGGGTTAACCACTGGTTTTCACCCCACTTGCTCATTAATCACACTAATTATTGCACTACCAAGGTGATGGCTGCTTTTACTTTTCTGGGACCCAGAGTCTCTACGGTTTGCAAGACTTACACCCGACCATGAGAATTCTCTGATGTACAGTGAGAAGGAAAGGGAGTTGTGTAGCAGCCCTACTTCTTTCCCCAGGGAGCTGAGGACCCACTGCAGTGTCTGGGGGTTGGGTTTTTGATCCCCTTTAAGGATTTTTCCCCTCTGGTCCAGGTCTGTTGTAGGATTTGCTCCTTGAGCTGGCTGGATAGTGTCTGCCGCATCCTTAGACACTCTCTCCCAAATCATAAGAAGCTCCTCAGCAGGCTTCTCTGTGTTGTAGTCATGGCTTCTCAGGACAGGGACGGAACCCAACATGCCAGTCCATCAGAGCTCCGTGCACTGGCAGTGCAAGGTCATCTGGCTGTGAACAGCCAGAATATAATTTGCCTTCTATAGAGCCTGTAAATGTTGCCTCCCACAGGGAACACTGCTTAGAGTTAGCCTGGAGTTTGCAGGACTGCTCTGCCATGCATGAGTGGGGACAGAGGAAGCCCAGAACAGAAGCACTGTAGTAACAGATCCGGGTGGTCAAAACCACCAGGCTGCCTAATACCCAATCCAGGAGAAGGAAGCAGAAGGAAAATTATAAATCACTACAGCATAAAAACAAATACAAAATAAAGTTATAGAACAAAATGATTGGGACAAATTGAACTGGCTATTTGTTCCATCGACAGAGGCAGAAAATCTGGTGGCCCAAGCAGCAAGGCGAGGCTTAGTTCAGGAGTCTCCCAGCAACAACATTGGACTACCTCTGATTTGCACAGGTGCAGGGCATTAACCCATTAGTGACAAATGAGGAGAGAAGCTGTGCAACAGAACTTGTCATATGCTTATTCCTTAATTTCTTTAACATTCCAACTGTATTAACACATGCTCCCAGGTCCTACTGAGCTTCTTGAACATGATACCCTCAGAACTAGAGCTCCAGACAGGATACAAGCAAAGTAGATCCACTTCTTCCCTGATGTATTATGCATAATACCCTTTTCTACAACCTTAATTACAAACCTTAGCAACATCAGCAAAGACTTTGAGTTGACATATGCGCACAGATTGAGTGAGCTTAAGGGGGAGACATGAGATCATATTGTTTCCTTAAAGACAGAAGGAAGTTCATTGAGAGGATTCTGGGTCAAGCACTGGAAATGTGCTGTGTGGTACATCTGGGTACGTTTAAGAGATATATCCTGTATATAGGGCTTGTCTATACAGAGTGTTAGTACCTACTTAAGCAGTATGCAAAGCACACTACAGAACTTTTAGTCTGCAACAGCAGGGTCCACATGGACAATTAGTGCAAATCTCCTGGAGCAATCCATCTTATCACAAACTAACTTGCTGGATAGACGTATCCTTTTATGTCCTTACTTTATAGGGTTTGCATTGGCAAAGCAACCTTATCTGCCTCGGGATTTGGAACTGAAGCAGGTCTCCAAGCATTTATGAAATCCTGTCCCTCAGAATCAGGCGGCTTTGATGTTAAGGTTTCCTGAAGCAGCACTACTTAGAGTCTATTTTGTCATTCTTTTTTAGCCCTTGGGATAAAGGATGTAACAATGTCTGGAGGAATGGCTTCCCCCCAGCAGGCCACGCACCACGCATTGGTGTCCAAGGAAAAGAACACAGCAGGGGCAGAGGCAGAACTCTTGAATCGCAGTTTCTTTGCTTTTTGTTCCTCCTTAGCAGAACCAAGGACCCATGCCAGGGCAACACAATCCTCTCAGACAAAAGAAGAAATACATGAAACACAACACTAAACTAACACTAACCTGGGCTGCACTAATTAGATGTAACTAAAATATAGTGAATGAACTGAAACAAATGTTCCAAAAAAGACTGAGTCTGTGAACCCAGGGAAGCTCCTCGTCCACTTACTACCACAGCTGGAAGGAACTGAGGTAGCTCATTCAACCTGTCCTCTTTTATGTTCTCGCCCTCCAGACATTCAGATTTCCCAGGGGAGTAAACAGGCAGTTTGAGGACATTCCAACTGACACTGCTTCATGCCGTTTGCATTAGTCCAGGCTGCACTGATGGTGCATCCTAAGCATGGGAATGTGCAGAGGAGAAAATAATGATATAAATGACATATGAGCTGGATCAAAATCTACCTCATAAAACATATAGATGAAACATTTGTGTATCAGCCCAAATATTTAAAACAAAAAAACAGAATTCTCTTAGGAATCTAATCTTTAGTACCACAGGAACCTTAACAAATATTCATCTACAGAACAACAAAGTGCTACTCTACTGGTGATACTGTGTTACAATACTAAACTGCCCTACACCCAATTACCTCATCTGCTGAAAAATAAATTCTAGCCAAAAGAAAAATGAAAAAACAGTTAATTCCTCTCAAGATTTCTGTTTTGCATTAAGTAGTATTATTAGTCACTAGGTCTTTCAAGCCATATTCTGCTAATTTTTTAGTTGCTTTTAAACGTCTGCCTAGAAGGTTTGAAAGCTGTTTAATAGGCTGGCATGCAACACTACATGAATTAGTTGTAAAACACAAATATTAACATTGTATTTTGTAGGTTACTGCCACTGTGAACGACACAAATGATATTTTTAACTTTAATTTTAAAATAAGTTACATATACAGGAATTTAAAATATAGTCAGAAACACACTGAACTAATTGCTCTGAGCAAATCTCTTGGCATTAAGCCGATGTATTCATTTGTATTAAAACACTAAAGTAGTAAACAAAAACAAATATGACTTGTTTAAATGATAAAAATAGTTGCCAGCATCTTTATGGGAGATGGGGGGAAAACTAATTTACTTTCATTTATCAAATGTTACCTAGGTTTCTCCACTACACTTTAAAAATGTAAATATAGCAAAATATAGGATATATTGTATATAGTTAGTGTACAGTTCGGAATTTTTATTTTGAAACAAGAAAAATGAAAGCTATTCTGCTGATTTATGTCAGAAATAAAGTTGAGATTTTCGCTGCTAACTGAAAACATACTACCTAAGGGATTCCATAACAGTTCATAAAATGTCTTTGTTTTTAAAAGCTCTGGTCTGTGGTATATATTTTCTCCCAAGAAATAGAAGAACATATGTAGCATCAGATGTGTGTACTTTAAGAAATTCTGGAATGTGAAATCTAAAAATCCACATAAAGCAGGTGGTATAATTTTGAAGGGAAAAAAAATGAGTTGAAGCTTAATGACATTACCAGGTTATTCTACCAGACTAATTCTCACTCAGTGCATGACTTCAATGAGCTCTCAGTCCTCATGCTGATTTCGATTTAGTTCAAGTGCTATTTGATGCATTTCATCTGGAGTTTTATTCACTTCAAACTACACTTCATTTAAGCAGGCTGCTGCTGTACTCATTTATTTTTTCTACTTTATTACCCTCAAATTGGCGTCGCTTGGTTTAGATAAATTGTTTGCATAAGTTAGTTTTATCTTAAGATTGTGAAATACATTTATATTTTTTAAAAATCTACAAAAGCATTATACCCTAAAAACAAATGATCAAACTCATTATTAAAATAATTTAGAAATGTAGTAAGCTATAGATGCTATTCAGGTTATAAATCCTATTCCCAAATGTTGATATATATTTTCTCATTTTAAGACAGCACTTTTTTTTGTTTAAATTATGAGTTTTCTTTTTTGTTGATGGTCTATTGAGTTGTTTTTTCTGCCTGGGGAATTTATCATGTTACATCACATAAAGTAACCTACAGTCTACAAATGAAAGAAAAAAAAAAAGATAGAAGAAGGCATAATATGCACAGAGACATACATTGTTAAACACTAATAGGTAGCTTGCCTACTGACAGATTTTCATCGCCGACATCTTTAAAAGAATTAGATCATTTTAAAATTTCATTTTGCACATGTACACGAACTTTTCAAAATAATGTAAAACCAAAATTTATATTTAGGTTTTAAACATCTAATTCATTTTTACAAGCTAATACTTGTTAACAAGTACAACCAACTAACGTTGAGTGAAAAAAGTTTGTTTTTCCTAATCTTAACAACTAAAGTACTCTTCACCAGTGTTGACAATTTACATCACTTCTAAATTACCATAATAAAGTCAGTATTTCATCAGCAAAATGAAAGATTTCACATTTATTTCACATAAAGTATTAGGTGTTTTTGTGAAGTATCAATGAAAAATATGACCAACAAAAATTAATCTACCACCACCTGGTGGTGTACTGACTGTGTTAAAATATTATTATCCATTAAGATAACATAGTGCAGCTATCAGTAGTAAACAACTTAGTATATTCCAGTGTAGCATTATATATAAATCTAGTCTATTTGCATAGTTCATAAATAGGACAAAAATACATTTTTTTCATTAATGCATATAAAATATTAAATATGAGGACAGTATTTCTAACATGCTCACTTTTCTTCACTATGATTTCTGCTTCTTTTTTAATAATATTTCTCAAGGAGAAGACTTACATTCAATATAAGTAAAAATATGTATATTATATTTAGAACCAAAGGGAAAACCCTGAAACATTTCTACTATGACATGCAAAATGTCATATTTAATTGAAAATATTTTTTAAAAACAAAAATAATTTTTTCTACAGCATCCGATTTTAAACACAAGACCTAATTGGTGGAGCTAGGTTGTAGATTATTTCCCTACTTTGTTTCAAACCCTGAGTTTGGTTGATTCTGATTGAAGTGAGAACAGAGCTCTTCAGTTAAACACATTAAATGTGTCAGTTGACATCAACTCTTGGTATTCTTTCAAGAAAAAATGGGAAGAAGTTACTCACCTTGTGCAGTAATGATGTTTCTTCAAGATGTGTCCTCCTATGATGCTCCACAGTAGGTGTGTGTGCACGCACTGTGCTGTCGATCAGAGAATTTCAGTAGCAGTCCGTGCCGCCCGAGAATGTGTGGCTCCCCACCTGCCACAAGGCTAGTCAGCGTGCAGGGGCAGTTCTCCCTCAGTTCCTTCTCTATCACAGAGTCAACCAGTAGAACTCTGAAGCAGAAGGGAGCACCCACAGGGAGACATCTCGAAGAACCATCGTTACTGCACAAGGTTAACAAACTATTCCCCCACCATGTCCATGCTACAAACACAGACTCAGGTCTGAACCACATCCTCCAAACGCTGCAGGCTTAACTGCACAAGGTTACTTCTTCGTGTAGTGTCCTATTGGTGCTCCACTGTAGGTGACTCCCAAGCAGTACCCACCGCTGGAGTCTGGAACTTCAGAGTTCAGTCTGACACAGATGAAAGTACTGAGGCCCCGAATTGGGCATCTGAAGCTGAATCACTCGGGGAAGGGAGTGGGGAACCTGCCCTCTACTCCGGGCTCCAACCCAGGGATCCTAATAGTAGCAGCTATGGTAGCTAACTTTTGGAAATAGGACGTGTACAATTCCCTGGGCCACTTCCCCATAGCAGCCCCCACTCAATATCTCCATCTCTGGAGGCGGTGGCCAAATGGGCAAGTATGCGGTGGAATCAAGGGGTGGTCGTGCAGACCCTAGACCAACATTTCAAAATTGTTGTTTATTCCCCGATGGATGGGAGGTGGTTGCTTGAGCTTGATTTTGTCTGCGCTTAGAGGGTCTAGCACGATTCCTAGTTATGTCGTATGGTTTGGGTTGAGGCCGATAATACTGTTGTGTGCGTGGTCTTTGGTAGGATTGATATCATTGTCTCCTGGGAAGAGATGGGTGAATGCCCAGGATGCACAGTGTTGCTCTAGAATCTTTCATGGCATGAAGGAGTTCATCCATTTTTGTGGGAAAAAAAGTTTATCTTTATCAAAGGGGAGGTCCTCCACTTTGGTCTGCAGATCTTTAGGGATGCTGGATGCAGAGAGCCACGAAGATCTGCGCATAACCACAGCAGTTGCAGTAGTACGGGCTGCAGCGTCCGCCGTGTCTAGAGATGCTTGTAGGCCTGTTCTGAAAATCAGTTGGCCCTCATTCAGGATTGATTTGAAGTCTGCTCTCCTATCCTCTGGAATGTAGGAGGCAAATTCAAAAAGTTTATTGTAATTATCGAAGTCATAGCTGGTGAGGAGGGCAGAATAGTTCACAATTCTGAATTGTAGAGTGGACGACGAATAAACCTTGCAACCCAAGGTGTGAAGGTATTTAAGGTCCTCATCTTGCAGGATGGGCCAATATTGTGGCTGTTTCATCCTTTGTGCGACTGCATCCATGACAAGAGAGTTCGGTTGTGGATGAGAAAATAGAAAGTCAGCGTCCTTAGCAGGAACATAGTATTTACGTTCGGCCTTTTTGCAAGTTGGTAATAAAGAAGCTGGAGTTTGCCAGTGTGTGTCAGCTGGTTCCAGGAGTGCTTTGTTTATGGAGAGCACGATCTCTGAGGGCACAGATGGTTGAAGGATTCTGAGAAGTCTGTGTTGTCTCCTGAACCTCTTCTAAGGGGATGTTTTCACTGAGTGCCACCCTCCTGAAAAGTTCTTGAAATTGTTTACAATACAATTCAATTACAGTCGTCAACATTCTGAGGAGGCGGAGAGAAGAGGGCTCCGTCTGGAGCTGATGGAGAGTTAGGGGTCGTTGAGTCAGGATATGGTGCATAGCTCACATTCTCAGGAGGGGGTTCAGGTACTCTAGAAGTGGATGGAGCTGGAAATGGAGGCATAGAAGGAGGCAGAGGTTTGGTGGAAGAGGTCTGAGGATGAGTGGTAGGAGGATGTGGCCAGGGGCACCACTGAGGCCAAGGCATAGGGTAGGAGAACCCAGGTGCCGCCCACGGGGGGGCGAAGTAGGGAAACTGAGGCTGGTGGCTGTGAGCCATGACCTGATGTGGAAGAGGTTCCGGTGGAGGAGGAGAGGCAGGTGGGGAGAACTCCGCCTGCTGATGTATATCGAGTTCGCTGTCAGTAAAGGTAGCCAGTTCAGGTGGGGAGAGCGGCTGTTCAAAAAGTGAGCCCTGTTTATCCAGGAGCAGGGAGTTAGGCTCAGGTGGCACTGTGAGGTCACAGTGAGTGAGAAACTGTTGCTCCTGCTCCCTGGGCTGTGCTGAGCCTGCTCTGTGCTTTAGCGCGTTATCAAGTGAAAGTGTCAGCGGTGCCGCGGAGCGCTTGGAGGTGCCCTGCAGGGGGTCCGCTGCTGGTGCCGGGGTGGGAGGTAGGCTCGGTGCAGACGTTCTTCTTGGCACCGGGGTAGAGCGCCCTGTCTACACCGCATCTATTTACTGTGCAGCAGAAACCTTCTCAATGCGGGAGGTCGGGTATCTGCCTCTGCGCTCTGCAGGAGCTCCAGCTGAGGCATCAGAGAAGATGGAGGCGCCTGCCTTTGGTGCTGTCAGCACAGAAGGCAAGGATCTCGCTGGAGACCCTTTACCCTCGTTAAAGTCTCTCCTTTGAGAGACTTCATCCTACCCTTCTTGCCTCTGCTCCAGAGAGGGTGAAGCAATGCTCCCAACTGGTTCGGATCTGGCCGGGGAGCGTGTGGGAATGGGTTTAACTTCACACAACGTGAGTGCCCATCCGACCATGGCACGGAGTTCTGACAGGAAACACACTTTTTGAATCCTGAAGCCCCTGGCATTGTGAATTAGAAATGACAGGGGAGAGCGAAAACATTGTTTGTTTGTTTAACTAAGTAACTAACTATGTAACTACGCTAAAGGAAGGGAAACAACTGGGATGTAACTAATAACTATTTCTATGTTCTTTGTTACTGTTTCCTACAGAGACCAGGAAAGAAAAGTAGCACTGCCCTGAGTCCCATCTTCAGCCGAGGATGGCTGAGAAGGAACTGAGGAGGGTGCGGGACGCACACGCTCAGGAAGATTCCAAGAAGATAACCAACTGAGATACCAACTGAGCACGTGTGTCCCTACCAGGCACTGCTACCGAAAATCTCCGATCAATGGCGCCGGGACGCACCGACACCTAGAGTGTAGCACCCACAAGGGACAGCACTCGAAGAAGAACCTCCAGTTACATGTAATTAACCTCCATTTCTTCTTCGAGTGCTGGTCCCTATATGTATTCTACATGTGGGTGACTGATAAGCAATATTTAAACAGGAGGGGAGGAGCAAGGATACAGTTGATATAGGTGGTTGTAATATTGCAGATCCTACATTTCTCCAGAGGCAGCTTGAACTAATGTGTAATGCTTCATGAATGTATGGATGGAGCTCCAGGTGGCCGCCCTACATATACCTCTTGAAGAGATGCTCTTGAGGCTGCTTGTGCCCTAGTGGAATGGACTCTTACCCCATCCAGGGAAGGAATATATACTAACTGGTAACACAGAATGATGCAGCCAGAGATCCACTTAGAGTGTCACTGAGCAGATAATGCTTGCCCCTGTAACTGTCCCACTGTAGCGATAAACAGTCTTTGTGATTTTCTTACTGGTTTTGTCCTTTGCAGGTAGAATGCCAGAGCTCATCTGATGCCAAGAGAGTGAAATCTTCTCTCATCAGAAGCATGAAGTTTTGGGAAGAATACAGGACAGACTGACTTATGTGAAACTCAGAAATTACTTCAGGAATGAATTTCAGGGGGAAGGCGTATTAAAAATAGCGTATGGCGGATCAGGTGTTCCCAGTTCACTCACTGTTCTGGCTGATGTGATGGCAACTCAAAAGGCAATCTTCATGGAAAGGTGAGTCATAGAACATGCGGCCAGTGGTTCAAATGGTAGTCTAGTAAATACTGACAGCACAAGGTTCAGGTTCCATTGCGGTGCAGATTTCACCACCAGTGGGAATGCCCTAATAAGGAACTTCAGGAATCTAATGATTGTTGGGTGAGTAAAAACAGAATATCCCTCTACTAGAGGGAAGGCACTGATGGCTGCTAGATGGATCTGCAAGTAACTAGTGGAAAGCCTTGATGTTTTCAAGGACAGAAGATAATCTAAAATAGCAAGGATATCTGCACAGTCTGGAGATAACTGATTATGTTGAGCCTAGATAGAGAAATGCCTCTATTTAGTCAGAAAAGATTTTCCGGTCAAATCTTTCCTACTTTGATTGAGGAAAGACTACATGAGCATGAACATTCTAGGTCTGTTGCCCCTGGGAATACCAGATCAAAAAGGGCGGCTGGGTTGGAATGTCTGATCTTTCCGTTCTTCTGAGTTAGTAAATCTGGGGAGTGATGGATACTGATGGAAGGACGGGCTGACTTTGCAGAAGGTCCAGAAACCAGAACTGTATGGGTCAGCTGGCTGCTATGAGAATGACCTGAGCTCTGTCATAGCAAATCTTCCACAGAACTTGTGGTAGCAGATGGATGGGAGGAAAGACATATGTGAGCTGACCTGTCCCGGATAACAAGAAGGGCGTTGCCCCTGAAGACATTGCCAAGAGCTGCCCTGGAGCAGTAAATGGTTTACTACATATTCATTTGGGATGAGAACAGATCCCAAGAAGGTGTTCCCCATTGCGTGTATCATTCAGGAAAAAATTGTATATCTCCCACTCATTCTCTGTGGAGAAGTGCCTGCTGAGATTGTCTTCTAGAGAATCCTGTGCACCTGGCAGGCATTCAGCCAAGACAGTTATGTGGTTTCTGATGAACCAATTCCATAAATTCAGTGCTTCAGAGAAGGGATTTTGCTCCAACTTGTTTATGTAAAAGAGAGCTGTCATGCTGTCTGACATTATTTAAACATGGTAGGATCCTAGTGGGAGGAATACGTTGCAGGCTAGATGGCCTGCTCTCAGTTCTCAGAGGTTCATGTGTATTCTGGCCTCACACGGAGTCCAAATTACTTGTGTGGTGTGATTGTCTAGGTGGGCTGCCCAATAAGGGATGCCTCTGTGACACAAAAAGAATTCCCACATGTACTTGTTCCGGGTTCATCCACGAGGCAAGGTGACTATTGTTATTCAGGTGTTTATGTGGTCTCTGTTTGCTGGGTAAATGAACCAGAGTCAGGCTTGTAGGCAACGTAGGTGAAGTCTGGCAAACACTGTTATGCAAGTACACGATGCCGTGTAGCCTTGCAGGAAAAGCCTTGACAGAGTGTGTGGTCTGAAAGAGACTTGTCTTATCAAATTGTTCATGGTCTTGAATATTTCTGTAGGTAGGCAGACCCTTGCTGAGGTCAAATCTAGGGTCACTCCTATAAAGTCCATAGTCCTTGTGGGAGTCAATGCTGACTATTCTTTGTTGACACAGATTCCGAAGGCTGCCAGAAGATGAAGCAAAAAGAGTCACCAGCTGGACCGCCTGACTAAAGTGACCCACTTAGACATCTACAGACACAGGATTCCAACTCCGGCCACGCAGCAACAAGAAAGAACTGGAGAGGGGCTGATCCATACTGCTCCCTATGCCCTTGGTTTGGAGTACGAGGGGAACAACTGTATGGGCACAGATCAATGGACACTTTGCTAGAAATCTTTGATCTCAGGTGAATGGTGCACATGCATATCCCATGTGTGAAATACACAAAGGGACCAGCACTCAAAGAACTGGTCCATAAGACTTCCATTTTAAAAGCAAAACATTTGCTATAGGCTTTTGTAGCTTGTTCCTTTAGTTCATTCAAACAAAAAAAGGCCCTACAACACTAATTAACAGCTACATCCTCACCTAAATTTTATTGTGGACAACAGACTTTATATGATAATATATTCTACAAGAAACACAAAGGCCTAGAGGCAAATATGGTACTATACTCAATAAAATTCCCTTTATCTTTAACCTATGTCAATAAGTATAACACAAAAATGAACTGAAAGATTACCTGTTACTGTTTCATATTGTAAGTTTAATACTCACCAACATTTGGGAAACTTAAGCAGTTTGCCATAAATAGCAGTACTAAAAGAGGGGATAATTGGAGTAGGTAAGCAGTACGATCCTCTAACATCCAAAGAGGTCAATCCTGCCTGAAAACCAAATATCTGAAACAAGAAAAAAGGTCAAATTATATCTTGATATAAGATTTAACAAGCATAAGATTAGATCTACCAGTTTCAATTTTCGTTACAATAACTGTACACTAAACTCTTTCTAGTTTTCAATCCAACTCCCCAAAATTTCAACTTGTTAAAATTAAACTAAACAAACATAAAATAATTATGGATTATCATTAGAGAATACTTTCCCAGCACACACAAATAGCCTGAAAATTCCTCATGTCCAAGTTCTCTCCAAAAAACAAAATGTGTAAGTGTTTTACTTTAAGAGAAATATATCTGTTGAAAAAAATACTTAAAATTTATTTTAATTCACCCATTAAGATTTAAACATCATCCCACATGCTTCCTTACAATAGCATATTGTTATTTATTATTTTTATTATCATAGCAGCTAGGAGCCCTAATCATAGACCACGATCCCATTGTTGTAGGTACTGCACAAACACAAAAAAACAGTCCCAGAATAGCTTACAATCTACGTACAAGACAAGAGACAACAAATGGATACAGACAGACAGGGAATACAAAGAAATAATGAGACAATATTGGACAGCATGATAGGCTGTGTTCTCAGCACACCAGCAACCAAACTGTTGTAAATTTTTTTTGTAGGTACCACGGAAAAGTAGAGTTTGAAGGAAGGATTTGAAGGACGAAAGAACAAATGAGCCTGTTTGAAAATTTAACAAATGGGCATAGAGGCTGGCATCATGGGCCAACCTGAAATGGGAGTCAACTTTTCTATTCTGAATGAGAGAGTGTAAGTCAGGTGGAGGTAGACTGGGAAAGGCCTTGAAAGTGAAGACAAGTAGCTCGTGTTTGATACACTAAAGAAGAGGGAATCAGTGGAGGAATACAAAGAGAGGGATGACATTTTCAAAGCGAAAGCCAGGAAAATGATCTTTGCAGCAACATACTGAATAGGTATGAATAGGAAAGACTTCATTTGTCAAGGTGCAGTGCCTGTGGATAGGGCAGCACGCAGAGCTGCCTGGCCTTGCCTCCACGCAGGAGCCGGAGGGGCGACATGCCGCTGCTTATGGAGCTGCTTGAGGTAAGTGCCACCCAGAGCTTGCACCCCTGACCCCCTCCATCACCCCAACCCCGTGCCCAAGCCCTGATCCCCCTCCGAATCCCTCAATCCTACCCTCCTGCACCCCAGAGATGGCACCCCCAGCCAGAGCCCTCACCCCCTCCTGCACTCCAATCCCCAATTTTGTGAGTATTCATGGCCTGCCATACAATTTCCATACCCAGATGTGTCCCTTGGGTCAAAAAGTCTGCCCACCCCTGCCTTAGGGGGACAGAGGGAGATTAAGAGTTCTGTTTTAGTTATGCTGATCTTGACCTGACAGCTACGTATCCATGAGGAAACATCAGACAGGCAGGCTGAGATTTTAGTTTGGACAGAAGGACATAGGTCTGGAGTAGTCACCGAGATCTGTGAATCATCAGCATAGAGATGGCAGCTGAATTTATGTTCATGGATGAGATTATCCAGACAAAGAGACCAAGGACAGAGCCCTGTGGAACTCCCATAGAAAGATGGAGGTGATATATTGGAGATCCTCCAAAGGACATGCAGAAGGAGTGATTAGAGAGGTAGGAGAACCAGGAGAAGACACAGTCATAGAAGCCAAGGGAGAATAAGATTTCTAGAAGCAGAACATGGTCAACTGTGTTGAAAGCGGCTTACAGGTTATGAAGGATGAAGATGGAGGAGTAACGTTTCCAAGCTTTGGCTAGGATGAGGTCAACAGAGACTTTTACAAAAGCAGTTTCAGTTGAGTGGAAGGGGTGGAAGCAAGACTGAAGAGAGTCTAGGATGGAAATGGAAGAGAGGAACTCCAGACAGCAGTTGTAGACAGTGTTCTCAATTAACATAGAAATGAAAGCGGGGCAGTAGTTAGACAGGCAAGTGGGTTCAAGGATTTAAGATGGATGAGACAAAAGCAAGTTTTGTATTGTGAGGGAAAAGAGCTAGAGGAAAGTGAGAAATTAAGGAGAAAGTAAGGGATGAAGATAAAAGAGGGCATAAGGTATATCAGGAGATAAGATGCATGAGACCACTGGGGCAAGTGGAGAGATTAGAGAGGAAGAGAAAATGAGAAATTTCTGCATCTGCGTCAGGGAGTGTCATCAATATAAAGGGAAGGGTAACAACCTTCCTGTATACAGTACTATAAAACCCCTCCTGGCCTGAGGCACAAACTCCTTTTACCTGTAAACGGTTAAGAAGCTCAGGTAACCTGGCTGGCACCTGACCAAAAGGACCAATAAGGGGACAAAATACTTTCAAATCTGGCAGGGGGCGGGGGGAAAAGTTTTGGTCTGTCTCTTCTGTGTGCTTGCCGGACACAGATCAAGGAAATCAAGGACGGAAGAACCCAATGCACAGCTACAGACTAGGGACCGAATGGCTAGGCAGCAGTTCTGCAGAAAAGGACCTAGGGGTGACAGTGGACGAGAAGCTAGATATGAGTCAGCAGTGTGCCCTTGTTGCCAAGAAGGCCAATGGCATTTTGGGATGTATAAGTAGGGGCATAGCCAGCAGATCGAGGGACGTGATCGTTCCCCTCTATTCGACATTGGTGAGGCCTCATCTGGAGTACTGTGTCCAGTTTTGGGCCCCACGCTACAAGAAGGATGTGGATAAATTGGAGAGAGTCCAGCGAAGGGCAACAAAAATGATTAGGGGTCTGGAACACATGACTTATGAGGAGAGGCTGAGGGAGCTGGGATTGTTTAGCCTGCAGAAGAGAAGAATGAGGGGGGATTTGATAGCTGCTTTCAACTACCTGAAAGGGGGTTCCAAAGAGGATGGCTCTAGACTGTTCTCAATGGTAGCAGATGACAGAACGAGGAGTAATGGTCTCAAGTTGCAGTGGGGGAGGTTTAGATTGGATATTAGGAAAAACTTTTTCACTAAGAGGGTGGTGAAACACTGGAATGCGTTACCTAGGGAGGTGGTAGAATCTCCTTCCTTAGAGGTTTTTAAGGTCAGGCTTGACAAAGCCCTAGCTGGGATGATTTAACTGGGAATTGGTCCTGCTTCGAGCAGGGGGTTGGACTAGATGACCTTCTGGGGTCCCTTCCAACCCTTATATTCTATGATTCTATGAAACAAGCAATCCAACTCCATTAGAATTAGTAAGTACTAGCAAGGGAATGTGTTAGCTTATTTTTGTTTTGGCTTCTGATTTTCTCTGTGCTGAGAGGAAGGTGTATTCCTGGTTTTCTTTTTGTAACTTTAAAGTTTGGCCCCGAGGGAAATCCTCTGTGTTTTTGAATCTGATTGCCCTGTAAGATTATCTTCCATTCTAATTTTACGGAAGTGCTTCTTTTACCTTTTTTCCTTCTAATAAAGTTCTGTTTCTTTTAGAATCTGATTGGGGTTTTTTTTTGTTTGTTTGTTTTAAGTGTCCTAAATGAAAGACGAGAGAACAAATTTGTAATGGAGGAAAGTCAGGGTGGTCATGGGATTTCCATCAGAGATTCTCTGCAGCAAAAGAATAGGGACAGAGGAAATGGATTTTGGTGATGAGCCAGGGTAGGGGGTTGCAGGGCAGACCTTGAGATGAGAGAGAGGAGCAAAGAGTAAAGGGTGTAGGAAATAAACGAGTGTGAAATGGAGAGAAACAACAATCATATCGATGGAGGAAGGGGAAGAGAAAGGCAAAAAGAGAGGAGAGGGCTGAGAGCAGATGAGAAGTCAAAACACTGATAAACTTGAAGTCACAGAAAGACTGAGTGACAGGGTTTTTTGGGGTGGGGGAGGCTCATGGACGGTGTTCAAAGATACCATGTGATGGTCAGAGAGGGGGAAGTCAGCAAGAGAGAGATAAGTGACGGATTGGTGAAGATCAGGAGAAGTGGATGGCCCTTTCAGTGAATGGGAGAGTTGAACAAGGCCTGGAAGTCAAATGAAGACGATAGGTGTGATGGGTTGGATCACAGAAATCCCTTTGGGACTGCTAACTGATGTGCTGACACTACCTCTTAACCCGCTTTCCCTGGCAGCTTGGGACTTCAATGCCCTTCCTGGTTTGAGCCAGACATGCTTGCTTGCTACAAACATGTGACTTCACCCCACCCACCCTTCCCCGATTAATCACTGAGACTGGGAGACAACAGAGACTGTGCAAGGGAGGGTTGCTTCTCCTCACCTCCCTTGCAGGCTTATGATGAAAATGGCTCAGTAAGCTGTGACCCTTGCTTCTAGAGAGAGAAGGTCTTTGTGGAGGGTCACAGTAAGCCCGAGGCTAGCGAAATCCACCAGGAAACACAGGAACCACGGAGACAAGGACAGAGCTTTGTCACATAACCTTTACAAATCCTGTGTGGAAAGAGGCAACAGCCTGGCTCTGTGAATCAGCAGCTTCATGTGTTACCTGCTGCCTGTTCCCTCTCAGCCAAGGACAATTATTCCTCAGGTGCTCAGTGGACTTACAATGATAGCACCTCTGGGGCTCCTCTGCTTGTACAGGAGATTTGGGACAAATAACAGGGGTATGGGGAGGTAAATGTCCAGCCTCCTTTCTCCCAGGGGTAAAACGGTGATTCTGCTTTCCCCCAATCCTGTACCCCTCTGCCAGTGGTTTATGTTTACTTGCAGCTTGTGACTGCTCGTAAGAGTCTGCAAACTCAGCCAATCCCCCCACACTGCATCCACAAATCCCCCACATTTTTCTCCCACAAATACTGTTTTATATCATCACTGCACAGATTCAGGAATTATTCCTGAGTAACCAAATCACAGATTCCTTCAAAGCTTGTAATGCCTTTTCCCCTCACCCACTTATCTACCAAATCTCTCATTTCATTTACATAAGCCACATTACTCAATCCAGATCCCCTCTTCAAACTCCTGAATTTAACCCTGCAGGTTTCAGGTGTCATCTGAAACGGTTTCAAAACCAGTTCCTTAAATTTACCATAGTTTGAAGCATCATAAATAGGCATCTTATTGAATATGTCCAGAACTCTTCTAGTCAGTTTTGCTCTCAATGTGGTCATCTTTTGATCTTCAGGGATGGAGGATGCAGTCTCTCAAAGGTGATGAAATATTCAGCAATATCACTGGATTCATCACACTGTGGACACAGTCACTCCCATTCATGGATTTTTGTCGAAGTGGAGCCAGCAGCTGGAGGTTTTGGCTCTTCCACTCCATAACAGCCAGTTCATGCTTCTAGGCCTCAATCTGGGCCTGCACTTCTCTGTCTCTTAACTCCGGGGCTCTTTTGTCCCTGGCTGCTTCTGCATTAATTTCCATTTGTTTTAATTCCATCAGTCTTTTATGTTCATTTTCTTTCTCAGCCATTTGCAATCTGTGCAGTTCTGGCTTTTTCTGAGTCTCACTCTCACTCATATTGCTGATTTTACTGTCTCTATTCCCTTCCCCGAAATAAGCAAACAGAAAATAACAAACCAGTAACCACTTTGTCTGTTCTCCCGCCACCACACCCAAAACTCACTTAAAATCACTACAAATATCTCAAAGCAATCAGCTGTGCACAGACCCTCCTCGCTGCACCACTGTGACAAGTTGGATCACAGAAACTCCGTTAAAAGAAAAGGAGTACTTGTGGCACCTTAGAGACTAACCAATTTATTTGAGCATGAGCTTTCGTGAGCTACAGCTCACTTCATCGGATGCATACCGTGGAAACTGCAGCAGATTTTATATACACACAGAGTTGGGACTGCCAACTGATGTGCTGAGACTACCTCTGAGCCTGTTTTCCCTGGCAGCTTGGGACTTCAGAACCCTGCCTTGTTTGAGCCAGACACGCTAGCCTGCTACAAACACAGACCCAGGTCTGAACCACATCCTACAAATGCTGCAGGCTTAACTGAAAACAGCTTAAGAAGTGTTCCTGTCTCCAACATTCAGGTTTACCCTGTATAAAGCTTATACAGGGTAAACTCATAAATTGTTTGCCCTCTATAACACTGATAGAGGGACATGCACAGCTGTTGCTCCCCTCCCAGGTATTAATACATATTCTAGGTTAATTAAATAAGTAAAAAGTGATTTTATTAAATACAAAAAGTAGGATTTAAGTGGTTCCAGGTAATAGACAGAACAAAGTGAATTACCAAGCAAAATAAAATAAAAAACTCAAGTCTAAGCCTAGTACATTAAGAAAATGATTACAGATGAAATCTCACCCTCAGAGATGTTCCAGTAAGCTTCTTTTACAGACTAGCCTCCTTCTAGTCTGAGTTCAGCAACCACTCACACCCCTGTGGTTACTGTCCTTTGTTCCAGTTTCTTTCAGGTATCCTTTAGGGGTGGAGAGTCTACCTCTTGAGCCAGCTAAAGACCAAATGGAGGGTATTCCACAGGCTTAAGTAGACTCTCTCTTGTGGGTGGAGACCCACTCCTCTCTCCTATGCAGAATCCAGCTGCAAGCTGGAGTTTTGGAGTCACATGGGCAAGTCACATGTCCATGCATGACTCAGAACTTTCAAGGTAGCATGTGAACAATGTCTGCCACCTGTAACGTCCCCAGGTAGACTTCTTATGTGGATTGGAGTCTTCCAAGTTCCATTGTCCGTTAAGTGTTTCTTGACTGGGAACTTAACTTGCAAATTCCTTTCTTAAGAAGCTGACCAAATCCCTTACAAAGGCTACTTAAACTCAAACAAGTACACAGCCAATATTCATAACTTTGAATACAAAAATGATACATGCATACAAATAGGATGAATATATTCAGTAGATCATAACCGTTACAGAGATATGTTACATGGCATATGTAACCTAAAACATATTCCAGTTAAGTCATATATACATTCATAAACATATTTCCATAAAGCATTATGGGGTGCAACGTCACAACAGGGTGAGGAAACACACAGTTAAGGGGTCAGATGGGTCATCAACATGGAAGCTGAAGTCACTGAGGATGAGTGAGAGAGAGAGCCAAGAGTCGAAATCAGAGAAGAAGGCTAAAAGTGGGGACCTGGGTGAATTGTAGATGACAACAACAAGGAGGGAGAGAGGCGAAGAGAGTTGAAAGAGAAGAAAATGGGAAGTGGGGTAGAGAGGGGTTATCATAGTACACTTTATACTTAATACAAATTAAACAAAATGCAGATATCCATTGTTTCATAGTTAGAGTAATATTTTTACAAAAACAGTGGGATTTAGTGACAAAAGTAGCTTTTCTTCAAATCTTTTTGTTATTTTGAATAAAATGTGATGATTTAAATTACATTCCACACAGTGTATTATAATTGTTCTTTAATTTTTTTCTGTACTACTGTGAAAATTAATTATTGTGGAGCTGAATCTTTTCAACACATGTTGCCAAACTTCATGTAAGAATACAATTCGTAAGTTTACACTAAAACTGGCAGATAAAACAATGGACTTAATCCTGCTCCCATCAACTTCCATAGGAGCAGAACTGGACCCTTCAGTACTGAAAACATCAAGGGGTTTCTTTAACATTTACATATTAACTTTGGGGAAAGAAAAAAAAAACTAAGGAAAACTTGAAAAGCATTTAGGAGTGTTGAATGTGATATTGCTGTCCCAATTATTTGAAATGTGATATGAGGTGAATATCTAATTCTAGAAAACATAAAATTTGCCATGTAATTAGCCAGCACAGTATTACTGTTTTACAAGAAGAAAAGGAGGACTTGTGGCACCTTAGAGACTAACAAATTTATTTGAGCATAAGCTTTTGTGAGCCACAGCTCACTTCATCAGAGCTGTAGCTCACGAAAGCTTATGCTCAAATAAATTTGTTAGTCTCTAAGGTGCCACAAGTCCTCCTTTTCTTTTTGCGGATACAGACTAACACGGCTGCTACTCTGAAACCTGTTTTACAAGGACATTCTAAGAATATCATTACTTAGACAGCTGTTATGGTATGAGTAGACAAGTGCAGAGAAAAATGATGCTTCTGTATGTCTTTCAAAAGAGTCAGTAAAAGTTAGTAGTAATATTAGTAGTCATGATAGTAAATTATTATATTAATATCCTGCTAGTATTCAAAGACCCTTCAAATGATTCTAATCACTGCACTTGGTCTGGCAGGGAAACTAACTCTCCTGGTGATCCAAAGGGGGCAGAATTTCAACAGATTCTTCTAAAATCTTAGCAGACGCCAATTACACATTCTCAAACTGATTTTTTAATGGATTTTTGCAATCTCTTAACCTAGCAAAAGGGCCTCCTCCTCACTAAAGGATATTAAAATGCAATGTTTAGAGGTTCTCCTCACACACTCAGCGGTGCTGGAGTTAATGTTATGCAAAAAATATGTTAAAATGGGTGGCTCACTGTAGTCAAAAGCAAATATTACCGTAACAATTTTGTACCAAACATGTTCATCATAGCATCTTACAGAATGTATAAAGATGATTTGTTACAAATGTATTAACTATATTAGTATTAAAACCAATTTTGCAAAGGTCTTTGCCAAATAATTTGAATAAATAACAATAATAAAAAATTAGCTCCCTGGGGCTTCAGCCTGTACTCCTTACAAAGGTGGAACTAGGAAATTTTGCCTAAGTTAAGAGTGCAAAACCAAGCCCTTGATATTTGCCATACACCTCTTTGGAAAAACTGAATGTGCTCTGGGAGATCACAACTCTTAGCATCTAGGACTGTCTGTATTTGTATTAATTCTTTTCAGTGTTCTTTCATAATAAATACACTTCATATTTTCTTTTACCTTAAGGTAGCAGTGTGCATAACAGTAATGAAGCAGGTTATCAGGAGGTTGGCTAAGGCTGCTGACTGTTTGCACAAGTTGTTCAGCATACATTGGCACAGAATGTTCCAGGTTAATTTTGTCCATCAATATTCTAATAGCAGGCAAAGGCCGTAAAGGCTGGAAGCTTGTAGCATTTAACAAACCACTTGAACTCTAGAAAGAAAAAGAAAAAGTATTCTAAAGACAAACTTTTATGCAATACCCTATGCAGGACCTCATACCTCTATCAATAAAATTTTTAGAGTCTGAAACACTTCTAAAATAATTTTCCTGTAACAAGTTTTCATGTACAGAGTATGTGAAGGTGCAGTATGCTAGTCTATAAAAAGGTTATTTACTCATTGCTTCACCACTTGAAAGTACAGTGCACCCAAATTCATGCTGATATAACTTTTACATAACTCTGCACTATCCAGTCTTTATAAATGTGCCAGATATCTTAACTATTATAAGAAAATAATGCATTTAATTTTCAAAAATATGTTACATAAAGATTGTTTATGAAATAAGTAGAAGTTGGAGATAAAAGCTAGTACAAACTGCATGCATTTCAACTAAAAACTGATTAGGGGTTTTCAAGGTCCCCAGTGAAGCCACAAAATTGCTATATTACACAACAAAGATGGTGTGAGAAAGACAGGAAACGTTTCTTCAAGGACTCCAGTTATGTGTTTTTATTGATTCATTCTGATGGAAAAGTTTTCTACCTGACCTGAATGTTGCTTTTCTGGTGTTCAGCTGGCATCCTGTTTAACTTGGTTTTAACTATAGGAAGCTGTCAAAGGATCTAACTACAGGAGTGGAAGCAAGCTTCATCATCATGCCTGCCATCACCCGTACTGGGACCTTAGAATCTACCACCAAACCATTAGATCTCCATTATCCTAAACATGAAAAATATTCTAACTATACGAGGGGAGTAGATCAGAGGACATCAACATCTAAGTTGGGTACAATTAAATCTTAATCAAAACCTGACAAAGAAAAGTTACTAGCCAAATAAAATTAACAAATTTAGCCAATTGTAAATCACTAGTGGAGTGTCTTTAAAGAAGAAAGGACTCAGATATGTGCTGGACGACACATCACCCATGAACTGCACACTTTGGCCACCTTAGCTTTAGCATAAGAAATGACAAGCCACCATTGGCTTGAACACTGATGTCCCATTATAAAGTTTAAATGTTTATACAGAATATATGATGGTCTGCTGTAAAGATTTTACCGGCTTGAGTTTGAGATGGCTACATAACTCAAAAGAGACTAAACCACAAGCAAGCCCTTCCCTCAACCCAAACAAGTCCAATTAAAAATGCAAATGCTGCAGGGAGAATTATAATTTCTGTATTGATGCTATTTTTCATATCCCTCAACCTGTAAAGAAGGGGTGGGCAAACTTTTTGGCCTGAGGGCCACATCGGTGTTGCAAAACTGTATGGAGGGCAGGATAGGGAAGGCTGTGCCTCTCCAAACAGCCTGGCCCCCGCCCCTTATCCGCCCCTTCCCACTTCCCGCGCCCCTCAGAACCCCCAACCCCCACTGCTCCTTGTCCCCTGACTGCCCCCCTCTTGGGTCCCCTGCCCCTAAATGCCACCCAGGACTCCACCCTCTATCCAACCCCCCCGCTCCCTATCCCCTGACTGCCCCGACCCCTATCCACACCCCAGCCCCCAGACAGGCCCCCCAGGACTCCCATGCCTATCCAAACCCCTCTGTTCCCCGTCCCAACTCACCCCAGAACCTCCGCCCCATCCAACTTCCTCTGTTCCCTGTCCCCTGACTGCCCCGACCCCTATCCACACCCCCACCCCTAACCGCCCCCTGGGACCCCACCCCCTATCCAACACCCCCTGCTCCCTGTCCCCTGACTGTCCCGACCCCATCCACAACCCCACCCCATCCAGCCCTCCTGCTCCCTGTCCCCTGATTGCTCCGACCCCTATCCAAACCCCCATCCCCTGACAGCCCCCCCGGGACTCCCAGGCCTATCCAACCACACCCTGTTCCCTGTCCCCTGATTTCCCCCAGAGCCCCCTGCCCCTTATCCAACCCCCCCCAACTCCCCGCCCCCTTACCATACTGCTCAGAGCAGCAGGAGTTCGCAGCCCTGCCACCCAGCCGGAGCCACCTACGCCGCCCGCACTGCACTGCGGGAGCTGCGGGCCAGAGCACTGGCAGTGCGGCACGGTGAGGCTGCAGGGGAGGGAGGACAGCAGGGGAGGGGCCGGGGAGTTAGCCTCCCCAGCCGGGAGCTCAGGGGCCAGGCAGGATAGTCCCACGGGCTGGATGTGGCCTGCGGGCTATAGTTTGCCCACCTCTGCTGTAAAGTCAGGCTCACTTAGTAACACCATGAGCCCAACTGTAAAGGTCTCAGAGGGAATGAAGAATTATAAATGAGACATTTTAAAAAGTTCTAAAATAGCTTTGATAGTCAGAAAAGTGTTGGGAGTTTTCAAGTCCAATCTCTTGACTCACTCCAGAGCAACAGAAGTGTTATTTCCCATTGAAAAGTTGGGGCGCTCCCCTTTCTAGTGTTAATAGCTCTTCCTTCTAACCCTGATGTATCAAGAGATATCAGACCCTAAACCTGTGACTGGTTCAGGACCATCCAGGGTCTCAGGCAGAGTAATCTGGGTGAAGGTAAGAATTCCAAAATTGAGGGACAGAAGGTAACATTTCAGGTGTATTGATTAAATAAATGGCAGCTATTTCAAACTGCTTAATGGTTTGGAATGTTATATATAGTCATGAGGGCAATAAATTGGTGGGCTAAGTAAGCTGAGGCTAAAAGTACGTAATACACGCAATTTATTTCATAGGTTTCACTACTATATATCATATAATTACTTTACTAGACAAACATTAAAAGAAAGTTAATGCGAAGCGCAAAGTGAAGCACTGAAAAGTAAAGAAATGCGAGAATTAAGGTATCCTATATAACCTTAATTTGGCCCCCCTGTGTATACGCATTATAATAGTCTTTATTTACATGATCACATACTATTTTTTCTACTAGACCCCTGCCTCCTTCTCTGAACAGGATGCCCAGGGAACCTTAGTTCTGGCATCTCCTAACTTTTGTGTGCTTCACTTTCAAACCTCACATAGCAATAGCTGCAAGTAACACTTTCTACCATCTCCAGTTGGCTAGGAGACTCTGTTCCATCTTGGCAGATGCCAATCTGCCCTCACCCATTCACACCTTCATCACCTCTCAGATGCATTACAGCAATGCAATATCTTGGCATGAAACCTTCAGCACTCAGGAAACTCCAGCTAGTACAGAACATTGCAGAGCATCTCATGAGCAATTGAGGCTTCCGCAATCGCATTATGCCTGTCCTCCAGTCTCTACAATGGCTTCCAATCAACTTCAAGGTTTTGACCGTCTCCTCAAATCACTCCAAGGGTTGGGCCTAGGATACCTACAGACTATCTAAAGGTCCAGGACAAACACCATGATTGACAAATACATTCCTCTGGTACCATGAAATTCTCAACAGTAAGGATAAAGCTCATTTGTACAGAAGATAGAACTTTCTCCAGAGGCAGTCCAAGAGCGTGGAATTAACTCACAAAAGAATGAAGTGCCATCACAAACTTTACCACTTTCCACTCCAAAGGCCAGGCACACTTCCTTAACCTTGCCTTCTCTAATATAAACACACAGCAACAGTTCCACTTATACAAAAAAAAATTAAATTAAAACAAAACCCCAGCAAAACAGGACACTCCACTGCACGTTTCTCCCTCTGGGGAGAAGATGAGAGAACAAACAATGTGTGACATATGTATGCATGTTGTTTAATGCACTACTGGAAGGCACTCAGATATCATAGTGATGAGTGTGGTATGAAACCTATACAGTACCTAAATAGCATACTTTTAACAGGCATTTTTGTGTGCATCGTCGTAGGTTTTTACAAAAGGAAACGGAAAAAACAGCATTCTACCATATGGAATTATATTGAAACCCACATGAGTCATCAGCAGGGTTTGAACCTTTAGATCCACCACACAGACCTCTACAACTTGATGTAACTATATAACCAATTGCAGTAATATGTTGCCATTCTCTATGTGGACCAGCACTAGCAGGAGATGAAAAGTTTTCAGTGGATTTCCCAGATACTAGTTGACATCACAGGAATGGTGAGACTCAGTAATCTTGGGTTCCGTTTCTGACTCTGAAGGAGAGGTTGCTCTATTGAGTACAGACTCTTCTGCCCAATACTCTCACTACCTGTCCTTGTCTTGTCTCTTTGGCACCCGAGCTTCTCATACTGGTCCCATTCTCCCTCATGTAACCTGTCCCAATTTCAGCTTCTCAAGGTTTCTCCTCCCTGTCACCCAGTCTCCCCTTTACTGCCAGGTTAGTCACCTTACCCAACCCTACTGAGTTCCCACCCCACAGCTCCTTGCCCAGCAAGTCCCAGTTCCCCCCATCCAGCCTCATCTGGTCCCTCTCTCTCCACCACCCTGGCATACAGTCACATCTCTGCTCATGTTTCCCATCCCCACTGGTCCCCTACATGGAGGATAACAGTCTATTACTGCTGTTTATTCCTTCAGCTCAAATGGAAGAAGTCTGCGTAGTGAACCTCAAGTTCCAGGGTTTAATTCCTGCTGACAATGCTTGTGGGGAGTAATAACAGTTGCACATGATATAATTTCTTTGATTCCTTTCAGTTTTCTTCCTGAAAAACACCTAAGAAATTCCATACAAAAATAATGCTAAACCAACATTGTAAGGTTGCAAAATCAAGCACTCCAAAGCCAGAAAATGACAATACCAGCAGGAGAGTGAGTTTGTGTGTGTATGGAGGTGGGGGGGTGAGAAAAACTGGATTTGTGCTGGAAATGGCCCACCTTGATTATCATGCACATTGTAGGGAGAGTGGTCACTTTGGATAAGCTATTACCAGCAGGAGAGTGAGTTTGTGTGTGTGGTTTTTGGAGGGGGGTGAGGGAGTGAGAGAACCTGGATTTGTGCAGGAAATGGCCCACCTTGATTATCATACACATTGTGAAGAGAGTGGTCACTTTGGATGGGCTATTACCAGCAGGAGAGTGAGTTTGGGGGGGGGGGGGCACGGAGGGTGAGAAAACATGGATTTGTGCTGGAAATGGCCCAACTTGATGATCACTTTAGATAAGCTATTACCAGCAGGACAGTGGGGTGGGAGGAGGTATTGTTTCATGGTCTCTGTGTGTATATAATGTCTTCTGCAGTTTCCACGGTATGCATCCGATGAAGTGAGCTGTAGCTCACGAAAGCTCATGCTCAAATAAATTGGTTAGTCTCTAAGGTGCCACAAGTACTCCTTTTCTTTTTGTGGCTCAAGAGAAGCCAATCCACAGTAAATACTTCAGGGTTGTAAAAGACAATAGCCAAACTATTAGGTTTGAAGATTCTACCACCTGGATTCCTCCAACTTGCAGGCCCAGTTTTAATGACCTAGGCCAATGGCCAGAAACGGAAGAGAAACAAAGTACTATAGCAATTTTTAAAAGGACTGTCGATAGAGAGAGGGGTTGACTGTTCAGTAGGTGTTCTGGGAGAGCAGACTGAAACAGGTACCCACTCGCATGTCTGAAGAAACTAGGCCACTTGAGACTTCCATCAAGGAATGGTAAGACAGACATGCGTGTAGACTGGTTGTTGTTTTTAAATACTTTGTTCCTACTGTTATGATAAATCATACTTGGGTTTTGAGAAGGTTGTTGGGTTACTGTACACACCACTGGTCACAAACTCCTGAAGGGAAGATACTAAATCTATTTGGACCTGCTGGGTAAGATTGGTTGACACACAAAGTACTGTAGCCAGGGCCTGGTCTAAGAAAGGGAGAATCTAAAGGCATGGGCAAAGGACTTGAGGGAGTGCACTCAGAGAGCCAAAAAAGAGGACACAGATGTAGCTAATCCTGACAATGAATGCTTGACTATGCAACCTTAATGTACTTTAATCTTAGGGGTGTGTGTGTGTGTGTAAAATACACACACACACAAATTGAGCAAATATATACAAAATTTACTGTAGATAAAAATCTTACCTTCTGTCCCATGATTATAGGCAGCAAATGGCCCAGTAAATTGAATTCAGCCATAGAGATTGTAATGGTGCACTTAAGAATGGTAAAGCTTGTGAGTCGAGTGGGAATGTATTCCTCCAAAGATGCTATTTCTTCCGAGTTTGGCATAGTTCTATTTCCTTCCACAATATCTAAAATCAATCACGATTACACAAATAAATTCAGCATATGATTAAAATAAGTAAATGGATTACCTTAAAATTCATCGATCCTAAGGCCAAAAAGGACCACTGTGATCATCTAGCCTGACTCTCTGTATAACACAGGCCACAGAATTTCCCAAAAATAATTCATGGAACATATCTTTCAGAAAACCATCCGATCTTAATTTAAAAATTGCCAGTGACAGAGAATCCATCACAACCCTTAGTAAATCGTTCCAATAGTTAATTATTTGCACTGTTAAAAATGTATGCCTTACATTATTTGCCGTCTGAATTTGTGTAGCTTCACCTTCCAGCCATTGGATTGAGTTATACCTTTCTCTGCTTGAAGAGCCCATTGTTAAACATTAGTTCCTCACATAGATACTCAAAGACTGTAATTAAGACACCCATTCACCTTCTCTTTGTTAATCTAAATAGATTATATTCTTATGTTATGTCCTTATGATCTTATTGAACTCTCTCAGTCTATCACTATGAGGCAAGTTTTCTAATCGTTTAATCATTCTCATGGCTCTTCTCTGTACCAACTCCAATTTATCAATATCCTTTTTAAATTGTGGGCACCAAAACAGGACAAAGTATTCCAGCAGTGGTCGCACCCGGCCAAATACGAAGGTAAAATAACTTATCTACTCCTACTCAAGATTCCTCCTTGGGTCACAGCGTTGCACTGGGAGCTCATGTTCAGCTGATTATCCATCAGAACCCCCAAATCTTTTTCAGAGTCCCCTATCTTGTAAATATGGCCTATATTGTTTGTTCCTAGATGTATACATTTACATTTAGCCATATTAAAACGCATATTGTTTGCTTGCACCCATATTACCAAGCCACCCAGATCGCTCTGAATCCGTAGTCTGTCCTCTTCATTATTTACTATTCCCCAATTTTTGTGTCTTCTGCAAATTTTATTAGTGATGATTTTACATTTTCTTCCAGGTAATTCATAAAAATGTTTAACAGCATACAGCGAAAAACTGATTCCAGCAGGGCCCTCTGGAAACAGATCCACTTGATGACTATTCCCCGCTCACAGTTACACTTTGAGATCTATCAGATTTTAATCCATTTAAGGTGCGGTGTGTTAATTTTATATCATTCTAATTTTTTTAATCAAAATGTTGGTGCAATACCAAGTCAAATACCTTAGCAAAGTCTAAGTATATTAAATCAACTCTATTAACTTTATCAACCAAAGCAAGATATCAAGTTAGTTTGACAGGATCTATTTTCCATATACCCATGTTAATTTGATTTGAATTACATTACCCTCCTTTAGTTCTTTATTAATCGAGTCCCATTATCAGCCGCTCCATTATCTTGCCTGGTATCGATGTCCAGCTCATAGGCCTAAAATTACCTGTAATTATTTTTTCCAGTGTCTAGTACAGTATTTTTTGTGAATTACTAAAAGATGCAATTTTTTATCTTTCTCTATATATATTTGGGAATAGTATCCTTTGTATATTAGGCTCTACTTAATGCTAAATATAATAATAATGAATTATTTTTCTCATTTGGAAATCCACACTTGTAGAGTGAAAAATGGGCTCTCTTTTTTGTCTAAAATGTTTATCTTAATAGCTGGCCATAATTAGCGTCCATTCCCTTTTTCTGTTTAATCCCATTATTTCATAAACATTAACCCACATTAAAGGTTTCCTTTTATTTTCTGGGACTTTAGAGGAAAAAGTACACTCAGGAGTGTGGATGTTGTGATGATACAAAGCCTCCACCCACCACGGTACTTGTATGTAAACAGCATAGCCATAAAAGTGGTATGTGCTGGTCAGAGAATGGCATATTGAGGGCTGCCAAGGCATATACTGATTCACTTTACCCACCTCCTAGCCTTTGCTGGTGTGACTCCCATGAAAAGACAGGCAGAGATTAAATTTCCTCTCTGCATCCCCACTTCCACTATTTGCAGTTTGCACCTTTCAGCAGTGCTGAATCTGGTCTATTACATGTACAAAAAACATATTCATAATTAAATAAGCAGCATACCTAGTTTGGGCTTGTCGTATGGCTCATATTCATGTTCCACAGCACAAACTATCATTTTCATAACCCTATGTACAGCACTGCTATCCAAACGAAGATCAAGTGGACCCACAATGAGGCTTTTTGTAGACATCTCCTGCACATTTACAAAATCTTCACTCTTTGATGAAGAAAGGTCTTGCTGATTTCCAGAAACTAAATAAAAGTGTATTTTTTTCAGTCAGTAAAATGAATGACGACAATTGGGAATATCAAGGTATTAATTTTGTCAATTATTTTTGGATACAGCTCTTACGACCCCAGATTTATTATCAGGAAAAAAAATTACACAGGAAACATAATTAAGTAAATGCAACACTTCTGTTAACACAGAGTTAATCTATATTTTAAAGAATTTTTATTCCTTTTCATGTTGAGAAAACTAAGGATGAGATTCTGTGCTGTGCAATATATAAGAGCAGACTCGGGGAGGGAACACTATTGTTTTTGGAAGCCAAAAACATCCCCAGATAATTTAGGCAGTTCAGGAAACTGTCTAAATTACAGAAGCCTGATACCAGCTGCCTATGGATAGCTGTGCTGCTCAAAATCTTTGCAGTGTGGCACTGTAGCCCCAATCCTAATAAACTCTAATGTGACCTCAGTTCCTGCACCACAGGAATTCCCACCAAGTTGGAATTGGTGCTTTTAAAGCCCTTTTACCTGGCATAAAGGGGCCTGAGCAGAACTGAGAATCTCACCCTATGTTATTACGTTAATAGAAACTGGACTGACAGCTCCAAGAGATAAATCTCTCGTTCATCCACACATGAGGTACAGCACAGGCAGTGAGAATGCAAACTTCCTCACCAGTGCACTTCAGTCCCGTTTTTGAAGGACCACCCCAGGGATGAAAGGGTTGTTCAAACTCCATGTCCAATTGATCTTTGGCCTCGGTGCTAAGACCACCAATAAGTATACCAATTAGAGCTAAATGTGATGGTAGTTCTTGTGATACAGGCACTTGGAAGAAATGGACTGAAACCACCTACTCATTGTACACAGGCCACTGGACAACCATTAGATGATTGTGACTACATTATTATAAAACTATTTGATAGTAAACTACTTCAGCCAAATTCTTCTAACTTTAGTGATTTAGGTTTTGTAACTTTTTTTACACTATTCATTAAAAGATTTCTTCATCTTTTCCTTAGCATATTTACACAGGAAAAGTCCATTCAGGCTCATTTCATTTTCAGTGATTTTTTTACAGTGATTCAGCAGTTTTTATAGTGTCCTTGCAGAGTTGAAATATCAAATGGCTTGCTGAGGGTCACACAAAACTAGAACCAGGATCAAACGGACTCCCAGCCCATTTCTCTAACAACACACAAAAGAATAGAGCAAACACACAAACACAAGAAAAATCTGAGTCAAGGATGAGCAATGAGAGCCTTGTCCATTCCAAGAACTATCATATCTTGATGGTATCTGGATAACTGATAGCACACCAAACTCCAAAATCCATCTGACCAAAGTGGTGCCAAATAGGAAACATACTTTTTCCAAAACAAAAATAGAGACAGCCTGTGATGGCTGGGAAGGTGGTTTTATGAGAGCCTACAGCACAGTATTTATTACTATGTGCTACTGGAGAACTGGTGAGTGGGGAATCTGGTAAGGTGATGATGATTTCACCTTGGTTTCTTGGAGTTTTCCAAACCTTTCCCTTGCAGACACCTGTCTCACCAAAACGTAATCCTTTATTTCCATGGTCAAGCTGTCTTGTAAAAACTATTATGTCTTTCACTTTAATTGGCTTTGGGAACTCTAATACTTGCCTAAGTGATTCCATATATATATAATTTCCTCTGCAGGTATGTCTACACTGAAGTGTAAGGTTGGGCTCAGACTCCAGTTAAAGCCTAACCCCCCTTCTGTCTACTCACAAATTGTGCTAAAACAAGGCTTGGACCCAGGGTTCCAGGACTTTGAGGAGCTGCAGGCTGTGAGGCCGAGTCAAGTCGTGACTCGGGTTTTGAGCTCTAATGCTTTGCAGTATAGACACAGCACCCCCTTGACTCAGGTTCTCACCAAAAGTATCTCACCATTTCATGGACCAAATTCATATGCCCTATCCCAAGAATCCCCAATCAACTCCAAAGAAAATGGAAACAACCCCCACCCCTTGATGTTCAGCAGCAGCTCACAGTCAGCACTGACCCTTCCATTGTCTTCTGATCACCAAGCTGCAAACACATGAGAGCACCTTCTGTGTTTGCAATGAACAAAACAAGCCTTTTGCAAAATGCACTGCTTCATGGTCACAGAGCACAGCCAGATTTTGGTAAATCTCTGGTGCAAGGCCAGCAAAACTGATTTTAGTAAGAGTACCAGGAACAACCATACATACCAGCAAATGGCAAAGAAGCCAGCAGCTTTGCAAATTTACCAGACAGGTCATCAGTGCAGGGAGTGAATTAAGTGGCACAAGAGCAAGTATTAGAAAACCAGGGACCCAAACCGCATCTCAGGCAACTGGCCAACATCATGCTCGGGTGCTGGACACAGCACGCAGCATAGAGCCAACAGTGATGCATGATGACCTGGTCATCTGGGATGGTGCCCTGCTGGACCCAGAATCCAGCACAGGTACCAAGTGAGGATAATGAAGTCACTCTGTTATTGAAACCAACCCCAGAGCACGAGCAGCAGCAGCACATTCTGGGTCCACACATGGCAGAATTGTTTGATGCCCCTGCGGAAGCACATGCACAAGGGACAGATGCTGCCCCCGAGCCTGGTAAGCTTCTGGTTCCACTTTAGTGTTTATTAATACAGCAATGGGAAGGATTTCTGCTCAATGAATGAATGAATGCAAAAGTTACGAAAAGCCCTGGCTAGCAGCACGTACCCGCTAATGGTGGATTGTTTGCCAGCACCTTGGCATCCCTCCAGTTTCCCCTACCATGTGGAATTCAAAATGGTGTCCAGGAAAGGCAAACAGTAAAGAACACCTTTAAAGTGTATTTTTTACTTGTAAGGCAGAGATTTTTGCTAGGATCATTCCTATTTCTTATAAATAACCACCTTATGTTGTCATGCTGTAAGTATGCTGCTGTGTAACCACTGAACGGTCTAATGAGCTTCCTGGAAATAGTGGAACTGTGTGGGGATGGGGAAGGTGGAAATGCGTTTCACGTACAAATTTAGTCCATTTCAGTTAGAGGTACTCCAGGAAGTCCATAGATGGCAAAATAATTTGTCCCAAATACAATTGGGGCTTGAAATTCTGACTGTTCTGATTCAGCGGCTCTCGCTATTGTAGGTCCATTCACGGGGAAATGGCTCACCTTTGGCTTCACAAAGATTGTGAAGAGCACAGCAAGCCACAGCAATGCAGACAGATGCAAACACATCTGTAGACATTGCCAATGGGATTCCATATATGCCAAAAGCACATTCAGCAACCATTCTACACCTGCCATGGCCTCTAAAATCAGGGTATGATTTCATAAACCAAGGCTAAAGGAGGAATGTGGGGTCTGCCAGAATAATGGCAGGGACAGTAACTCTATTTATAAACAATGTCATTTGGTGGGAATAATGTCCCAGCCTGTCCAAGAATGTAGACTCCTGCAGGGTGACAAAACCCTGACAACATGAACTTTCTCACCTTGACATTAATAAAATCAACCTCTGTGGCCCACAAGGACCTGCATAACAATGGAGAAGTACTCTTTGTGATTTATGTACTTATGTGCTCCTTGACGAGGGCTAACTATGGCCCTGACGCAGTTCCGAAACCCCATTCTCTCAAAGCCAGCAATCACATCAGGATATCTTTTCAGCCTGCCACTCTGGGGTAAATCACACACCTGATTGCCTCAGAAACCTCCACCACCATTTTACCCACAATGAACTTCCCATCACCAAACTGGTTGGCAATGGACCATACAAGTCTGGGGTACCCAGCTTCCAGATGCCTATAGCAACCCACTTCTGCACCAGAAAGGATGCCTTTATGCTGAAGGATCAGAGCAAGCTGCTCACAAAACTCCAAAAATGTAGCTTTCTTCATACGAAAGTTCTGGAGTTACTGGTGATCATTCCAGGTCTTCATGACAGTGTGATCCCACCAATCTTTGCATGTGGCCCTGCGGCAAAAGCACCAGTCTACACAAGGAGCAACAGCAGCTATACTGAGTGTCATGAGTAGCATCAGCCAGTCTGAGTCTGCCATGCCTGGGTACTTCTCTCCCTCTGCCGCCTCCTGCTCCATCATACTCTCTGTCAGTGCCTTTGGTGGGTCAGAAGGCAGCACTGAAATGTCCACAAGCACCTCACGGAAGCTTTGCCCAATTCCTGACACAGGAGTGAAATCACAAGCAAGGGAAGTTCTGGGAAAGGCGCCTCCTGCAGGTTGATCAGCAGGATGTATCGGTGGGCTGTTCAAACTTCCTGTAATATACATGTGGACAGTAAAGTTTTCCCACAGTGCACCACAAGCAAAGGCCTAGAGCAGGGAGATTTGACTTGGCTTTGACTTTTGACTTTGGCTTGACAAAGCCTTGGCTGGGATGATTTAATTGGGGATTGGTCCTGCTTTGAGCAGGGGGTTGGACTAGATGACCTCCTGAGGTCCCTTCCAACCCTGATATTCTATGATTGTGTGATTCTATGATTTCAGGAGGGTGCTAGAGAGTCTGGGATATAGCTGGTTTTACTTGGGGTTGTCCACTACAGTGTGGACGGCAGAGCCACAGCTTAGAAAATTCTTAATGTAGGGTTAGCAATCAGTGTAGATGCTCAAGCCCCAGGTTCTCTAACCTATTGTCAGTTGGCTCGAGTCCCACTAACCCTGGGCTTACATTGCAGTGTAGACATACCCTGAGATGCTAAGAGTGCATTTATCACCTTCTTAGAATATCCAAGTAATTCTAGCTCCCTTCTGCCCCATTTTCACACTGATATAGTTTTAGAAGCACTTGATTGGATGCAAGCAAATATTCAGTGTCCCCTTCTGTGTTGGGAGCTTGATAGGAGGGTTCCAACTGCATCTGAATCAGGTCTGAGAACCAACATGTGCAGGGCCATTAAGAGATGATCATAATCACCGTGGCCTGTTCCTTCACAATATTGTTTACCCTCTTCACTATCAGAGGGAGGACATAAAGAAGGTCCTGGGGGACATATCTAAAATAAGGTTTTTGTTTCTGTTTCTCTCCTCCTCCAACTGAGCCTGGACACAAATAGGTTCATCAGTGGGCTGCTGACTTAACTTTGATGATGCTCTGGAGGGCTGACTGGTCCAGGCTCCATTTTCCAAGGTCTGCATGTGTTCTGCTCAGTCAAGTGATCCCCACAGTGTGAGTTTTTGTCCAGGATGCAACCAACATTTTCTCCTATGTATAGCTAATGATCTCTTGGTTTTTTAATTGGTTTAAATATACCATAATATTGATCAGTCAGAAACAGAAAGTACTTCTAAAGAATCACCTGCTAGAAATAGAGGAGAGCTTGTCTGATGTCAGAGCTCTATCAAAGTTATAGTCCCTCCCCCACCTCGGTGGACCACAGTCCTGAGATCACTATTAAAAATGTTTGAATTTATATAGGTTCTTTTAAAAAAAATCTGAATATTCAAGGCCCCAAATCCCAATTTTTTTATTAAAGTAAAAAAATGTTAGGCTGGTGGGCTGATTTCTGTCATAATGCTGGTTCTGTTTTGGCAGTCAGCTTACTTAGCCAATATAGTAAACAAGAAGTAAACAGCTTTCCTGTTAAAAAAGGAACCAAGATTGCACTTAAAGTCACAGCTGTGAAACCTTGTCTATTTGTCCAATGTTCTATGTACATTTTGAAATTAAATAACAACTTTTGGGGGTGGGGGATTTGTACCCTTGCATTTTTTAAATTTTTAAACCAATTCAAGCAAGATGGTCACTGATGTGATATCTCCATGGACCTCATGACCAGAAGAATTTATGTCAACTTCCTCAGTGACAATCTGTCTGGACTGACATATTTTAGGGAACTGCAAAAAGGAATCAGTTTGAGCAGTGGGAATCAGAGCTGCTGCACAGATACGCATCTGCCTTTTCGAGGGGTTGTAGTAGGAGCTAGCACCTTTCTGGGTGGATACGGCATTGCAGTTAAGTCACCTGGGGATGGTTTCTCCATAGCCTTCTCAACCATCTTGAAGGGGAAACCTCACCTATACACTAGTTGGAAAAAAGAATTTCTTCCTCCTGGTTGGTATGGGAGAGACCTATACTTTCCCCAAGATTCAGGAGGCACTCTAAAACTTTCTTGCCAGTTCTGCCATCTCTGGAAGTAGGGGGTCCATCATTCAGGTTGAAGGTTTTTTGTTTTTTTGCTTTTGTATCCCTGGTAAATTGACACTAGATCTTATCTAGTTTTGGTGAAGGGAGCTCTCCTACAGCCTGCTCAGTTGGGCCAGAATTGACCTAATCTATGCTCCAGATAGACAGACAGATTCCCTGAAATCTGTTTAGCTTGCTCTGCATGGACCTCGCCTACTTACTAGGTAATAGCTCCACCTTTGTCCCTAGGAGTCTGGCAGCCTGTAAGGAGTTCGGCAATGGCAGCATTTATTCTCCTCTGCTTCCACTTGCTGTTTTTGTTTACCGTTTCAGGAGGAGAGAGGGGCAGGAAAAGGAACTAATCCCATAAAACGTGCCTGGAAACCCAAGTGAAATAAGATAGCAGTTTTGAGGAGAAAAAAATACAAAAGCACTGAAAAATATTTAAAATTTAGTTTTAAACCTCTTAAAATCTTGTGAAAGGCTGCACTAAAAGGGAAACCTAGAGTCTGCCCTCTGTTTCAATGTTCTCTGTATCCAAGCCTGTGCATTCTTCCTCAGACAAGCCTGGGAAGCAATCCCTGGCTCACAGCCAAAAAACTTGTGGACCTCCAGTTGTTCAAGAGAAGGTGAATAACACACTGTGAAGATCAACAAGGAGGGGGCATAACTTCATACAAGACATTGTGTGTAACTTGGATCAAAAGTCTTAAAAATAATGGCCCAAATTTTCAAAAAACGTCACTTGTATGCACAATTTTTGAGTACTACTATTTGGATATACAAGTGACAGAATTTGTACAAACTCCATTTGCAAAAAAAGTTGAGTACAAATTAAGTACAGAAAGGATGTGTGTGGGTAAATTCTATCAGTTATAATGACAAATGTTAAATGCTCAAGAACTTCACTTGCAATTTTGTATGTGTATAAATGGAAGGATGGGTTAAGTATCCTTTGAAGATCTGGCTCCATGAAAAAACATTTCTAATACTTTAGAAATACCTACTAAATTGAGGAACTGTTGCATATTTTAAAAACCACAAATCTACACTAACGTGCAGCATGACATTCCAAAACCACATTTTATTTCATTTGTACACCATCTGAATCTGTTTGATCAGTAGGGGGGTTAATATACTATGCATTCTGTCAGGTCTACTCAGCTTTTCATTGCAGTGGCTGACACGATGAAGGGACTCAAGCATCAGAAGCTTTCCTGGCACATGTCCCTATACAGAATATTTGCAGAGCCACACCACGGTCGTCTGTCCATACATTCACGACCCACTATGACATCACCCAGGAAGCCCGGGATGATGCTGGCTTTGGCAGAGCTGTGTTGCAATATACATGTCCATGAACTCCTGCCCACCTCCAAAGGTACTACTTGGGATTCACCTAACATGGAATGGACATGAGCAAGCACTCAAAGAAGAAAAAAAGGTTACCTACCCCTCGTAGCTGACCTTGTAACTGTCGTTCTTCGAGATGTGTTGCTTGTGTCCATTCCATGATCCACCCTCCTTCTGTTGGCGTTCCGGCAAGAAGGAACTGAAGGTGTGGAGGGGCGGGAAGCGTGGGGAGAGGTGGCATCTCTTATACTGGCACATACGGACTCAATTCCAGAAGGCAAAACTTCCGGCACCAGTGCATGTGGCGAGCACACATACACCCTAACATGGAATGGACATGAGCAAGCACTTGAAGAAGAAAGACAACATATTTGTTTTACATGCAATATCATGTTTTCCCTGGATGATGCTTTTATTAACCAATCATCCAGTTATGAATACACAAACATCCCTTGCCTTCTTAGGTACACTGCTACTACCAATAGATATTTGGTAAAAAACCCTGGGTGCTGAAGACAACCCAAAAAGCAAGACCTTGTACTGAAAATGGTCCTGCCCCATCACAAAATGCAGATCTCTGATGACATGGTCTTACTGAAATATAGAAATGTGTCCTTTAAATCCGGGGCTGAAAACCAATCCTGAGGAGAAAAGATTGTCTAGTTGCTGCTCTCAAAATATCAAAAATTGAGAGAGATGATTCATCAATTGAAAGTGAAAGAATATCCAGTGTGCTTGCCATGCAATCCACTAATTCATGAAAAGCCAAAGCATTTTCTGAAAATGACAAATCTGACTTATCTCCTACCTTTTCATCTGTGGTTGTAATGCCCCCAGAGTCTGGATCTGACTCTGAATCCCACTAGTGCTTCCTTTTACAACAAAAATTCCTTCCGTATTATAGAAGACTTATCAGGGTTCACAGATTTGATCAGATTAATGTCTTTCAGATCTGGAGGTTGAACCTCATCTACACACACACTCAGAGAAGCCCTATCCCCATACATCGAGAATTACTGATAAGAAACCGGGAAAGCCCAATGAGGCCAACGCACCCACAGTGGCATCTACCAATCCGGCCAAAACCCCATATTTGGATTTGGATGCTTATATTTTTGTCCACGAAGTTATGCATCATACAGGTGACTTTGCTTGTAATACTCCTTCTGTGGATCCTGCCCACAAATCAAATTCTTTCTCCAGTATGAAACTGCTCTCAGTTCCAACAAAATTGGAGACAACAACAATCTTGGTTGAACAAGGGAAATTGGAGAACAGTTCTTTTCTAGGGATCCAGAAAATGTCCTTGGAGTTGAAGGAAGAGGAGAATCCCCACACTCCTCTACATATCCTTTCCCTTCTGGAGACAGACATATTTGAGACTGTTGGAGTACGGTTTCTCCTTGCTCCAGTAACATAACTGACTCCATACCTGGCAGATCTGAGGTCAAATCCAATCTATAAAACTGCATCTGGACAATTATGCACTGTACTGCCATAGTATCAGTCACTGGTGTTACAATATGTTCTTCTTCACCAGCTCCTTAAGTCTCTTTTTAGAACTGGCTCATCCAGATCCGAAGAAGGTTTCCTCACTTTTCCATGCAGCTGCATATCAGTATATGGTTCTTTATATTAGTTTCCATAATGGAATCCTTCACTCACGGATTGGCTCTCTTAAGAGAGACTGACACTGTCGAGGACTGACTACTGACATCTGCCTGGGTAGATAAATCGTTATCACGGAGATTGGCTTTATACATAGAAGCCGACACCTCAGAGGCTTTCCTCTTTTTCTGGGCCTTGTCACCAGACCTTAGAGTCCAGCAAAGATGACATCTTTTTTACCCACAGAACCATCCAGAAAATGACCTTGAATTACCTATAGAAAAACTATAATGTAAAAAAATGCTACATGCTGAAGCATTAACTAACCTTGTGTAGCTTTAGCTATTCTCAGAGGAACACAATGACTTTTAAATGAGCCAGACACGTCTATGGATCATCTTGCCAGTTCCAAATGGCCTTGCAGCTAAGATTTTTTTCAAAAGGACTGCTTGTAATCTGTTCTTTCTTTGCTCTCGAGGTAAACGTAGAGCAAATTGAGCACTTGGAGGATGAGTTCCCGTCCCCTAAACATGACAGGCACCCAGCATGTGAACAAGATGCCATGAACAACGCCGGACAGGATACATATCTTTTGAAAACCATGTGTCTTTTTTGGTTCCATCAACAACTATCTATACTATTACTAACTATAAGACTAAACTCTCTATAGCTACTAACAATTAAGATTTCAACGAACTAATCATGGATCCAAAAGGATACCTGAGCTCCCTACAAAAGGTTCAGCTGGTCGCAGTTGGAAGGAACAGAGGCAGCTGGAGAGCCACACCCCTTTTATACTCTTGCCTTGGAACATTTGACATTCTGTAAGGGGAAGGAGGGAGGGAGCACCCTAATGACTACTGCTAGTTAAAGCTCTAGGGGTCAGACTGCACCAGTTCAGAACATCTCAAGAGTGGGAATATGCACAGGACCCTTGGAAAAAAAATCTAGTTTTAGAGGTACTAAACTTAAGTGTGTCTTTTTAAATTGAGGACTTTGCGTAAGAACAAAATATTTTCTTTAATAGTGCATCTGTTCACCATTCCCCAGCTGATATCACCATCCTATATATGTGTAAATTGTTTTTACAACAGACAATTTTGAGTTCTGCAGCATAGAGGTAAGCATATATACAGAAAACAGCTGATTTGGAGCAGGCACATATACATCTGCTTGGTCAGAAGCCCACCAAATAGACACCAGAAAACCCTCACGGCAATAATATTTGTTCACCCTTAAATGCAGGTGGGGAAAGAAGCAGTTACCCAACAAATGGATGGAGCTATGGAATAGCAGCTCTACAGGATATTCGGTCAGAGAAAATGACCTTGAATTACCTATAGAAAAACTATAATGTAAAAAAATACTACATGCTGAAGCATTAACTAACCTTGTGTAGCTTTAGCTATCCTCAGAGGAACATGATAACTTTTAAATGAGCCAGACACATCAAAATTAGAAAGCTCAAGAATGGCTGATAATTGGTGCAGAAGACTAAATATATACATGGTGTGAACCAATATTTCCCATAAATCTGCAAACTGCATAATTAAAATACTCAACCCACCATCTTCTGTGTATTTGCTAATGCCACTGTCCCAAAATAATAAATGTGTAGGGTTGTCTACACACTTAGCCATGTAATTTGGGTGTTCTAACTTTCTTCTTCTGAATATTTTTTCCTGGGGAATATGATATGGCCCTAGGACATCAAGTAGAAAATAAGCAGCAAAAACAGATTAACTCTTAAGAAACAAAGCTCTTGTCATATAAATCTTCTATATATAAAATAAGAAAGCACAGAAAATATATTCTAAAACTAGAATTATTTCTCAATTTTTTTTACAGCATCAGGTTTTTTTTTAAACAAAGTCATTCAAATATGACACTTTACACAAAATTCAGTCTAGTACACTACTAGATTGTACTACAAGTAGAAAACTACTTTAAGTTTAGCTGTTGATTATTAAAAAGAATCTTTCCAATCATCTATGAGAAAAAAAAAGTTAGAATACCAAGAATCTAAGAAAACTCGAACATGTCGGTTCCAACAAGCAACTGCAAAAATAAATCTAAAGTAAGGTAGAGGACAGCTAGTCAAGGCCAGGTGGCTGTCAAAAAATCTTTGCTTTCTGTTTTTCAAGGGAGGGCAAAACAAAGAAAAGGAGTACCTTTGCCACTGGTGCTTTCCACTGTGTACAAGTAATCCATGTAAAAGGCACCAAACCTCTGCATTCCAGCTATCTCTGAGTATGTCTCCTACCAACAGAGCAAAGCAAATAAAACAAAAGTTGTGTAAGGAAAGAATCTTGAGATTACAAACTAATAGGCCTACTATCAAAGACATATATGCTTGTTTGGTTTCTGCATTAACACATAGAAAGGCTTATCAAAACAGAAGACAGAGGTTATCTCAGAGAATTCACCTTTCAGATAGGTGATCTAACTTCTATTGCACACCACACAAAAAGGAGATCCATAATTCTGCTTGACATTTTGATCACTTTATCAATTACATATAGTTTATTAATACCTTTAATAGAGTAAATATTCTTCACTTGACCTCCCACATCCCAGCAGACCTGTCTAATACTGTGAAATTAAAACTAAAGATTGTTAATTCTAAAATATTTTGATTTTTTTAAACAAAAGAATGCCTTTTATCTTTAGCCTTTTGAAAAATTAGTAAGTCACTACATCATTACAATTTTTAGACAATATCTCATATTTTAATTTCATAGAAGCAAGAGAACCATAGAAAACTTGTCAAGGAAAGGGCATTTTTTAATTAAGGAGAAGTAAAGGGTATTCATAAATGTTTGGGTTTGGGGCTTTACCAACTTCACTCTGTTGTGGCATCTCTAGATTAATATATACTGTACTGCTCTTTTCATTCTTTTTCTTTTTGTTATAAGCAGTATATAGAATCATAGAAATGTAGGGCTCGAAAGGACCTTGAGCGGTGACCTAGTCCATCCTCTCCTCCTTCTTCCCCCCCCCCTTCCGAAACAGGGCCAAGTATAGCTAGACAATCCCTGACAGGAGTTTGTCCAACCTCTTCTTAAACACTTCCAGTGACAGGGATTCCACAACCCTCCTGGGAAGCCTATTCCAGTACTTAATTATCCTCAGAATTAGAAATCTTTTCCTAATATCTAGTCTCCCTTGCTGCAAATTAAGCTCATTACTTCTTGTCCTACCTTCAGTGGATACGGAGAACAAATGATCACCATTCTCCTCTTTATAAAAGCCTTAATATATTAGCAAAATTATCAGATCTCCTCTCTGTCTTCTTTTCTCAAGATTAAACATTCCCAGTTTTTCTAACCTTTCCTCAGAGGTCAGATTTTCTAAACCTTTTATCATTTTTTGATCCTTTTCTGCAGTACTACTGCCTAGCCAGTTAGTCCCCATTTTAGTCGTGCATTTGATTTTTTCTTCTTATGTGTAGTACTTTGAACCTATCTTTATTAAATTTCATCATGTTGATTTCAACTAATTCTCCAATTTGTCGCGGTCGTTTTGAATTCTAATCCTGTCCTCCAAAGTGCTTACAACTTCTCCCAGTCTGGTGTAATCTGAAAATTTTATAAGCATACTCTCCACTTCATTATTCAAGTCATTAATGAAAATGTTGAATAGTACTAGACACAGGATAGAACCCTCCAAGAACCCTACTAAGTACATCCTCCCAGTTTGACAGCAAACCATTGGTAATTACTCTGAGTATGATCTTTCAGTCAGTTGTGTAACCAACTCTTATAGTAATTTCATCTAGACTGCATTTCCCTAGTTTGATTATGAAAATTTCATGTGGGATTATGTCAGAAAGCTTTACTATAATCCAGATATCACATCTACAGCCTCCGCCATATCCAGTAGGCCAGTGGTTCTCAAACTTACTTGATTGCACACACAGCCTTTCTTTGTGTCTGTAGTAGTTTATGCCCCCCCACACACACACACACACCGCCCCTAGCTCTCCAGCCACCAAGCTCTGAATGTGCGTAGTAAGTTTTTTTTTCCCTAAAGCTTCTCATGCCCTCCCCCAACCAAAATACATTCGGCGTACCACCAGCACTCCCATTTGAGAACCACTGCAGAAGGCCAACAACCCAGTCAAAGAAGGAAATTAGGTTGACTTGGCATGATTTGTTCTCAACAAAACCATGCTGGCTATTTCCTTATCACCCTATTATCCTCTAGGTGCTTAAAAATTGATTGGTTAATAATTCCACATATTGAAGTTAGGATGACTAGTATATAATTTCTTGGGTCCTTCTTAAAGGATGTTTGCCCTTCTCCAGTCCTCTCAGACCTCACCAATCCTCCATAAATACTCCAAGATGATTGCTAATGGTTCCAAGATTATCTCAGCTAGTTTCTTAAGTATCCTATGGTGAATTTAGTCAGGTCATCAACTTCAATAGATCTAATTTATCTAAATATTCTTTAATCTGATCTTTCCCTCTTCTGGTTTGTGCTCCTTACCCCTTTTGTTAATATCAGTCATGGTAGGTATCTGGTTACAATTTACCTTCCAAGTGAAGATTGAGGCAAAATATGTATTCAACACCTCAGCCTTCTTGACGTCATCCATTAGCAGCTTTCGTTCCCCGCTAAGTAGAGGACCTACTCTCTTCTTCATCTACCTCTTGCTCCTAATGTATTTAAAGAACCTTTTTACGTTGCCTTTCATATCCCTGGCTAGGTGCAATTCATTTTGTGCCTGAGCCTTTCTGATTTTGTTCCTATATCCTTGCACTATTCTTTTGTACTAATTCACAGCAGTTGATCCATGTTTCCACTTTTGGTAGGATTCCTTTTTTATTTTCAGCTCATTAAAGATCTCCAGGTGTAATCATATTGGCCTAATACTATTCTTCCTATTTTTTTATTTACATCCACATATTCTGTTGCTGTGCCTTAAATACTGCCTCTGAGAAACTGCCAGCTTTTCTGAACTCCTTTTTCCTTTACATTTGCTTCCCAAGAGACCTTATCTACCAGTCCTGAGTTTGTTAAAGTCTGCTTTTTTGAAGTCCATTGTTCTGACTCTGCTGCTCTCATTCCTTCCTTTCCTTAGGATCATAGAACCTATCAATTCATGATCACCATAATTTTTTTCCATCCCCACAAACAATTGCTCCCTGTTAGTCATAATCAAGTTTATAATGGGCTTCCCCTCTGCTTACATCCTCCTCTGTATGAAACAAGAAGTTGTCACCAGCACCTACCAAGAACTTCTTGGAAATTTTATGTTTTGCTATATTACTCTTCCAACAGATGTCAGGGTGGTTAAAATCCCTCATTACTACCACATCTTGTGTTTTGGAGACTTCTGTTTCTTTTTGTAGAGACATCTCATATATTTATAATACTGACCCAAAGCTCTCTATCATAAGACTTTTAATTTTTTTAAAAAAATCAAAGTATAATCTTATCAACATGTATCTGGCTCAGAATATCAATATTTGTAGGATAACTTTTTCAAAAGTGCCTACAGGTATATCTACGCTGCAATTAGAGATCTATGGCTGGTCCATGTCAGCTGACTCAGGCTCGTAGGGCTCAGGCTAAGAGGCTGTTTAATTGCAGTATAGACATTTGAGCTCAGGCTCCAGTTGAGTCAAATGACATGGGCCACCCATGCATTTTTAACTGCAGTGTAGACACACCCTCAGTGATTTAGCAGACTAAATGACTTAGGTACTTAGAAGACTATGTCTCATTGAAACACAACAAAAGGCAGGGCTTGTTTACACTACAGTAGAGCACATTAGTGCATAAGCAACATATGTCAACAGAAGGTGTTCTGCTGCCAGCATAGCTACACCAGCTACCCTATGGCAACAGAGGCACTCTTCTGTTAGCATAGCTGGGCTATACTGGGAGTTCTGCCAGCATAGCTCTGTCAGCTAGAAAGTGTGATTTTTGCACACTCCTTGGCAATGTAGCTATGCCAGAAAACTTTGTAGTGCAGACCAGATCTCAGACTCTTCCTAGGTGCCTAAATCTCTTTTGAAAATGGTACTTCAGAATTTTCAAAATTATACCCAGAATCTGCAGTCTCACATAGATTTGATTCAAAATAGAACTGACTGTATAGTGGATGTGCTCTCTGCAAATGAGAACAAAATGGGGAATAACTCTAAAAATGTACACAGAAAGGAGACTTGTTTGACTAATTCCAAAAATACCCCTCTTGACACATAGTTTATTTGAAGTCCTAAAATGACAAAAAGTGTGTGTGTTTGAGAATATAGCCAGTGTTACAAATCAGAGCACAAAGCATACAGAAGCAGAATGACTCAGGGTAAGTTAATTTTGTCTCCTTTGAAATGATAAGAACGTTTCTAGCTTAAAAAAAAAAAAAAAAAAGCTTATTTACTAAAGAATTTTGTGCGTGGTCTAATTGTCAGAAATTTCTTGGGTCTGGTACCCCACGTTGCACAACAAGTTTTCTCTGAACCATTTCTAATTTGTAGGCATTATACAGTATACGAATTTTGTTAACTACGAAATGTTATACCCCTTTTCTCCCATATGTGAATATCATATTCAAGTTATTCAACTGATTCAATTTCTTAAATTCTGTGTATAATCTCATAAAACAGGATCAGACCCAGATACAGAAGAGATATGGAGTGATGTGGAAAATTACTGAATCCCAAATAACCCACAGAGATATAGTAAGAGAAGCAGTATGTTGCTCTCCAACAGCATAGAACAACAATGGTGAACATGAAATGCCAAAGGACATCTGTTCCAGCAATTTAAGATTACTGGGTTTCCTTAATGGGAATCAGAAATTATTACATTCTGGACAAACGACTGCTAAACACCCTATTAGTGAACATAAGAGAATCTAATTTACAGTGAAGCAGTATATTGATATCTGACTGAAGAAGTAATAAATGTTCTATGTTAAGTAACACAATAGCTGTCAAAATATACAACCATACCATCACCAAAGATAAAAGCTGAATTAGTAGTACACCTTGCAAGTAGATAGATATAGCATGCAAGGACAATACAATTAACATTCTTCCAGACTTGGGCTCTTTAAAACAGCAGTTCCCAAACTGTGGTCCATAGACCACTGGTGGGTTGGATGAGCACTTGCTGGTGGTCTATGAAGAACTGTTTGGATACATGGTGCTGGTGCTCCTTTTCATTTCTGGTTTCTTTTACAGGCACTCAAACTCTGAAATCAATGCAGCTACTGGGTGCTCAGCAGTTTTGAAAATTTGCCCTTTTGGGGGGCCAACAAGGCCATTTGTAGAGTATGGTGCTGTTCAACATAAGAAAGGGTGGCAGGATCTGGTCTTTAGAAAGAACATAGATTTTAAAATCCATTGAAAAATTAAAAAAAGAAAATAAAATTAATTTTCTAACCTTATGATGAGCTGCATCCAAAATAAATTCTGCACGAATACCATTATTTTCTGGACTTCTGTAATCAAATAGTGAATTGGTAAGATACGTCATTCCTTTTGCACTCAAATTTTCTCCACAACTGAAGAAGTAGGCCTCCTTAAAAGGTCGATTTAAAAAAAAAAAGAGAGAGAGAGAGAGAGGGGCACAAGAGGGCAAACATGAGAAAAAGTCAGGTTAGTGTGACCAAACATTTCTGTTGTTTCTTCATACAATGATCTATGCAAAATCAACATGAATCCTTATGAAAACTTCAAACAGGCCACCTTAAATTCACTCCTCATTTTCAGCAAAAATTCTGGTATAGATGAAGATATTAAAACAATGATTTAATTAACTTCAAAGCTTTTCCTTATTTACAGGTTAATAAAAATATCCTGGGCTAATGAACTTTGCTATTCTATAGTTTGTTAGCCCAGAATACTGTGAACTTGATATTAACATGGAGAAGTCTTGAATTATTATTACACTGAAATATGCTCTCCATCTCACGTACACACCACTATGTGGCCTAACAACCTCAGGCAGGAGCGAGAGGAGGTGAGCGTGTGGTCTTTCACATGGGAGATCAGGTCCAACATTGCCTGGAAGCGGGCCTCTGGAAGGAATGCTCTGGCTCATGTGGCGCCGAGGACCTCCCCTTTGAACTCTATCATTGCCCCAGCCTTAAGGTCGATTTCTTTTAGTTTATCAACAGGCCCAGGTCATGGTAGATGGAACGTACCAGATCGAAGCGTCATTGCACCTGTTCCCGAGATCTGGCCTCGATGAGCCGATCGTCAAGGTACAGGAAGACCTGGACACCTCGAAGCCTCAGGTAAGCAGCCACCGGCGCCATACATTTTGTGAACATCCTTGGGGCCGACGAGACTCCAAAGGGCAGTGCCATGATTTGGAAATGGCTCTGCCCACTACAAAAAAGAGGAACTGTCTGTGCCCTTGGAAGATGGAGATATGGAAATAAGCATATTTCAAATCAAGGGAGGCCTGTCTCTTGGATCCAGGGAGAAGATAATGGAAGCTAGGGAGACCATGCGAAACTTCAACTTCCTGAGAGATTTGTTGAGGCACCGCAGGTCCAGGATGGGTCTTAGGCCCCCTTTTGCTTTCAGGATTAGGAAATAATGGAAGTAGAACTCTTTTCCTCTCATTTCCCAAGGGACCTCCTACACTGCCCCTAGCTGCAGGAGGTTCTCAACCTCTTTAACGAGGGGATGCTTGTGAGAGGGTCCCTGAAGAGGAACAGGGAAGTGGGGTGGAGGGGAGGCAGCTGAGAATTGCAGGGTGTATCCCAAAGATATAATTTCTAGCACCCAGAGGTCTGAGGTTACCCATGACCAGGCTGAACAGTAGTGGTGTATGCGGTTGAGGAGAGAATGAGGCAGATCCAGGAACTTGACTGGGGCTTCACTCTCAAGTGCACCATCAAAATGAGCACTTCTGGCCCCGCTGATGCTTTGCCGGGCCGGGTTGGGCAGGTGAGTGGGAGGAGGAAGGGTGGCAACAACTAAAACTCATATCTCTAGCCTTTCTGCTTGCAGACCCCTGCCAAGGCTGCCAGGGCCTTGAAGGCGGGGGGCAGCCGAAACTGCTTCCTCACCTACTGACGTGTATGCAGACCCAGCAAGCAAAAGGTGGCCTGACAGTCCTTTAGTCCATGCAGCCTCACATCTGTTTGTTCTGCAAAGAGACCATTCCCATCAAACAGGAGGTCCTGGATGGAGGACTGCATCCCCTGGAACAAGCCCCCAGTTTGAAGCCAGGAACTGTGCCTCATGATCACCACTGATGCAACCACAGTGGCCACTGAATCGGCCACATCCCACATCATTTGGAGGGAGAATCTCGTCGCTGTTGTACCCTCCTACATTGGGCCTTGAATTCTTGGGCCAAGTCCTGGGGCAGGGAATCCTTGAACTTACGGAGGGAGTCCCATAAGTTAAAGTTATATCTCTGCAAAAAAGCCTGGTGGTTTGCAACCCTGAACTGAAGGCTGGCCGTTGAATAAATTTTCCTTCCAGAAAGATCCAGCGTCTTGGCCTCCTTAGTTTTGGGGGTAGAACTGGTTTGCCTGTTGGCTTCAGAAACGGCCAGCAACCCTACACGTGGGTGGGTGTACAAGCATTCAAACTGCTTGGCTAGGACAAAATATTTCTTTTCAGCTCTCTTGGAGGTGAGTGGGACTGAAGATGGGGTTTGCCAGAGGGCTTTGACTATCTTTAAGACCCCATCGTGCACCGGAAGATGTCTGACTTCTCCACCATCTCCTCAACGTCCAGTGGCCACCCTTCAGAGCAGGACCTAGTGCTCGTTGAAATCCTTCATGGGCTAGCTGGAGGGGGCCCTGCCACAGCTTCATCTGGAGAGGACAATGACAACTGGTCCACCAGGGGAGAGCCCGGGTCATTGTTACCCGTGGGGGGGGGGGGTTTGGGGTGCACACTCACTCCTCCACCCCAGCGTCCAATTGTGTTTTGTGCACTAAGTCTGGCACCACTGGTTGCTTTTCCTAAGTGGCGACCAAAGATTGGTGCAATGGGGACATCAACATAACCAGAATGCCCCAGGCATTCCAGTAGAGCCACTGCACCGGCCACTGGCCCTGCTGCCAGGACAGCATTGAGGAGGCTGACGCAGCCTCAGGTGCCCAGTCGTGCCGGTGCTGCCTTGGTAATAGGCTGCACTCCCTTTCCAAGCCAGAGGAATCCCCTTTCGGTGATCACGGTGGGGCCGGCAACACCCGAGTCTAACCACTAACCATTGCTGTGGGTGAACAATGCCTCGAATTGGCAGATCGGTGCGGGATCGGTATCATGTCGGAGAACGTTCCCATGGTCTAGGTGATGGCAACCTACATCATGGAGACAGCTGGCAGGAGGATGACCAGTGCCAGCCATACAGTGGCCAATGCCTCCCTCCAAACAAACCTCATTGAGAGGGTGGAGACCAGGAGCGTGGTGTCAGCAGTCTAAAACATTGAATCTAAAACAGTGCTGTTGCAGAGACCTGGAGTGCAGCAACAGAGAGCGCTGCCTCTGCTCCAGGGTCTGGGGCGGGGGGGATATTCACTTGACCTCTGTGGTTTTATTATGGCTGACTTGTTCTTGTGAGGAACCTTTGCCAGGTCCATCACAGCATGCAGTGCCAGCTGCACTGGGAGAGTCCTTTGCTTTCTGAGCACCGGGAGGGCCTGGGAAGGCACTGACCCAGCTATGAGTCTGGTCCCCTACCACTCCCTGGAGTCAGTGGCAGATCCCTCGAGGATCCCAGGAGGCTAGGAGGCCCCATTGGGGAGGCACCCCCATGTAGTTCCGGGGTGGGCTGGTGACCTGAACTGGGTCCTTTACCCAATGCCCCTTGGCCTTTCTTGCCCAGTGCCAGGGAGTCACACTTCTTTGACTTCTTTTTGGGCACCAGCAAAGGGGAGCGCTGCCGGGGGTGCACTGCGCACCAAGGCCGAAGTGGTGGGAGTCAAGTCCGGCCAGGACAGCTCTGAGGCTAGGCAGAAGGCAGCCTCCATGAGAAGAAACCGAGAGGGCATAGGGTTGGCGGCGCCTGATATATCAAGGCATAGCACAGCACTCCAGAGGGCACCACAGCCAACCCATCAGATACCGCTAAGGCAAAAATCTCCAACAACTGTGCACATGGGCATGCACACACCTAGAATGCAATCAAGATGAGTAAGCACTCAAAGAACAACCATGGTTGTTGCAGGGAGAAGGATAGGGAGTTCAGAGGGTAGCATTCAGGATTCAATACAAACAATCATACATGGTATGATTGTTGCAAAATAACTATCTCTGAGAAACATTTAGAGATGTTCAGATGGAAGATGCTGTGTAACTGCAATCTATTAGTAGCTGTAGGATTATTAAATAAGAAACCCTTGGCAAATAAATGTGCAGGAAATTGCATTACTAAGAAATAAGTGTATAGTTTCTATGGTTCAGTAACTGCATAGTATCCTCTCTCTCTGAGAGAGACAGTTACCCCAAATCACGCCAGTTATACATACTACCACTAAACACAGGATTTCTGTGACACTGTACTCTTCACCACACCTAAGAAAAGTAAATATTTTTCATATTTTAAATCAATAAAGCACATCATCTTTGCTGTATTTAACAATCAGCATTATTTCAAATGAACTTACTTTATCACTTCTGTTCACATTCTCTTCAAAGTCTTTAATTCCCATAATTCCTTTAAGGCACATAGCTTGGCAACCAACAAAACCTATTTGGCAGTCAAAGAAAGGTTCTCCCATCATAAGGACCTATTGGAGGGGAAAAATTATATGACAACGTGTACTATACGACTGAAGATATTAAAAACTAAAAATTGAAAAAGTAGAGAAAATTTTAAAATAATATATGGTAAGCTTTACAGGTGTGGTTTTTAATTAATCAAGAAATGAATTCAATAACAACACTTTTAAAAGTACACTCTTACCAAATCTTAGTACTATGGTGTTCTAACTTTGCAGTAATGGAGAATAGGAATTACTTTAGTGAACTATCTAATAAAGTAGAAATATACAACCAAATATTAACTGCTATTTCAAATATTTAACTGATGACAAATATTTATTATACATCAATTTGCAAAGACATTTACTATAACCTGAAAAATCTAGTCATACTGGAACATTACCTCAACTGTGGTTCCTTCTTGCTCCCAGCATATAACTTCTTTGGATTTTACTTTCTGAGGGCTATAATAACTACTTTCAGCTTGCATTTCAGTAAGCTATGAAACAATGATAAACACCTTATATTAGCCAATATTAGCATTAAACAGCAATAATCTGTCATTACTATATAGAATTGATGAAGACAAATTAAACGTTAGTATAGGCCAAAAATTATTATTAGGCAGGAAACAGGTGCAGTAAAAACAGCTGTAACGTATTATCCATATTAGAATATGCGAACTTCTAGCTGAATATGCCAATTTAATCTCAAGTATTGCTAAAAAAGTTTTAAAACACTTTAGTATTTTTATTTAGTTGTCTTTTTACACCAACAATGTATAAAATTAAAGTAACAGATATGCAGCTGCAATACACATGCCAGTTTATAATCTGCTCTAAAAATCCATAAACTTATTGAAACATTTATCCTGCATAGTAAATAATTCACAGCATAAATAATATTAAAGAAAACATTATGACTTTGAATCATACCTAAATTTCTTTTTTCTCATGTTATTTTAAAATAAAACTCTATTAAATTTTATTTTCTATGCTCTAAATACTTAGATATTTATCAAAACTTTAAAGCAGTAAATCATACAATGGAAAAAGTACATTATACAGTTAAACACTCTATTAGAAAAGTTGTACTAAAACTTCATATTAGTTTTGCATTTTTATAGTTTGATCTGCTGACATTAATAATTCAAGTTTTAATCTTTACATAATACACACCGGCTCTCATTACTTAGTTATTTCCAAGAGAGTGTAGAAATGGCTGCTCTTTCTAAGTAAAATTCTGTAATCCAAAAGCTCAAGTAAAATTGGTTTTTAAAAACAAAAACAAAATAAAACAAAAACTGATCACTGTTCAGCTGTGTGCAATTATTGTGGAGGAAAAGCAATTAATTGATTAAAAGAACTCAGACATTACAAGAACAATTTTCAACATTATTAGAAAAATGCTACATTTAATTTGGCATGATTTTTTAGCTGGAATGGTATCAACTGTTGAGAATGCTAATGTAGAAACTTGACCTTATTTTTTGACCAAAATATGAACCACAAATTAATTCCATTCATTCCTTGCATGCAAACAGAACAATGAATTCTAATGTTTTCCTCCTAAATGTCACCATACTGCTCTCATATACCACTTTACATTCTAAAAACATAAAATGCAAGATACCATAATTTATAAGTAATTTTTACCACAACCTAAGATTAAATGCACAAGCCTATTAACACAACATTAAGAGGCCCAATCCTGCAACCCTTGCTCACGTCAATCAGTGGTTCTCAACTAAGGGTACACATACCTATGAAGATATGCAGAAGTCTTCCAGGGGATACATCAACTCATCTAGATATTTGCCTAGTTTTACAACAGGGTACATAAAAAACACTAGCAAAGTCAGTACAAACTAAAATTTCATACGGACAAAATGAGAAAGTAAGCAATTTTTCTGTAATAGTGTGCTGTGACACTTTTGTATTTTTATGTCTGATTTTGGAAGCAAGTAGTTTTTAAGTGAGGTGAAACGTGGGGTATGAAAGACAAACCAAGCTCCTGAAAAGGGTACAGTAGTCTGGAAAGGTTGAGAACCACTGACATAAATAGGTCCAATGACTTCAGTAGGATTTCTCATGTGAGCAAGGGCTGTAGAACCAAGATTCAATACTGCACGTGGGAATACAAAACAAAGCAAAACCATTTAAGTTCCAACTGCAATTTTTAAAAAATTACAACTCCCATGCTTTTAAACAAAAACAAGGTAAGTGAAAATCATGGGAAAGCTGCATATTTTTCTCCACTCATATTAATTAACATTTTTAACTAAACAGAAGACAAAGATATGTTTCAAGTACCTAATAAATCCTTTAAATAAAATTACTTACATTCTTACATCAGATTAAAATGTTAAATAATTAGCAACTGTCAAAGCTGAAGTGGTTGAAACTTTTTCATCAACATGCCTTTTTAAAATGCAGATTCTCCACCATCCATTCTTTTCATGCTCTAAAGCATTCTGGCCTTTATTCAACATGTGCCTAACTATAAACTCATCATTAGTCTTCAGTCAGGCTACTCATGGACATAAAATTTGACATGTGTTTAAATACTTTGCTAAACTAGGCCCCGATTTTTATCAAATTAATTCCTGTCAGTAAATCTTAGTGTTTTATCAGTATTTAAGTTATTAACATTATTACATAAAATCAATGACTGCTTTCTGAAAACTCATAACAGGAATAAGCAGAGATTTTTTTTTATTTGAGATTATTTTGATCACTGATTTATGAGAAAATTTATACAAATCTCAATCTCTCTCTCTCTCTCTCTCTGTATACATATAAAATTTCTTACTTTACTGTTCCTAAGGTGACTCCCAACAGAAGTACAAGTATTTAAAAATTATGTCAACTAAAATTTACTTTAATCTTGGATGTTCCAGAGTAACAGGTCCAGTTCTATCTATTACTACACAGTAAAGAAAATAACTCCAGCCATTCTCAAATTGCTATATCAGCAAAAGTACTTTTACAAGAAATCAAGTGAATTTGCAAAAATGTCATGTAGACTCAGAAGCCAATATTAAAATAAAAGTTCATGGATACTTTTCAGTATTAAGAACTTTTTTTTTCCTTTCAAGTTTTTTATCTATTTTAGTGCTAAATTAAAATGGTTTCCCTTCAGAACTGGATTGTTTTTCATTGAACTAAATTTTATATCAATCACCTCACAAACCCAAGTTAACTGCAAATTGTTTGATGAAGAATAAAACTGTTCAATTGCTTCATATTTTCAGCAATAAAAGTCTTTCCTCTCTTTATTAAAAAGACAAATAACCACACACTGAAATCTAATACATTAATTCATTGCTCCACAAAACAATTATTAGACTATAATGTAGAGAAGTACTTACCTTGAAAGTCACAGTTGCCTTTGTGCAGTAAAACCCAATAGAAACAATAGGATCCTTAAGGGCCTGGGATTTGTGTTGATGCAGTATTGTTCCACCTTCTGTTCCAGTGTAGTCATCCTCTCCATCATCATAACTCACAATAGCAGGAACAAAAGACCAGGCCCAGGAAACCCATCCCTGCTGCTGATCATCATCTTGATGCATGTAGGGTTCTTGGTTAATATACTGGGTAGAATATTGCATATCTGAACCTGTTTCATCTTCTATACCTTTTGACACAAAATATAAATCAAATTTCAACTCAACAGTAATTAAAGGCTCTTCTTTTATGCAATGTCCACAATTATAATATGCAGGCAGTTATATGGGGTAAGTTTTACACGCCATTCTCTTGTCTCTAGTCTCATTAATACCAATACAGATTTTTATAAATGAAAGTTTCCCGCTAAGGCTTCCTAAGCTCCTAAAAAAATTGTTTTTTTTAGATTTTAAGGTAGCAAATCTGAGCTCTGACGACTTTCACCAATATTTTCCATTATGACTACAGAAATGCTATGCACTTCAAATGTTTTTCTCTATGGTACATGTTTTTCAGCCACATTCAGTTCTCCCTTGTTGAGGCTATTCTTAAAGTTTCAAACCAAATCTCATTAAATAAGGCAATCTTACAACTTTAAAGTTCAATTTTATGAAAAGTGGGAGGAAAGCTTTGTTTTTAAAACCCACAGCAATGAAAGTTCAACACAGTCGTATGCTGATGCCTGTATACTATGGTGATTGCTACCCTATAAATACACTATATTAATCTTAATTATACAATATTCCCTTATTTTCAGAGATGTGTACTGTAACTCTACCATATCATTCACAATACTCAAAAATAGCATCCAGTTTTAGCACAGAAGAACTTTTAACTTAATGTCAAATAATGATGTTGGCCTTTATCTTGGTCTCTTTTCCTCCTAATTTGGGGCTTAATGCATCACATTATTTTTCCATTTACTGCTTTCTTTTCTGCCCTTCAGGGTACTCACAATTTTAATGACAACTTGAGAGTCCTTCCTGTTTATGAGAGAAAACCTTAGATAGTAAACGCTTTGGGACAAGAAGGTTACTATTTTTTCATGTTTGTACAGCTCCTAACTCAATAGGGCCCTGAACTCAAGGTGCTACAGAAATACATAATGGAAAAACACGGAAGTTAATGGCTGATGGCTGTTTCAAAATAAATTGAGAGACGAATTCTCTGACAAACATAAAAACACAAACTAAATAACATATGGCATATATTCCAGGAACAAAACCCCTGTTGACCAGAAGGGAGGGAAAAGAGACAAGTATTGAAGTAAATATGAATGGTATGATCTTGCTCCCACTGACGTTCATGACAAACCATCCAGTGACGTCAATGGAATAGAATTGAGTGTGAAGGAAGAAAATGAGTTGAAGGTATTTTTAATTGTTTTTTTAATTTGAAATAATTTCCCATTTTATATACCCATTTTCATTCTTTTCTATATGGTTCTCCTTCCTGCTCTGCACCCAATCTAAATTTTGGGATTTCCCTGTTACAACTCACGTAGGCAGAAGCAGAGCTGGCCATCTTAGTTACTGACAAATAGCCTGAATATATTTACAGTATAATGTTGCCTAAATATTATCACTACATGTTGGCATGTTGCTTCATGGGGAGGGAGGAACAGTCACTACCTTAAAACAAGTGAAAATCTAAGAAATTAAAATAATTGACCAAAGGAAGAGGAGGAACAGGACAAGGAACAAGGAAAACAATGAATTATTGTGACTTTTTTTTATGTTGTATATTCCTGTATCTTATGGGTCTTGATATTTATTTTGAGAAAGGGTAAAGGAAGAGCTCAATAGAAGGCCCTGGATTAGAGCTCAGCAGTAGAAAGCTAACAAAATAAGTGAATTTTGAAGAAAAATCTAAAGACGTCAAGTGACCTGATTTTTAGCAAGAAAGAGGACTCTCCAGGTTTGAAGGAAAGAGGCAACATCACAAAAGGTATAAGTAGGAAAAAGAGGAAGGAATCAACACAGCACAAAATGTAGGAATAAAACAAGGAGTAGAAGGAAAAGAGAGGTAATAAAAAGCAAGGTTGGAAAAATACACCCTTCTTAACTTATTAGAAAGCTTTGCTGAGTTGAGTACCATCAACTCCTGCAAATCTGAGTTGCCATTTAAATAAAAGGTTTTAATCCTTATGGTTGTTCAGATCACCTTGCAAATAGGAGTACCATGTAAACTAATGCAGTGCTATCTTCCAAAATCTGCAAAAATCCGCGGCTCAAAAGAGAGGAGGTGGGAAGGAGAGGAGCAGAAACCAAGAAGAGAAGGGAAGCCAAGAAGGGAAACATGGTATATAAAAGTGAAAGCTGTTGTAAGTTACAGCTGCAAAGTTTCAATACAAAGTTCATTTATAATAATTTATAATTAAATATAGACAGGAATATAAACCATACACAACTGTTTCATCCATTTTAAATTGCAGTGTGAGATTTGACAGGACAAGGCAGCACAAGTTTTTTTCTCCCTGGTTAGTGGATATTAAGTCATTTTTTCAAGCTCTGATAAAAGGAAACAAGGGCAGAAATTAAGCAAAGAAGAATTAATTAAGATGAGATCAAGGGATTTCAGTTCTGTGTGGAAAGAGGTTCAAAGTCAGTAAAGGAAAGGGGTCACATGACTGAATGGTGGGAAAGGAGGTGGTTTCAGTTTATCCCAAATGTTGCAACTGAAGAGGAACCAGCTCAGGAGACTGAAGAAGTTGTTGTTACAAGGTTAGTGTCAAGAGACCACTATAGCATGAAGCAGAGCCAGGAAGAGAAAAAACTATTACTAACCTGTTCCTTAACTGATGTTCTTCATGATATGCTGTACATGTCTTTTCCACTTTTGGTGTGTGTGCCTTCTGCGCATGATTGTAGGAAATTTTTATCCTCAGTGGTACCATTTGGAGCAGCTCGAGTGCCCACTGCTGCTGCACACCCCCCTATGTGCAAGAATAAAGGCCAGAGCCACCTTGATCCCCTCAGTTCCTTCTTGTCAGAAACTCCCACATGAAGGGGCAAGAGGGCAGGTTGTGAAATAGACATGTGTAACATATTTCGAAGAACAACAGTTACAGAACAGATTAGTAACCATTTTTCCTTCTTCGAATGATTACACATGTGCATTCTGCTCTTGGCGACTAACAAGTAATGAAATCAGGAGGTGGGATTGAAGTCTATCTGAATAAGGACTGGAGGACAACTTGCCCAAATCTCTCCTCGTCTTTAGAATGCTGAGTGATGTCATAACAGGATGCAAACGTGTGTACTTAAGATGAAGCTACTGTCCTACAAATGTCTAGGATAAGCATTTGAGCCAGAAAGGCTGCAGAGGTCACTTACAATCTTGTTGAATGTGGTGTCACTCTGCTTGGTGGTGTAACACTAGCCAAGTTGTAGCACAAACGAAAACAGTTGGCTAGTTCTCAACTCCCTGACATTTGTGTGTCCAAAAAGTCCTTTATGGACCATTACCCTTGCCTATGTAGAGAATCCAGATGAGCCCCCAAACCCAGAGCAGATGCTGTCTGTCGGTACCTAATGTCAATGAAGGTTAATGTAGGACAAAGGGAACACCTACCACATACGTGTACAGGGTTTGTCCACCAATCCAGAGAGGCTAAAACCTGAGAGGGTATCCACACCACAAAGCTTCCAGAGTGAAAACTCAAAGAGAATACGGAGGCTAACCAAATCTGTAGTTCCCTGAGGCGCAACCTGGCATGACAGACTATGTATATATGCAAGAGGCCACGTGCTCCAGAAGCCTCAGACAATTCCATGCTCTTGTGTTTAGGTGAGCCTTGATACCTAAAATGATGGATCAAATTGTCTGAAATCTTGGCCATGGAAGGAAAGCTCTAGCTTGAGTTAAGTCCAGGACTGCTCATATGAATTCTATCCTCTGAACTAAGGACAGGATAGACCTCTCTGTGTTGATTAATAGTCCCAGTGCATTGAAGGTTGACTGGATAAGACTTACACTGGATAGTACCTGAACTCTGAACCAGCCTCTCTCAAGCCAGTTATAAGGATACACTTACACAGCCAACTTCCTCAGAAATGCAGCTACCACTGCCATACATTTTCTACAAACTTGTGGAGCTGTGAAGAGGCTAAAAGGGAACATTATGAACTGGTAGTGAGATTGGTTTACCAAGAACCTTAATACTTCCTACAGCCTTGATAGATCACTACATGGAAGAACACATCTTATAAGTCAAGGACAGCCTACCCATCTCCAGGAAGGGAATAATCGGAAGCCAGCAAAACCATGAGAAACTTCATATTTTTCAGATATCTGTTGAATTGAGGCAGGTCTAAAATCAGTCAGACTTCCCTTTGCTTTCAGGTAAGTAAATAGTGGGAATAAAAACCGAACCCTCTATGACACTATGAAACCCCTTTTATGGCTCCCAATTGCAGGAGATATTGTAACTCCTGGAGGAGTACTTCCTTATGAGAGTGGTCTCTGAAGAGGGACAGAGAAAGAAGATGGGAAGGAGGGACAGAAACAAATTGAAGGGTGTATTCCATTTCCACGATGCTTAAGACCCATTTGTCTGAAGAAATTCGGGACCAAGAACCTAGGAAGTAGGATACACTATTTGCAAACAGAGAGCAAAGAGAGGTTGGAATTTTGGAGAATGGTATGGCATCCCTAACCAACCCATCAAAATGTTTGTTTAGCACCCCCACAGAGTGTCTGGATGAACCAGGAGCTGCTGCAGTAGGAGGAGGATATGGTCTGTGCCTATAACCTCTACTCTTTCCTTCGCAGATCTTGGAGAAGCACAAGAATAGAATATCAGTGGGACTGCTAAGGATGAAAGTGTTTTCTTTTCAGGGCCAATGTATATATACCCAACATAACATTATCCTGGAGTCCTTTACACCATGAAGTTTCTCATCCATCTCTAACTGACGGAGGGATGACCCTTCAAATGGCTGGTCCTGAACAGTTTGCTGGACTTCTTACAGCAAGCCCAAAGACTGCAGCCATGAGCAGCCACACATGATAATGGCAGAGGCCATGATCCTAGCAGCCCATCAGCACCATCCAAACTGGCCTGTACTGATATTCTTGCCACCAGCTTCCCTTCATCTACCCGTGAAAATCTTGTTTTGCAACCTTCAGCAGCTTATCCTTAAACTTCAATATAGAGTCCCACATATTAAAGTCATAACGCCGTAATAAAGCCTGTGGGTTGGCTATTATAAGTTGTAACTCAGCTGTACAAAAGATTTTTCTACCAAACGGGACAAGTTTTTTGGCATCCTTTGATTTAGGAGTAGCAGCCTGCTGTCCCTGGCATAAAAATGCTCAATGCCTTGGGAGGATACACAGTAATGAGGCTCAGCCCTCTTGGGTGTGGGAGGAGGGGGTATGCCACAGGGCCTTGATGGGTGGGCTCTAAAATTGCCTCATTAATCGGTAAGGCCACACAAGACAGGCCAGCTGTGGTTACAATGTAAATAAGTCTATGGTACAACTCCCCGAACTTCCCTCCACTTGGATATCCAAGGCTAAGGCAACCCTTTTTAAGAGCTCTTGGTGTAAGGCTTGGTGTTATCAAGTGTAGGTTAGGACACTCCAATGGATACTGCTTCATCTGGGGAAGAGGAGTATAGAGCTAACAGAGGTTGAGGCTGAGGACTTTTGCTACACTTGCAAGTTTGAGTGCATTAAATCAGCCCCAGATGCCCTAATTCCTGCGGTGTCCACACTGGCACGGCACTTAGAGTGCCTGGACTCCACAGCTGGAGCACCCCTGGTAATCCACCTCCACGAGAAGCATAGAGCTTGCTGAGCCCTGGCTGAAATGCCTGGGTGTCAGTGTGGATGATGTTTTGCATTATTGCACTGTAATGGGCCTCTGGAAACGTCCCATGATCCCCTGAAGTCAAGTGGCCACTCTGGTCATTGTTTTGAACTCGGCTGAGGGCATGTGGATATCCCCTTTCAAAGCTCTGTTTCTGACAGCCGGCATGTTATCTGCTCCGGGCCATACAGCAAACCATTACTGTGGAATGCTCTTGCTGCACAGGCAGGCATTTGTGCGTGTGTGAGAGAGAGAGAGAGAGAGGGAGAGGCGGGGGAGGGAGGGGAAGGGCTGATGTTGGGGTTTCCCCCTGCTGCTGTCTGAACTTACAAGACAGCATACTGATACACTCTGCCCCGCAAAACAGTCTCTCCTCCCACATACACACAACACACTCCCTGTCACACTCCACCCCACCCCCCATTTGAAAAGCATGCTGCACCCACTTGCATACTGGGATAGCTACCACAATGCACTGCTCTCTGTGGTGTTGCAAGAGCTGCTAATGTGGCCACGCCACTGTGCTTGCAGCTGACAGTCTAAACACACAGCTGCACTTTCCCTGCTGCTGTCTCCGAGAGATGGTTTAACTCCCAGCACTCTACATTTGCAAGTATAGCCATAGCCTGAGTCTCCTCTGGCAACTGACTCACAGGATCCCCCAAACTGTTACTTTCTGCTCAGTACTGGGTGTGAGATCACAATGAACTCAACAAGAAAACTCCCCAAGGCTAATCAATGAAACTGAAGGGCAGTAGCGTGGGGAGGACATGGAGATGTGAGGAAACGCCCATGGGTTCTCACAAGGCCACTGAAAAGGCATTGGACCTCAGTGCCTTACCAGCCACACGTTCCCATCAGCACAGTCTTCAGGGTCTTGGAAGTATCCTGAGCAGTTAGCTCTAGGAGGGGAGCAGTGAGATGCACTACACACTTGTGAGACATAGGAGCCAATCCCTGAGTCAGAAGATGAAAAATCAACTTCCTTTGACCACAGGGTACTACCAGTGATGGGACCAGTGCTGAGAACCCAAAGACAACTGAAGCGAGGCCATGATTGCCAGTTTTCCCCTTGACAGTACCATAAGATGAGAGCTCCAAGAGATGACAGACTGATTCTGTACCAGGTGCTAGACTGAGGGAGCTGAGATAGTGTGTGCTGATGGTACCAGCGGAGCAATTTTCTGTACCACCGGGGAAACCAGCACGGACAAACTCAAGTCCCTTGTTGCTGCAAAAGACTTTGGCATGGATGGTACTGGCATAGTTTCTTACTGGTGAGTAACACAACAACAGCACTGCAGAAACTGAATGCACCTCTTCAGGTACTTGACTCAACACCAACAGTGACTACCCAGTCAACAGTGCCTCCTTAGCCAACAACCGAGATGAAGAGTGCTTAGATTTTGAATGCACTCTGCTTGAGTCTCTATCTCCCTGCTTGGTAAACTTACACACTGTAGATCTCTCCTGACTGCTTCCTTAAAAGCCTTGTTTCCTCCTTGGTACTGGAGATAGTGAGCGGTGCCAGGACTCAGCCAACATTGAGGGAGCATGTCTCTCAGAAACTGAAGTACTCTGCGCCCTCTCCATGCAGAAAGGCTCCAAAGGCAGTCTCCATCAAAAGAAACTTCAGCCTGGCATCTCTATCTTTTTTTGGTGCTAGGCTTGAAGTCCTTACAAATTTGACAGTGATCCCATATGTGAGATTCATCCAGACACGTTAAACAGCTGGAGTGCAAGTCACTCTCAAACATCAGCTTGAAAAATAGAGCTTGAAGCCCAATGACCAAATCATTCCTCATATGGAGCTGAAAAAAAATTTTCCCTCTGAACAAAAATTTTTATCCACCAATAACTACAATGAACCAACAGGTAACAATCTACAAAAATAAACAATGCAAAGATCTTCCTAACGTAAAACCAACAGATTCCAACAACTGTTATGGATGATAAGAAGGAAATGAGTGGGGACAAGGGAACTCCAACCTTTATTTCTGCAAACAAGTGTGAGTGGCAACAGAGGGCACTCGAGCTGCTCTGACAGGTACTGCCGAGGGGAAAATTTCCAACTGTGTATGGGATGCACACACACTAAGATTGGAATACACAGGTGCAATCACTCAAAGAACTATAGATGTGACTTTTGTGTGATCACCATCCCCCTACCCAAATAGGGCTGGAGGCACATCCCTCTAGAAGCTGTCCCTATCACTCTCTAAAGGGCTATGAAAGTGCTGCACATTAACCAGGGGGTCTCACCCCAGTTAAAACGTTAAGTAAACTCCCTTTATTCTGGAGGGTGAATTTTTTGGTATAAGGTTGTTTGATCTCCATGTCTATTCAGTTTTTACCTCTCTGCTGAGGCTGACAAAAAAAGGAGAGGTTACTCACTTTTTGAAGTAATTGCAGTTCTTTGAGATGTGTGTCCGCATGGGTACCCCACTTCAGGTGCGCTTACACCCCATACACCTTTGGCAGCAGTGCCCGTTTGACCCGCATATGCCCCCTACACATCCTTGTGCCCTGCACCAAGATTATATAGAACTATGCAATCGAACCTTCCTCAGCTCATTCTCTACCGCAAATCCCCAAAGGGCACTCCAAAGCAGAGGGGAAGGAGGACAGATAGCGGAGCACCCATGGGGGAAAATACTATAAAAAGAACAACAAGGAGTCCTTGTGACACCTTAGAGACTAACAAACTTATTTGGGCATAAGTTTTCGTTGGCTAGAACTGACTTCATCAGATGCATGGAGTGGAAAATACGGTAAGTAGGTATAAATATATAGCACATGAGAAGATGGGAGTTGCCTTATCAAGTGGGGGATCAGTGCTAACAAGGTCAATTCAATAATGGCGGATGTGGCCCCTTCTCAACAGTTGACAAGAAGGTGTGAGTATCAGAGGGGAAATTATTTTTCCAGTGACCCAGACACTCCTGATCTTTATTCAGGCCTAATCTGATGGGGTCAAGTTTGCAAATTAATTCCAGTTCTGCAGTTTCTCATTGAAGTCTGTTTTTGAAGTTTTTTTGTTGAAGAATGGACACTTTGAAGTGCTCTCCTACTGGTTTTTGAATGTTACAGTTCTTGATGTCTGATTTGTGTCCATTTATTCTTTTGTGTAGAGACTGTCCGGTTTGGCCAATGTACATGGCAGAGGAGCATTGCTGGTACATGATGGTATATATCACATTGGTAGATGTGCAGGTGAATGAGCCCCTGATGGTGTGGCTGATGTGGTTAGGTCCTATGATGGTGTCCCTTGAATAGATATGAGGACAGAGTTGGCAACAGGGTTTGTTGCAGGGATAGGTTACTGGGTTAGTGTTTCTGTTGTGTGGTATGTAGTTGCTGATGAGTATTTGCTTCAGGTTGGGAAGGGGCTGTCTATAAGCGAGGACCGGCCTGTCTCCCAAGGTCTGTGAGAGTGAGGGATCATCTTTCAGGATAGGTTGTAGATCCCTGATGATGCGCTGGAGAGGTTTTAGTTGGGGACTGTAGATGACAGCTAATGGCGTTTCTTTGTTGGGCCTGTCTTGGAGTAGGTGACTTCTGGGTATTCTTCTGGCTCTGTCAATCTGTTTCTTCACTTCAGCAGGTGGGTATTGTACTTGTAAGAATGCTTGATAGAGATCTTGTAGGTGTTTGTCTCTGTCTGAGGGGCTGGAGCAAATGCGATTGTATCTTAGGGCTTGGCTGTAGACAATGGATCGTGTTATGTGGTCTGGATGAAAGCTGAAGACATGCAGGTAAGTATACTGGTCAGTAGATTTCCGGTATAGGATAGTGTTTATGTGACCATCACTTATTTGCACTGTAGTATCCAGGAAGTGGATCTCTTGTGTGTACTGGCCCAGGCTAAGGTTGATGGTGGGATGGAAATAGTTGAAATCATGGTGGAATTCCTCAAGGGCCTCCTTCCCATGGGTCCAGATGATGAAGATGGCATTAATATAGCACAAGTAGAGGAGGGGTGCTAGGGGACAAGAGCTGAAGAAGCCTTGTTCTAAGTCAGCCATAAAAATGTTGGCATACTATAGTAACCATGTGGGTACCCATAGCAGTGCCGCTGACTTGAAGGTATAAATTGTCCCCAAATCTTAAATAGTTGTGGGTAAGGACAAGGTCACAAAGCTCAGCCATCAGGTTTGCCGTGACATTATTGGGAATACTGTTCCCGACAGCTTGTAGTCCATCTTTGTGTGGAATGTTGGTGTAGAGAGCTTTTATATCCATAGTGGCTAGGATGGTGTTTTCTGGAACATCACTAATGGACTGTAGTTTCCTCAGGAAGTCAGTCATGTCTCGAAGATAGCTGGGAGTGCTGGGAGCGTAGGGCCTGAGGAGAGTCCACACAGCCGGACAATCCTGCTGTCAGGGTGCCAATGCCTGAGATGATGGGGCGTCCAGGATTCCCAGGTTTATGGATCTTGCATAGCAGATAGAATACCCCTAGTTGGAGCTCCAGGGGTGTGTCTGTATAGATTTGTTCCTGTGCTTCTTTAGGGAGTTTCTTGAGCAAGTGGTGCAGTTTTCTTTGGTACCCCACAGTGGGATCAGAGGGTAATGGGCTGTAGAATTCTGTGTCAGAGAGTTATCTAGCAGTCTCTCATTCACACTCTGACCTATTCATAATGACTACAGCACGTCCTTTGTCAGCCTTTTTTATTATAATGTCAGAGTTGTTTCTGAGGCTGTGGATGGCATTGTGTTCTGCACAGCTGAGGTTATGGAGCAAGTGATGCTGCTTTTCCACAATTTCAGCCTGTGCATGTCGGCGGAAGCACTCTGTGTAGAAGTCCAGTCTGTTGTTTCAACCGTCGGGAGGAGTCCATGTAGAATCCTTTTTCTTGTAGCATTGGTAGGAAGGTTTCTGTGGGTTAGTGTGCTGTTCAGTGGTGTGGTGGAAATATTCCTTGAGTCGGAGATGGCAAAAGTAGGATTCCAGGTCACCGGAGAACTGTATCATGTTTGTGTGGGTGGTGGGGCGGAAGGAGAGGCCCGAGATAGGACAGACTCTATAAAAAGAGAAGCCCCACCATTTCTCCAACCCTTTGGGCAGAGGTGATAGCCACTAGAAAGGCCATCTACATTGATAAACGAATGAGAGAAGTAGTAACCATTGGCTGAAAGGAAAAAATTGATAAGGCATAAGGAAATACATCCAAATTGGAGTGGGTTCCTTAACTTGAGGGAAAAGGTTCCCCAATTCTCTGAAAAACCTCACAGCTGTGGGATAAGTGAAAACTGAGAATCCCTCAACTGAGGAATGAAAGACTGTTATGACCGCTAGGATGGAACTAATAGATAATTCAGTCTTTTGAACTATAGAAGGTAATCCCAAAATGGTCGATAGGGACTACTGAGCAGGTGGAGAACATCTCTGAATACACCAAATGCTGAATCTTTTCTGAAGATAATGTATCTCATGGACTCCTTTCTATTGTTCATTAATACCTCTTGTGTCTCCTCAGAACAGGAAGCCTCTATTCTCATGAACCACTGAGGAGCCAAGCTTCGACATGAAGAATCTTCAGGTCGGGGTTAAACATCTGACCAGCAAGGGAGACTCCATTTTATCAGAAAAAAGGAGGTCTCTGGAATATATGAATTCCTGTGGTGTCACGTAAGTGTGAGGTACAGAGCCACTTCCACTGTTGGTACTGAGGACATAAGCTTTTCTAATAGGTCTCTCCTGGTAAATATAGTCAGTACCAATGAAGATGTCTTAAGAGACACTGAGACTGTATGACAGGCATGGCACTTACCTGGTACCAAGAATATCTAGGACGATGATGTTGGTACAAACGGCACCAAAGGACATGTAGGTACTGCCTTCTTAGAAGAGAAGTGCTTAGACAGCTGTGGTGCAGTGCTCTGCTTCTGCAGTATAATCTCAGTACCAAAGCATGTTTGGTGCCTCCATTTTTAGAAGAGTAGGGAGCACCGCACATGAGGTCGGTACTGATGGCACTTGAAGCCTCAACGGTACCTAGACAGGACATGAGGTCTCTAAAATGGTCTTACTTGGAGGAGTCAGACTTCTTTGAAGTAGGCTCCTCTTGAGAAGAATGTTATCTTCATATGGGTCTTCTCTGAAGATTTACCATGAGCAGATCCAGGTGAACATGTTGAAATCAAAGGAGCACTGTGCTCACTGCCAGACTGATGTCTGGTAGAGAAGGAGGCGTCCTGGCCTGGATCTGAGGCCAGATAAAGAGAACATTCCATCATTAAAAGTTTTAATCTTATCTCATGATTCTTCCTAGCCCTGCTCTTAAAAGCAGAGCAGATGGAGCATTTTGAGGAATATGCAACTCCCCCAAGGAGAGGATATAATGAGAATGCCCATCACTGACCTAGATAGCTTCCCAGGAAGAGAGGCATTGTTTAAAATCCAGAGAGCCTGGTATACCCCTGAGCAATGGTGATCTGAGGAGGAAGTTCTCCCCCATAAGAGGGAAGGGATTGAGACCAATCCCTCTAAAAGAAAGAAAGAAAAAGAGAGAACAAGACAGAAAGAGACAGACAGACAGACAGACAGAAGAGTATTTTCAAACAGAAAGGCATACTAATGCACCATCTAAGGCCAAGGCTGCTGAGAAGGAACTGAGGGTGGTTTGACCATGCAATCCCATATAGCCTCGGCACAGGGCATGAGGATGCTTAGGGCTCACACACAGATTAAACAGGCACTACTAACCAAAAATCTCTGATCAAAGGCGCATGAGGTGTAAGCAAATGAGGTGAAATGGAGCAGCTCTGGGGTCACTACTTGAAGAAGACCCAGTTTTAACTGATGGCTTTTTGGGGGGAATTTAGACACTTATCCACTAAGAACTGGACATAAGCCATCCATTGGTTTCATACAGGCAATAGGAAAGCCAGCAACTGGAAACTCCTGATGTTGATCTGAGCCAGCTCTGAACCGGTGACCCAGAGACAAAAGGGTTTGCATTCCATTACCAATCTCAAGTGTCACAGAGGGAGCAGAAAACAGTGTGAATCTACAGAGGGGAGGGAAAGTCTCTGTCCAAATTGATTTTCTGTACATCTTAAAACAACAACATGGGTCACATAGAAATTCAACTTGAGTTTTGAAATTGACTTTTTTTTTCCTGACTGTTCAGATACTCTATTATCCACTATAAAAGATAACCAGTGCATATAAAATTCAAGTAATATTTTTATCACATCCTAATCTTCCAAAAACACAAACTCATGTCTACTTTTGGTTTAGTATTTTTACTAGTAAGAATTTTATAGAGATACTAACAACAACCTTATGTTTTGACTGTGTGCGTCCATATACGTTGACAGTGAGAGACTGTTTTGTCCCAACACATACTGCACAGCAGTCAAAACCCCCACAAAAATTACTTCACCACCACCAGAGGAAATAAATATTTTAAGCCATAGTCATTTTCTCCTTTTAAAAAACCCCACAAAATATAACTGGATTGAAGTTAATACCTCATGCACATGAATAAGTTCTCAACTAGAGCCACATGGGACACATACAATGGGCAAACATATGAAGACGAAATAGTGATGGCTGTGATACTGATTTAAAAAGAGGATGAGAGGGATACCTAGCCAAACGCCCAGCTGTATTAAAATACTTTCCAAACAGGAGTTTTATCCAAACCACAAGAAACTGCAAATATTTAGTAATTACTATATTAGAAGGTTTTAAAAAAAAAACATCTTTTCCAGCCAGAAGCATTGAACTATAAAAGATGACAAGCTAGTGCTCACCCTGCTAGCCAAAGTGGGGCGTGGGTGGGTTCAGGAGCAGTGAAGATGCCCTCTGGAATAGGGGAAGGAAACACTCAACTGTGAAGAGCTAAGGCAGCATTCAAAGTAACCATTTTTCCTTTACTCCCACCAGGCTCATAAAAGAAATTTTGGGCCTGGATACATTATATTTCCTGGGATCCCACCCCTCCCATTTCACTTTTTGTCACACAGATGTTTTGGGGGGGTCCCCTTGACCTCAGGGCCCTGATACAATCATCCCTCCCTGCATGCTTTCAGCCTGGATTCCCACCATCTGTTTGCTTTTGGAACCTGGGAGTTGCTTCTTTCTTCCCCTTTCCTCCTGTTACAAGACATGGGGAAGAGGAGAGTAACATGCTGCATCTGGGCTTGAGCTCTGGGGTCTGTCTCAGCCTCTTCCACTGTCACCAAGCAGTGAAGCTGGTACTGAGCAAGGTGATTGAGTCTCATGTAGTGGCAGTGGAGCATGAAGGGGGTTGATACAGCTTGCTGCCTGGGCTGGGTAGCCATTATGGGCTTCCTGTTTCAGACCCATTCTTAACCTAGTTGCTGGATCTCTGGTAATTGTGGTAAACTGCTGAGTAGTGATGCAAACTAAAAGCTTTAGATTAGTGAGGCTGAGCAAGAGCTTCAGGGGCAAAGCTGCAATTATCTATTCCTGTAGCTTTGAGTACTGGATAAAGAGATGAGTTTTGCCAGCCATATCTTTCATCAGTTTTGGACTATGAAAGGAAAAGCTATAAAACACACAGCTGTTGGTGTAATATTATAGAATTACATGCAGGGCATATCTGAAGACTTTTTACTTATTAAATTCATTGGGGAGCAAAAACAGAGTTGATCAAAAAGTATTTAAATATATTGTTATAATTCATTTTTCATTCACGCTGAGCTTTTAACTGTTTACATTCTGTATCTTGTCCTGAGGAAGTTTAAGCTGCATAAAAAGCTTTAAATTATCATTCAAAATAGATCAAGTAGTCCTATCTAATTTACAACATAGATTTTTCATTTGCTATACATCAAAAGAGAGAGTGGGTGAACAAGTTAAAAAGGGGAAAATGGAAGGAAGAGACAAGAAAGGACCCAATATAAAACAATACTTACACTAATTCTCACATACAAAATTTACTGGAATAAATTCCCTAAAGATCTCTTACTTTTGCAATCAACATTTACATGGTTGACAATGCAAACTTGATGCTGACCTTGGCAGTTCTACGGGCACAATCGTTATGTAAGCAAATGGGTTCTTGAACAATCTCAGGTTATTAAATCTAAACAGGAATCCTGTTAACATCACACACATTTTTTTCTTGCAACTTTCTGCTGCCCCAAATGTATTTATTATTGCCAGTACAGGGAAATTACCAGATTCATTTTTTGAGCAAATTCTTCAATGTGCTTCATACAGTTATCAGATAGCAGTGGTATCATACAGGTTCTTATTCCAAAAAAAGATGTATCATTTGGATTCACAATGTATATGACAAAAAACTCAAGTATCACAGAGTAACTGGTAATGATTATTGACTATGCCAGCAGTTCCAACTTTAGGTGTTTACATGCACTTACCTCGTGAAATGTAAGAAAGAATGTAGGCCTTGAGCCACCACAAATGTATGTGGACAGCAAGCAATGCTGATGAACCAATTTTTGCGTTATTGGAAATAATACCACTACCACCAAAAACCAAAATCCTATAGACCAAATTCTAGTCTGAAAGCCATTCCCCACATCCCCTGCTAAAAACAGAATTCCATTCTAGAAAACCTAACACCATGATAATTGCAGTGTGAATGCAATGTTATAACAAAGTCACATTATCAGTGGAGAATGCCTATATAAAGTTTCCAAATATTTTCCTCTTTTATACAAAAAGATCATCCATTGTTCAAATAGCATGGGGTCTAATACTGAAATATAGTAGGATTTTGGGACTATTATTGATTCCTATGTCAAGAGTAGCATCCAGATGACTCTGGAACAGTTTCTGGCGGCTACCGGGCCAGACAAACTGATGACTTCTAGGCAAACAATACTCTTAAAGAAAGAAATTGTAACTCTCTTTCACTACTGAGCTGTCATACAGCCTGCTAGACCTGGAATGCTCTTTAAGTGTTCTGCTATAGTGAAGTTTCAGCTTCTGTTCCACAAGGTGCACTGTCTCAAGAGACACTCCACATCAGAATCTTGTTTCCATTTGTTAGATTGTGTTTCCACACAGTCTCCCTATCCAAAATCAACTCTTTTAGCCTTTTATAAATTGAAACTAGCTAAAACCAGAGCTAACAAGTACAGAGAAAAGGGGGAGGGAAGGGGGGAAATAATCATCCAAACTTGTTAGGGAAATCCTGTTTAGCTAAAGAGCATGCCAAACTCATCCACCAATTTGATCAAGGAACCAGGCCACAAATACAACAAGTGCTGAACCAATAATGTGTTTGTTTTGATTCCTTTAGGTCAATCTAAGTTAAGTGATAGCAATTAGGCTTCACTCATAGGAAGCGCTCAAAAATTGCCTGCGTTTTGCAATTTTTTCAACCTAACAATTTTCATCTTCTTTTCAGGCAAATGGGTAACATATGGGGGTGCACACGAAGCTACATTACAGAAATCAAAACACAAAGCCTCAATTTTTTCCCTCTACAAGGCAGCTACATATCCACAGAAAACCCATTTAAAGAAAATACGAGAGAAATAATCTCGTATTTAGCTTTATATGAGCAACTAATAAAAACAAATAAACCTGAGAGACAAACCTATACCTCTCAAAATTCAAGAAAGCTAGCAGAGAGTTCGGTGTCTGTGACAGATGGGGAATATTCCTTTTGAGAGAAAATGATAAACAAAATCTGAATAGATCTGTACAATTCATCAACAGAAAAAGTCTCAACTCTGGGCAAAGTCATTGCCCAGGCAAACACCCACGGCAAAGCTATTGCCACTAAAAAGACAGTTTTTTAAAGTAAGAGGATGCAACAAAACTGACGCTATTAAGTTTACTGGTTGAGGAAGTTTTTATCTTCAAAATTAACTATTGCTTTGGTGATCATTTTAACACCCTGGATGGGGAGAGTGAGTGGAAATGAAGCCCACATGAGGAGGAATTAGGAAATGCTGCAAGGAATAAAATGGGTGAAAAAACATACAGACAGATAAAAGGAAGAAAAATGAAGTATCATATTTATTTATCATTATAGTGCTTAGCAGCACCAACCAAGATCAGAATTCCATTGTGGTAGGTACTACAGAGTAAGAGACTGTCCCTGCTCCAAAGAGTTCACACACTAAAAAGACAAGATAAACAAATGGTGGGGTAGGGGGATAACATATGGGCAAAGTATCAAAGTGATGCCTGGCAAATGTAATATTAATTCCACAATTTTTAATTTTTATTTGTTATGGGAAGGCAGGGGGGGAAAGCTGCATGGAGCCTGGTGTCCCTAGGGAGGTGGTGGTGGGGCGGGGGTGTTCACATCCTCTGCACAGTTCCAGGACCGGGGGTGCTTCCCTACCCCATTGTGTGGCTATAACTGCTGCAGCTGCTTGTCGTAGGAAAGGGAAAAAAACAAAGACCAAAAGTTACAACAGACCTAAAGAAAAAGGGACCATATTTTCTGACTGAGTGATGCTGAATGTGACAATAAGGTACTGATAAGTAAAAGTTGAATTACTGCATAATGGCCATAATCTACCATTGATATTTCTGCAAACCACTCACAGACATGAGCAGAAGACCCACTGTATGTGGTTCTAAATTTATACCTCAGCCCACAGACTAATTAATGGATTGTGGCGGTCTCCACAGAATATTTGATACCTGGTCCTTGGACATCAAGTTCATTGAATAAAAATTCCTTTTCAATGTCATTAGTACCATGCTCATCACCAAAGGATCTGAACACCTAAAGAAAGCTGAAGTGTGCAAAGATACCTAAAAAAAAGCCACTCATTGGCCCCTTTATGGGCTGAAACACCACTGTACAATGCTTAATCCCTTATGAAAGCCCAGTCACTTCTATCCACAGAAGAGAAAAAGAAAGTAAAAAAAAAAGAAGAGGAGAAAAATGCACTTTAAATGTACTTTAAAACCCCCTGGCAATCTCGACATCTTTATCTGGCAGGGTTTCAGTCAAAATAGAGAGAAAGGGCATTGTTCTCAAATATCACCACTCTGCACTCAGACCTCAGCAGGGAGCACATAACTGGGAAGGATCTGAGAATCAGTGTTGTTGCCATTGTCCACTCACTAGGATTGACTGTGCAAGCTGTCTGGTTCTTGCAGCACAGAGCTGTCTTTCTCGGGTAAGGTGAATCTACTCTGGCTTGTCCATTTTTACCTTTCTACGATACTCCAGAGTTTCATCTCCCCTTCTCCAACTTCAAAAGTTGCACTAGGTTTTCTTGCTGGCACAAATTCTTTTCAGCTGACTGGGAGGGGATTCTATGACAAACTCTCTCCAATTCAGATGCAGTCAGTTCTCTGGATCTACTGTTAACCCTATTGGTTTTATCTCCTCATAGTAATACACTTCTTCTCCCTGAATTTTCTATAAGAAGCACTTGAGCATGCAGTTATTTCTATCTTAAAGGTTTGGGTCTCTTAAGGACTAGAATCATAGAACCATAGAGTTAGAAGGGACGACAAGGATCATCTAGTCTAACCCCCTGCCAAAATGCAAGATTTGTTGGGTCTGAACCATCCAAGACAGATGGCTATCCAGTCTCCTTTTGAAAAGCTCCAGTGAAGGAGCTTCCACAAACTCCCTAGGCAGTCTGTTACATTGTCCTACTGTTCTTACAGTTTGGAAGTTTTTCCTGAGATTTAATCTAAATCTGCTATGCTGTATCTTGAACCCATTACCTCTTGTCCTGCCCTCTGCGGCAAGAGAGAACATTTCTTCATCTTTTTTGAAGTATTTGAAGACTGCTATTATGTCCCCCCTTAATCTCCTCTTTTCCAAACTAAACATACCCAATTCCTTCAGCCTTTGCTCATATGGCTTGCATTCCATCCTTTTCAACATCTTTGTCAGTCGCCTCTGGATCCTTTCCAGTTTCTCCACATCCTTTCTATACATTGGTGACCAAAACTGGACACAGTTCTCAAGCTGAAGCCTAACCAGCACTGAATAGAGCAATACTATCACCTCCTGTAACTTGCATTCTAACGCCTGTGTTAATGCAATCTAAAATTGCATTTGCATTTTTTGCAACAGCATCACAGTGCTGACTCACGTTGAGGTTGTGATCCACCACAATTCCCATATCCTTCTCAGCAGTGCTGCCGCCACCAAGCCAGTTATCCCCCATTCTGTATTTGTACATTTGTTTTTTCTTCCCTAGGTGTAGCACCATACATTTGTCTTTGTTTTATTTCCTTTTGTTGTCTATAGCACAGTTCTCCAATTTATCAAAATCCTTCTGAATTTTAGCTCTATCCTCCAAAGTGTTGGCAATCTCCCCAAGTTTTATGTCATCTGCAAATTTGATCAGTATGCTCTTTATTCCTACATCCAGGTCATTGATAAAGATGTAAAACAACACAAGACCTGGAACTGAGGGCTGCCCACAATAGTGTTCTGTTTAGTGCTGTAAAAGTGTGGCCTACCACTTTTGCTCAGGGCCTTTGTAAAACTATTGAGAAGTAATTTTCCTGGGTGCCCCTACTTAGCACCTACCAAGCAAAGAATGAGGAATTCCATTTCTTAGCAAATTCTTTTCCTCTGGAACAGAATGAAGATTCTTCGATATTTAATCAGATCTCCAGACTCTCTCCTTAACTTATTAAAGTCTGTATAAATACTTGAAAGTTGCACATCAGCATCACCTTTCATCCATTTTGTCCAGACCATCCATTTCCATACTCCTGTGTCCCAGCTACTGACACATTATACGTGCAAAGTTCAAAGCATAGCTCCAGCTGACTTCAAATGCAACTATAAGTGCTCAGTCTTTCTGCAAATCAGACATCCAGATAATAAGGAATACACACTTAGTGACCATCTGATAAAAATTCAGTTTAAGTAACTTGCTTAGCATCACATAGGAACTCAGTGGCAGAGGCACATATAGAATCCAGTTCTTCCGAGCAGCATTCAAGTACTTGAATCACAAGACCATCTCTTCTCTTCCAGCAATCCCCTGCCTCATTCACTATACACCAACTTCAGCAAACAAATGAAGCAGGGCTCCTATAGAACAGTGCTACTCAAAGTGGTGGTCCGCGGACGGCTGCCGGTCTGCGAGCCATCGGCTGCCAGTCCGCGGCGAGTTTCCAAGAAAGAAAGAACGAAAGAACGAATAGTATAATTTAAAAATCACACTGGAATTCCACCAAGAATAATCAGTCGATAAAGTCGACAATATTAAATAATATTATGTTTTCAGAAGCACATATAATATTGACAATTATGCCATAGCGCTACAGCATGTTTTGCATGAGACGTGCAAGCGCATGCTTATCCCACTCCTTCGCATATAAAGACCCCGCCCCACCAGCAGTTACCATCGAGAAGTTGAATAAAAAGCGCCATACGGATCTCTGCGCGTTTGTCATTTGGGACCCCGTCCAAACCCACTGATCTGAGAATGTAAGTACTAATAATATAAAATTTTAAAATTATTTTCTATCCTATCCCGCCGTATCCCTTATGAGGTAGATAGAGACGATTGAGTACCACACACCTATAGCCAAATAGACAGTCCTCACTTCCTCCATATCCATATATTGTTTCATACATGCTCTCATTGTTCTTACTTATAGCCTTCCCCTCTTCTAGAATCAAACCTACATGTTTCTGCCAGGAAGTTCTCGAAATTCCTTGCTTTCTCACTTCATATCTTTCAGACAGGTGAATCTTATTTTTGATGTTCATCATCCATTCTTTCCATACGTTCAAACCATCTTAACTCTCCAATTATTATCCTGTTTGCAATTTAATTTTAAAAAGTATATTATCTTCTTATCCTAACATTACTTACCCTATTAATCAATGTTCTCCTGCACATATTTCTCAATAAAAGCATTCCCACTGCATTTATTCGGCTTTCATCCTAATATCATAAATTAAGTATATACCGGGGGTAATGGAATTTATATTCATTATTTTTATGCCTAATTTACAGATGGCGAAGTGAGGTCCAACCAACATATTTATCAAGTAGAGACATCCGGTTGCTGAACACGCAAGTAATTCTGAATCAGATGATGGCAGTGTAAATGAAACTGAAGTATTGTCAACAAAAAGAATTCATACTAGCTTTACTCGGAAACATTACTCCTCATACATTCAGTTCGGTTTTGTAGCCATGAATGATAGTGGAGTGCCAAAACTACAGTGTGTTATTTGTGGCAATGTGTTGGCTAACGATGCAATGAAGCCGTCAAAGCTCAAGAGGCATTTAAATACAAAACATAATGAAATTAGTTCAAAGCCAAAAGAGTTCTTTGAAAGAAACCATGTTGATTTAAAAGATCTTTGAAGTGTCACACATAAATACTTGTGCTTTGCAAGCTTCTTATAAAGTAGTGCTTTATGTTGCTAAGGCTAAAAAGCCATACACAATCAGTGAAACGCTAGTGATAGGCTGTATTAAAGATGTCTACATGGAAATGCTGGGCGAGCCGACAGCAAAGAAAGTGGCTCAGGTGCAACTTTCAAATGACACGAAAGCTCAACGAATTCACAATCTGGCTCACTATATGGACGATCAGCTCATAGGACAGATTAAATTAGCAAAGTACTTTTCTTTGCAGCTTGGTGAATGTACTGACGTTGCTAATACAGCAATTCTGATGGTGTATGTGCGCTTGAACATGAGGGTGATTTGAAGGAAGAGTTTTTGTTTTCTCCGTCACTACCAACAAAAGCAACTAGTTCTGAAGCGTTCAAGACTGTGAGCGACTACATTGTTAACAAATGTGGGCTGGACTCCAAGTTTTGTGTAGGCGTATGTTCTGATGGCACTGCCGAAATGACAGGATGGCATTCTGGAGTGGTTACTCAGATTAAGGCACTTGCACCCGAATGCAAGTCAACGCACGCCTTCCTTCACCGAGAAAGTCTTGCAACAAAAAAAATGTCAACAGAACTAATCAGTGTGCTCAGTGAGGTCGTAAAAATTATGAACGATGTAAAGGCGAATGCTTTAAATTCAAGACTATTCGCTGCATTATGTGATGATATGGGAGCTGATCATAATCAGCTCCTATTGCATGCCGATGTACGTTGGTTATCGAGGGGAAAAGTCCTGGCAAGAGTCTGTGAGCTCCGAAACGAGCTTGCCGAGTTTCTTCAGGACAAAAAACCAAATTGGTCATAATTGTTCCGAGCTGTGGATTGGATAGCCAAGCTGGCTTATTTGGCTGATATCTTTGCTATCTTTAATGATCTCAACACCTCCATGCCGGGAAGGATGGCTTTGTGTCTTAAAATGGCAGACAAGATCAACAGACAGAAACGAAAGCTAGAAGCATGGAAGAGTCAAGTGCCAAGAGATTGTTATGACATGTTTCACAAATTAGAGACAATCATTGCCGATGCAGGCAAAGACCTTAATGTTACATCTCTATGAAACATCATCAGTGAACACTTGATGAATTTGGCAGAACGTTTTGAGTTTTACTTTCCAGCAGAAGAAGATCCACAAAAAGGGACTGGATGGATCTGAAATCCGTTTATTCCACTGAAAGATGACTTAACTGACACTATGGAGGATAAATTGTTGGAGCTGGCTGCTGATGAAGGATTGAAGATGAGTTTCGAAACTACAACATCACTTGCTTCCTTCTGGATAAAAGTGAAAGCAGAATATCCTGAGCTTACTGAAATTGCTCTGAAAACTCTTCTCCCATTTCCATCAACATACCTCTGCGAGACGGGCTTCTCAACCATGAGTGTCATTAAGAAAAAGTACAGGAATGGTATGGATATTCATTCTCCGGTGCACGTGGCACTGTCCTCAATTGAACCATGACTGGATAAGCTGACAAAGAAGAAGCAGGCTCACCTTTCACATTAGTAAAGGTTAAGGTTTTAACATGCCTACTATTATGTTAATAAAATAGCTTATCAATTTGATATTTTAGTATTAAGACATATTTTCAAAATTATTATGTCTTCAATTTAATGTTACCTATTCCTTTCAAAATTTTTTAACCTTTACTTTATTCATTATAATTTTTTATTTTATTACTTTTATATAATTTTTAATATCATCTTTGTTAGGAGACTTTGCTGGTTTGATTTTTAATATTTTTTATTTGTATTGTAATATTGTATTTGTTTACAAAATAAACAAAATAAAAATGTCTGCCAACTTTTATTATATTCATTATATTGTTTCTGATATAAATTAATATTATTACAAATGTTCAAATAATATTTTCTTGGATCGTAAATGAATAAGTAGTCATTTTATACTATCCGCACAGATGCACAGCCTTTCAGTCTTCAATGTATTTAAATGGGAACAGCTCCACGAGTACACTACACTTGGTATGCACACTCCCATTCCAATTTAATACAGTGAAGAATGTTAGTTTTTCTCATCTGATGTGCTACGTGCCTATGCGAATACGATAATAATATGGCACAAATATGGTACCGGTCCCTGGCACACTGGAAAAAAATTGCTGGTCCACCACATCAGATAGTTTGAGAAGCACTGCTATAGAATACAGTCTCCTTCACTACATAACCCTGATTTGTTCCCCAGAACAGGTCCATTACATGCACAGAATGAGGCAGGGGTCTTGTTGAAAAAATAGTATGTGATCCTGTAATTAAAGACTATCATAAGGCATATGCACAAGGGGATCATATTAAGCTTGCACTTGCAATGTTAACTCTGTGTGTCAAATTGCTGGTATGATTATGATAGGTCCCGCGCTTCCTCTTCTTGGGGGGGGGGGGGTTTAAGGGCACAGTTTCCTGCCCCTGAACTAGGGTATCTACTGTCCCACTAGTAACCCAGAGAAGGGTAGTGGAGAGGGAGGGACCCAGGCCCACCCTCTACTCCGGGTCCTAGCCCAAGGGCCCTAGGGATACTGGTAAACCACTTGAACTAGTGCTTCCTTCCCCTGAGCTACCTCCCTCTCCTGCTCTTCAGCTTGTGGGGCTTCCTGCCCTCTCTCTCTCTGCACAAGCCGGACGTCTCTTTACCTAGGGTCTTGGTCTTCTACCCAGCCACGGCACTTCTCCAAACTGGTCTCTGCTCCAACTCCTCCTGGTCTGATTGAAGCAGGGGGTTTTTATCATGTGACTGGCTTCAGGTGCTCTAATTGACTTCAGGTGTTTTAATTAGTCTATAGCAAACTTTCTTCCCTCTACAGGGAGTAAGGCTCCCTTCTAGTACTCTCCTGCTGCCCTCTGGCCATGCTATATCACACATCCCCCCTCCCTGCTCAACACCATGGGGTTGGACTACTAGGGACAAGAGGCAGTGCTGTCGTGATAGGCCATCAGCGTTGCCGTGTTGGCTTCCGGCCCTATGCTGTATCCGGAAATTAAAGGGCTGCAGGGATAGGAACCACCTAGTCACTCTTGCGTTCTTCTCCTTGTTTCGGTGTATCCACTGGAGTGGGGCGTGGTCTGTCACGAGGGTAAACCGTCGTCCCAGTAGGTAGTAGCGGAGAGTCTGCATAGCCCATTTTACCGCCAGACATTCCTTTTCACGGACGGCGTACTTTTGTTCCCTGGGGAGGAGTTTCTGGCTGAGGTACAAGATCGGGGGTTCCTCCTCCCCACCATCTGCAAAAGGACGGCTCCTAGCCCTACCTCCGAGGCATCTGTTTGTAGGATGAATTCCTTCTCGAAGACTGGGGCTATGAGTACTGGATGGCAGCAAATAGCTGTCCTTAAATCTGCAAATGCTCCTTCTGCCACATCAGTCCACTTTACTATCTCGGGGCCCCGAGCCTTTATCAAATCCTTCAATGGCCCTGCTCTTGTGGCAAAATGAGGGATGAATCTTCTATAGTGTCCTACTATCCCTAAAAATGCTCTGACCTGCTTTTTGCGGACTGGTTGAGGCCAACCTTGTATTGCCTCCACTTTGTTCCATTGGGGTTTCCCCAAACCTCTCCCTACTACATACCCGAGGTATCTGGCCTCAGCTAGTCCTATCATGCACTTGAGAGGGTTGGCAATGAGGCCGGCCTTCCCCAGGGTGTCTAGCACCACTTCTACTTTTCCTAGGTGCGTTTCCCAGTCAGGGCTATGGATGACTATGTCGTCTAGATAGGCAGCAGCATACTTGGCATGGGGTCGCAGCAATTTGTCCGTAAGTCGTTGGAATGTTGCAGGGCCCCATGGAGTCCGAAAGGGAGGACAGTGTATTGGAACAGGCCATCGGGCGTAGAGAAGGCAGTCTTTTCCTTGGCATTCTCGGCCAGGGGAATTTGCCATATCCCTTGGTCAGGTCCAGAGTGGTTCGGTATGTTAGGATATATATCTTCAGGCCTGTCGGTAAAGGCCTGTACTCGAAGAATTTAGGTTTATTCTTATCACTTGGCTAGTTAGAGGTATAAAAGAAAGAATCAAAATCACTCTCTGCCAGTGTAAGGTCCTTCTCTTACTTTGACAGTGTGAGGCCCTGTTCTTAGATTAAGGCCTTTGGCTAAGCAACAGAGGCAGCCATAAGCTGGGAAGTGAACGGTCACATCCTCACATTCCAAACTAGTCACATTGAAATAAGATGCTATTGGGTTGTTAGGAATACAATCCTGTCCTGATAGTGCCTATCACCTCCAGAGAAAGGGAAGTGCCTAGAAAATGTGAAAGGAAACTTAGTTTGATACCATCCTGTCTGGCAAGAACTCATTTATCAACAGCTGGGCTGTGAAATCCTCACTTCTGTATTGTTTTGTCATTATAGTTCCCACTTTGCTATTGTTTGTCTGTATAATCTCTGTCTGGTTCTGTGATTGTTCCTGTCTCCTGTATAATTAATTTTCCTGGGTGTAAACTAATTAAGGTGGTGGGATATAATTGGTTACATAATCATGTTACAATACGTTAGGATTGGTTAGTTAAATTTCAGGAAAATGATTGGTTAAGGTATAGCTAAGCAGAACTCAAGTTTTACTATATAGTCTGCAGTCAATCAGGAAAGGGGGGGGTGTGGGTGGGGGAGATGGGAACAGGGAATGTGGGTAAGGAAATTGGAATCATGTTTGGCTAAGGGCAGGAATGGCAACAAGGACACAGGTGTAAGGCTCTGTGGTGTCAGAGCTGGGAAGGAGGACACTAAGGAAGGAAACTGGAATCATGCTTGCTGGAAGTTCACCCCAATAAACATCAAACTGTTTGCACCTTTGGACTTCGGGTATTGTTGCTCTCTGTTCATGCGAGAAGGACCAGGGAAGGAAGCGGGTGAAGGAATAAGCCCCCTAACATCTTGGTGCCGGTGACTTGGATGCATCGCATTGGATAGGTGAGTGGCAGCCTGTAAATCCCCTTCCCCAACAGTCCGTGCAGCTGCTTGGAGGGGGTATCGCGAACTCTCGTGATGGTAGTTGCAGGTTCTGGCAAGCCAGGGTAAAGGATTTTTTGGATAAATGGAAAAGGAAGATCCAGGGCCCATACCAGGTGCAGGGGTCAACCTGGGATGAGATTAAAAAGGAAATGGAGGAAGTGTTAGGGGACCCATAGGGATGGGGGGTGGCTGAGGAGCCCACCCTCCTTGGTATACGGGTAGTGGAAGAAGATCCCTGCCCATGGGGACTGAATGCCTTCCGGGGAAAGGAGGCACTTCAGTCTGCTTGTGAGAGGTTTGAAGTAAGGGCAGCATTATGGGAAGCTGCCAGTAATCTTTCGAGTTTGGTGCTGCTTCAGCAAGGGCTGCTGAAGGGTTGTAAATTAGTTAGGGGTAGTGAAAGATGATTTGGCACAAAAAGGTTTAAGGTCAAAAGCAGAGTTAACAGACTACCTTTAGAGACTGGAGCTGGGACTTGGTCCTGGGGGAGTGGAGAGAAAGAAAAAAAAAGTTTCAAAGTGCAACCTGCCTTTCCACACTCTTTTGTTTTTCTGAAGTATTAATGGAGGGCACTTTGGATACTTATGTGAGATGTCAAGAAGGAAGTTTTTGTTTAATGATAAAACCCAGTTATATAAATGTAACTGTATGTGCAACTCTGTGCAGTCACATTGGATGGAAGCTTGATAATTAAATTATCCAAGGGGGTCACGTAAAGTGGCTACTACCACCACTATGCTTCTGTCTCCAGAAGCCTTTACAGCTGTTCTGAGGGAAAATGGGCCCTTTTCCCACAGAAATGGTCTATAAGGGACTGCTGCAGGCAGAGAGAGAATCTGATCAAAATTATTTGACTTTTAGGTAATGTAATCAAAATCACTAAAGGATGGAAGGGGTTTCTATTGGAACTTAACTTGGCTGCCCCTGGTTGTGTCTAGTTGTACAAGATGGAAATGTAATCGGGGGGGTACAGTTGTGTAAAAGAGTAAAACCAGTGCAAGGGATGTTAGGCAAAATAGAATTTTGTGTGTGCGCACAGGTAAAAGAAAAGGAAAAGGGGAGGAATGATGGGAGCACTGAGCCTTGGGGTGGCTCTGGGGGATCAGATTGTTGCTTTGGTGGGTGTGCATGAAAACTCTGTGGGCATGGGGGAGGCAGTTACACCTTGTGTAAAATTAATTTGGCTAATATAATGTTATGGAGGTTAAACTATATGGAAGGAATTTCCATTTTCCCAGGACGTGTGCAGTGTATATTGGAGAAGGGGTAAAAGAAATGCAAATAAAACATGGTACTTCATTAAAATCCTAATAAGGCTCCAAAAGAAGCCACAATAGGTTGTGCTTTCTTTTTCAGAACTCTGTGTTTTGGAGCAGGAGATGAAAGTGGAAAGTAATCAGAACTCTAGTGGAAGTGGAATGTTTCCCTTTTAAGGCACTCTCTAAACGGCTAACAGCTTTGGATCCAAAAGCAAGCTAGTAAGCCTCTGTGTGTAAATGCAAATTACCTAGCTGAGGGGCACAAAGGAGCTGCAAATAACGAATACATCTGGTCAGGAAACAAGCTACTAGAAGACTCAGATTATGGCCCTCCAGGAAAGGGAGGTGAAAAAAAACAAGTCAAGCCTGAAAATAAGGGGGACAGGTTAACCTTAAGGGTGTGTGTGTGTGTGTGTGTGTGTGTGTGTGTACAGTGCTAAAATCTGAAGCTGTCTCTCAGCTATTACCTGAGAATAAACTTAAAGCTTGGTACAGCAAAGAAACTATTGCAAACATGGTCTGTTGTACAAGAGGAGAAACTGAGGTACACCACCTCATGAATTTCATAACTCAGCAGTGAGTGGGATAATTCAGTAGCCTGACTATAGAACAAAATAAGGACAGCCTGGAGGTAATTCTTCTGTTTTTCCTGCAATTAGCAAGGAAGTTTGTAAAAGAAAGTGGTATTATTATTAAGCAATAGTCTGTCCCCACCATGGGGGTGGAAACTGTTTCTTTTGTTTTTCAGACACTCTACAAGCAAGCTGGCGCCAGTGGAAGAATAACTCAGAATACCATGGATCTATGTTTTGTGTTGTTTGTCTGTGGTGTTTGTCTTGTTGCTAGCATTGTTGTGTTTTAATGAACAGAAAACCTCATGACATGGGTAGGGGATGGCTTCAAAAGGCTGACCCTGGGTGAAGATGTGTATGGGAATGCAAAATGCTTAACTAGGAGGCCAGCACCTGAGTAATAGCTACCATGGTACCTGGAAATGGAATGGCAACTAAGGTGGCCCCCCACAAGCCCTATGGAAATAATGAGAAGGGGAAGAGCTCACTGGGAATCAATGGAGGGGTGTGTAAAATAGTGTAAATCATTAGAAGATGTTTGGATGTGCCCCTCTCCTATGACTATGGAGGAGCAGAATCAATGGCCTATGCAAGGGGTGGACAATTGGGTGTCCTGTATATAAGGTGTTTTGCTGGGAACGTACATATTACTGGGGGCACAATTACACCAGCCCATAACCAAACTACACACACCTACATGCTGCTATATGGACTTTGGTGCACAAATGGATCTGTGAATCTTATTGCTGTGAATAATCTAACCAGAGCATACTGCCTGATTCCATACCAAGTGGTCAAGCTGGTTTGGACAATATTCCATTTCTCTGTGAACATTCAATGAACTTATGATTTGAACAAAAGCAAGCAAAACCTCCAGGGCAGCTTGTTGCAACTGCCAGCAACTGGACACATAAGATCGTGACCCCGTCGAAGGAGGAGAGGCAGTGTTTTGGGGGTGTCTCGGATGTTGGATCATATTGCAGTGGTCAGGACTCAGTGTTGCTGTGGATTTTGTATTGTTAACTGTACTCGTGTTACGCTGCATAGGGAGATAACCTATAAGTAATGTAATAAGCCCTCCAAACCCTGCAGTGTACTAGACAACCCTAGAGGGTCGTCTGTCTGGGGTGGAGCTCCCCTAATGACCAGGCACGTCTCTCGGTCATGCCAAGGATTCAGTAAGTTGATATGGTAGATTTGCTCTGGCCTTCGGCGGTCTGGTTGTCTGAACTTATAGTCCTCCTCTCCAATGGCTTCCACTATCTCATATGGTCCACGCCAGCTGGCTAGGAGTTTGCTTTCTGCTGTCGGCACTAGCACCATCACCCGTTCCCCCGGCTGAAATCGCCGTACTTTCGGCAGACGGTTGTAATATGTCCGCTGGGCCTCTTGTGCTTTTTCCAAATATTCTCGTACTATAGGGATTACTCGAGTTATTCGCTCTCTCATCAGTGTCATGTGCTCAATGACATTCTTTCCTGAGTTGGGTTGTTCTTCCCAATCTTCCTTGGCAATATTCCGCCTGGGTGGCGTCCATATAGTAGTTCAAAGGGAGAGAAATCAGTGGACGCCTGGGGGACTTCCTGTATAGCAAACATTAGATATGGTAGAAGGGTATCCCAGTCTTTTCCATCCTGAGCTACCACCTTCCGGATCGTACTTTTAAGGGTACGGTTAAACCGCTCAACCAGTCCATCTGTTTGTGGATGGTAGACTCTGGTCCATATGGCCTGGATGTGGAGTAGGGTACATAAGTCTTTCGTTAATTTTGACATGAAAGGGGTTCCTTGGTCTGTCAGGATCTCCTTAGGGATGCCCACTCTGGCAAAATCCTGGAGTAGTTCTTTTGCTATTGCCTTGGATGTGGGGTTTCTTAAAGGAATGGCTTCTGGATACCGCGTGGCACAGTCAAGGATGACTAGTACGTTTCGGTGGCCCCGAGCTGATCTTTCCAGTGGGCCCACTATGTCCATGGCTATCCTCTTGAAAGGGACTTCAATAATAGGCAAAGGTACTAATGGGGCCCGCAAGTGAGGTCGGGGGCTATGCAACTGACATTCAGGGCAAGTGGCACAATAGCACTGGACCTCTGCACGTATTCCTGGCCAATAAAACCTTCCTAGGACTGTATCCAGTGTCTTGTCTACTCCTAGATTTCCCCCAAATAGACGACTGTGAGCTAACTCTAGTACTGCCCTTGTGTGTTTCCATGGGACTAAGAGTTGCTCTACTTCGTCCCCTCGTATTTGCTCTATCCTGTACAACAGATCATGTTTGAGCACATAATATGGCCTTGGGCCTTTGGTCTTTCCTTCAACGGGTACGCCATTTACTTCCACTACCTCCTCCCTCACATGCACATATAGCAGGTCATTGGTTTGGTCCTGCCCGAAATTCTCATGTGCGGTACCAAACTGGCCTAATTCCAGGGGGCTTGTTTCTACTCCGCCCCCTGGGTTGCCCCTACTTGGACTAGGAACTGCCTCCAAGTCCTCACTGGCCTGAATTATCCCCTGGCCTCCTGAACGGGTTCGCCTACCAACAAGGGTGGTTTTCTGGTTCTCTGCTAGAATCCTGGTCCCTAATCTTTTATCTGCCCTCCTTTTCGACCTAGACTTTTGGGTTTTCCGGGGGATGAGAATAACTCTGTGGCAAATTCGGCAGACACTGGGGTGAGGCTATCTATAGGTGCCTCCATCTCAGCCTGGGGGTTGCTACGCTCCCCTGGCTCTATTTGGGGGAGTAAGCTCTCAAACCCAGGGAATTCCCTACCAATTAAGACAGGGTAGGGGAGCCTGGGGACCACCCCTGCAGACACCCTGGTAGTATTCCCCTGGATCACAATCCGTACCAGGATTGTGGGGTAGAAATTTACGGTGTCATGAACGCACATTACCCCTGTGTTTTTGGCCCGGGTTAGTTGGTCTTGCCTCACCAACTTCCCCGAGACCAGTGTGACAGCACTCCCAGAATCTACTAATGCTATGGTCTCAATACCATTAATTTTTACTGATCTTGTATACCCATGTGAGGTCATTGCAACCCCTACCAGACCAATTAGGCCACACTACTCCCCGTGATCCCCCAGACTACACTGCATAGGCTCTTCCCTGTTGGGGCACTGGGCTGCTATATGCCCCAATTCCCCACACTCGTAACACTGCCCCCTTATTCCTGTTGCCACCCTTTGCCTGGGGCTATTTGGCTGGCCCCCCAGCCCTCTCTTCCCAAACCCCCAGATGCCTTCTTGGCCTTGGGCCATTCCTCGGTGTCTTTCCTCAAAGTTATGGTTCTCCTGGAGTTCTTGACAGTCCGGGGCCTTGGGTTTGGGACTGGCTTCCTGTTTTGCCGTGTCTCACCCCCTGGGGTCTCAAAGAGTTCGTGGGCTGCCAGCTGTCTTTAGGGCATTGGTCCTGCTTTGAGCATGGGGTTGGACTAGATGACCTCCTGAGGTCCCTTCCAACCCTGATATTCTATGAACCTCCTTCTGGGAAATTGGATGACTCTTTCGTCTGAAATTTTCAACAAATTTTCAGGCTGAAGCAGCCGTCTAGCATAGAAAATTTCATCCCAAATGACTGAAACTTGGCAAAGTTATAAGCACCTGAAAACAGAGTCTATAATAAAAGTTAACAAGTAATAGTCAGCTCAAATAATTTACAACAAACCAAGAAAATAAAGGTTAATGGATTTCACAAAAAAAAAATCAAACACTGTACTGTAACTCCGCACTTAAAGTCATCCCGGTTAACATTGTTTCGTTGCTGATCAATTAGGGAACATGCTCGTTTAAAGTTGTGCAATGCTCCCTTATAACGTTGTTTGGCAGCCACCTGCTTTGTCCGCTGCTTGCAGGAAGAGCAGCCCGTTGCAGCTAGCCGGTGAGGGCTTCGAACCAGGGTGGACCAGCGACCCCCCTACCAGCTCCCCGCTGCCCTAAGTTCCCTGTGTGGCAGCTGCCCAGCAAGCTATCAATTGCCAGCACTTCAGTTTTCCCTCCACCCACTGCCATGTGCTGCTCCTACGCTCTGCCTTGGAGCTGCTCTCCAGAGCCTCCTGCTTGCTGTGCGGAGGAAGGGAGAAGAGGGGGACTAAGGTCAGGGCGTCCTCCTCCCCCCTACTCCTGCCCCCCGCTTACCCCTTCTCCATATAGAGCAGGCGGGAGACACAACAGGGCTCAGGACAGAGAGAGCTGGCCACAGCTGCTGTCTCAACTTCCTGATCTTTTTAAAGGCAATGTATTTAGAATGTGGTGTCAGCGTACTCAAAGGGGCAATGCGCCTCTCTCTCTCTCTCTCCCACACACAGAGTGTGTGTCTCTGTCTGCCATGCTGTCTCCCCTCCCTCCATCCGTACTGCCTTGTAGAGTGTGAGGCTGTGTTAACAACGTGTTAATCCTTGAGGGCTCAGCCAAATGCTAGTTCATCATTTAGCAGTAAGGCATTCCCTGGTAAATATCCCACCCCCTTCCACCCTCTAACTTCACCACCATCATTGCTGTGTACAGTATTAAATTGTTTGTTTAAAACTTATACTGTGTGTATGTATGCATGTGTGTGTGGAATTTCCCTGGAACCTAACCCCACCATTTACATTAATTCTTCTGAGGAAAGCTGGATTAGCTTAACATCGTTTCGCTTAAAGTTGCATCTTTCAGGAACATAACTACAACGTTAAGCAAGGAGTTACTGTACCCTTTTAAAACTCCTTAACAAGGAAGTAATTACCATAACCACTCTGGACACAGAGTGATTCTCCAAGAAAGGGTCAGGCTTTTGGACATGGAGTACCCAAGAAAGAAGTTCACATGTAAGACCAAATGTCCCCTTATCTGGACCCTCCAGATCTCACAATTTTAATAGTGGGTGTAGAAAGCAACAAAGTCACCACTTTCTAACTTATTCTATTCTACTTCCTTAGGATGTTCTAGATTTTGTCAGAATGATAGGAATATTACTTCTGTCCTCTCTAAGATTTTGTGTTGACCTTGGCAATGAGCCCAAGAACTACCATGACTTCATGAAACAGAGGCTCTACCAAATGCTGAAATCTGCCTGAATAAAATGACAGCAAAGAGGAAAGATACTTTCAATTAGAAGACGTAAACAGCAACCGACTGAGGACACTAGAACTGTGGTTTTATGAAGGTTTGGACCACACAGCTCAAGTTTCATGAGGGCAATCTGCATATTATCGAACAGCTGAAGATGGTGGCACTTAAGAATCTGGTCATGTGATGGCAATTAGATAGTCTCCTTTGTTTGTTACAGTTCAATACACTTGCAGTTGCAAACCCTTGTGTTTTCCAAGTGTTAGTCCTGATCCTTACCTGATCATTTACCCTTTTTAAATATTGGCACCTTAGCTTTCTTCCATCGTACAAGAACTTCCCCAGTGATCCAAAACTTATTGAAAATCCACATAAATGGTCCAATGAGCTCCTTAACCCACTCGTTTAATATTCTCAGATGCAAATATTCTGGACCTGCTGTGGTGTAACTGTCTAACTTTAGTAGCAGCTATTTAACATCTTCCTTGGCTGTTATTGGAGCAGAAAGTATTTCGTCATCATATAATATGAATGCATCATCTGTTTTCCAAAAAACAGAGCAGCAATCAGGGTGGATAAAAATCAATTATTTAAAAAAAATTAATAGATTTTTTATTTAAATTGGATTTTTTTATTTAAATCGCATTTTTGATACAATACTTTTTGAGGAAAAACCTATCTAAAGTTAGTTTTAATTAAGATACATTATAGCTCAAAGATATCTTATCATGGAATAGGGATTATAAATTTTAATTCTATAGTATGAAACAATATAGTAACGTAATGTTAAAGAAAAGTTTTGTAAACAAATTCCAATAGTTCATGGATTAGGGACCCAATCTTATGGGGTCCATGGGGCTTCTGTAAAGATTATTTAGGTTAATCTTTCTGTCTACCTAATGGGACTCAGTGCTCAATCGAGAAGATACCATCAGAGATGCTTAGTTTTGCCATTCGCAAATTGTGGATTTGTGTCTCCAGAGATCACATGCTTGTTAACAGCAAAAATGTTTTTAAATAAATAAGTAAATAATATATAGAGGCGAGAAATAACCGACCTCAATCCTATTGTCCCTCTGCAAGTTTGTATACACACAGTCAATCCCTAACCTCTCTCTAAAAGTGCAAAGTTTCAAAAAGTTCAATGAATAGAAGATTATTGGGGGCAGAATAGATCTGGACAAGGAGAAGAAGTCTGGAGATAAATGTGAGAAGGGAGGGACAGGCAGTAGAAACAAAAGTGAAACTGTTTGAGCAACATATTCCAGGAGCCTTGCGGTCTGAGTGTAGCCTTCATTGATTTGAGATGAATCATACAATTCTCTCACTAGAAGGGAAAACCTATAATGGCAGCAGGTTGTAAAAGAGACCCAGTTTGGGAATATTTTAATCAAGTTCCTCTACCTGTAGGTAAGACAGGCATGTGTGCAAAATACAAACTGTGCAACAAAGAAATGCAAGGCCTGATTGCCCGAATGAAACAACATGAGAAGTTTCAGAGTAGCAGCCGTGTTAGTCTGTATCCGCAAAAAGAAAAGGAGAACTTGTGGCACCTTAGAGGTTAACAAATTAATTTGAGCATAAGCTTTCGTGAGCTACAGCTCACTTCATCGGATGCATTCAGTGGAAAATACAGTGGGGAGATTTATATACACAGAGAACACGAAACAATGGCTGTTACCATACACACTGTAATGAGAGTGATCAGGTAAGGTGAACTATTACCAGCAGGAGAGCAGGGGGAAAAAAAACCTTTTGTAGTGATAATCAAGGTGGGCGATTTCCAGCAACTGACGAGAACATCTGGGGGAATAAACATGGGGAAATAGTTTTACTTTGTGTAATGACCCATCTACTCCCAGTCTTTATTCAAGCCTAAATTAATTGTATTCAGTTTGCAAATTAATTCCAATTCAGCAGTTGCTCGTTGGAGTCTGTTTTTGAAGTTTTTTTGTTGAAGAATTGCCACTTTTAGGTCTCTAATTGAGTGACCAAAGAGATTGAAGTGTTCTCCGACTGGTTTTTGAATGTTATAATTCTTGATATCTGATTTGTGTCCATTTATTCTTTTACATAGCGACTGTCCAGTTTGGCCAATGTACATGGCAGAGGGGCATTGCTGGCACATGATGGCATATATCACATTGGTAGATGTGCAGGTGAATGAGCCTCTGATAGTGTGGCTGATGTGATTCTGATGTGATATGATGTGTTCCTTCTCAAGAGGAAGCTGCCTTGGAAGATGCCTGAACATGCAGGATGTTCAGGTTGGTAAAGTTTTTTATTTCATACTTCTTTCTTAAGGACAGCGTGTCTTCCTTCTGGACTATTCTTGAATTCTCATGTTTGAGCAAAAAATATAGTTGTTACTCTAGATGCAATTGTGATAAAAAATAAATAGCTGAAATAGGCAGATCTTCCTTTTACAATTTCACCTTTAAAGTAGTACTGTCAGTGAATGCAATAAGCAATACTAAATGGGCAGTATGGTAATAATAATTAAATAACTGCATTGACTTATTTTGTTTAGGAGAATCCATCTTCAACATATACAATTCTGAAGACTATCCACCTCTAAGTTCACCATCATTTTCCACAGTTTCAGAGTTATCTGTCAATGACAGTGTTTCAGTCACATCATGTATATCACACAGCCACAATATATCACCTGTAGCAAAAAGAAAAAAATCTCCATCATCCAGAAACAATCATAGATAAGTTTGTGATAAGAACCAGCAGATTACAAAAAGAGGTAATTGATGAAAAAATTGCCCGGTTTGTTTATGCAACAAACTTTCCTTTCCGTATGATTGAGAACCCACACTTCATTAACGTGGTTCCGTCATTAAGACCAGGATACAGTCCATCCAACAGAGCAGATGTTGCAGGCAAATTGCTGGATAAAGTGTATGAAAGAGAAATTGAGCACTGTGCAAAAGGTCTAGAGGGTGAAATTGTTAACCTGAGTCTTGATGGGTGGAGCAATGTCCACAATGATCCTGTTGTATGTGCCTGGATGACAACAGAAGGGAATGTCTTCCTTACAGAAACAATTGATACATCACAAAATTCACACACAGCAGAATACTTACAAAAAGCAGCAGTATAACAAACTGTGAAAAAAATTTCAAATGTCTAGACATTTTATCACAATTGCTCTGAAAAAAGTGGGAGGAACCACGCTAACTCTCCCCCAAGACGCGTGATGGAACTCGGTAGTGGACTGTTTTGAGCACTGTGTCAAGAACTGGCCTAACCTGATGACAGTTTGTGAACAAAATCGTGAAAAAATAGATGGCACTGTCACAGCCAAAGTTCTCAACATTGGGCTTAAGAGAAATGTTGAACACATGCTGAGTACCCTGAAGCCTATTTCTGTAGCCTTGAACAAAATGCAGGGAAATAGCTGTTTTATTGCTGACAATAAAATATTGTTTTATTTTGAACTTAAAAAGAGAAATATGCAATGACAGAGTTTAATTACAAGCATTAAAAAATGAATGGGACAAGCACTATCTCCAGCTCATTTTCTTGCAAATATTCTCAATACTCGGTACCAGGGTCAAACCTTAACTGCTGAAGAAGAGGAGCTAGCTATGAAATGGACATCCAGCAATCATCCCTCCATAATGCCAACTGTAATAAACTTCAGAGCTAAGGGTGAACCATTCAAGAAATGTGTGTTTGCTGATGATGTTTTAAAGAAAGTCACACCAGTGAACTGCAAAAAGAACTGCAAAACACGGCTGTTACTCTGAAACCAGTGAACTGGTGGAAGTCACTTAAGCGCTTGGATTCAGAGACTGTTGAAGTGCACTTTTAACTGCAGTAGCTTCTTCTGCTCTTGTAGAAAGAGTATTTTCTTCTTTAGGACTAATTCATTCCTAACTGAGAAATCATTTGGCACCTGAAAAAACAGGAAAGCTTGTTTTTCTTTTCCAGATTATGAACAAACAGGAAAATGAAGGTGAAGACAACTGAGTGAGCTGCAGAAGCCAATATTTTAAATTTCTCATGTTGACCTGGCTGACATAGTCGATACAATTTTTGTGTTTTTTCAAAAAATATTTCATAACTATTTTAGTTAAAAATAATGTTAACAAAAACAAACCTGATTTTAAAAAATTTGAATGTTTAAATTCAAAAATTCATATGCTTCTTTTGTTAAAATACAGTACGGCAAGAAAATCCTCCAAATATTAATAATCAACCTGTGAATTGGAGATAGTTCAATAGACTTCATAAATATCTGCTTCAATTACCTTTGGTAAATGAAATAACCAAACAATCATTCATTTTCTGATATAGCTGTAAAACTAATCTGAAAAGTTTTCAAAATAAATCACTTTAAAAATGTAGCATGTACCTTCTAAAAATGAAACCTACATCTATCTGATTTCTGAAGAATATGTATTAAGATTATAACCAACAAGAATGCACTTTTATGTAGAAATCCATAATTAAATTAAGTCTTCCTGACTAGTGATTTAAATCACGATTTAAATCAATTTAATTTAAATCAAATCCACCCTGGCAGCAATATTTATTGAATATTTCTGCCTTTTCTGCATTATTACTGATAATTCTATCATTTCCATCTAGTAATAGATGAACAACATTGTTAGGATTCTTTTTGTTTCTAATATACTTAAACTCCTTCTTATTGTCCTTAACTATGCTGGCCATAGACTTCTCCTTGTGTCTTTTTCCTTCCCCTATCAATTTTCTACAATTCCTAGCTTCTATTTCATATTCATTACTATCAACTTCCCCCTTCTTCCATTAGTTATATATATATATATATATATATATATATATATATATTTATATTGGTTTTTACAGCTGCCTTCACTTTTCCCTCTAAACCAGTGCAAGTATTTTGTGGGATTGTGGTTTCTCGAGAATCTAATGAACCGTGTTTAATCAATTTCCCATCATCATTCACGTTTTTCTGATTAAATCCTTCTTCTAGCTGATTTGGCTCATAATTGTTTTCAGGAATTGGCCTTTTAAGGGGTGAGTGAGTGGGTATGGGTGAGAGAGTGAGTGTGTGTATATGTATATGTGTATGTATGTACAAACAAAATTTACTGGTTTGGACTTTTTTCTGTTTGCACATTATAGCAGTGGCTCCACTCACCTTTTAAAAATTGACCTAAGTCCTCTAAAATTGATATACTTAGTCCAGTGGTTCCCAAACTTGTTCCGCCACTTGTGCAGGGAAAGCCCTTGGCGGGCCAGGCCGGTTTGTTTACCTGTCGGGTCCGCAGGTTCAGCCGATCGCAGCTCCCAGTGGCCACGGTTCGCTGCTCCAGGCCAATGGGAGCTGCTGGAAGCAGCGCGGGCCCAGGGACGTACTGGCTGCCGCTTCCAGCGGCTCCCATTGGCCTGGAGCAGTGAACCGCGGCCACTGGGAGCCACGATCGGCCAAACCTGCGGACGCAGCAGGTAAACAAACTGGCCCGGCCCACCAGGGGCTTTCCCTGCACAAGCGGCGGAACAAGTTTGGGAACCACTGGCTTAGTCAGATTCCTTTGAAATTTGATGTGCCTCAGGAAGATCCAGAATAAGCTTAGTGACCCTAATGTGGGATCACTGGAACTAGTGGTTGCGGAGATACAAGCCCTGAAAAAGATAGCTATTGTTTAAAAAGTTTATATGTGGCCTTTTTTTATTTTTTTTGTTTTGGCTCCAAGCTGGAGCTCAAACTATTGATGTGATGTGGGACAAAATGGTCTCAATCTGTCAAGTTTTACCCAAGCTAGTGCATGGCACCCACTAAGTCTCTGGGGACCCAAACTGTGAAAAGTATATAAGAATATGTTCACTTCTTCACATGAGTAGATGTGCAGTCCAGAAGGATTACAGTGTGCACGCACAAATAAAGAAAAAAAACATGAGAAGGTTTCTATGCAGCCATTTTATGCTTGCCTAGGTCATTCAAGGGAATTTCCAATACCAGTGCCCCAGGTGAGCACCCTGCCATTGACGTTACTAGTCTGAATCTTTGTAGACCTGTGTATTAAAGATTTAATAACTCATGTTACTTGCTACAAGTTGTCTCTGTTACTACATAACATTTTTACTGTGAACACAGCAGAATACAGTAAGTAGCCAGTCTAACCAAACTTTTTGTTACATCAAGTGGGGAGGAGACAGAAAAAGAAGATGAGCATGTTAGAAAAAGGGCAGTTAAGGCTGCATGAACTACCTTAACTGTGCATTTCCTGGTTTTCAGCTGCAAGGGGACGAAATACTACCCAGAAACCTTAACTCAGCATTAACAATTTTTTTGCCATTGAATTATAAATTTGATCAAGTCATGATCACTTGTACTTAATGCTGCTGTTAATTTTTAGTTCTGTGATAAGTTGCTCTTATCTGTCAAGATGAGGTGCAATATAGAATTCCTTTGTGTTAGATGCAACAGTTTTTGAAATAAGAAATTATAATCTATAATATTAAGAAATTCTCAGGATGTTTTAATATTGCTGATACAGACTAACACGGCTACAACTCTGAAACCTTAATATTGGCAGTACATCACTCAAATTGCCAGATAACGCAGTTTTTTTCCTACATATTATAGATAGCTGCTTAAGAAGCAGATCAGCCTGTTACCTAGTGTGATGTGGTGGACTTGGCAACTCATGGGAGGGACACAAAGAGGGGCATGAGCTAAAGGGGAAATGTGACCTCCCCACTTAAACCCTCCCCGTGACTCCTCCCCGTCCCCTCCGCATCCCACTTTACCTGTGGGGTGTGAGGTGCTATCCTCCCGCTATGCCAGATACCGATTTCAGGCAAAAGGAGGGCAGCCCCATGCTGGCAGCTCCTTCACCGCGGCTGTACTGCCCCCAGCCCTTCCATGCAGCTGCATCTCCTGAAGTCAGCACAGCCCCACCAGAAGACAGATACAGCTGTGCCAGAGGAGCTGCCGGTGCAGGGCGCTGGCTCCTGGGAGCACTGAACTGAACCGCAGGGCTCTCCCAGGAACCACAGCAGCAAAAGGAGCAGAACGTCGCTGGCAGCTCCTCCAGTGCAGCTGTACCGGTACTGCCCCAGCCCTGTCCTCCAGCAGGACCGTACAGATCCCAGGAGACGCAGCTGCATGGAAAGGCTGGGGGAGGTGGCCCCATGTTCTGCTCCTTTTGCCAATGCAGTTCCCTGGTGAATGTGCCCCCATCAGGCATCTGGGGAGGGGCATGTGACCCTTCTTGACCCTCCCAGGCGGCGTCTTTCAGCAGACACCAACAAATACCCCAGCTTGTGTTTTATCTGTTAGGACATAGAAGAAAATATTCTGGAACACTTATGGATCTGAGTTGTTAGTGACTAAGACATGGTAATGCCATTTTTGACAGACTGCTGCTCCACCTCTCCTTTTGCCCTCTCAAACTCTTCATTCCTCACAAGGTATATAATTTCCTTTAAAGACTAGTTTTCAGATTTAGAAAAAAATATAGGAGCACTACTGACAATTCTGATAGACTAATTTTTTTGCTCAGTTCCACATAGCAGAAGCATGACAGTAAATTCCAAATCTGGCATTAGACTGAAATTATCATCTGTGCCAACCAATATTAGATGCTACATTTCTGGCAAATAAGTTTCCGCTACCAACATCTTTCCAACAGTAAATTACTTCCTTAAAACCATAGAGCACATAAGATTTTTTTTTTAAGATACATTGTTAAGAATTTTCTTATTCACGTGGTAATTCATTCACTGAAAAAAATGAATTACTCTTAAAATTCATCTGGGAAGCTTTAAACTACCAAAACATCCTAACAGCAACAACAACACAGCCTACCATTACCAGAGCACCTTCACATGTCCTGCAAGAATGTTGTGGACCTTTTTAGGGAGTACTCTTGATTGTTAACATAGAGACCTATGTAAAATTATTTCTTAAAATGAAATTAAAAACAAAAACTCTAAATTAGTTCCCCACCGCCACCAAAGATGTAAATCAAAAATGAGAAAAGTAGATAATTTACATAATACCTCCTTTCCCTCTTTCTTCTGCCCAATGCCCCACTACAAAACAAAGTTTTCTGATAAGCGTGTGGGATGCTCAGTACCTTAACTGCTTTTGATTAAGACAGACATGACATCTTGAATTCTGAAAGTCTTTTCAAACCCAGTCATTAACATATAAAATTACTTACTTGATATTTTATATTGAAATACAAGGAAAGATATAACTATCAGAAGAATAAAATAAACCATCAAAGCTACACACCTGATTTATTGCTTCAACAAACAATAACCATTATTAAGTGATCATAAAACATCAGATAAAACGGGGTATATACCATCTCTCAGAATAAGGAGAAAGAGAATAAATCAAAACACAGCACTAGTGAAAACACCATGCGAAACATTTATTTAGGAGATACTTTGCAGTTTAACACTTAAGGGGGAAAAAAGGGTTATTAACCTGTTCCATAACTTGTTCTTTGAGATGTGTTGCACATGTCTGTTTCACTCTTGTTGTCTGTGCATGTGACCCAGCGCATGGCCGTAGTAACCTATTTCCCTGAATGATAACTGATGCACGCCATTGCATGCAGATATAAAAGGGCAGAGCCACACCCAGCACCCTCTCAGTTCCTTCTTGCCGGAACTTCAGTGCAGAGGGGTAGGAAAGCACGTTGTGGAAAAGGCATATGCAACACCTTGCAAAGAACTGTTACAAAACAGATTAATAACCATTTTTCTTTTTAGAGTGCTTTGCACTCTAGGTGACCCACAAGCTGTGAAACAGGAGGTGGGATCAGAGTCTGTCTAAATAAAGTTTGGAGGACAACTCATCCAACTCTAACATCATCTCTCAAGTCCTAAATGATGGCATAATAGGAAGCAAATGTGTGGACTGAGAACCGGTTACCCTGCAACAAATGTCCAGAATTCTAATATGTGCTAGAAAAGCTGCAGAGTTAAATTGAGATCTCATCGAATGAGTTGTGACTCTGCTTGGTGGGGTGACACTAGCTAGGTCAGAGCACATGCGTATACATGAGATTACCCAAGAAGAAATTCTCTGAGAAGAGACAAAATTGTTCTTTCATTCTGTCTGCAACCACCACGAAAAGTTGAAAGGATTTAGTACTGCTTGGTTCTGTCAAGGCAGAACACCAGAGCTCTTCTGATGTCCATCATGTGCAAACATCCTCTTCCCTGCTCGAATGTAGTTTTAGGAAGATTGCAGGTACGTAAACAGGCTGGTTGAAATGGAAAGCAGACACCACCTTCGCAACAAACATCGAATGAGGGTGCAGGTAAACTTTGTCCTTAAAGGAGATAGTATAGGGAGGCCCAGACATTAATGCAGCACACAGCTCTCCCACCCTTCTGGCATAGGTAATAGCAATCAAATATGCCACTTTCACTGACAGATGTAGCAGAGAGCAAGTGACCAAAGGCTCAAATGTAAGCCCCATAAGCCTTGACAACACTAAGTTTAGATCCCACAGGGGAACAGGATCATGCACCTGAGGATACAATTTGACTAGGCCTTTCAAAAACCTTATTGACATGTGGTTTGAAAAAATAGACCAATTATCCACCTTAGAGTGGAAAGCTGAAATAGCTGCTAGATGTACCTTGATAGATCAGCCAATCCTTGATGTTTCAGGTATAATAAGTAATTTAGTATGCATTGAATTAAAGAATGGGACAGCAAGAGTCCAGAATGGCACAACCAGATGGAAAAACATATCCATTTACAGAGGTAAGTAGCCCTGATAGGGCTTTCTACTGTTTAGCACCCTGTTGAGCAAGAGTGCTCCCTAATATCTAGCCATGGAGCATCGATGCAGTTAAATGAAGAGATTGCAGGATCAGGTGGAGTAGACTTCCATGATCTTGGGAAATTAAGTTCAAGTCCAGTGGAAGTGAAATAGGTGGTTTCACTGAGAGTGCGGAAAGAGTGCAGTACCTGTGTTGACAGATCCATGCTGGGACTATGAGTATTACTCTGGCCTGGTCCCATCTTAGCCTTAGTAATACCCCATGAATGAGATGAATTAGTGAGAAAGCATAGATGAGCCTGTGAGACCATGGTAGTATGAATGTATCTGTCAGGGAACCCAGGATGCCACTTCACAGGTAACATAACTGAAGACACTGTTGATCCTTGTCACAAAAAGGCTTATTTGGGGAGACCCCCACCATTGAAAGATGTATCTGACCACAACCGAGCAAAGAGACCATTCATAGTAACTCAAACGACCAGCTCAGGTGGTCTGCCAGATGGTTTTGGAGCCTGATAAGTAAAAAAGCTTCTAGATCTATCCAGTTGGCAACGCAGAACTCCCAAAGCAGACTTGCCTCTTGACAAAGTGGAGAAGAGCGGGCTCCTCCCTATTTGTTGAGGTAGAACATTGCTGATGTGTTGTCTGTCAGAACTAAGGGTTTTTCACTTGATCTGCTGCAGAAGAACTTGGCAGGCCAAGCTGACAGCTTTCAGCTCTCTGACACTGATGTTGATGTTAAAGTTAAGTCCTCTGCAGACCGTAGACTCTGAGTCTGTAGAGAACTACTCAGCCAAGGGCAGAACCATCAGTTACAGGGGGGCAAAGAGAAAGCCCACACATACATTGGCCAGACCTGTCCACCAATCTAGGGAGATGAGGACATGAGAAGACATAATCACTACCAAGTCTAGATGGTGACAGCCCTGTGAGTAAACAAAGGCCAGTAAACCCTGCAGAATTCCAAGGCACAGTCTGACATACTGGGAAGAAGGCTATGTGCCCCAGCAGCCTCAAACAGTGTCACGTTGTTGTGACCAGGTAAGTTTTGAGATCTATAACAACCGATTGAATTGTCTGAAACTTCAAGTCCAGAAAAAAAGCTCTGGCCTGAGTCAAGTCCAGTACTGTCCCTATAAACTGTATCCTTTGGACCAGCGAGAGGACAAACTTCACTGCACTAAGTCCCAGAGCATTGAACATTGACTGGATCAGAGATGCACTTAACAGTATCTGCACCCTGATTGGCCTTTGACAAGCCAGTCGTCCAGACAGGGATAAACTTGCACTTCCAATCTTTTGAGGAATGCAGCTATCATTGCCATAACCTTTGTAAAAACCCTGGGAGCTGCTGACTAGCCAAATGGTAGTATGGTGAACTGGTAATGATTTTGATTTACCAAAAACCTGAAATACTGTCCATGAGCTTGACTGATCACTACATGGAAGCAGGCATTTTTTAAAGACAATGGTGGCAAACTACTCTCAAATGACAGGATAATAGAAGCTAGGGTAACCATACAAAACTATCTTTTTAAAGAATTTCTTGAGTTGACGCAGTCTAAAATTGGTCTGACAGCTCGCTTCACTTTCAATATTAGGTTTCAAAGTAGCAGCCATGTTAGTCTGCATTCGCAAAAAGAAAAGGAGTACTTGTGGCACCTTAGAGACTAACAAATTTATTTGAGCATAAGTTTAAGTGAGCTGTAGCTCATGAAAGCTTATGCTCAAATACATTTATTAGTCTCTAAGGTGCCACATATGTCCTGCTTTTCTTTTTTCAATATTAGGAAATAGCAGAAATGAAACCTTTTCCCTCTGTGATACTGTGGAACATCCTCTACGGTAGCCTCCCTTGAGGACAGATTGTACCTCCTGGAGCAGGAGCTCCTCATGAGAATGGCCTGAAGAGGAAGGGTGGGAGGGAGGGAGGCAGGAAGGGGAAGAAACAAATTGGAGGGTATATCCCACTTTCAGTGTTTAAGACCCACTGGTTTGAAGTAATTTGGGACCAAGCACTGAGGAAGTGGGAAGACTTTGCAAATGTTTGAGATAGGGTCTGGAAATATGGAGACTGGTATGGAATCCTTGACTGACCCATCAGAATAACTGTTTAGAAGGTGTCCAGGAGGACCAGGAGCTAGAACCGAAGCAGAAGGAGTGGGAGGTCTGTTCCTATAACCCAGGTTTTTTTAATTCTGGTCTTGATGAGGAGAAAAGCAGGATAATGCTGAGTCTGACAGTGCTTTCTGATTGGGGCAGATACATACAAACCCAAGGACTTCAAGGTGTCCTTTGAGTCCTTAAGGCCAGGAAGCTTGATGTCTGTCTATTCTGAGAACAGAAAAGTACCCTCAAAAGGCAAGTCCTGAATAATATTCTGGACTTCATAGGGTAGACCAGAAGACTGCAGCCATGAAGACCTCCACACAGAGACTGCAGAAGCGATAGCCTTAGCTACCAAGTCTGCCACATCCAGCCCAGCTTGCAGCCAAGTTCTCACTACTAATCTGTCCTTGTTCACCAGGGAAGAGAACTCCTGTCTACCATTCTCAGGGAGCAGATGTTTGAATTTCTCCATGGAGCCCCAGAAATTAAAATCAGAACATTTCAGGAGAACCCGTGGTTAGCGATTCTAAGCTACAATACCCCCAATACCAAATAAGTCATATTTCTTTGCCTCTTGATTTGGGGGTGGGAGCTTGAAGCCTCTGGTGATCCCTTCGTTAGTCGCTGCAATCACTAGCATCCCTGTAGGAGGATGGGAGAACAGACAGTTAAACCCGTGGTAGGGCACATAATACTTGTGCTCCACAAGGTTCAAGGTAGGAGGCAAGGAAGATGAGGTGTGCCATAGTGTCTTTATGGGCTCCAAAATCACCTCATTGATTGGCAGTGCACTCTAGGTGGACCTGGCATAGTTAATACATTGATCAGGCAAAGAGAGGACTCTCTGACCTCCTGGACATGATTCCCCAAGTCTGAAGCACCCCTCTAACAATTCCTGATAAGTTTTGTAGTGGTCCGGAGGGAGTGATGTTGCCTCCAAGGAAATCATCTCATCCAGAGTGGAGAAGACTAGAAGTGGTTGAACTTCTTCTGCAAGATGTTCTGCTGGCTCCTCCAGAACCTCTTCCTGATAGTTTGCATTGGGCCCAATATCAGACACTGCAAGTGGGGCAGCTTCATGCAAGGACTCACTCCTCCTGGACAAGGGCACTGAGGAAGAACAGGGAGGGGAGGATTCAGAAGCTGGGGGAAAACCCCAGTGGTTCCAAAAGAGCCGCTGATAAGGGACCAGATCCCAATGACCTCCTCGCCACATTCCCACAGAAGCTCCCATTTTGGGTTCAATAGGGTACCCAGAGAGGAAGGATCTACGTGGGAAGCAGTGGGTACTGCTTCACGACTGACAGATATGAGGCCACCTTGGGGTCCAATGAAGAAGAATTCCCTTCTACAGACCATGGAGGGTCTATCCAAGTTCATTCCAGTGATTGGGGCCAAGAACCCACTGATGGCTAGAGAGACACCATCGTTGCCAGCTTCCTCTTAGATGGCACAAATGGGTAGACTATCCAGGAAGTAGGCAGCTGGTGCACTACAAGGTGCTGCACCACAGATGTTGGCACAGGGCGATTTAACAGTACCGTAGGAGCTGATTCCTGTACCGCCAACAATACCAGCACCAACAAACAAAGTAAACTCCTCGATGCTGCAAATGCCTCCAGAGTACTCGGCACCAAGATCATATCTGATTGATGCAGTGCTGCTGAAGTTAATAGTGTCATTTCTGGCACAGGACTCGACGGTGCCCATTCTGGGACTGGAGCTAACTGTGCAGTTTTAGAGTAACAGCCGTATTAGTCTGTATTCACAAAAAGAAAAGGAGTACTTGTGGCACCTTAGAGACTAACCAATTTATTTGAGCATAAGCTTTCGTGAGCTACAGCTCACTTCATCAGATGCATACTGTGGAAAGTGTAGAAGATCTTTTTATATACACACAAAGCATGAAAAAATACCTCCCCCCACCCCACTCTCCTGCTGGCAATAGCTTATCTAAAGTGACCACTCTCCTTACAATGTGTATGATAATCAAGCTGGGCCATTTCCAGCACAAATCCAGGGTTTAACAAGAACGTCTGGGGGGGGGGGGGGGGGAACAAGGGGAAATAGGTTACCTTGCATAATGACTTAGCCACTCCCAGTCTGTAGCTCACGAAAGCTTATGCCCAAATAAATTGGTTAGTCTCTAAGGTGCCACAAGTACTCCTTTTCTTTGTGCAGTTTTAGGCACGGATTTGGAGGAGGGGTGATTAGATCTCAGTTGCCTTGACTCCCTTTCCCCCTGCTTTGCAGACTTGGGGGTGGAGATCTTCCTCTGATCAGAGCCTCTCTGGAAGACTTATGCTCCTTCCTAGGCACAGGTGACAGTGACCAGTGCCGGGACTCTGACACTCTTGGAGGCAAACTTCTGACTGAAGCTGCAGCACTTGGCACAGAGTCAGACCAGGACAGCTCTGAGGGTCATCTCAGCTCCACCTCCATGAGCTGGAACTTCAGCCTAGCCTCCCTATCGCTTTTCACTCTATGCTTGAAGTCCTGGCAAATCTGGCACTGGTCCTTCACATGTGCCCCACCCAGGTATTTGTAATAAATGCTGTATGGGTCACTGTGACATGGCTGGGACTCACCACCGCGGCGCCCCCTGTTGGTACCTCTGGGAATTAGCTCAGTCCATGTGGAGCGCCCTCCACTGGTGGTGTCCTGTCAGTCTCTCGCTCTCTGTTGGCGTCCGGACCTGTGTTGTTCCCTTCTTGCAGCTTCCTCTTTCAGGACACTGCCCTCCAGCATGCCCCCTAGTCCACACTCACCCCCTTCTGCTCCCCCGAGCCTGCCCAGGTGCTTGTCTCCTCATTCAGGAGTCAGACCTTCCCCTTTGAAGGTCTGGGAGAGACTGCCTGCCTGTTGCCTGGGCAGCCTTTATATAAGGCCTAGCCTAACCCTGATTGGCTGCCTCTTGCTCTCCTGTGATTGGCTCCCCGCAGGCCATCTCTGATTGGCTGCCTGTCTGCACAGCTGCTCTGGCCTGCTGTAGCCCAATCTGGCCTGGAGGTGGGGCACCGCCCCAACACAGTCACTCACAGGCATAGGTTCTGAGCAAGAAGCACATGATTTGAAGCCTGGTGACCCAGGCATGCCTTGGTGGCGGCAACAGAAACCTGAAACAAGGAAAAACTATAAAATCTTAACTTTTTTTTAAACTACTAAAACTAAACTAACTACAACTACTAATTACAACTAGACTATGTACATAAAGGCTGAGAGAAAGCTGTTCTAGTAATTAAAAGGGGTTCCAACGACCGTCGCAGAAGATCAGAAGAAACAGAGGGGCTGGGGGCAGCTTTGTCTTTTATACCTACACGCAGTGGAAAGTGATGGCAAACAGCGCTCAAGCCACTCACCGGATACTGCTGAGAGAAAAAGTTTCTGATGGCCATACACTGGGTACACAGACACCAAGAATGAAATTCACATGTGCAACCACTTGAACAAGTGTTGACATTTCTATTCACAGTAAAATAAATATATGTATATATATAGTTTCAAAGTCAAAACACAAAAACAAAAATCAAAAAGCTATATTTTAATTAAATTAAAAAATATCAAAAACTAACTAACAACCCCAAGTCTCCCGCTACATTGCATGATCATCAAAATCCAAAGTTTTGTCCAGAAACAACCTCATCTTAGCTAGGATAATCAAAATAGCTTTCTCAGCATAACACACAAATAATGTTAAAAGTATTACACACTTACATAGCACAATGTATTAGCTCTACCAGATTACAGATTGTCAAGACACTGTAATAGTTTGTGTTGAACACTCACATTTTTAAAAATCAGAAAATAAAACACAATTATTTTTGGTTGAGAAATAACAGTTATATGTACCTGAGATGTTTCCCAATATATCTTTAGTATGACAAACTAGATCTTCATTTTCTCCTTCTTTAAAGTTTCCCAATTCTCCATAGTAAAGAGCAATCCCAAGCTGCATTATGCGTATAAACATAGGGAGCTGCTGATCAGTGATGGAAAGCTTCAAACTTTCAACTAACGTATGAATCTACAATATAAAGAATATAAAGCAAAAAAAATCATAATTATTTTCACTAAAATCAAGTTTTAAAATGTAAGATATGATGCTATAGATAGAACATCCCTATTTTTTTTCTCTTCAAAAACAATATCACAACATTATAATATCTTTAAGTCAAAAACATTCACACTTTGGAACCTAAATAAAAACAACATTTTACTGTATTAATGGCAGAGAGATGCGCATGAAAAATACTTTAATTTACATTTTTATAACAACTTATGTTACAATAAAGGAGAACATTCTACACTAAAGTTTGGGGTGTCTGAAATTGATTGAACACATTTTGCTATGTAGGAGAAAATGATGAAAGCATTCCAGGGCTGTAAAAACCATTGCAACAATAAAAAAAACCACCACCCTGAAGAAAAATTTTAAGTCAGCTGGGTTTTGGAAGGTTTGTTTGTTCGTTTTTTCATTTTTTTTTTTTTGAAGCATCGTATGTCCATATATTTGAAAGTTTGATCCTAGAAACATCAAGTTCCTAATTTCAATCTGCGAATGTCAACTAGTTATTCTAAAAAGGTGAAAGCAAAATGAGAACAAAATATACATATTTTTATGCCTAATTATATCGATTAGGAAATAAGGAAACTCTCTAGAACTCCAGAGAAGATAAGAGAATGGCTGGAGAGTAGTGACTGAAGAGAGGTGGATGATCAGTGGTTGGAATTAATCACTGGAAGCTGAAGAGAGAAGAATGTGTAGATGTATGAACTGTGAAGGCGGCTTGATTTACTAAAATTTAAAAAATTTTGGAAGGTGTTCTATTTAAAGCTGTTTAGCTCATCCATAACAGTCTTTATACTTTACAGCTGGTGTAGTCAATAAGTGGACCACAGGCCAAATCTGGACCACCAGACACTTTTGAATGGACCCCAAAATCTTATTTACTTATTTATTATCATTATTGTTGTTTTTTTTAAATATTGGCCTTGACTATACCTGACCAAGAAATTGGGACCTTGAAAAAAATAATTGACTACCCTTGCTTTACAGCGTTGAAATCAGTTGGTGGCTGTTTCTCATTCCAACTTCTGGAGATGGAAAGTTGCTGAATAGTACTGCAAATGGATGCTTGGTGTTTAGTGATAACTAAGCATCAGCAGTGTATGAATTTATCTGAGTCAACATGCCTAAGGTTGAGGGAAGTGGTAGAAAAGAAGCAACTGCACTAATGAAAATAAATAATTTTCAAAAGTAAAATATAAACATTGTTACATAGCAAGAAAAGAAAAGTCATGCCCATTTAAAAGTACAGAAAACTGGTTTCTTTGGGTTCTTCATGATCAAATATACCACAACATGAAACTTTGCTGAAGCAGAAGAAAAGAACACTGATGAATATGACCCCACAAATGAGACATTTCATTGCTATTTTCATCAAAACATAGCCAGGTTGGTAATTTAAGTCCATATTCAGGGCTTCCAGCAACCCTTCAGCAGCGTCATTCAAAATCTGTCTCCATTTGTCCCTGATACTCAAAAAAAATTTTTTTAAATCAATTGGTGATTATGCCATAAAAATGAAGTTCTTCAAAATGATTCTGCATATTTACCCTTATGGGTAATGTGCTGACTGATACAGCCTAACAGTAGAATCTTCTCCAAACAGTGCCTGTTAGAGCACACTTGTGCCCCCTCCTGCCCTTCCTTTCAACATCCTCAAATGTTCTGAGGGTGAGGCTATATAAGGGGCCCTGTGCCCTCTGCATCTCAGTTCCTGCTATCACTGACCCAGAGAAACCAAGATAGGATGCTAACAAAGATGGGGAAGGTGGGTGGGAAAAGCGAATATGCGGGGTCACCTCAAAAAAACCCTCTGGTTACATGTAAGTAACCTTCATTTCTTCAAGTGGCTCTGCATATTCCCACTTATGGGTACTTTGGCAAGCAGTACTGAAAAACACAGAAGGAAACAGAGCTCTAATTAAATGATGATTGAAGCACCGCTCTACCAAATCTCGCATCTGCTCTCGAAACCAAATCCAAAGCAAATTTAGTAGATGTACAGACTGACTTCCAAGTAGCAGGTTTACAGATTTCCCCGACAGGAACATGTTTAAAATAAGCAAAGGATCCTTCAACTGCCTTAGTGATATGACATCTCATAACAGTAGACAGAGGGAATGCTGCTAACTTCTAATATTTAAAGATACATTGTTTAACCCATCTGAAAATAGTATGGACAACTACACTGTAACCCACATGATTCTTAGCACAAGAAACAAATAACCAAAAAGACCACCTAAAATCTTTTGCTCTATTTAAAAAATAGGCTAAAACCATTCTAGTATCTAAAGGAGATTCCCCTTTATTAGCATGTGGCTTTGGAAAAAACACTGGTAAATTAACTGTCCGACTGAAGTGAAACTCAAATACTATTTTTGTGATCAAGTCCAAGAACCATCTTGTCCTTATGAGAAATAGGGATATAATTCGCTCATGCTTCTGGCTGATGTTATAGCAAAAACAACCACAGTTTTAATAAATAAAATAAAGAGCACTCTGCCACAGGTTCAGAAGGAGACTTCATATGCCTAGATAAAACCAAATTCAGATCCAATGGTGGAACCATATCTCTACAGGAACAATACAAGTTAGATAACGCCTTCATAAACCTTTTAACTGTATCATGGACAAATAATGACCTACCATCAATCAAAGCATCATAATCTGAAAGATCCACTAAATGAACTCAAAGAATTAGCCCCTCAGACTTTAAATATATCAAATACTCTAATATATAGGGAATAGAAATGGAAACTAATAAGTCAGATTTGCTTTGCATCCAAGAAGCAAATTAACCTATTTCAAGTAATATTTCCTCACAGATTGTTTTCTAGAATGAATACATTCTGCAGCAACATGGAACAAGATATTTCTAGATTAATCAAAGTCCTATAGTCCAGGCCATCAGATGAAGACACTTGGGATCTGAAAGAACACTCCTGCCTTGCTGCGGTGACAATAGGTTTGGAGACAAAGGAAGAAGTACACTGGTTCTCTATGACAGCTGGAGCAGGTCCATGTTGCCTCGGCCAAGCTAGAACAATCAGGATCATTCTTGCCTTGTCCTGTCCGATCTTCTTCACCACCTTCTGAATTAACGGAAAGAGAGGGAAAGTGACCGAGATGGACTGACTGTTCTTTCATGCTCTTGAACAGAAGAGACATTTTGTTGAATCATTTTGTTTGGACAGACTCCAGCTGGAGAAAATCTCTTGCCCACATAATCTTTCAGTGATCACTCGTGCATCTGAAACTGCTTCTGTGAGCCGATCTGCCAACACGCTGCTCTCCCCTGCTAGATATACGACCACCGAACAAACATAAACAGTGCTCCAATCCCACTGATTGACTGCCTTAGTACAAAGCAGAAAAGAGTGGGCACCTCGTTTGTTGACATAATGCATAGCCACTGTATTGTCTGTTGCAACTGAAACAACCTTCCTCTTTACATGAGGAAGAAAAGACCTGAGAGCCAGATGAAGAGCCCTTAATCTTAAAACATTTATGTGTAAATCCTATTCCTGGGACACCCAGTCACCTTGAACTATGAAAGATTCCAGATGAGATCCCAATCCATTGTTCGATGCATCAGATTTATCATTATCGACAGCAAAGGGGAACTGACCAAGATCCCCTCGAGAACATTAGTTCTTTTATCTACCACATGAAAGAATCTAAAATGTTCTTAGGCATGGTGACTGACATGTGAAGGTTGTCCAGCTTGTAAACCAACCCAACCAGCGTCTCATTGCCTCATTCTGAAATATGCAAATTGAGTAACATAAGTAGTTGCTGGCATACGACCCATTAGACCCAAAAAGAAAATCACTTTCTGAGTTCAACAACGATGTATCTCAAAAGTAGATTGTACTATCTTCAGAATGTTTTCCTCAGGGAGAAAAGCTCTTCCTACTACCAAGTCCAGGATAGAAGATCCATTTTATACGGTCTAAGTGGAGTATAGATTTGACTTTTTAATATTCAGAAGCAATCATAAATCCGTAGGAACGGAGGTAGCAAAACTGGATGTAGCCTAGCAGATATTCGTGTGAAGGAGACTTCAGCAGTCAACCGTCTAAATATGGGTTAACAGAGGTTTCCTGCCTTCTGAAATGCATTGCTAATATAGAAAGTTACATTGTAAAGACTCTTGGACTGTAGAAAGGCCAAAAAGCAGGACCTTGTATTGAAAATGTCCCTGTGACACCACAAAACATAGGTATTTATGATGATTTTGCAGATAGAAATATGGAAATACACATATGTTAAATCAAAAGTTGTAAACCAATCCATAACTGAAAGTAAGGGACTTATGGAGGCTAGAATTCACATTCAAAAACAAAACTTCAAACAAACCTGTTCAACTTCCTCAAATCTAAAACTGATCAGAGATCCCCATCTTTTTTCCACACCAGGAAATATCTTGAATAAAACTCTTGACCCCACGGACCCTAGGATACCTCTTTCAGCATCTATCAGAAGCAATTTCTGAACTTCATCTGGAACCGATGAAGACAGAATCTTTTAGGCATCTTAGCCTTACTAAATGAGGCAGCCAGAGCCAAAACAGGCCTCTTAATCTTTGGTTTCAGAGTAGAAGCCGTGTTAGTCTGTATTCGTAAAAAGAAAAGGCGTACTAGCAGCACCTTAGAGACTAACCAATTTATTTGAGCATAAGCATCCGATGAAGTGAGCTGTAGCTCCCGAAAGCTTATGCTCAAATAAATTGGTTTGTCTCTAAGGTGCCACTAGTACTCCTTTTCTCTTAATCTTTGGATCTGATGATCTCCTGGAGACCAATGGCTTAGCAACAACAGCTTCTTTAAGCAGGAACAGTTGCAGTCTATTCTGACATTCTTTATGAGCTCTGAATGTAAAAATCTGACAAACAGAACATCCAAAAGGAGAGTGGCCTTCTCCAAGACTCTTAAGACACCTAACGTGGTCATCTGACACCAGGAAGATAGCTGGGCATAAAGAACACCTCTTACATCTGCTTTTTCTTTGGTTCTGTCATCATACAGAACCAAACCTAAAATTATATTAAACTAAGTACAACTACAAACTCTCGAATTTAACTAACATTATAAGCTACCAACAACAATTATCTAAAAAACCCAGCTCTGAAGGACCAGATTAGCTCACTTCCATCTGGTTGAAGCAGCTGGAAGGAAGACAGACAGTAGAGAGTGCAACACCTCCTTATATAACCTTTCCCTGAGAGCATTCAAAGACGCTATGGGGAAGGGTAGACCAGTTAGGGCATTATGCATAAAGGGGACTATGCAGAACCACTCAAAGAAGAAACAATTGAAAGGCAAAATCCCAAAATGGATAAAAAAAAAAGTGGCTACGTTCTTTTATAATCTTCAGTGTAGCACAAAATCAGCTATTATAATAAATTACATATCCTCCTAGATATATTCTGCCAGGCAGATTTAAACTCACAGCTCCACTAATAGAATAAAAAGGATCAATATTGACATTAATGCAATATATAGTTCATGAAACATGAAAAGTGGCTTGATAATAGTCCCAAGTATCCACACAGGGCAAAATGCACTTCTGCATATTGCTATTGACCCAACATCTAAAAATAAAATCAGAAACGTAGTCCAAGATGCTCATGATGATATCCAACAATGTAGAAAAATATAAGGAAAACATTGCCATCCACACACATAACCCCCTTTTCATTTTTCTTCTTATTTTTTGGTGCTCAGCCAAAATATTTATTGCTGTAATTACAACTGCCGCTTTTACTTGATCTGAGTTGATTTGGAAACCTTCCCAGTCAAGGTGGCAGTATAAAGATCTGTGTGATTGCAAACAAGTAGTTATTTCAGTACACGAAAAGGAGTGCAGGAAGTTAATCATGCTCAATAGTGGTTTTGAAGCTGGTGTGGAAGGCTTCATTAATGGCAGACAGTCATGCATGTATACACATACACTCTTAATTAGAAGCTGGACACTTCTGACCAATAAGTCGCGAGTTCTATCAGGGGTAAAAACTGGCAGCCATTTTGAGCACCAGTCAGATCTAGTCCAGTGCCAGGAGAAGACGGAGCTGCCAGTGGTAACCCAGACTGAATCTGTGGATTGGATCTCAAAAGTTTCCTGTAATTTTATAGAGGTCAGCGGGATTGAAACTGGAGAAACACCATAAAGGAGGAATCACAGACTGGAAGTCCAATGTCTTCGTGAAGGTCCCCACTCTACCTCCCCCCCACCCCCCCCAAAGAGATAATTTATGAATACACTAGTTCCCAGGTACATGAAGCATTAATGCGAACTACCTGACAGCCTTCCTCATACCTGTCCCAGGGGAACTGGCTGTGGATTTGGGTTAATTTTACTGAGATAAGGGCCAGACCTTTCCACTCTAGCCTCTCTGCTAAAACAGTCAACTAGTTAGTGACAACTGCAGTAATGATGATTTTGGACATAAATACACTTATCTACTAGAGGAAATGGTTCAAGCTATAAATTCATTTCATTTACAGCAGGGAAGTTTAACATTTTTAAAGTTTTCATGAATGAATGCCAGGCATCCAGTGATTTGATTGGCTGGCACAGACTTCATTAATATAAATTACAAGAGCACATTTACAGAACACCTATATCCAATCAGAAACCTAACATTTAAAATAGTGTGTGTATATATATATATATATTTAAATGGTAATTTTTTCTATAACTGCTCTCTAACTAAAGCACGTAACCATCTTGTTTACATCAAATCAGAATGCAGCAAATCAATAATGATATATGAAGAAAATATTTCTCTACTGAATCAATAATTTAAACCTACAGGAATCAAGCAGTATAAAAATCCTTTTAGAATAGTATAAAAGAACACTGACATTGAACATTACTATACTGCTTATTTTATTAACAATTGATGATTGACTTCAACATTTATCCAGCAGCATAAGACCAAATGTTCTAATCTTTTATTGACATCTCTAAGGACAATGTACAAAGTTAAGGTATTTTATCTGTAAATCACATACTGAAAATGAAAAAATATGGTAACTAGGGACAATATCACCAAAAATCAACAAAATATGAATAGTGGGTAAGATGAGTCTTTGAACACATTGAAATGTTTAAAAAAGATGGGAATGACTGACCACCAACAGAGATAAAGAGGTGGGTTTCACATAAATATAAATGTAATTACACTAACATTGCTCCATGTACTCTGGCATGTGTTTTATGGTAATCTAGGATCCATAAAAAAAAGTTTTTTGTGTAATGAAGTAAAAGAAAGTAAATAATTCATTATTAAAACGGCAGCACCATTTGACACTATCCTGAAGACTGTGTCAATGTTTCCACTATAAATGTCTGTTGTCAGAGGTTTATAATTCAGCCATAAAAATTTGATCCGTGTTAAAACTTGGCATAGAAGATCTCAAGTCTCTGACTGAATATTTTTCCAAAATTAAAAAGAATAACTTTGCTGATTTTAAGTGCAAAAATACAGGATTTTAGCATACAGTATTATTGCACATATGCACCAACTGCACTAGTACCACAAATCATAAAGGCCTTAATACGTATGTAACAGTCAATCGTATGATAAATCATTAATATCAGAATGGTCCATGTAAGCTTTAAAATCATTGACGATTTAGTTATAAAGGTCCTAATATCCGTAAAGACTCAGCTTTTACTCATTTCTAAAAAAAACACAAAAGAAATGAATTTACAAAAAAAATTAACACAGGATTAACTGGTCCCACTGTGCCTAAGTACTGTATACATTTAAGTGCACCAGTGCACGATAGGATGTATTTTATGTACTAAGATACCTACATCTGATAGGAAAAATTACTAGAGAGTGTATCAGTAAAAATTAAATTAATGATCACAAGAGGTGCTGATTGCCTGCTTTGCACATATGCTACTGGAAGTTCATGTGTGCAAAACAAGTGTCTAAGCAGCATTTTGCATGAATACATTTCTAGATAAGCACTTAAAAATAGCAAGTGTCTGTAAAGAGTTTTGGTCATTTAGTGCCAGATGTGTGTGTATGATATTGGATACTTGCCCATTAAGAACTGGACTTGGACCACGAATTTTTTACACCTCGACCACTGACTATATTAAGTTTTGCTTAATATTAATCAGTGTCTAGGCCAGATTTGAAAATGCTCTATGTCCCATTACTAATCTCCTAAATCATGCAGTCCCCAAACTTAACTTTGAGCTTCCCTTTTTCCCCTGTTTTCTCGACTCTTTATTCTGTGGTACAATTATTACAATCATTTTTGAAACTCAAGCAAAAAGCTGTCTGGATTGAACATGACTTTTTCTTTCTTAAATACGCTAGTATACATAATACATGCAGTCTATTAATAAACCAAAACACAAAAATTCCATAGTAGTTAACGTACTATGTTAGTGTTCATGTTCTTTGGTTTTTCTTATGAATGTCAAATTATACACTTAAAACCTGAAAAGTAGTTCATACATATGGATGTGAGGAAACAAAAGAAGACACTTTGATACCTACTTTGATAACAGATGGCATCTTGGAATTAAGATTATCATAAGTAAAATGCAGACGAGTTCTGAAGGAACACTTGTAAAGGAGAGGGTCCTGGTAAAATTCAATTTTTCCACTAGCATTTCTCTTATCAAGACACACTGTGCAGTCAGAAAAATTAATCACCTTCCTTAGTACCAGATCATTTGCTTTAAAAAGATAAGAAAAAATATTAAGACAGTTTAAAACATAAAAAATAAAAACCAAATACTTAATATGCATAGTATACTAATCTAAGAGCGAACAGTAATAATCAATAAAAATAAATATTGACAGAAAGAGAAGAGACTGCCATTATAGTTAACAGTGTTATCTTTTATTTAAGCTACCACAAATATTACCGGTTCACATGACTAAAATAAAGAGCTTTAGCAAGAAGAAGAATTTTCTAAGTAAGCATTTGGTAATATATTTATCTTTACAGCTTACTAAAATGTTTTCTATTTAAACATGCACTTAAAGTGTGCGTTTTACACTTTAAAAAAAAAAAAAAAAAAAACTTCCACAGAGATAACAATCCCACCCACACTTGAAAACTATTGTCCCAAACATAGCAGAGGCCTCAAATCCCCGGGAATAATGATTATCCAGAGGGGGTGGGGGGAGGAGGAAAGAGTATTGATCTTGAAAGAAAGGGGAAGAAAGAACTTAATAAATCTAAACATTACACCTCCAATAATGCACTCGAAGGGTACATTCAGTTTTACTCGGAATAGCGGGGGGGTGGGGGGGTGGAAACAGCTGAAGCCAATAGTTAAAAATTAGGCAGAGAATATGGAAAGTGAATATCCAAAATGTACTCTCAATTTTCAGATACTTGATTATAAATCTGCAAGGACAAAAAAATCCTTGAATTATCATTAACCAAAAACATATTAATTTTTCCTTATAATCATAATTTTGCTAGAAATAACAGAGTTGCAGAAAACTCCAAAGATACAAAATCAATTCACAAAAAGAGTAGTTTCTTTCTAAGATCTTGTATGGCCTTGACTAACAGAGAAAAAAATTATACATTTTCCTGTTTAAGAAGAATTTTGTATTTTGCAGCCAAAGGCAGAACAGGGAAAGTCCTTCTTTCTCCTTCTTTGGCCCCTTTATCAATTCTCCTATGCCCCAGCCAAATGGATTACCCAGTGAGACCCTTCCTCTTAGGAGAACTCTATCTGGGATGACTAGTGCAACTGGGAAACAATGACGTATGGATCACCCTCCACACCCTGCTCTGCAATCCAACGACAGCTGAGAAGGGCAGAATGCCTTAACCTGTTTTTCCATGCTGTGGTCAGTTTAACTTTTAATAAAATGCATATTTCAAAGATGGTCTTTCTTGTGAATTTGGTGATTATAAGAACAAACAATATAGGCTAGAGCCACGCACAGTGCAAATTTCTCAACTCACTTTGCACCTCAGAGCTGACCTTAAAACACTCCTAGCTACTGTAGTCTGTGCACAAGGATAAGACCAGCCCACTCATTTCTCTCTCCCTGGGAGAGTTTTGTTGATTTGATATGTGCCAAAAATGAAATGTGCCAAAATTGCACATTTTCGTCAGATAAGTTTTTATCTTGCAATTTCTGAAGCAAAATAAAATGTTATGATAAATTTGGATTCAGATATATTTTATAATGTTATAATATTACCATAATTATTATAAATTTTCGCTAGAGAAGACCGTCCAGTGGTTAGGATAATGGCACAATATGCAAGAGACTCATATTCGATTCTCTGCTCTGCTACATATTTCCTATGTGACTGTGGGCAAGTCTCTCTTGTGCCTCAGTTCCTCATCTGTAAAATGAGGATAATAGGACTTCCCAGCCACACAAGAGAATTGTGAAGATAAATAGATTAAATATCATGAGGCACTCCGATACCAAGGTATTGAGGACGACAAACCCCACCCTAAAATGAACAGATAACTTGATATTTTCCCCTACTGAAATGTGATGTGGCAGGTATTATTTCCCTTAACTGATGTAATAACTGATGGTCCTTCTATCCCATAAAATACACTGCACGTGTTTGCATTTGCATTCAGCCTACTTAATAGTCAACATATAAAATTACCATATTGTGGCCTGCAAGGTACTGGTAATGGAAAAAACAACTATGTTAAAAAAGAAAATTGAAAATATAATAGGAAGCAATTTCACTTCCAACCCTTAGAAAGCTACTTGCATGAAATTTAAACTCCCATCGAAGGAATAACAGTCCTAATACTACAGAATTTAAGACCCAAAAGTATCTACTCACCAGAGATGTCCATAAACGCACGATCCCAAAATTCATCCACTGTATAGCATTCTGCAGACGTGATATTGACTGAGAGAACAATATCATCCTCCACATACTTTAATATGAGATTGTTGATCACAATGTTGACATTGTTTACAACACGCCTAATCAAACTCTGCACATAACCTATCAAATGGAAACAAAAAGACAAACAGAATGATTCTCTGACGCTATGAGAAAGAGATGCTACTATTAATTTAATTATTACAAAAAAATAAAACAAATTATTTCCAAGGTGTACCTATTCCCAGTCATCAGAATACTAACCTTTTCCTAGTCAAAAGCACAAGGCACATAACTTCTTTAAGACTGCATTGAGTGCTACTGGGTGGATTAGCTTCCAACAAGTGTGGCAGAGGAAATATAAAAACAAAATTCTCGTCTATTAGTATTAGGTGTTAGATTGTTATGTTGAAACCTGATGGCAAAAATTAACCTTCAAATTTAATTTTTCAGGATAGTGCAAAATTTATTTCTTTTTTTGTGTGGGGAGATCACAAAATACTGCTACAAAAAGATTTTATGTGAACATACAAAAATGACTATTTTTAAAGAAAGATAGAAATGGACTTGGAAAGAATATACAAAGTTACTAGGATACTAGTTCAAAATACATGCCTTTACATGTATTTTTCCTTCTGAATCCATCTATAAAAAGTCACAGAACAACATCCATCTTTCTAAGTACTTTTATTACTCAATTTAAATTTTAATGACCAATATATTCATGTGCTCCTCAGTAAGAACTCTTTTCAGAGGAACAGCCGTGTTAGTCTGTATTCGCAAAAAGAAAAGGAGTACTTGTGGCACCTTAGAGACTAACCAATTTATTTGAGCATGAGCTTTCGTGAGCTACAGCTCACTTCATCAGATGTATGTAAGAATGTATGTAAGAACTCTGTTAGGTATAACAGAATCAATTTCTGTCAACAACTCACACAGTTAGCACCTGCAATAAAGCCTACTGGGAAGAAACCTATTTAAATTTGTTCAACCATAACATGGCTGGAAAAACTAACTCTTTTATGCTTTCCCAGTGGAGGGTAAAAATTCTCATCTGAACAATACAGGAAAGAAATGCATTCCTATCCATGTTCAAGTTTTTCCTGTATACGGAATATATTAACAATGCCAATTAATTTATGCTGCGAAGGAAAAAACACAGATACAACTATTTAAAAATTATTATATTTTAAATTATATTACTTATGCATCACTATATTTTAAGTTATTACCTACCCATACATCAATATCATATGTAAAAACACATGCATTATATATTATGGAGACAGTGATGGTCACTATAGTTTAAATTGATTGAAAAAAGGCAGTTAAAGTTAGAACTTATTCCACTTATTATACAAAATAAAATATTGCCTTTAGAAACTCATGTCACACGTTAATGGGGTATGATTTACTTTTTAGTGTATTTTAAATCCACTGAGGGGGGGGAGAGGAGGAGAGAACCTCACACAATCTTTAGCAATTTTTTGGGCCCCTTTCAAAGAATGTTGTTAAAACATAGCAAATGCAAACATACCACAGGTACCAATAATAATGTCTCGTGTATAGGGTACACAAAGAATTTCATATTTACACAAAATATTTATTCACCTAACTTCCATAACTTTGCTCACTAATGTCAAGACATTTGATGATGGATGCCATTTTCTATGGACGGTGAAGAGAAATTTACTAAACAAGAGCAAATGTAAGATGCTTTTAACTGGGGCTGCAGATAGGATTTATAGGTCCTTCAACAAGCTGTCAAAGTAGGGCTCTCTGTGACCCAGAACCGTGCAGCAGCCTCACCCTTCTAAATAAAACATGTAGCACTCCCGCAACCCTATGCTTTGCTCCCAGAGAACTCATCTCCCCTTTGTTGTGCCTCCCACACCACCTCCATTGATAATGCCTCATCCCTTGACCAGCTAGATACCCATACTAAATTTCATTCTTTTTTTTTTAATACCATCTCATTGCCATGAAACAGAATACAAGTGTTGCCAACGTGCAAGAGACAGTCAACAGTCTGTTACAAGTTGGTACCATCTGCCCAGGATGGGTCATTATCTCTGGGAGACAGATTACCAACATTCACTTTAATAGAGCCTTCACGTTCTCAGTGAGTTCAGTTACCACATTAATGAAAGCTGATAATATTGCTTCTAATGTGGCACTCCATTTCTTGATCCACTTTATGTAAGCTGTGATCTGCCCGCTGCACTAAATTTACAAACAAAGATTATTTTGAATTTGAGGATAATTTCTCCTTATAGATAGTTAGCATTAAAGTTGAGATTCAACTTCTATTCCAACTCTCCTTTTTCCAGTCTATCATACAAATATTGGGCTGCAATTTTCTTCATTTGATTTCATCCTAAAATGTGTGTGGGCTTTTTGGTCCACATTTGAGCAAAACTGATTAGCCGTTTTCAATTTATAGAAGTACAAATTCACATACTTCCCCTGTATACGTTCTTATCAGATGATTTGCATTTGCATAATTCTAAAATGGCTGAAACTGAACTCTTTGCCGTGTTTTAAAACAGTTATTTTACATATGCAAATGTGGTTTTAAGATTTCCCTTGAACATATTCAGAATCAACAATATTCAATATCTGAGTATTTTTTAAAGATTTAATATGAAAGGTTGACCACACAATGTGCAATAAATCTTTCATTATATTAAAAATATTTTGAACAAGCTTAACTCCCACATAATTATTTATTTTTAGACATTTCTATTATGCTATGATCTTGCCACTATCATGAGTGTATTAAAGCATAATAAATATGACATTAAGGAGGCGAAGTATTTCTTTGGAGACTTGTGTAAGGAAACAAGATGGAATCCAGGAGGCCAAGTGAAAGCTGTCAATATTAAGCTGTGAAATTTACAGTTCTCTAATCTTACATGACCTTTTCACTAACTGAATCTGCCCTTTTGCCCTACTGTCAACCAACTACTGAAATGAACATGTAGAAGTATAAAACTTGCTGAAAAAAGCTTGTAACTGAAATTCAAAAGATGAGAAAGGGTAAAATGTACTAGTTCATCCTTGATGAACATTAGAATACAGACTAAAAAGATTTGCAGAAGGAGTTGTAGTATTATAAAGTGCTTGATTCCTGTTTACACTAAGACCACTTTAAACTGCTCTGACGGTGTAAAGGAAAAAAGTGGAAGTAAATTATACTTACATCCACATTAAAACCGCATTAAATGACTGAAGTGGTATAAAGTGGCCTCCGTGCAAATAAGAATCAGGCCCCAAAATATTTAGGCTTTTTAAGAAGTTGCAATGTGCACAGTACAAATATCAATTAGACTATATTTTATGATAAAAATTTTAAATGGTCTGATTCTGATCTAACTTACACTGTTTTCTTCTGATGTAACTTTAATACATTAAATGGCGTTACTCTTGATTTGCATCAGAGAAACAGAATCAGGTTCAGCAAAACAAGTGAAATCCTTACCCCGTTAAAATCAATAGCAAAACTCTCACTGATTTCAGTAGGCTCAGGATTTCACTCATATTTAAATGTAAAATTAAAAGAGCTCTAGTTTTTTCTTATTCTGAAAATATTTAAAACAAAGCTTTTTTATTTCAAAGCCTGATATATCTTTAGTTGTATTGTTATATTTCAAAATAATGCAAAAAAGAGTGACACTTTTTCAATTCTCTGATTTAAATCTGCACACTTACATAATGATCATTTAAATGTTGTTTCACATAAAATTCACATGCTTATGCAGAGAATATTGACTTTCTAGAGTTTCATCAATATTCAGCCAGCTAAGTCTCCTATAAGCTTTAGGTGAATTATAAAAATATGATAGACTAAAGTATATTAAAATGTATAAGATTCCTAAATATGCAGGAAAATATTCACAACAGAATGCACTCAACTGTGGCAAAATTTATAAGAACCATGAAACACCATGAGGAAATTCAGAGAGCAGAAAGCTTATAAATTTAATTTTTAAAATGTATATGGAAAGCAGTTTCATTTTTTTTTAAATACTGATTTCCTCTTTCCTAATATCTTAGTCATAGGGCATGTCTATACTTGCAGCTAGATTGGCACTGCTGCGATCGATGAAGCGGTGTCGATTTAGCAGGTCTGGCGAAGACCCACTAAATTAATGGCAGACACTCTCCCGTTGACTTCTGTACTCTAGTTCCCGGAGAAGTGCAAGGTAAGTTGGAGAGAGCGTGTCTCCCGTCAAAACAGCGCAGTGTAGACACCACTGTAACTAGACATAAGTTAGGTCGACTTCAGTTATGTAACTTACGTAACTGAAGTAGCATAACTTCGGTCGACTTTCAGCTGTAGTGTAGACCAGCCCATAATGATCCCTTCTGTTCTCAGAGGTTATGGACCATACAGCAAGCAGCACTTACTGCAAGGATGTACTTCAGGTTTCTGCAATTTTGCTTCAGTAGGAATGTCTATTTCCCCTTCAGTCTCCACAAGGCAACTTTCTGGCATGATTGAGGCAATAGTTCAATCATTGTTTTTCAGCACCCTCAGAATCTGAATATGGCTTCACCACCATGGCAGCAAAGGGTAGACAGAGTCCGCAGGTATCATAATTGGCACAGAAACAGTAGCAGTGTTCCAGCTTTGTGGAGCAAGTAGTATCCCCTCCACCAGTCCAAACGGAAATTCTTTAATATTCCGGCTTTATAAGCCTTTCAAAGCCAGTCAGTTTTGACATCCATGATGCTTTCTCTGTGATCCACTATAGTTTGCCTAACCACAACATAGTAAGATTTTTCCGCTGGAGAAAACTCTGATTATGGGAATAAAAAACTGGGAAGCGTGTTCTATCAATAGTTTCCTGCAGTTTTGGTGCAAAACAATTATCAAAGTTAAAAAAAATCTGAAGTTGCTTTCTCTTTCATCAGTAATTATTTTGCTCAAATATAAAGTGAAGGAAGAACTGGACCTCACAAACTAAATAGGATCAGACTGAATGAGTGTGATGCTTCCCAGGACTAGGCAGGGTTGTGAGGTATCTTGCTACCACCTGCCCATAGTGTGAGGAAGCCTTAACTGTGCCTGCCATGGATCAGCTTGCCAACTCCACCAGCCACAGACAATACAAGAACTCCCCTCTATGCCCCACTGTCTCTTTACAGGTTAGCAATAGGCACACTCCACCTTGAGCCCTCAGGGCAAGCATTTCCCTGGAATGTTCAGCCCCTGTTCCGCTCACAGTACTCACAGATTCACTGCTTCCAAAGAAACAGCACTCCTCAGCTTACCAGTTTCACCTCAGATCACCACTCAACTTAACACACAACACTTAGATATGTTTATAGTGAAATCAAGTATATGTTTATTTAATAAAATAAATTCAAATAGCAGCAAGTAGAAGTATTGGAAACAAATGGTTACATATAAAGTAAAATAAATAAAAGCATTCTAAAAGCCTACACTTGAACTCGGTATTCTCATGTCTTGTAGAGTAGTGCTCACCCAAAGTTCTTGAAGAGCTCTATAATGAGACTTGGCTGTGATCCTCCTTTCATCAGACAAGGACGTGGTCAGCTTGCCTCCCCACTGAAGGACGCTGTACGTTTCCTTGTACCCCCAGATATACCCTAACAACCTTTTGTAGTTAGTCATTAACAGGACACTGCCTGCTGTTTGTTTCATCCTGTGAATTTCTTCTTGTAGATTTCGCAATAGTTTCTTCTGCCTGTGGCTCAGTATGGAAATAGGCCTACACTGTGAGACATACAAAAAATGCATGACCAGACAGGGAGATAAGTGTATGTTACCTTCCACCTGAAAGGAATATGCATGAGGCATGTCACCTCCCGGTGACCTGCCTTAACTCCAAGACCTTACTATAATTTTCAGTATAAATACACAACTCCTTAAATATTATCCATACATACACTTTGCAATGATTACAATGACTAGTGGGCTATTGGCTCTCGGTAGAGTCCTCATATGCAGTGAACTATTATGCATATATCTGACCCAGAGCATTCCTGTTAAAACCCTATGCACCCCCTGTGCATTCTCTCACTTGGCACCATCACTACCACCACTCTGAAAATGGTCATCTGTTGACCCTGGAAAACTGTTTCTGCCAGACTGGTGATGTCTCCCTCCAAGCTAACAGCCCTGAATTTTCTCCCACACGTGAATATTTTGTACTGAACTCTATCAAGCAGCACTTCCTTCCAGTACATTACACCAGCCTCTGAGAAAATACTTGGGCCTTTGGGAAGCTCATGTTGAATTGAGTGATTCCAGCACTCTGGTGTGATGCTTGCTAAACACCAAAAGTAGTCTATTTACAGTAGGAGATAAGCTACATTAATAAGAGTGAGATATATGGATTAAAGCCTACCTAGGACGTAACAGCTAAATCATAGAACAAGATTCACAGTGTTTGGATTCATATGTTGCATATCTTATGGAACTTCTGAGTGACATGGAAGGTGGCTGATGCTAGATGCATAAAGAAACAAAACTGAACTTGGAGAACTTAGCTCTGCTGAAAGTCTGTCATGATGCATCCAAAGACATCAGCTCTTACTGATGCTCACTGGTAACAGTCCAAGGTGTTGAACTTTTCACACTGATATACTGAGTGTCCGTCCCTTCACCACACCACTGACTGTGTAGAGTGTGCCTACAGACCAGAAGTGACGATGTAATTACAGATCCACAAGAGCATCAAGGTTACAAAGTAACTACTGAAGCAGTAAGAGAAAAACATGATAACCAGGTGTTGATGCTTCACCAAGATACTGACATGCCCAGCAAGGTGCTCACCTTAGGCAATTATAGGTTCCTGCCTGGAAAAGCGCATTTCATGATGCAATTGTTCTTGGAGAAATGCCCCTCTTGGAGGGTCTACGCTCCATATGATGTTTGTGTTCCAAAAAGCATGCCTCCAGAGCACCTATATCGTGAAGATTCTCACAGAAACCAATACTCCAACGTGCCAAAACCATCACTAAGGAACTGATGATTTCCCGCACAAGGCTTCTGTGGGTTGGGTCAGGATAACTAGGTCTCAGAACCTCATGATGTGGAGATGGGACACAATGAGCCAAGATGGACAAACTCTACTACCACTGAGCTGAAGTGCTGCCCAGGTAGGAGATGTGTACCAAAACTCCTGTATATCCAAGTCACTGAAGTTCCAGACTTCCTTCAACACCAATAATTTATCAAGGCAAACAAATCAAAGCAGTCTTTAAATCCTTGGCTCTAACACAGGTGTCCATGTACCAAAGTGAGGCAAAACAATATATAATAGAAGCATAAAAATGTAGGGCCAGAAGGGACCTCAAGAAATCATCTAGTCCATTTCTACAAACTGAGGCAGGATGATCCTCGTGCTATCTAGGCTTGTATCCCTTGATATATTCCCTAACACAAAGTGCTCTGCACACAAACTTTAATGTCCTCTCCCAAGGTCAGATTAATGAGACAACTGCTAACTTCAGCCTTCTGCTACTTTGACGTGGAAGAGAAAGACCTCATCAACTCTGAAGGCCCAGAATAATAATGTCCAAAAAAAGACGCTAAAAAACTGTAGTGCCCTAGACCTAGATCAAGAAGTTTGCCAGAAAGAAAAATACCACAAGGAAAACATCCAATGCTATGTGCACAAAAGAGGATGATTTCTTAAATTCACATTAGCACACACTGAAAACCTTGTAAGAAGACAAAGAAAATAAGATATTGAGATAAGCTTCTCAACTTTTATCATCCTGAACACACAGATGTACATCAGCCAAAATTACTGGAAAAACTAGAAAGTGCTATTCCTTGTGCAAAGGCCTACGAAGAATTAGCAGGAAAAGATTTGTCTTTTCTTTAAGTTAAAGTTTTATTTTAATTTAGCTGTGTTTTGGAATACTGCTAGATCCTTTTCACCTCAGACTAATTTGTGGATGGTCAGCACTTCTGAAACATCAGGCTACTATTAGGTGCCTACATATATTTAATGCACCTAACTTTAAGCACACAGATTTGAAAATTTGGGCCCAAGTTAATAAACCTTTAACCTATTTTATTTATAAAATCCATATAAAGCATACAAATAAACAATTACAATCTAGTTCATGAAAGGTATGTTGTACATTACCTGGCGGTAAATCAGGATCAGAAGGAGCAGTTTGCTGGATTCGTCGTGGTTTCACTGCTGATTTTGCACTCTCTGTGGTACTGCGGTTTGTTGAACTGGAACCACTGCTTTCATGGTCTTCCTGGAAATCAAACAAATATTAATCTGAATTATTCAAAGAAGAAAAAAATTAACTGAAGAGTAGCTGAATGTAAGGGATTTATGATTGCTAGATTTGATAAATATAATATTTTTGCCAGTATTGTTCCTTGTACACTACAGTTTGTGTTTAACCATAAATTATACAGTAATTTGGGATTAACTAGAAAGCAAAAAACAGATGATTTGAAATGCAAATAAAAAAGAGTATCAATCCAATATTTAATTGATTGGTTTTGTTTTAGCAAAAGTCACACATTATAGTGATGACCGTAATTAGCTGCAATTCAGACAAAACATTCCTGAAAAAATCAAAGAAAAAGCCCTACAGACTATAAAAATAAATGTGAGAAACACTATCCACCTTTATCGGATTAGCCTAAGTGTTTGCTCATGAAACAATCTTGAACAGTTCCAACATGTCAGAGTCATGTCCTTTCTACCACAGTTAATTAAAGCTGCCTCATGAAGCAAGACATTCTCTCAGACCCTTAAAACAGCAAATACTGCCCTAAAATAGATAAACAAACCTGAAGTAACTGCTCATCTTTAAGCTTTTATATGACTGATTTACCTTCAGCACTTTGGCAACAGAAAACATGGCTCACTCATAAAATAACTGAGTTAAAAATGTATGTTAAACGATAAATACTTGCAACATAGAAAATTCACACACACAAAACTTAGTTATGTGGAGTTAGGGTTGCAATGGCTCAACTATTGTGTCGTGTTCCCTGTGCCCTTCCAGAATGTGTGTTTATCATCAAAACTCATGTTTAGAAAACCAATACATTATGGTTAATGCCTTATCATAAGAATACTAATATTACAAGAAGAAAAAAAACCTTAATTCTGCTGCCTGTGATCCCTGCCCTGAGGTTCCCTTAGAGAGATCAGGGTACTTTACCCATTCTTAAACCTTTTTATCTGATGTGAACTGAGCCTACCAGCAGCAAGTATGTCCTGGATCATAATGCTGCCCAGATCACAAGGGTTGCTGGAGTGTATGAACACAAGTCCTGTTAAGAAACTATAATGGGCAATAAAAGTGGCAGTGTTTTATGGAGAGGTGACATTCCTAGTTCCTGTTGGCATTCCTGCTACAACACAGTTAAAATTGCGTGGTTATGTTGTGTGAGAAGTGTCATCTTCAGTCTGTATTTCTGGATTTTCTAACATTTCTTGTTTAATGTTCTTGTAAGAATTACATGAGGGGATCTTAACCCCGTATTTCTTGGTTTTTCAAGGTTTCCTCAGACAACATGAAAAGCATGTCCAACTTATGAAAAGGTCTGTCTCTAAACAAAACTTAAAAGAGATGTAAAGACAGTCAAGGGAATGCCACAACCTTTCCATTTCATATTTGGAAGAGGGAGAAAAACTATTTATGTCAATTTCCCTGATTGACACAAAATGGAGATAACATTTCAGGAAGAAAGGAAGAGATAATATTTACCAACACCTTAGTCTGGAAGAAGACTAAATACATGACAAAACCTAAAATCAACAACTAGCATACTGACCCATCTAAATAAGGAGGACAAGAAAGAATATGCCTTTTACAGAAAAAATGAATCCCAAATGCTAAAAAGGCAGAAGAGAAAGCCTAGTAACAAATAAAACTTAAGATAGCACTGTGACGCTCTCCAGCAGTAGTCAGGGCTGAGACACACCTCACCACCACCCGCCCCTAGAGTGAAGCAGATTTGCCTAATGCCTGCTCTAGCTCAGCTCCCTGAAATGAACAGTCTCTGGTCACTGATAAGTACGGTCTTCCAGGACTCCATAGAGCTGACCCTCTCTTGTGCAGACTAGAGACAATTGTATCCAGCCCGTCACTGGACACTCCCAGAAATAACCAGGTACGCCTGTCTCTGAAGAGACAGCGTACACACAGCTTGACTGGCAAAACTCAGGATTAGGTCCCTTATAACAACACAGCACCGGAATCTACTTATAGTGAAAACAAATAAATCTTAATCTTTGTAAATAAACTTAAGAGCTAGTGAGCAAAGATAACGAACAACAGGTTACATGTAAAACAAAAGGTATAAAATGCTTCCCTTAGGGTCCTAGCTTAGTTAAATCCTTGTCTAAAGCAGTGGTTCCCAAACTTGTTCCGCCGCTTGTGCAGGAAAAGCCCCTGGCGGGCTGGGCCGGTTTGTTTACCTGCCGCGTCCGCCAGTTCGGCTGATCACGGCTCCCACTGGCCTGGAGCAGCGAACTGCAGCCACTGGGAGCCGCAATCGGCCAAACATGTGGACACGACAGGTAAACAAACCAGCCTGGCCTGCCAGGGGCTTTCCCTGCACAAGCGGCGGAACAAGTTTGGGAACCACTGGTCGAAAGCAATGTCTCACCTAAAGCAACTTCCCAACGTCACTAGCCCTCATGGCCAGGATGCAACTTTCATGAATGCCAAAAGCACCGTCCTCTTTACTTCCCCGGTGAAGGACAAGAGGCCTTGTTCCTTCCTCTTATAGCTCAATAAATCTTTGAAATATTCCTTTGAAGTGTATTTCTAGATAAGACTCTTCTCCGCTGTGGCTGGTTCTCTGGTGTGCTCCCCAATGCTGGTTTCACATTTCCCCCCCGCACACACACACACAAACCCCTTCACCTCTCCCCCAGTCAACCTGTTTTTTCTGTTGGCTCCACATGCAAATGGGGCTTCCATTGTGTTGCCTTATAGTCCTTAATTTACACCAGAGACAGAGATAAGAGTCTGGCAGAAGAACTGTTTGTCCCCTTTGCCTTGTTACAGAATTTAAAATGTAATTTCAGTATATATAAAAATATATATATATATATACACACACACACACACACACACACTTATATATTGTCAGTACATATGTCAAGGTTCCTTCTTCATTCTGAACTCTAGGGTACAGATGTGGGGACCTGCATGAAAACCTCCTAAGCTTACTTTTACCAGCTTAGGTTAAAACTTCCCCAAGGTACAAACTATTTTACCCTTTGCCCTTGGACTTCCATTGCCACCACCAAACATTTATCTGGGTTTATTTATTAGGAAAGCATTGTTTGGAAACGTCTTTCCCCCCAAAATCCTCCCAACCCTTGCACCCCACTTCCTGGGGATGGTTTGGTAAAAATCCTCACCAATTTGCATAGGTGACCATAGACCCAAACCCTTGGATCTTAAGAACAATGCAAAAGCAATCAGTTTCTGAAAAGAAGAATTTTAAAATAGAAGTAAAAAGTAAAAAAGAATCACCTCTGTAAAATCAGGATGGTAAATACCTTACAGGGTAATTAGATTCAAAACACAGAGAATCCCTCTAGGCAAAACCTTAAGTTACAAAAAGACACAGACAGGAATATCCATTCTACTCAGCACAGCTTAATTTCTCACCCATTTAAAGAAATCATAATCTAATGCATATCTAGCTAGATTACTTAGTAAGTTCTAAGACTCCATTCCTGTTCTGTCCCCGACAAAAGCATCACACAGACAGACACAGACCCTTTGTTTTTCTCCCTCCTCCCAGCTTTTCAAAGTATCTTGTCTCCTCATTGGTCATTTTGGTCAGGTGCCAGCGAGGTTATCCTAGCTTCTTAACCTTTTACAGGTGAAAGGATTTTTCCTCTGGCCAGGAGGGATTTTAAAGGGGTTTACCCTTCCCTTTATATTTATAACAACATACATTTCACAGTGATATTAATGACTAGTGTGTCATCAGCTTTCATTTGATACCTTATAGGCCACTTTTTGGATAAGTGAAACAAAAGCAATGTGTTGGGTACAGTGAGTTTGTCAGGCCTGATAGGAGTTGCTGACCCAGAGTAGTGAACCCTTTGCAAGCTGGCACTAACAGCCCTCTGTATCTCAAAAGAGTAGTCAACTGTTTTCTAGCTGGCACCAATGGATCTCTGTGTCGCAAACACAAAAGATATTCTAAATGTGGGAAAATAGGAGAGAATAATAAAATAAATGTTCTCGAATCTTATTAATACGGCATATGATCCTACTACCTTGCACCTTCCTCATGGCCTACAAAAGGATAGAAACTTGATCTATCAGAAGCTTATGAGCAAGGTCCTGATTTCTTCAAAATCTCAAACTTTCTGCTGAAGAATTAGAAGTCACTATAATGTCTACTCTCCAAGCATCTTATCAGTGAAGAAAAAAGTTTCCCAAATCCTTCTGGAAACTAGGAATGTGCACAATTTGAAGATCTACTTCTATATGCTTTTCAGAGTGAGATTTCACAGATGTTTTGGCAGGTCTGGATGTGGCACTTCTCTTAACAGCTTTAAGAAAATGAGAAAGCAGAGAACTCTTGATGGCAGCTGGATCCCGTTTTTTGTACAGTGCTCATTGCAGCCATGATGGCCCAACTAGGATGACAAAGACTGTCTTTCTCAACTCTCCAAGGATTTTTATGAATAAGTGACACCAAAGGGGAATGCAAAAAACACACTTGTTTCCAGGAAATACAGAATTTACAATGGCTCCCAGCTGAGTTTCAGATTTCTTTAGAGTTGAGATTGCGCATGCAGAAATTACAAGTCATCTTCTGTTGATCTTAAATTAGGATTAACTGGTCATTTGGGTGATATGGGACCTCCCATCTTTTTATATAATTGATCAGTAATGGCTGATCAATCATATAAACAACTAAGGAATGTTGCTGGTATTGTCTGGGATTATGTTCCAGCGATTCTGGACAAAATTAGAAGATAGGAATCAGTTGGTGATTATGGATAATAGAGCATCTCACCAAGATTTTGTTTTAACACCTGTTGTTCAGCACCTCAACATATTGTAGAGTCTCATCAGTACAATATTGTTCTTTTGTCCATGGACCTTACAAATGAAAATTCTGATTTGGAAGGATACCTGAGCAATAATGACACTTGGATACACCTGCCCTCTCACATCCTCAACACTGAGAAGACAAAAGTTTTGCTGTTAGGTAGAGATCTTTTATAACAGGAAGCTTGCTCATCTCCTTCACTTGTAGAGGACAATTTATTCATAGGATTTCAAGTTAAGAATTTTGGCATTATTTTGACCATGCCCTTTCCTTAGAAAACTGTGTTTCAGATTCTGTACGAAAGTGTTTTTCTGATGAATCACTGCATTTTTATTTATCTTTTGATCTTGCCAAAGCAACAGATGCGCTGGTGACCACACAGCTCAATAAGCATGATCCCCTCTTTGCTTAGCATGTGGTAGAGTCATTGTCTCTTACCATTTACACAGAATGTTTTGGAAGGACTCATTACTGATATGAACCATTACGATCATATTATGCTTGCCCTGTGATAGTTAGTTGGTTACCAGTAAAAAAAACCAGATTGTCTTTAAATTATCATTTCCTCTTTTTAAACCACACATGGTGTTGATACTAGCTACATTCAAATTCTACTTTTTCAGCCTTGTACTAACCAGTGCACACTCACAAACCACCTGTCATACAAGGATCCCATCAGCACGTGCAAAGTCTGCTGGCAACTGCACTTTTGCAACATGACTCCTACACAACAGAGAATTTGCTTATGCCTAAATCAGTCTCATTTCATTCCTCTCCATTTATAAAAAGCTCTGTAAAGCTTTTTTCATCCTGTAAGGTTTATTTTTTAAGGAAAAAGACCTTTGTTTCTGAATAAACTCCAATTTCAATCTTTTTTTATTTAAAATGGATCCCGTCATTTGTTGTTTGAATTAAAAATTTTAAGATTCTGAGATTTTATTATATTTTTGTTATATTGCATTTGTTTTTAATTTTAATACTTACTGAGCAATTAGTCTTTGCTGAGAGGGGAACAGTCTGCAATAGTTTGTTCAGTGTGTTGGATCTAACAAGGTAGTCAAAATAATATCTATATGCTCCAGGATGGTGACAAAAATAATACACAAGCACCACCCTAGGAAACATAACTATACATTACTATTAATAAGGAAATTCTAACGGAACACTCACAACTTTATTCCCACCTATGTGAACACTTGTAACAATATGTATCTAGCTACAGCTTAAAAACAGCTCAATCACAGAATCATAGAATATCAGGGTTGGAAGGGACCTCAGGAGGTCATCAAGTCCAACCCCCTGCTCGAAGCAGGGCCATTCCCCAACTAAATCATCCCCGCCACGGCTTTGTCAAGCCTGACCTTAAAAACCTCTAAGGAAGGAGATTCCACCACCTCCCTAGGTAACCCATTCCAGTGCTTCACCACTCTCCTAGTGAAAAAGTTTTTCCTAATATCTAATCTGATATCCAACATGATACAATAGTTTTTGTATCCAACATGATACAGTTAGTTTTTCCTAATATCCAACATAATACAATAATGTTTGAAAGTACTACTATATTTAGTGCTAGCTAATATGCACTCGTTTCCTTAAACTACACAATTATCCAAAAAGAAAAGGAGTACTTGTGGCACCTTAGAGACTAACCAATTTATCTGAGCATAAGCTTTCGTGAGCTACAGCTCACTTCATTGGCTGTAGCTCACGAAAGCTTATGCTCAAATAAATTGGTTAGTCTCTAAGGTGCCACAAGTACTCCTTTTCTTTTTGCGAATACAGACTAACACGGCTGTTACTCTGAAACCACAATTATCCAACAGTTTCTGTATAGCATGTATTTTTTAAAAAAAAATACACATTTTTTCTTGCACAACAGCTACTGATATTTTATAAAATAAATGTCATACTCTAATTACTAGATGACAACTACTCTGGCCATGACCTTACAGGAACTAGATTCCTATTTAGTTCTACTTACATTCAAAAAAGTTCTGTAGTTATACACTTCTACTCAATGTTAACTTTAAAAGCATGCTATTAATTTTTCAAACGTGTGGCTGTCTAATCTACCCAGAAGTAAAACACGTTCATTAAAGAGAAAACGTTCCAAGTGAACTGCCAAAACTAACATAATTATGAAAATATTTAACACTGAAACCAACTGAAATCACATACTGTATATAGATTACAGTGATGTCATAATAAACATCACAGCCAAAATGCACTAAAACTACTGCAGTCTAATAAATCTAGCTCACACCACATGACAAACATTTTAAAGATAAAGAAACACTTTTTAAAAAATATATATTTCTAAAATATCATTAGCTGCAAAGTTTAGTAAACTGCATTTGCATTTTAATAATAGGAATGATTGCAAATATCAGTTATAACAATAGCTATCTAAATTATAAAAAGACAAAAGTGTATTTTAAGTGCTGATCTTTACAGAGAAACAATAATTATTTACTAAAAATATTTTGTGAAATAACTATACAATAACTTATAATGCTGGCCTTTAACAATAATTTAGGTTTGCTTTCAATACTGGACATAATAAAGAGCATCTTTAGTGTAAATAAAGAAGATATCTATTTTCTTCCTAAACACAAATAAACTGGGCATACTTATATAATTAGAAAGTAAATATATGGAAAATTATTATTTCCTATCTTCTCCTCCATTCAAGCACCAGAGTATGTAATCTACTCAAGTTGTTCTTGTCCTAACTTGGCTGGTGATCTTACAAGTCCCATGCATATAGTCCTCACATGCGTAAAGTTACTCACATACATAAACATTTTCAGAATCTGGCCTCCCCCGTACCACCCACAAGCTCTTCAGAGAAGGGACCTCATTTTAATGTTTTGTAAAGTACCACGTGCATCTCTAATGCTGTGTAAGTAATAAGTAAAATATCCATGAGACATATTTAATAAATTAAGATTAATGTTCTGTCAAATTTGACTTGAAATATTTGATAAATAAAATGGCTATTGCCATTTTGTCAAATACAAGCCATATTTGACAGCATCAGAATACGTGCTCTGAATTTTACTATAACCTTTTCCCAATAGTTTATTATATATTTTTAAGAAAACAGACAACTCTTTTGCTTTAATTTTAGGAGATTTTTTTTTCCATTTTAAAACATGCTTCACAACACAAGCTTTGTTTAATTTGCAAGACTTCCAAGATGTCTAGTGAGAATACTTCATGGGAGAAGAATGTTTTCTCATGGGGATCACATGATTATTTCTGCAAATATTGGCCTATGCTCTCAAGAAACCAAGTAAAAATGTCATTTCTTTAAAATAGGGGGAATCGTGGTAAAAAAATCAATTCCAGTTGTGTATTACACTGCAAAATAATACTGACACAGTCTGTCTAGCTACTTTACAGAAACCTTCTTGCACACTTATATAGGTAGGTTGTTTCAAGTTACTGTTTTGACTCTCTCCCTCCTCCACCCCCAACAAATTTCTCCCTCATCCTCTTGCTACTCTTCCAGTTATTATTTCTAGAAAAATAAATCTAATTTACTTTCCAGACTTCTTGCAGAAACCCAAAATGATGAACCCAGTTCCTATTTATGGAAGGAAGGTTGGTGCTCCACAAAATAGCTTCCAATGATAGGGGTATGTTAAAATTAAACACTCTTACCCATGGGAAGTTCAGCAAAGAATCATTTCAAGATCTGTTACAAATCTATGTCAAACTGGTTATGACCTGCACGATTTCACTGCAGAAAAAAAATATAGTGGTGGTACTGTCTCCTACAGAATACTACCATATATGTGTCAAAATGTAGATGCATGTATACAAAAAAATACATGAATAGAGCACTTTATTGCCAGCAGATCGATGGACGTGATCGTTCCCCTCTATTCGACATTGGTAAGGCCCCATCTGGAGTACTGCGTCCAGTCCAAGAAGGATGTGGAAAAATTGGAAAAAGTCCAGTGGAGGTCAACAAAAATTATTAGGGGACTGGAACACATGACTTACGAGAAGAGGCTAAGGGAACTGGGATTGTTTAGTCTGCAGAAGTGAAGAATGAGGGGGCATTTGATAGCTGCTTTCAACTACCTGAAAGGGGGTTCCAAAGAGGATGGATCTAGACTGTTCTCAGTGGTAGCAGATGACAGAACGAGGACTAATGGTCTCAAGTTGCAGTGGGGGAGGTTTAGGTTGGATATTAGAAAAAGCTTTGTCACTAGGAGGGTGGTGAAACGCTGGAATGCGTTACCTAGGGAGGTGGTGGAATCCCCTTCCTTAGAAGTTTTTAAGGTCAGGCTTGACAAAGCCATGGCGGGGATGATTTAACTGGGGATTGGTCCTGCTTTGAGCAGGGGGTTGGACTAGATGACTTCCTGAGGTCCTTTCCAACCCTGATACTCTATGATTCTATTATTACACCCTTGCAAAATTTTAACTGACCACTCTTCTAAGGTGAATACTTATTTGAATAAAATATCTCTTTTCCGCCTATCAAAGGTAAAAGGCATGCAAAAAGATTTTGCAAAGCTGCTTTATTGGGAATAGATACTGAAGTCAAACTAAACCTTGAAAAATGCAGACTAAATTTTACTACTGCTCTAATGAAAAGCAATATAAACAAGTAAAAACAGAGGATATAGAAAATTCATTTGCTTTGATCTGTTTGATATAAACTTAACTGCTGTAAAACTTGAGCTCTGGGGAACTTTAACAGCAGTCTGACTATTGGAAGTTAACAAATAATAGACTGAAATATGAAAAAGCTAACAGATAATAGAATGAAATATGATTGTTATGTAAACAATATGGTTAAAAAGATGTCAATATTTATGACATAATATTGCCAAAATTAGGATTATTTAGCCTGAAATTAAAAGAGCTGAAGTTACTCAAAACTCTAACAAACATAGCATCTTTCAAAATTCTAATGAATATAGCATCTTTTATCTTGAAGGGTTCCAAAATGATTTAGAGATTATATGCCAACAATGAAATTCTGTCCCAAGAGTGGTTGTATGTGGCATCAGTTTTGCCTACAACAGTAATAATGGTTTGTTTGAAGGGGAAAGAGAGAACATCTTTAACTGACAGTGCAGGGGGAACTTTAAGGAAATAGAAAATAATTATCCAGGCTGAATCTGGCCACTGGGAAATTACTATTGCGAAGTCATGAATTAGATATTTATCCCGATGCCAGAGTTAGATTGTTTATGACAGCATATTTTCTTGCACTATTACCCAGTCTAGTTTTAAATCTCTTCCAGGAGATGTTTTAGGTACCCATACTGATTTTAGAGCTATCGAGTTGCCTTTAATAAAGAGATGCTGCTGACTCACCTGCAGATCAAGACAGAAGTGACATAGTAACTCGTGATTGGCTGCTTTTCTCTCCATGAGATCCCTGGGGAGCTTGTTGTGAGTGACTGTATTTTGGTCCCAAAAGCGCTCTCATGTGAGGTTTCACAAAGGTCCATTTTATAACCTCTTTTATTCAAAATATATATCAGACTATTAGAAGGGATAGTAAGGAGTCCCATTCTGAAGTACTTTTAGTACAATGATTATATCCATGTCTTTCTCATCAGAGCCAATTGGTGTGGTATCTTAATGATTGTCTAGTTAAGACTGGGGGCATGGATGAGGATAAAGAGGCAAAGGCTCAGCCTGAATAAATTAGGAACATAGGCTGAGGTAAACAACCAAAGGATTTAGAAAAGACTGTATCAGGTCATCTGATTGAGGCAACAATGACCAGAAAGACTTTTTACCATCTGCATCAGGTCAGGAGGTTGAATCCATTATTCTTGACTCCAGAATTTACTATCATGATCCATGTTTTTATTACCTCTATATTAATTTACAGCAATGTGCTCTAAATGGTGCTATAATTTAAATCTGTTTGAAAGATTAGGACAATGTCATATGCAGCCACAGCAGCCCACTTTGGAAGTAACGTAGCTTCCAGTGAACACATGGCACTGGTGTTCTGGGAAATGTCCTGGCCGCCCATCAGTTTCTGGGGAGAACAACTGCTATGTTCAGTGCTGTTACTGTTCTGATTAGCACAGATATCCGAGTGCAACATCTCTTTGTTTACAAGAGAGGGAGCTGCTAGCTTCTCAAAAACTGTGGTGATAAGGTCCACAGAAGCACAGATAGATAAGATGGGCTGTACTCCATTAGAGCCCTTTGATTTTGAATTCATCCTCACTTTGGTCAGCAATATCCAAAATTTGTCAAAGTCCACTTACTTGTCTCGGCTCTTTGATAGGGTTGACTTGCCTGAATGTTATTTTTTCTTTTTGGGGAGGGTGATTTATATTGTAAACCTGTTGACTCTTTTGGATTTGATTATATGGGAGCTAGGTCATCTACTGGAGTAGTGATATTTGTTATATTTGCTGTGTTTTTTTTTTAAATATATCAGGCCACCTAGAACATGCGGTAAGTGCCTTTTAATTGTCAAAATCAAAATAAAACTATAAAAATAATGCATGTCTTCAAATACGGGGTTTCCGCAACTTCCATTAGGAGACTATTCCAAAGAAATAACTCTTCCTAATGATTCGGGAAGCTTTTTCTGATCGTTAGCCTTAAAAAACAACACCACTTTATAAAAATTCATAATATTTGTTATTTGTATTACACTAGCGCCTAAAAGCCCTAGTCAATGAACTCACTGTAGTAAGCACTAAAAGGAAAACAATGAAACACTGACTACCTGTCCCACAGAGCTCACAACCTAAAAAGTTTTCTAGCTACCTTTTCGCTTTCTTGACTGGTGTTCACAGAACCCCCCAATGTAATGAAATTCACAGATACTAACATATTGTTAGAAGATTACCCTCTTCCCAACCATTAACATTTTAAAGAAGATCAGCATCAGGGTCTTCTCCACTCTTAAAATTAATGCAGATTAAGGAACTGTGCGAATTCAAAGCGCAAGAGCTCCATATGAAGACAAGACCTAACACTGAACCTTGCCACACCTTGCTAGACACTCTCTCCCATGACCCCACAGTCTTTTCCTTTGTGTTCCTTCATCCTCTTTGCAGTCCGAGACCGTTTTAATTTATTTTATAAGTAGGATTTTGTAAAGACACTGCATCAAGTGTTATTAATATCCCTATTCCTGTAAAAAGTCTCATGACCCACCTTCAGTAACTATGAATACTCAAAGAACTTCTTTTAAATTAAATGAATAAGAGAATCTCTAGCAGCACAGTGCCTACGCTATTTAGCAAGGGCATTGTCTTGAACACCACAGAAAGAAAGGTGAAACACCAGGAATGTGGTTTAACCAGGCTGAAGCTTTATTAAACAACCCATACGGGAACTATACAGCAATAACTTGTCCAGTGCAAATCATCCTTTGTATTGTAATCTATTTCACCTGATGGAGGACTGCCATCAGCCTCTAACTCAGTTTGCCCAGTCCCAGTACTGCTGTTGAGACCTTACCACCTTCCCTCATCTAAGGGTTAAGGGGAGAGGGGAAAGCAGGGCTACTTGCTCACCATACCAGACATTAGGACCTCATCCCCATTCTTCTTTAGGAGATGCCCTCTCCTAATCCATTTCCAGTTCCAGTTTATCAGGGACCAACCCACTACTGAAGGATTACCAGCAACTGACATCTACCAAGTTGCAACAAAGTGAATTTTACATACCCACTGGGTGCTGGGCAGCTAAGAGGAAGGTGAAATAACCCACTTTTCCCAGGCCAATCTGGCAGTGAAAAGAATTTCCTCCCTAGCCCCAAAGGCAGCTAGCATGATGCAAACAGCAAGGGCCCAAAAGACCTGGTCCTACTCTAATCAGAAGAGGGAAGCTTTTCTTCCTGTGCAGAATGGCCCCCTGGACTGGAAGAAGGATTCATAAATCCTCTCATTAAATGCATGAAAGCCAATACGCTTTGCTGAACCCTTGCGTCCCACCAATCAGCCAAGAGCACTCCTCCTCAAGACCACAAGATAACTGAATGCTCACAGTGTGAATTCAAAGCGCAAGAGCTCCATATGAAGACAAGACCTAACACTGAACCTTGAATATTCTATAACGGGGTCAACTGTTTTCTTTCCCCTGCTGGTTCAGACAAAGACTGTGTTCTCCTAATTTCTAAGGCCACAAGGGGTCACTGGTTCAGTAGTGACAGAGGGAGAATTCCATCCACTGCATCACCAACACCAATTTTTGTAGCACTTAAGGTATTTCTTGAGGGCCTCCCATGCCAGATCTGATCCTCGTTTACCTTATGAGATGTAACGAGATCACAATCAAAAAGCGCCAACTGCAATGTAATCAGCACATTTACAGTACGAAAAAATGGAGATTTGACAGTTTTTAGTAGAAGTGAGCTGTGCATAATGGATAGTGATGCTACTGCTCCCATAATAATTATACATATTTGACTAGGAGCACAATATTTTAAATAGATGTTTTATCTTTCATATGAATGTAAAACACACTAAATTATAAATAACTTTAGACTTTTCACTTATTGTATATAGCACAAAGAGGAAGTGTGAATGGCCCATGAACAATTGTAATACTTTTTAACCATCTTGATATGGGCATTTTTAACATGCTTATACATATTTCAGTCAACCTATTGCATTTTTTGGAGTTAGAAAATTTGTTTTGTTTGAATACAGAATATACAGATTTAATATCTTGCTAAAATAAAATGAATTATTCATTAACAGTTCCAGGGTCCATGAAAAACATAATATTGTATACTTTGAATTACATCCTATGTAATTAAATATTTTAAGATTATTTTAATGCACACACACACACCTTTTTATATATGTCACATTCTGAAAATTCTTTTAGCCTAACATTTTCCATTTTTGATCTGTGTTGAAAGATATTTTGTTTGTTTAGGGGCAACTTTTGAAGAATCTATTCCGAATTTGTTGAGTTAAGGGGTGGGGGGGGAGGCTTTTAGTGTTCATTTTACAGTATATACTCCAAAAAGTTTGAAAAAACTGACTAATAATGAAGGGCCAAATCCTGCAGTTCTTACTCAGGCAAAACTCCCATTGAGTTTCAGTGAATAAAGGACATGGCCCACAGGTTCCCAAACTGTGCAGTTGGACATCTGCTGCAGCTAGCCTCTCCATCTGCCCCAGATTTTCTTCTATGGCACAACCGAGTCATGTCTCTCCCGCTCTCCCTAGTTCTACCAGTGAACTTTCAAGCTCATTTGTGCCCTGAGCACTTAAGTCTGTTCCTAGTCCACATAGCACTTAAACAACATAGACATGTGTAAAATAAAACTATTTTAGCTCAAACCTTTCCCTTTCTTGGAATATAGGTTCCCCAAACTTTTCCCAATCATGACTTTCTTTTTGATTCTCCAAACAAAAGTGATCCCATTATGAGAATGAATAAATGAATGAATGTTTACAAATAATTCATAACTCTGGGCCAAATTTAACAAAGCTGATACAGGGAGACAAAAACTGCACCTCCTTGAGCCAGCTAAGCCCACTGCAAGAAGAAGAGATTCACCCTTCTTCAGGACAGACTAACTTCTTTGGGATTTATTGCCCCCCCATAATGCTGTTAATCATTATTTTACAGTCTTCCTAATAATCCCCTATCTAGATACTTACATGGCCACCGTCACCAGAATATTTGGATGGATCACACACAACAATGAACATACCCTCCCAACAATCTTGTGAGGTAGGGAATTATTATCTTCATTTTACAGAAAGGGAGGCAGGGCACAGAGAGATTAAATGACCTACCCAGAATCACATAGAAAGTCTCTGAGAAAATTGGGAATTAAATCCAGATCTCCCAAGTCCCAGCCCAGAGTCTTAAACCACAAGAAATTCCATCTCAAAAAAATTTCCCCATTTGTAACAAAACGCGCGCACATACAAAAATGTGGTGGGATCATGGTTATCAATCTAGCAGAGTTTTCTCTTTATGGGTCACTGTTTAAGACTAGTGCAGTCTCGTGAAGTAGAACCCTCATTGTGCTTACATTGCCAAGTTCCCTATTTAATTCGAATGTTAGCTTGACAGCAGTTCTCACTCTCACTCTTCACAATTCTGCTATAAAATTATGGCACTTGTTTCTCTTCCAGATGACAAGAATCAAATGTGCTTGCGGCGGTCTTCCATAGTACCTACATCAGGGGGAATCCTCTCCCGTTGGAACTGGGTTTTTCTGAACTCTTTACACCACTCATGATTCTTTATTACGCATAAAGGGACTGGAGTCTGATCCTATGGGTGTGAACATATTTGAGTATCTCCACAATTTTTTCTGCATTCTGCAAGTTCAAAGGTGTTTCCAAACCCCACCCCACCACATTCCCCCCCACCGACCCCCCATACACATACAAATTAAGACCTCATCATGCATAATGATCTCTTGGGGCAGATTAGAACTACTTAAATACAATCAAGTTAAAAAAAAACTGTCCTACCTTTCTTTTTTAAAAAGGCAAGGAAACTAAATACATTTCTCAAGAAACACATGAACACTGTGAATGTGGAACAAGTTCAAGTTAGTTACTATAAGAATATTCATTTTTACTCTACAAATTTATATTTCTTTAATGTACTTTTTTTGCATTTTACCCACACATGCACATGCTACTACACTCAAAACAAGCTCTCTTTTTAGGATGGCTATACCACAAATTAAACATCTTAGCTGAATGTAACAGTGTGCCAAGTTTTAAAATATTTATTTTGCCTGGCAAGAGGATCATTTACCTAAGCCATGACTTTAGTTAACTTTGTACATCTTGAGTTGGTCAGAGTCTTACCAGCATAGAAGTCAAGTTAGTGCTGAGTTCCAGTTATCCCTAGCTACTCAGACAACCTCTTCAGGCATGATTTACTGAAACAGCCTTCCATAAAAGATTCAGGAAAGAAAAAAAATGGATCAAATGTGTGTGCTTGTTTTTTTTCAATTTGCTTTTTTAAACTTTTACTCAAATAATATCAATACACTAAACTTACTGTATTCTGTAATTAGAACTATATTAAGTTTCCTTTATTTTTCACTCTTTTTTCTTAGTTGTATTTTAAATTACTGTTATATACCAATAAGGACCAAAAATTAATTTTCACCCAAAGTAATCGGTGAACTAAAAGAGTCCAAGTGCTCAGATAACAGACTAATAAAACCAGTGGATTACATTGAAAAGGTACCTGGGTCACTCTACAAGCTTTCTGGTTAATAAATGTCAAGAGTACACACAGGCACAAGACATTTAAATTAAGCCTGTTATTTCTACTTATAATCAATCATTTCTTTTATATAAGTGTCAATCTTTGTGATGTGTACACTATTTCATAGAATTTAATACTATGTATAATGCATCACTTTTCAAATTCCAAGAAAGGCTTTCAAACTATTAACTAAATGCTAAGCTAACAACTATTTATCTTCCAAAACATGCCTGTTAGATATGCATCACCTAAACCGCCAAAAATTCTATACATTAAAGAGTACAAATGTCAACTGCACATTATAACTCTCAGAAAGCTTTACAAAAGATCTCTGTAATTATACCATCATAACATGTAAATTCTTATCACATTAGTCAATTTAAAAAGCAATGTGTTTCATCTCAAATAGTTGATACTTTTTAATAGCACACACAGTGTTTATTATCCTTTCAAGTGACCACATCCATGACAAATATTTTTTCTTGCATGAAGACTCACATGAGCAATTCTTCAAATTGAACTTATTTTCTTTGTTACCGACTGATCAGAATATTTCTAGCTAAAAATAAGGACTGCAAACTCCCATTTTATTAGTCTTTGGCACTAGTTCTTCCTGGAAGAAAAGTTAATTTTTCTGTCATCCCTGGTCTAATTTCTAATGAAAGAAATAGTAAAGATTTAATAAGAGGAAGGAAAGTAAGTGTCAGTAAGAAATGGAACTGAGTGGATTCTAGAAACCCATGGGAAACAAAATATATAAATATTTCTGAAAGGGGGAAAAGATTGTTACTGTGTGGTGTTCAACTGTGTACTCTGAACATATGCAAACGTAAAGGTTAAAACGGCCAACAGGGTGGAGAAAACAAGATTTAAAAGTAACTTGGGAAAAAAATAGGAGTGTGGGAAAATGAAAAATTTGGAAACGTCTTCTAATCTTATATAATGCCAAACAGAATAGCTCAGGGAGTATTTAGTGTGTAAGGAGAAAAGAATGCATCTCATTTTAAATTAAAGCACAGAATAACCTTTGGAACAGTACTATTGAATAATACAAAAGAAGTGGTTTATATAGTTTATAGCAGATTTAGAGTCAAACTGACAAAAAATATAGGATTATTCTATTATTAAGTCTATAATTCAGTGTTTTAACTGATGTTCATATTATATTAATAAAGTTTGCCTTTGTAGCTTAGGCATGATCTACACTTAAAAGTTAGGTTAACAGAGCTACAGTGAAAAGAACAGGAGTACTTGTGGCACATAGCTACAGTGCTCGCCTCACATCCTTGAGCACCATAATTAAGCCTACCTCTGGCTAAAAGACATGGATTATCAGTGCAACAGAAAAAGCACTTCCATCACTGTAGGAAGCGTCTGCACTATGATGTAGCTGTGTCACTATAGTGACCATAATATAGACATGGTTGTTAATTTGCCCAACTCTAATCAAATGAAAAACAAACAAGTATGTAAGTCACCAAGTCATCCAGGTTTCTCTAACAGAATTTCAGTCCAAGGAAAATATTTTTAGTTAGCTTTCTGTGTAAATTTAGGAAACTACATGTAGTCACTGTAAATTAACCTCAAAAGCACTGCACTTTTTAAAAAAATGAATGAAATTTAAATAAATTACATATTTAACAGACTGCTTTTTCCAAATAGATGAACAGATGTTGTTTGTTTTCGGGTTTTTTAAAACCAAGAAACAAACAAATAAAATCATCATCATCATCTAGCTCTTCCGAAGACCCACAGATCTCAAACACTTCACAGAGGAGGTCAGTATCACTATCCCCATTTTATAGAAATGAAGGCACAGAGAGTGGAAGTGACTTGCCCAGTGTCACCCAGCAGACCACTTGCAGAGCCAGAAATAGAGTGCAGGCCTTCTGAATCCAGTGCTGTATATTCTACACTGTGTTGCACAGTCTAGGTATATAATACACAGAGGCCTCTAGCCATACGCTAGAAGAAACCTTGAGAGGTCATCTAGTCCACCCCACCCCCATCCAAACCCTCCCTGGGTCCTGAGGCAGGATTAAGTATATTCACTAGACCATCCTTGACAGGTGTTTGTCTAATCTGTTCCTAATCTCCAATGACAGGGATTCCATAACCTTCCTAGGTAACCTGTTTCAGTACTTAACAATCCTCAGTTAGAAAACTTTTCCTAATATTTAACCTAAACCTCCCTTGCTTCCAAAACTAAGCTAATTACTATTTATTTACCCTTGTTGGACATGGAGAACAATTGATCACGACCCTCTTTATAACAGCCCTTAACATATTTGAAGACTGTTACCACGTCCCCCTTCAGTCTTCTCTTCTCTAGACTAAACATACTCAATTCTTTCAACCTTTCCTCATAGGTCAGGTTTTCTAAGCCTTTTATCATTTATGTTACTCTCCTCTGAACTCTTTTCAGTTGGTTCACATCTTTGTGTGGTGCCCAAAACTGGACATAGTGTTCCATCATAGACTTTACTAGTGTCAACTAGACTGGAACAGTTACATCCCATGTCTTAAACGACCCTCATGTTGATACACATCAGAATGACACTTGCCTTTTTCACAGGAGCATCACATTGTTGACTCACATTCAATCTGTGATCCACTATAACCCCTAGACTCTTTTCTGCAGTACTGCTGCCTAATCAGTTATTTCTATTTTTTATTTTTCTTTCCTAACTGAACTGGTCTTTATTGAATGTACTGATTTCAGACCAGTTCTCCAATTTATCAAGGTAATTCTGAATTCTTAATCCTGTCCTCCAAAGTGCTTGCAACGCCTCCCAACTTCGTGCTGTCCTCAAGGTTTATAAGCATACTCTCTCCATTCCATCATCCCAGTTGTTAATGCAAATATTGAATAGTACTGGACCCCACTTGATATGTCCTCCCAGTTTGACAGCAAACCATCGACAACTACAAAGTACAGTTTTTCAACCAGTTGTGCACCCAACTTACAGTAATTTGATCTTTCATATTTCCCCAGTTTGCTTATGAGATTATGATGCGGAACAGTGTCAAAACCTCACTAAAATCAAGATATATCACATCTATTGTCCCCCCCCCCCCATCCACTAGGCCACTTATCCTGTCAAAGAAGGAAATTAGATTAGTTTAGCATGATTTGTTTTTGACAAATCCTTCTTGGCTATTACTTATCACCTTATTATTCTCCAGTTTGGAACAAAATAATTGTTTAATTTGTTCCAGAATCTATCCAGGTGTTGAAGTAAGGCTACCTGGTCTATAATACCCTGGGTCCTCTTTTTTCTTATTTTTGAAGATAAATACTATAATTGCCTTCACCTTTCCACCACAAGCTCTCAAAGATATAATGCAATAATATTTTTTCATTTTCAGACTAAAATCATTTTTAGAATTAAAATTAAGGGCATCTTACTTACAATTTTAATTTCTGAATTTCTACCATTCCTATGGCTGTAACAATTAGACAAAACTAGACAATTCAATGTAAAAGCTAATTAGTTTATAGGTTAATATTTTTCCAGCTCCTTAAAACACACATTCCAATCCTGAATGACTTCACATGCTCAATTCCATTTTCCTTGAACAAACACTGCAGAATATGCATACCCTGATTTTTAAACAATATTTACATAAAACTCTGAGAGGAGGAGCTCTGGTTGCAGTAAGCAGCTCAGGCAGTTTCTTCTCTTTTGAGGCTGGCAGCAGTGGCTGCTCAAAGGTCATCTGAAGGACTGTTATTTAAAATTGGCTAATAGCCAGCAATGAAAATTTAAACGATCGTCCTTCTAAATGATCAACAGAATAAAAACATCAGCAAACAGCACAGGTAAGATACTGGGAATTTTATATATAAACAGTTTCTTCAGATTTAACCCTAAAAATAAGCCATTAGACTTTTGGATGCTCAAATAGGTACATAAATATATGCAGATTCCCATTTAGGTCTGGGTACCTATATATGTACTAACTTGAAGGGGAAAGGAGTCCAGGAGAGCTGGCTGTATTTCAAGGAATCCCTGTTGAGGTTACAGGGACAAACCATCCCGATGTGTCGAAAGAATAGTAAATATGGCAGGCGACCAGCTTGGCTTAATGGTGAAATCCTAGCGGATCTTAAACATAAAAAAGCTTACAAGAAGTGGAAAGTTGGACATATGACCAGGGAAGAGTATAAAAATATTGCTCGGGCATGTAGGAATGATATCAGGAGGGCCAAATCGCACCTGGAGCTGCAGCTAGCCAGAGATGTCAAGAGTAACAAGAAGGGTTTCTTCAGGTATGTTGGCAACAAGAAGAAAGCCAAGGAAAGTGTGGGCCCCTTACTGAATGAGGGAGGCAACCTAGTGACAGGTTTCAGAGGAACAGCCGTGTTAGTCTGTATTCGCAAAAAGAAAAGGAGTACTTGTGGCACCTTAGAGACTAACCAATTTATTTGAGCATGAGCTTTCGTGAAGTGAGCTGTAGCTCACAAAAGCTCATGCTCAAATAAATTGGTTAGTCTCTAAGGTGCCACAAGTACTCCTTTTCTTTTTGCGAACCTAGTGACAGAGGATGTGGAAAAAGCTAATGTACTCAATGCTTTTTTTGCCTCTGTTTTCACTAACAAGGACAGCTCCCAGACTGCTGCGCTGGGCATCACAAAATGGGGAAGAGACGGCCAGCCCTCTGGGGAGATAGAGGTGGTTAGGGACTATTTAGAAAAGCTGGACGTGCACAAGTCCATGGGGCCGGACGAGTTGCATCCGAGAGTGCTGAAGGAATTGGCGGCTGTGATTGCAGAGCCATTGGCCATTATCTTTGAAAACTCGTGGCGAACGGGGGAAGTCCCGGATGATTGGAAAAAGGCTAATGTAGTGCCAATCTTTAAAAAAGGGAAGAAGGAGGATCCTGGGAACTACAGGCCAGTCAGCCTCACCTCAGTCCCTGGAAAAATCATGGAGCAGGTCCTCAAAGAATCAATCCTGAAGCACTTGCATGAGAGGAAAGTGATCAGGAACAGCCAGCATGGATTCACCAAGGGAAGGTCATGCCTGACTAATCTAATCGCCTTTTATGATGAGATTACTGGTTCTGTGGATGAAGGGAAAGCAGTGGATGTATTGTTTCTTGACTTTAGCAAAGCTTTTGACACGGTCTCCCACAGTATTCTTGTCAGCAAGTTAAGGAAGTATGGGCTGGATGAATGTACTATAAGGTGGGTAGAAAGCTGGCTAGATTGTCGGGCTCAACGGGTAGTGATAAATGGCTCCATGTCTAGTTGGCAGCCGGTATCAAGTGGAGTGCCCCAAGGGTCGGTCCTGGGGCCGGTTTTGTTCAATATCTTCATAAATGATCTGGAGGATGGTGTGGATTGCACTCTCAGCAAATTTGCAGATGATACTAAACTGGGAGGAGTGGTAGATACGCTGGAGGGGAGGGATAGGATACAGAAGGACCTAGACAAATTGGAGGATTGGGCCAAAAGAAATCTGATGAGGTTCAATAAGGATAAGTGCAGGGTCCTGCACTTAGGACGGAAGAACCCAATGCACAGCTACAGACTAGGGACCAAATGGCTAGGCAGCAGTTCTGCGGAAAAGGACCTAGGGGTGACAGTGGACGAGAAGCTGGATAGGAGTCAGCAGTGTGCCCTTGTTGCCAAGAAGGCCAATGGCATTTTGGGATGTATAAGTAGGGGCATAGCGAGCAGATCGAGGGACGTGATCGTTCCCCTCTATTCGACATTGGTGAGGCCTCATCTGGAGTACTGTGTCCAGTTTTGGGCCCCACACTTCAAGAAGGATGTGGATAAATTGGAGAGAGTCCAGCGAAGGGCAACAAAAATGATTAGGGGTCTGGAACACATGAGTTATGAGGAGAGGCTGAGGGAGCTGGGATTGTTTAGCCTGCAGAAGAGAAGAATGAGGGGGGATTTGATAGCTGCTTTCAACTACCTGAAAGGGGGTTCCAAAGAGGATGGCTCTAGACTGTTCTCAATGGTAGCAGATGACAGAACGAGGAGTAATGGTCTCAAGTTGCAGTGGGGGAGGTTTAGATTGGATATTAGGAAAAACTTTTTCACCAGGAGGGTGGTGAAACACTGGAATGCGTTACCTAGGGAGGTGGTAGAATCTCCTTCCTTAGAGGTTTTTAAGGTCAGGCTTGACAAAGCCCTGGCTGGGATGATTTAACTAGGAATTGGTCCTGCTTCGAGCAGGGGGTTGGACTAGATGACCTTCTGGGGTCCCTTCCAACCCTGATATTCTATGATTCTATGTGCATTAAACCCAGGATTTAAATATTATTATGGGGCACACATAAACATATGTATTATGATGCATGTACAGAAAGCTACCAAAGGACATAACCTTGGCAGTGTTACATACTACAATAATTGCTTTCATATAATCCATACATTGATATTTAAATATTGGTATTTTCTTTACCTATATTTCCTTTGTTATGATTTTCTGAAATTTTTAGAAGTCTGCTTTTCAGACACCAGATGTAGCAAACAAATTAAAGTTTAGAAGGCAAAAAGCATAAGTTACCTTTATTCTAAAATTAAGTATGATTTATTCATTTATCATTAGCAACAACATTAAATATTACAGCTTTTTATAACTTTATAATTTCCCCAATACCTGTTGCTTTTACTATCAACTTCATTCCCACCATATAGTCTTTATGCACACACAAATATGCACATATCCCACAAACTATGTTACCCTACTACATACTGTGCTCTTTTTTTTTTTTAATCTATTATATTTTTGACAGGTTTTAGAATGAACAGAGTTTTCTGTATTAAACTGTACTTAAAAATTGAGATTAAATTTTGTCATAACATGTAATGGTTAAAAAATAAAATGCAGATGCCCCTTTAAATGTTTTAATAGCACTACATGGAATTAATTTAATCTATGCAGTTACTCTCTTGCAGTACAAAATTATTCATTTTTATGGAATCAAGTTTGCAATCCAAAACATGATCCAGAAAACACTCAAATGAGAGCAATGAATTTTATACTCTCTGCTTGTATTTTCATGATATCCCCAAAAGAAAGGCAAACACTCACCTCTCTCAATCAAGTTGGGATGTATCAGCTAAACTAGTCAGTTTTTCAATCACAAGTGCCTAAACTTGCTATAGTTTGACCTTAAAATTTTAAACCATACAGATGACGTAGATTAGTCCATAAAAATATTTTAAAAATTAACATTTCATAATTAAGAACTTAAAAGGCAATGCTAAATAGGTTATCCCCTATGTACATGCATTAAAAGACATCTTTAATTGCATGACCACATACTATCTTCCAAGTAATACAACCCAATTAAGAGAATTTATTTAACAACGCCCACCAGTGTGGTATCTAAATGTAACACATTGCTCCATGGTGGGATGTCATCAGCTCTAAGAGATTGAACTCAAGAAGTCTAGGTCTTTATTTTAAAAAAAAAGCCTCACTGTCTGAGCTAAAAGACTCAGTGGTTAGCTCAAAAACAGTAGCCGACTCATCGGTCTCTTTGTGGTCCAGCTACTAGAAGGGGCTGAAGAACCACACATGTAAGCACAGATTCTTCTACAAGGGCCTCTGTGAATTCCCATTAATGGGATTCAGCACCGCTAGTGGCGAGCTGCGGACTTGTATAGAAAAGCTACCATTACTGCCCGAACGGCTAATTAAACTGTTTTCTTTGAATAAACAGTTATGGTCTGTTTATTGGTAGTGATAGTTAGGTTAGTTGGGATTGTGGGCCTTGGACCCCCAGAGACTATGTCAGATTCCTAAAACGGTAAGGGGCTCAAAAAAAAAATGTACAGTCTTCCCTAAGACAGAAAAACATGTCCGGTGCCTTGTGTGCCTGGGAGAATCACACACAGTATCTTAGTGCACATGCTTTTATGCTTCAGACAAGGAAGGAGAGGCAGCTCAGGCTGCAAGTGCTTTTGGCTTTAGTAAGTCTCCAACTTGACCAGTCCAGTACTCAAGCAGGAGGTATGGGGTGCTTCTGTGCTGAAATCTTGGGTAGAGAGACCTGAGAGGCACCTAGCCACTCCTGCCGTGGCACCTCCCTCGATGCTGGGTTGGAGGTCCAGCTCTCCAAGGCTAGCACTTACAGCAGCTCAGCTTCCCATCCAGACCGTCTACCACCTCAAGTTCCATCTAGACAATCCATACTGTCAACCCGGTCTGACCTGGCACCAAAGACTCCTTTGGGAATTTAGGATTAACACCTGTTGATGCCATTACCAAAAGGCAGGCTTCCAGTCCTCCACATGACTTTGCTCCAGGGGAAAAAGAAGGAGAAGAGGAAGCATTCCAGCATACAGAGAGTGTCCAAGAAGCAGCAGTGGAATCATTCTCCTTCTCTGTCACTGCCATGTTTCTTCTGGTAACTCTTTACATGTGCAGACTTCACTTTCAGCACATACCCCTTCTTAGCTTGAGGCTCTGGTGTTGAGTTATATAGATACCTTACCAGAAGCATCAATTTCCCCTCTAATCAGGAAAATCCTGTTGAAATGGTTAGCTTTGCTTCCGCTGCTTGACTCTGTGCAGCAGGATTCATCACAAGCTTCAAAATGAAACATCTTTGGAAGAAGAGAAAGTTACTCGCCTTGTGCAGTAACTGAGGTTCTTCAAGGTGGTTGTTCCTGTGGGTACTCCACTTTAGGTTTCTTGGCACCCTGCACTTCTAATAGGAGATTTGTAGTAGCAGTGACCGGGTTGGCTGCGCACGCACGGCAGCCATCTCATGCCGCTCTGAGCAACTACCCTGCGTGAACAGCCAACTGTTCCCCAGTTCCTTCTCACTCCAGTGGATTGAGGTGAATCTCCGATGTACAGGGCCAACCATCTTCAAGAACCTCAGTTACTGCACAAGGTGAGTAACCTTCTCTTCTTCTTCAAGGAGTACCCCTGTGGGTGCTGCACTTTAGGTGACTGTAGAGCAGTGCCCCTCAATGGAGGGGAGAGGCTTCGGAGTTGATTTATGTACAGCGGAGAGGACCGATAGTCCAAATTGCATGTTGCAGCTGATTGTTATTCTAATGCATAGTGTTTGGTAAAGGTATGGGCTGATGCCCAGGCAGGTGCTTTACAAATGTCTGTGATGGGTACATTATTTAGAAATGCTACAGATATGGATAGTACCCATGTGGAGTGTGCGCGAAGTCCAGGGGGAGTTTGCATATTATGATTTTGGTAACATAATTGGATACATGTAGATATCCATTTAGATAGCCTCTGCTTGGAGATAGTTTGACCCTGAGAACGTTCTGTTGTCAACAGGCACAATCAATGATTTTCTAAACATTTTTGTTCTTTCTATATAGAATGCTAGCGCTCTGCGGATGTCCAGCATGTGGAGGGAGGCCTCTCTGCTGTCAGCATGAGGTTTGGGGAAAAATACGGGTAAGTAAATGGGCTGGTTGAGGTGGAAGGGAGAGGCAACCTTGGGTACGAACTTGGGATGTTGTCATAAGATTACTTTGTCTTTGAGGAATGTAGTATAAGGTGGGTGTGCCATTAGGGCACCAAGCTCTCCCACTCTTCTTGCTGATGTGATGGCCACAAGGAAGACAACCTTCATAGAGAGATACAACAGCGAGTATGTCAGTAGTGGTTCAAAGCATTTGCCTATGAGGGCATGGAGAATGAGATTGAGATCGCACATGGGGGTTGGGTCCTGTAATGTGAGATAAGTGTTCACTATGCCCTTGAGGAAGCGTTTAATCAGTGGGTGTGCAAAGATGCTTACTCCATCCACCTTAGAGTGGAAGGAGGTGATGGCCACTAGATGCACTCTGAGTGAGCTAGTAGATAAGTCCAATTGTTTTAGGGTCAATAGGTAGCCGAGAATTAGAGGCAGAGGGGCTAACTGTGGAGTAATCTGCTTGTTCTGGCACCAAATACAGAATCGTTTCCACTTGTGGGTGTATGTCTTTCGTGTGGTCAATCGCCAACTGTTCAGTAGCATGCCTTGCACTTCCTTCAAACAGTGAGCCTCAAGTCCTGTCATCCATGGATTAGCCAGACCTTGAGATGGAGTATCAAGATGTTGGGGTGACAAAGGCAACCTGCACCCTGTGCCAACAGATGAAGCACAAGGGGAAGGGTTCACGGTGGTCTCACCGCCACGTTTCAGGTATGGGAACCATGTTTGTTTGGGCCATGTTGGTGCGATAAGGATGACCCTGGACCTGTCTTGCCTGATCTTTTGGAGGACATGATGAAATAGAGGGATTGGGGGAAAGGCATACATTAGTGGGGCCTCCCATTTCATAAGGAAGGCATCTCTCAGGGAATTGTGGCCCAATCCGGCTCATGAGCAGTATTGCGGGCACTTGGCATTTTGTTTCATTCTAAAGAGATCTGTTGAGGGGAATCCCCATTGTCTGAATAGAGTTTTTATTATTACAGGATCCATTTTCCACTCGTGGGTCTGTGAAAAGTTCCTTCTTAGGTCGTCTGCTATTCCATTCTGGTGCCCAGGCAGGTAAGATGCAATGAGATCTATGTTGTTGGAGAGGCAACAGTGCCAGAGGCGGACTGCTTCTGAACAAAGGGGGTAAGCTCGGGCCCCTCCTTGGCAGTTTACATAAAACATAGTCGTCAAGTTGTCCGTAAGAATCTGTGCAGTCCTGTCATGGATCAGGGGGAGAAAGTGTTGGCAGGTGTTTCGGACTGCTCTTAAGAACTTAAGAACCACCATACGGGGTCAGAACAAAGGTCCATCTGGCCCAGTATCCTGTCTTCCGATATTGGCCAATGCCAGGTGCCCCAGACAGAATGAACAGAACTGGTAATCATCAAGTGATCCATCCTGTTGCCCAACCCCCGCTTCTGGCAATAGATTTTCTATTAAATCACGTAAGAACATTTTAGCTCATATTTTTTTTAAGTGAATTAGTGACAACAATACATTTTTAAAATTTGGCTGAGTAATATTTTGAGTAATATAAAAATATGCACAAAACCACAACATAATTATCAATAAGAACCAGACAACTGCCCCTTGAATCTCCTCTTTCCAATTGTAAAATTCCCATATATTACTGGTCACAGAGGCATCCTAAATGACCAATGTCAACTCAATGATGAAAAAAAACTGTATCCCTTATGACAGTAGGCTCCGGATGTGAGTAATGCTCCTATCATTAAGGGTAGGTCTTTACTACACAATTAACCTGGATGCATTGACACCCAGGTCTCAGCAACCAGATTAGCCTTGCCCAAGTACAAGCATTCCCACAACAAAGCCCTACTAACTTTACTGAGCCCTCACTGTTTCTGAACTTGCCAATTTATGTCTGAGGGCATAGCCCATGAGTCTTTGTGCTAAGACACTCTAGGATTTTTCCCATTCAATTCTGACAATACTGGGAGAACTTGTTTGTCCTTCAGGAGGAATTGTGGAAAGGGTATTGGAAGACTATCAGCACTGGAGTGATTTTGCATGTGTCCTCATCTCAGAATAAGCAGGGTCCAGCTTGACTTAAAGGAGAACCAGAGCCCTAACTTATACCTGCAGCCAAGTAAGATAGCCTGGGCTTAAAACACCTCCAAACCAGCGTCGGAGGTTTTTCTGTCTCGACAGTAGGGAGTCTTGGACTAAAACCTGGCTAAAACCTGCAGTGACCTTAAATGTCACATGTTGTCACCACAGCATCTAAAGCCAGTAACTAGCACTTTTAATTATCTTGCCAGGCACACCTAGAATTAGACATTAACAACAGTTATAATAACTAATAACTTTTTTAAAAAGTGTTGAAAAATTGGAAAGGATGCAGAAAAGAGCCATGAAAAATGATCCAACGGCTGGAAAAAAATGCCTTCTAGTGAGAGATTTAAAGAGCTCAATCTGTTGAGTTTATCAAAAAGGAGCTCATAAGGCAACTGGACTACAGGGAGAAAATACCATGCACTAAAAGGCTCTTTAATATAGTTCAGAAAGATATAACAAGATCCAATAGCTGGAAGCTGAAGCCAGACAAATTTAAACTAGAAATAAGACACACATTTTTAACAATGAGGGTGATTTGCCTTTCAAACACATTCTCAAGGGACGTGGCAGATACTCCATCTCTTGAGGTCTTCATATTAAGACTCGATGTCTTTTGAGAAGATGTGCTTTAGTTAAACAAGTTATTGTGCTCAGTACAAGGGTAACTGAGTGAAATTGTATGGGATGAATTATACAGGAAGTCAAATTAGATCTAAGAGTCCCTTCTGGCCATAAACTCTATGAATCTAGAATGCTAGGAAGCACCATCAACATTTACCAGTTATTGTTTGTACGTCATCTAGCATCAGCATTAGATGACAGAACTGCTGCTAGTTGGAGAAAGAAGAGACTTGTAAATGGGAAAGGTAAGGTAGGGAGTGGTAAAATAAAGAAAACAGGAGAGAAAAAGAAAAACAGAAGACAAAAGTGGAGAGGCAGAAACAACACGGGGGAGGGGTAACTATCCCACTATAACCACCACCACCACTAATGCTGCCTTCAGTGGAGCTTGTTCAATCTTAGGAAACAGATGGCAGGTCACCTGATGCAAGCTGAGACAAAAACTATTATGACCCTTAATTCCTTTGCAGATTGCTGTCCCTTTTTGCCAAATTTCTGAAGTGAAACCTAAGTATGTGTGGTTGTGTGTCTAAAGGTCAGAGTGCACCAAAATTCACTAAGTGACTCATTATTCACAAGTCCTGTAAATTTACCAAAATAGTTTGGAAGAAGTTTCTGAAAATGGCTCCCTGAACAACAGCCAAACCAAAGAATATGAAAAAACTTTCACAAGCATCCCATGGCAATACTTCAGTCAACTGCAAAATACCAAGATGAAATATATACAGTGCAGTAAATCTTAATTCTAGTACTGTTAGCTGCCAAAAAACAACAGCTTTCACGGTAAAATTTAATTTAGCATCAAAAAACAAAATTATGTTTGATTAATCAATGTGCCTCCTACACACTAATTAATCATATCTATAGTCACATGTAAATTCAGTATTATTTATAATAGTTATTACAAATATCCTTTACCTTGTTGGCCTACATTTGTTTAGCTGATTAACTCTTCAACCATCTGAATACCTCATGGCAGAACATTCAGAGAACAGGCTCTAACGTTCACTTCAGATGCATCCAGCTGTTTCTGATGTAAAACAGGGCTGTACAAAAATAATACCATTCTGACAATGCCAAAGTTATTCTGTTCAAGTGTTCTAGATAAGCAACTGGAGGCATGTCACTAACTCCAAATAGCTAATAAATTTTAAAATACATAGGACCTGATTTTCAGAGCTGCTGAGCCCCAACAGTTGCTGCTGACAGCAAATGGAGCTGCAAGTGCTCAGTTCCTCTAGGGGAAAAAAAGCCATAAACTTTTCCATGAAAAGATAGTAGATGGGTTATTGTGCATATATTATAAACCACATCAAACCTTTTAATAAGCGCTTTTTGTGAGATAGGCAGTAACATGCTTTACTGAACACTAGAAATAGTATAAAACAAACACATCCAATGACCATTTCCAATAAAGCAGAGACTACATCTTTTACATTACTTTGTTACTAATTCTACATTAAAAACAACGGAAATCAGCGTTAGCTAGATATGTATTCTAAATTCTAACTTTAAAATGATCAAAAATTGTCACTTTTACTGTGATCTCTTATTTTCTGATTACTGCAATTTATCATATGTTGACTAAATTGGCCATGGCGACTGTTACAAGGATGTTGGTTCTATGATGAGGTGGGTGGAATAGTTTAGGACTCACACTAGATCATATCTAGGTTCAGTAACTTGAGAACATAAAACATAAGTAGTCTATCTTCTGACAAATGTAGAGGAAGAACCAATGTCATGGTCTATTCCGCGAACACACAACATATAATTCTAAGACGTTATAGTACTCTGCAAAATCTAAATAGTCATATCAAGAAAGTGATTAAGTTGTAAAGAAAAAGTTATTGCACTATTCATAACTAAAATTGATGCATAAATACTCTTCTGTTCCTCACTTTCCCAACCTGTAAAACTGAGTTAATTATACTTACCCTTCTTTATAAAATGCTTTGAGATCTGTGTAGAAAAGCATTTTAAGAGGGAGGTATTATTAAATATTGAAAAATTCAGACTTCCTTTCTTTCACTACTAATTTAAAAATTTAACAAAGTTTTATAAAGAGATAAATAACAGCTACCACTACACTCCAGTAATGAATAAATATATTTATCTTTAAAACCAACATTAACATGTGGGCCTTCTATTGGAAATAGAAACCAGATGAAAACCTGGCTTCTGGTGCCATCAGTTGGAGGCAGGAAGTGCTTTCTCTCATACTCCAGTCACTATTCACTTAGAAACAACATGTTAACATTAGGGCTGTTGATAAATTGCTGTTAACTCAAAAAAATTAATCAAAATTTAAAAAATTTATCGTGATTAATTGCAGTTTTAATTGCACTGTTAAACAATAAAATACCAATTGAAATTAAATATTTTATATCTTTTTCTACATTTTCATATTCATTGTATTCTGCGTTGTAACTGAAATCAAAGTGTATATTTATTATAAATATTTGCATTGTAAAAATTAAATAGTATTGTTCAATTCAACTCATACAAGTACAAAGCAGTCTCTGTCGTGAAAGTGCAATTTATAAATGTAATTTTTTTTTACATAACTGCACTCAAAAACAAAACAATTTAAAACTTCAGAGCCCACAAATCCATGCAGTCCTACGTCTTGTTCAGCCAATCACTAAGATAAACAAGTTTGTTTACATTTACAGGAGATAATGCTGCCCTCTTCTTATTTACAATGTCACCAGAAAGTGAAAACAGGTACTGTATTTGCAGAACACCTTTGTAGTCAGCACTGCAAGGTATTTACATGCCAGATATGCTAAACATTCGTATGCCCCTTCAGGCTTCAATCACCATTCCAGAGAACACACTTCCATACGGATGACACTTGTTAAAAAAATAATGCTGTTATAAAGGGAAGGGTAATCACCTTTCTGTATACAGTGCTATAAAATCCCTCCTGGCCAGAGGCAAAATCCTTTCACCTGTAAAGGGTTAAGAAGCTAAGGTAACCTCGCTGGCACCTGACCCAAAATGACCAATGAGGGGACAAGATACTTTCAAATCTCGAGGGTGAAGGGAAAAGGTTTTTGTCTGTCTGTGTGATACCTTTGCTAGGAACAGATCAAGGATGCGAGCCTTCCAACTCCTGTAAAGTTAGTAAGTAATCTAGCTAGAAAATGTGTTAGGTTTTCTTTGTTTTGGCTCGTAAATTCGCTGTGCTGGAGGAAATGTGTATTCCCGTTTTTCTGTCTTTTTGTAACTTAAGGTTTTGCCTAGAGGGATTCTCTATGTTTTGAATTTGACTGCCTGTAAGATTATCTTCCATTCTGATGTTACAGAGTGGTTCTCTTATCTGTTTTTGTTCTTCTAATAAAGTTCTGATTCTTAAGAATCTGATTGGGTTTTTTGGGTCTTAAAAATCGAAAGGGTTTGTGCTCATCTTGTTTATTCTCAAGCCTCCCCAGGATAGGGGGTGTAAGGGCTTGGGGGCATATTTTGGGGGAAGACATCTCCAAGTGGTCTCTTCCCAGATTCTTTATTAAATCGCTTGGTGGTGGCAGCGTACCAGGTTTTTAACCTAAGCTGGTTCCCAAAGCAAGAAAGAAATCTGTGCCTTGGGGAAGTTTTAACCTAAGCTGGTAAGAATAAGCTTAGGGGGTCTTTCATGCAGGTCCCCACACCTGTACCCTAGAGACCAGAGTGGGAAAGGAACTGTGACAAATGTGTTAATTAAATTTGTGACTGAACTCCTTGGGGGAGAATTGTACATCCCCTGCTCTGTTTTATCCGCATTCTGCCATATATTTCATGTTATAGCAATCTTGGATGATGACCCAGCATGTTGATCATTTTAAGAACACTTTCACTGCAGATTTGACAAAACGCAAAGAATGTACCAACGTGAGATTTCTAAAGATAGCTACAGCACTCGACCCAAGGTTTAAGAATCTGAAGTGCCTTCTAAAATCTGAGAGGGACGAGACGTGGAGTATGCTTTCAGAAGTCTTAAAAGAGCAACACTCCCAGGGGGAAACTACAGAACTTGAACCACCAAAAGAGAAAAACAACCTTCTGCTGGTGGCATCTGACTCAGATCATAGAATCATAGAATATCAGGGTTGGAAGGGACCCCAGAAGGTCATCTAGTCCAACCCCCTGCTCGAAGCAGGACCAATCCCCAGTTAAATCATCCCAGCCAGGGCTTTGTCAAGCCTGACTTTAAAAATCTCTAAGGAAGGAGATTCTACCACCTCCCTAGGTAACGCATTCCAGTGTTTCACCACCCTCATAGTGAAAAAGTTTTTCCTAATATCCAATCTAAACCTCCCCCAATGCAACTTGAGACCATTACTCCTCGTTCTGTCATCTGCTACCATTGAGAACAGTCTAGAGCCATCCTCTTTGGAACCCCCTTTCAGGTAGTTGAAAGCAGCTATCAAATCCCCCCTCATTCTTCTCTTCTGCAGGCTAAACAATCCCAGCTCCCTCAGCCTCTCCTCATAACTCATGTGTTCCAGACCCCTAATCATTTTTGTTGCCCTTCGCTGGACTCTCTCCAATTTATCCACATCCTTCTTGAAGTGTGGGGCCCAAAACTGGACACAGTACTCCAGATGAGGCCTCACCAATATCGAACAGAGGGGAACGATCACGTCCCTCGATCTGCTCGCTATGCCCCTACTTATACATCCCAAAATGCCATTGGCCTTCTTGGCAACAAGGGCACACTGCTGACTCATATCCAGCTTCTCGTCCACTGTCACCCCTAGGTCCTTTTCCGCAGAACTGCTGCCTAGCCATTCGGTCCCTAGTCTGTAGCTGTGCATTGGGTTCTTCCGTCCTAAGTGCAGGACCCTGCACTTATTCTTATTGAACCTCATCAGATTTCTTTTGGCCCAATCCTCCAATTTGTCTAGGTCCCTCTGTATCCTATCCCTCCCCTCCAGCGTATCTACCACTCCTCCCAGTTTAGTATCATCCGCAAATTTCCTCAGAGTGCAATCTACACCATCCTCCAGATCATTAATGAAGATATTGAACAAAACCGGCCCCAGGACCGACCCCTGGGGCACTCCACTTGACACCGGCTGCCAACTAGACATGGAGCCATTGATCACCACCCGTTGAGCCCGACAATCTAGCCAGCTTTCTACCCACCTTATAGTACATTCATCCAGCCCATACTTCCTTAACATGCTGACAAGAATACTGTGGGAGACCGTGTCAAAAGCTTTGCTAAAGTCAAGAAACAATACATCCACTGCTTTCCCTTCATCCACAGAACCAGTAATCTCATCATAAAAGGCGATTAGATTAGTCAGGCATGACCTTCCCTTGGTGAATCCATGCTGGCTGTTCCTGATCACTTTCCTCTCATGCAAGTGCTTCAGGATTGATTCTTTGAGGACCTGCTCCATGATTTTTCCAGGGACTGAGGTGAGGCTGACTGGCCTGTAGTTCCCAGGATCCTCCTTCTTCCCTTTTTTAAAGATTGGCACTGCATTAGCCTTTTTCCAGTCATCCGGGACTTCCCCCGTTCGCCACGAGTTTTCAAAGATAATGGCCAATGGCTCTGCAATCACAGCCGCCAATTCCTTCAGCACTCTCGGATGCAACTCGTCCGGCCCCATGGACTTGTGCACGTCCAGCTTTTCTAAATAGTCCCTAACCACCTCTATCTCCCCAGAGGGCTGGCCGTCTCTTCCCCATTTTGTGATGCCCAGCGCAGCAGTCTGGGAGCTGACCTTGTTAGTGAAGACAGAGGCAAAAAAAGCATTGAGTACATTAGCTTTTTCCACATCCTCTGTCACTAGGTTGCCTCCCTCATTCAGTAAGGGGCCCACACTTTCCTTGGCTTTCTTCTTGTTGCCAACATACCTGAAGAAACCCTTCTTGTTACTCGACATCTCTGGCTAGCTGCAGCTCCAGGTGCGATTTGGCCCTCCTGATATCATTCCTACATGCCCGAGCAATATTTTTATACTCTTCCCTGGTCATATGTCCAACCTTCCACTTCTTGTAAGCTTCTTTTTTATGTTTAAGATCCGCTAGGATTTCACCGTTAAGCCAAGCTGGTCGCCTGCCATATTTACTATTCTTTCGACTCATCGGGATGGTTTGTCCCTGTAACCTCAACAGGAATTCCTTGAAATACAGCCAGCTCTCCTGGACTCCTTTCCCCTTCATGTTAGTCCCCCAGGGGATTATGAAAATGAATAATGAAATGAATGAATAATGAAAATGAACATGCGTAAGTCTCCACTGTTCTGGATTGTTATTGAGCAGAATCCATCATCAGCACAGACGCATGTTCTCTGGAATGGTGGCTGAAGCATGAAGGGACATATGAATCTTTAGGGCATTTTGGCATATAAATGTCTTGTGACACTGACTACAACAGTGCCATGTGAACACTTGTTCTCACTTTCAGGTGACATTGTGAACAAGAAGTAGGCAGCACTATCTCCTGAAAATGTAAACAAACTTGTTTGTCTAAGTGATTGGCTGAACAAGAAGTAGGACTGAGTAGACTTGTAGGCTCTACAATTTTACATTGTTTTATTTTTGAATGCAGGTTTTTTGTACACAATTCTATATTTGTAAGTTCAACTTTCATGATAAAGAGATTGCACTACAGTACGTGTATTAGGTGAATTGAAAAATAGTATTCCTTTTGTATTTTTACAGTACAAATGCTTGTAATCAAAAATAAATATGAAGTGAGCACTGTACACTTTGAGTTCAATTACAACACAGAATACACCTCTACCCCAATATAACGCGGTCCTTGGAAGACAAAAAAACTCAACGCATTATAGGTGAGATCGAGTTATATCGAACTTCCTTTGGTACCCCCCGTTCCTTGTTCCCTGACCACCCCCTCCAGAGACCCTCATCCTTAATCACCCCCAGGACCTCACCCGCTACCCAACCCCCCTGGCTCCCTGTCATCTGAGTGCTGCGACACCTATCCACACCTCCCAACCCCTGACAGACACTCACTGTCAGTGGCAGGAAGCGGAGCAACAGGGCCCCAGCCCGCTCCACTCCACCACCTCCAAGCCGCGGCACTCCGCTTTACACCGCCCGTGAGTGTGGGGAGGTTGGAGAAAGGACACCCCGCACACTCACCTGTGGCAGGAAGCGGAGCGATGCAGCCCCAGCCCGCTCCACTCCGCCATCTCCCAGCTGCGGCACTCCGCTTCCCACTGACGGTGAGCGCAGGGAGGTTGGGGAAAGGACACCCACCGTAGTCATCTGCAGCGGGAAGTGGAGCGCTGTGGCTGGGAGCTGGCAGAGTGGAGCAGGCTGGGGCCGGGCTACTCCGCTTCCCGCCGCCGGTGAGTGCAGGGAGGTTGGGGAAAGGACACCCTCCGCACTCACCGGTGGCGGGAAGCGGAGCGATGCGGCCCCAGCCTGCTCCACTTTCCACTTTCCTTGCCCCAGCCATGTCGTTGGGGGGGCAGGTTGGGGGGTCCCGCACTCACCTGCAGCGGTAAGCAGAGAGCCGTGGCTGGGAGTTGGCGGAGTGGAGTCAGCTGGGGCCAGGCTGCTCCGCTTCCAACGCTGACGGTGACTGCAGGGGGGATCCCTTCCCCCAAGCTCCCTCCCCCCAGTGACACAGCTAGGGCCAGAGTGAGGGAAGCGTAGCGGGCTGCTCCCGGCCCCCCACTAATCCCCCGGGCCACTCTGGGACTGCGGGGCCTGCAAAAGTGCCCCCCCAGAACTCTTGCCTCCCAGACCCTGGGGGTGGGGGGAGCCCCTGACCGCCCCCAAGACCCTCTGCCCCTTATCCAACCCCTCAGCCCCAGACCGGCCCCCTTAACACGCAGCTCAGAGCAGCATGTCAGAGCTTCACCGCGTTGTATGCGAACCCCAGTTATATCGGGTCACGTTATATCGGGGTAGAGGTATACAATATATTTGTAAATGTTGAAAACACCAAAAATATTTAAATAAACGGTATTCTATAATTAACAGTGCAACAGCCCTAACAAACAAACATGAAAAAAAGCATGAACAAAAGTCCTAATTAACATGAAAAAAAGCAAACAAGATTCCTAATTAATACAATGTGGTTTGGAGGAATGGGGAAAGGCAGATTGAGAAAATATGAGAGGGATAATCAATATTGGTGTCATATCTAATTTACAGGAAAGAATAAAATGTCCTCCTCTCTCCCCCCAAATTGGGACCCAATACAAAAACCTGAGCTCTACGCTGCACAACCCATATAGCAAAGAAACACCCATGCAGCAGAAAGGCAAACTTTATTTGCAAAGGCAGCATTCCATTCTACGAAGAGGATGCATAACAGAAACATAATGTCATAAATGTAAAGGGAAGGGTAAACCCCTTTAAAATCCCTCCTGGCCAGAGGAAAAATCCTCTCACCTGTAAGGGTTAAGAAGCTAAAGGTAACCTCTCTGGCACCTCACCAAAATGACCAATGAGGAGACAAGATACTTTCAAAAGCTGGGAGGAGGGAGAGAAACAAAGGGTCTGTGTCTGTCTATATGCTGCTTTTGCCGGGGATAGACCAGGAATGGAGTCTTAGAACTTTTAGTAAGTAATCTAGCTAGGTACGTGTTAAACTATGATTTCTTTAAATGGCTGAGAAAAGAATTGTGCTGAACAGAATGACTATTTCTGTCTGTGTGTCTTTTTTGTAACTTAAGGTTTTGCCTAGAGGGATTCTCTATGTTTTGAATCTAATTACCCTTTAAAGTATCTACCATCCTGATTTTACAGGGGTGATTCCTTTACTTCTATCTACTTCTATTGCTATTAAAAGTCTTCTTGTAAGAAAACTGAATGCTTTTTCATTGTTCTCAGATCCAAGGGTTTGGGTCTGTGGTCACCTATGCAAATTGGTGAGGATTTTTACCAAACCTTCCCCAGGAAGTGGGGTGCAAGGGTTGGGAGGATTTTGGGGGGTAAGACGTGTCCAAACTACGTTTCCCAGTAAACCCAGTTAGAGTTTGGTGGTGGCAGTGGATATTCCAAGGACAAAGGATAAAATTAATTTGTACCTTGGGAAAGTTTTAACCTAAGCTGGTAAAAGTAAGCTTAGGAGGTTTTCATGCAGGTCCCCACATCTGTACCCTAGAGTTCAGAGTGGGGGAGGAACTTGGACACATAATCAACCATCAAATGGCGGGGCGGTGTGGGGGGGAGGATATTCTGAGTCTTACACCCTTCATTGACAATAGAAATAATTCAGTGGGAATGAAATAATTTTAAGACTCTTTTCTTTACTGAAATCCCCAAAACAGTGAGTCAATCTGAAAGTCTACTAAGGGCAGTTACTAATCCGTCCTGTAACTTTGATGTTTTTCAAGATGTGTTGTACATGTCCACTCCACTTCAGGCATTTGCACACCCAATGAACCAGTGTTGGAGATTCACCAGTCAAGAGTTTTTTTTCTTTAGTGGTATTAGTTAGGGTGCCTCATGCTGCTGCACAATGGTATAAAGTAGCAATTCTCAAACTGGGGTCTTCCAGGGGATCCGCAAGTCATGCGTGGGGCTGCTAGCCCCACTGATCAACTCCTCCCTCTCCCTCCCAGTGCCTCCTGCATGCCGCAGAACAGCTCTTCAGTGGCGTGCAGAAGGCACTGGGAGGGATGGGGAGGAGCGGGGACGGGGCATGCTCAGGGAAGGGGGAGAAAAGAGATGGGGAATAGGAGGGGCAGGAAGAGGTGGGGAAGGGCCTGGGACTGAACGGTGGTTGAACATCCCCAGGGAAAAATTAGAAGTCAACTTGGGGGTCCATGAAAAAATTTAAAATCAAAATTTAAATAATTTTTAATCAGACAGAATCCATAACAGAGAGAAAGGAGAGTGGGCTGAGGAATAGACACGTGCAACACATCTCAAAGAACAGTTACAGGTCAGATTAGTAACTATTTTTTCCTTCTTTAAGTGATTGCACATGTCCACCATTCTACTTCAGGTGGCTCACAAGCAGTTCAAACCAGAGGCAGGATCAGAGTCAACCTGAAAATGACTGAAAGACTACACATCCAAATTTAGCACTGTCTCTGGAATGCTGAGATATGACATAATACGTCGTAAAGGTATGACCCTACAGTTCATACCTGCTGCAGTTGCTTGAGATCTTGTCGAGCGTGCTGTCATCTTGCTTGACAGGGTTATACTGACAACATCATGGCACATGCATATGCAGGAGGAAGTCCATGACAAGATCCTCTGTGTCTAAACTGGAAGGCCCTTCATCCTCTCTGCAACTGCCACAAATAGTTGAGATGAGGCGTAAAACAATCTGGTCCTGTTCAAGTAAAAAGTTAATGCCTTTTCCGACATCTAAGGTGTGGAGTCTTTCCTCAGCCTTATTAGAATGAGGCTTAGGAAACAAAGGTGATAAGTTGATTCTGGTGGAACTCCAGTACTACATTAATCAAAAATTTTGGATGCAGGCGTAAGTATACTTTGTCCTTATGGAAGTCTGTGTATGGACGCTCATAACTCCCCCAACTCTCCTCGGATAGGTAATTGCTCGCAAAAACACTACTTTCATAGATAGATGCAGTACAGAGCAAACAGCCACTGGTTCAAAGGGAGGACCCATCAACTTGGATAACACAAGCCAAGGACAGGATCTGCCACCTAGGGATATAATCTGTCCAGGCTCCTTGAGAGCCTAATTGACAAGGGATTGGAGAATAGTGAATGACTCTCAACTGAAGGATGGAAAGAGGAGACTAACCTACTATACCTTGGGGGAGCATCTTGTAACCCCCATATTCTTCATTTACATATAATTGTGATATTGCATATAAAGCATGCCATATGAGGTATCGGAGGAAAGATTATGATCCGCTGAAAGTCATTTTTCTATCCATATATATCAATGTATATGAAGTTATGAGAATTGTGTTGTATGCTTGTCACTAAAACATGGTATAAGTTGGGGAATCAGCCAGATATTAGCTCCCCAAGAGGCAACAGCAAGGAAAGTAACCAACGCCTGGATGGGGTGTCAAACAACCCATCAGCCGCCATTGTCCAGCAAGGAAGCTACAATTCAGTGACTCATCTGCATGAGGCCACACCAGGGGAATTGCTCAACCTTCCCTGGAGACTCAGCAATGCCCCCCAGACATGCCTGGACTTGTGTTCCCCAAGCACATGGGACTGAAGGTATAAAATAGAATACAGCAGCTCCATGCTTGGCCTTTCTCCTGCCCCCACCTATGCTACAAGTAACCAAGGCACTCAGAAGAAGACTGAAGACTCCAACAGAGGATGGCGGTCCAGGTTTAAGGGACAAACCTGTATATTAAGGACTACAATATCCAATGGGGTGAGAAAAACTGCTTAATCTAGATGCTGCCCAGTCTAATAGGGTTGAGAGTTTAGACTGCATGCTTATATTTTCTTTTCTTTCAGTAACTAACTGACTTTTTGTCCATTACTTATAATCACTTAAAATCTCTCTCTTGTAGTAAATAAATTTGTTTAACTGTCTATCTTTACCAGTGAGTTTGCCTGAAGTATTTGGTAATTTGCTCAGGTTTGCAAAGGTTGGTGTACGTCCACTTTCCATTAATGAAGTGGTTAACCAATTAATAAATCTGCACTGCCCATCTTGAGCAGTGCAAAACAGTATATTCCTGAGGTACAGTGCTGGGAGGGATTTGGTTCTGGTGCCTTTCTCTGTGTGATTCATGAGTGGCTCTGGGAGCATTCATACAATTTAGCTGGCTGTGGGTCTCCACATTCAGTTGTACTGAGTGATAACAGTGCCTGTTGTGGCTTGCTACTTGTCACTAGCAAGGCATTGAGAGAGACAGCCCAGGCTGGAGAGAGTTAAGGGGGTTCAGCAGTCCCATAGTCCCAGGCTGCACCCCAGGGATCCCATTGAGGTAACTCTCAGGTGAGCCCTGACTGACTCAACAGATAGGCCTTGTTGTTTCAGATGGAACAAATAATCCAGAACATGCTTTATAAAAGCCTGGACAGGCAAAATATCTTTTCTCTGAGACCATGAGGAGAATGGCTTCCACTTTAATAGGCAAGTCTGTCTTCTAGTAGAAGGCTTTCTGCTGTTCAGGAGAACATTTTTCCACATTCTCTCAACAGACTGCCTTCTGAGGCATTAACCACAGAGCAGCCAGGCCATGAGAAAAAGAACATCTGAGTTGGTGTGAAGCAGGCAACTGTGGCCATGGAGATCAGGTCCAGTTCTGGAGAAAATGTCAAGGGAGGCCTGCTGGAGAGGGTCTGCAGAGTAGAGAAACAAAGCTGACGAGGCCATGCTAGTGCTATGAGGACTGACTGATCCTGAGAAATAGTCTGGGAAAGCACATAACAGGATGGCAAGGACACAGTAGTTTGTCTTGCCAGGCCAGTCAGTGAGAGATCCCTGACTGTGACCTGCTCTTCAGTAGAAGAGTTGGCACTTCCTGTTGTGGAATGCCACAAACAGGTAAGCAAACAGTAAAGGAACTTCCCAATGCCTGGAAAATGAGTATTAATATATCTGGCTTGAGAGACCAGTCATGATCTCTGCTGAAAGATTTGCTCAAGCAATCTGCCAAACTGCCCTGAATCCCCAACAAGTGTGATGCTTTGCGGTGAATGGTCTAGGTGATACAAAACTCCCAAAGCTGTATCACGTCTTGACAAGCAATCTTACCTTGCCCCTCCTTGTCTATTCATGTAGTTGTAGAATATTGCTGCTGTGTTGTCCCTGTGGACATGTAGAGTCCTTGATGTCCACTTTCCTTGATGTCTGGGAAGGAAGCCTAACATGCCAGATGAATGGCCCTCAACTCCCATAGTTTTATGTGGAGAGCTCAATCTTGATGTGACCAGAGATGTTGAGTCCTCAGGTTCACTAGCCACCTAACCTAGAGAAGAAGCATCTGTTATCAGCGTCAGTGTGCGTATCTGAAGGGCCAGGGGAACTGCCATACACACATTGGTTGGATCCATCCACCACACCAAGGAAGTTAGCACTCCTGCGGGCACTCAAACCAGCATGGCTAGTGGGGGGCGAGTTGGGGAGTATACTAAGCTTACCCAGCTCTGAAATACCCTGAGATGAAGTCTGGCACACCAAATCACATACATACAGGAAATCACATGCCCCAGAAGTATCAGATAGGTCTTCCCATCATTCAGGATGGACTTTTTAGGTCTGAAGAAATGGCTAACATTGTCCGAAATCTGGTTTGAGACAGGAAAACCCCAGTTAACATAGAAACCAGGCCCACTCCTATTAATTCTATCTTCTGAACTGGGGGAGAAAACTGACTTGTCCTTGTTGATCAGGAGACCTAGAACTTTGAAAAGGGACCAGATATTGTCCACACTGCATCCTACATGTCTCCTGGACCAACACCTTACCAGCCAGTTGTCCAGGTACAGAAATACCTGTATTCCTGTGTTCCCTTAGAAACCAGTCGCCACCACCATGCATTTTGTAAACACTCTCAGGGCCAAAGGAAAGGATTATCAACTGACAATGGATATTGTTGACCAGAAATCTTAGGAATCTCCCATGGTTTTGTGGTTTCAGCCACATGAAAATATGCATCCCTGAAGCTGAGGGCAAGATCACCAGCATCCAGGAATGGGATAATGGAGGCTAAGATGACCATGCAAGACCTTATTTTCTTTATACATTTGTTCAGCTCTCACAGGTCTAGTATGAGTCTGAGACCTTCCTTTGCCTTTGGAATCACGAAGTAGCATGAATAAAACACTTTGCCCCAGTAGAGAGGAAGACCCTCCTCTATGGGTCCCAAATGGAGAAAAGACTGGACATTCTGAAGGACGACAGCCTTTTGAGAGTGGTCTCTGAAGAGAGATGGAGAAGAGGGGTGGGAGGGCAGGACTGAAATAAACTAAAGGATGTATCCCAGTTCTGCAGTGCCTAGAACCTATTGATCTGCAGTAATATGGGCCAAGCAAATAGGAAGTGGGATAACCTGTTGGGAAAGGTTAACCTGGGATAACCGATTGGGAAAGTGGGATAACCTGTTGGGAAAGGAGAAATTGGCATAATTCAGACTGGTAAACTGCCCTCAACCATAGCCCTCGAGTCCTTAAGTCTGTGAAGTTTCTCATCAGTCTGTTGCAAGAAACAAGTTGGACCCTCAAAGGGGAGATCCTGTATCATCTGCTGGACCTCCTGTGGAAGACCCAACAACTAAAGCCAAAAGCATCTACACATCGTTATTGTGGATGTCATGGTGCTAGCTGCCAAATCTGTCCTATCCAATGCAGCCTGAAGAGAGGTCCTAGCCACCAGCTTGCCTTTTTCCAGTACTGCCTGAAACACCTACCAGGCATCCTCTGGCTACTTCTCCATGAACAAGGACATTGTCCCAGAGGGAGAAATTGTATCTAGCCAGTAAGGCTTGCTATTTCACAATACAATAGTGCAGGCCAGCAGTAGAATACATCTTTCTACTGAAAAGTTCTAATCTCTTTGCTGCCTTTGCCTTTGGGGTAGAAGAAGAAAGTCCTTTATGCTTCCTTTCATTTACTGCCAAAACCAAGGAACGTAGAGAGGGATGAGTGTAGAAATGTTCCAGCCCCTGGGAGGGAATGTGGTACCTCTGCTCGGTCTTCTTAGCTGTTGGCAACAAAGACAGTGTCTTTCTTGGCACCAATGTGGCCTCATTAATAGGAAGAGCCACATGAGAAGGTCCTGCCAATCACAATACATCCACCAGACTATGGGAGCACTATTCGATCACCTCAACATTGACGTCCAGAAAGGAAGCATCCCTCTTTAACAGGTTCTGTTATGCCATATAGTTGTCCAGAAGAGGGGGAACACCCCAGACATCACCGCCTCACCCAGTGATGAAGAGGAGAAGTGCAAAGGGGGCTGAAATGGAGTCTCTTGAACCTCCTCTGTGGAAGGCTCTGGCAGGTAAGGTTGCTCGAATTCAGTACCGACCTCAGTACCACGGGTAACTTCTTGTGTCTCTGCCCAAGAGCTGCACTGGTATCTGCTTGGAAATTGGGAGGGAAGAGGAACCGGGGAGGATATGGTGAGACAAGACCTCCCACAGGTTCCAGTATGGCCACTGATAAGCCATGAAGCTCCAACATCTACTGGCTCATGGATCTGGGTCTCTGGACCACTGTGGGACCTCTGTACCAGGAACACAGTCCTCTCGATGAAGGTGAGTGATGCCTTCTATCCTGTCGAGAGGCACAGAAGCAACGTATGACTCCAAGGAAGAACCTGAGTCACCTGACCAGGGAAGCATGGTACCACACAGTACTGAGGACCAGAGCTGTGTTTCTTGTAATGTAATTCCAGGGACAGCATGTTGGGCTTGCCTCTAGATGGCACCAGGCAAGGAGACATGGGACAGTCTGAACATGGCCACAGTACCAGTAGTTGGATTGTACTTGCAGGTAAGGCCAACAAAGATTGCATATCAACCAGTACCAGACAAGTCGTATCCTGAACTGCTGGAGAACTCGGTACTGAGAGGCGGAGGAGACTCCACTACACAGCATATGTCTCCAGCATTGTAAGAACCAACAAGTTCCCCTTGTTGTTTATGTGTTTATGCTTTTTTCTCGGTAATGGGGAAGGTGAGGGGCACGGAGTCTCCGCAATGTCCACAGGGGCACTTCTGACTGACATAGAAATGCTTGGTGCCCAACCCAAGAAGGAAGGCTCTGAGGACAGATCCAAGGCAGCCTCCATGAGGAGGTGACACAGTCTCACCATTCTGTCCTTCTGAATCTGGGGCTTGAAGTCTTTACAGATCTCACACCTATCGCAGACGTGGCTCTCCTTGAGGCATTGCAGATATCTTGAGTGAGGATCACTCACTGGCATAGACTTCTTACAACTCAAAGCCCGGAGACCAAGGCATGCCCCCGTACCAAGAGTTGGCACCCAGAATACCCAGGAGCCAACATTCTTAAGTAACACAAAAACAGAACAAGAAATGAAGCTTATTGTAAAGCTCATCATTGCCGTAAATTAACTATGACAAATACACTAACTATATATGAAAAAAGAAAGGGAAGACTCTTGCTCAGCAAGTCAACACGCTCCTGCTACTGATTATGGTGGTAAGAAAAAACTGAAGAGGATCAGGGTGACTCCACTCTTTATAACGTTGTGAAGCAGCACAATGAAAGCAGATGGCATGCGCTGCCCTGACAGGTGCCACAAAAGGAATCATCTCTCATTCTGATGAACTGGGAACACATACACTGGAGCCAGAGTAGCAGCCATGTTAGTCTGTATTCACAAAAAGAAAACGAGTACTTGTGGCACCTTAGAGACTAACAAATTTATTTGAGCATAAGCTTTCGTGATGCATCCGATGAAGTGAGCTGTAGCTCACGAAAGCTTATGCTCAAATAAATTTGTTAGTCTCTAAGGTGCCACAAGTACTCCTTTTTTTTATACACTGGAGTGGAAATGACAGGGACAATCACTCAAAGAAGTTACATTCATATTAACTTAATCAGTGCTAATAGAGTTTAGAACTATTCCAGGAAATTTTGCAAGAAGTGCAAGCAAGTTTTGTTTTGTTTTTAATTTTTATTCTCAGTAAAATAACTTTATTTAGGATTCAGATTCTGCAATAAAAAAAATTTAGCTCCAGTATATTTTTAAAATTCTGATAATTTCAAACATAAGCACAATTTAATAATTGTGTCAGGTAAGCTTCCCAACTTTATAAACCTTTAAATAGGAAACACTATTTTCCGGGCATCGAAGTATTTTGTTCATGAAAATTACCTCCTTGTCCTCTTATTAGTCTTAATTGCCAGGCTGGTTTAAATCACGATTCTGAATGAAGCAAAGCTTAATGGAAATTTATATAGGATAACTAGGTAAAGCTCTAAGCTCTGGTTTTCTAATGATTAATTATGAAGAGTATGGTATTCATTTAATTAGGAAATAAGAAAACAGATCATGTATAGTGCTAATTAACCTATATTTTTAAATATTAACTCATTTATTAAAATATTAAAATAAAAGGAGCTGCTGGTAAGTGAGGAGGGGCTCAGGTAAAGTGGCAACCTGAAATAGAGTCATGAATACAAAGCTGAAGCATGTGGAAGGTTTCAGGCTGTAAACATCAGAATCATTTTTACAAATCGCAATTTTTACAAATCATTTTTACAAATTTAGCTCTTCATATAGAGTGACCAGATGTCCTGTTTTTATAGGGACAGTCCCATTTTTTGGGACTTTTTCTTATATAGGCACATATTACCTCCCACCCCGTCCCATTTTTTCACAGTTGCTATCTGGTCACCCTATACGAACGAAACCCACCTTACAGTGGCCATGTCATGATCATAAAATCCTGTCGTTGCTCCCAGCATTTCCAGGAAACACTTTGAAATTGCGGTAGTGATATATTTGTTGTGGGAAACATCAGTGCAAAACTGCAGTTCTACATCTATTAGGCTCATAGTCAAGACAGTATACAGTAAATCAAGGAAGGACTGTTGCGCAGACAGAAGACCTACACATCAGAAATACATACTGTCAAGGTTCCTTCCCCACTCTGAACTCTAGGGTACAGATGTGGGGACCTGCATGAAAACCTCCTAAGCTTACTTTTACCAGCTTAGGTTAAAACTTCCCCAAGGTACAAATTAATTTTATCCTTTGTCCTTGGAATATCCACTGCCACCACCAAACTCTAACTGGGTTTACTGGGAAACGTAGTTTGGACACGTCTTACCCCCCAAAATCCTCCCAACCCTTGCACCCCACTTCCTGGGGAAGGTTTGGTAAAAATCCTCACCAATTTGCATAGGTGACCACAGACCCAAACCCTTGGATCTGAGAACAATGAAAAAGCATTCAGTTTTTTACAAGAAGACTTTTAATAGAAGTAAAGGAATCACCTCTGTAAAACCAGGCTGGTAGATACTTTACAGGGTAATTAGATTCAAAACTAGAGAATCCCTCTAGGCAAAACCTTAAGTTACAAAAAAGACACACAGACAGAAATAGTCATTCTGTTCAGCACAGTTCTTTTCTCAGCCATTTAAAGAAATCATAATCTAACACATACCTAGCTAGATTACTTACTAAAAGTTCTAAGACTCCATTCCTGTTCTGTCCCCGGCAAAAGCAGCATACAGACAGACACAGACCCTTTGGTTTTTTTTCCCTCCTCCCAGCTTTTGAAAGTATCTTGTCTCCTCATTGGTCATTTTGGTGAGGTGCCAGAGAGGTTAACTTTAGCTTCTTAACCCTTTACAGGTGAGAGGATTTTTCCTCTGGCCAGGAGGGATTTTAAAGGGGTTTACCCTTCCCTTTATATTTATGACACATACATATATTTCTCATTGTGTGTGCAGACCCAAAAGCAAGAGAGGATAAAGATTTTGAGTCGTTGTTTGTTTGGAAATAAGCTTGACATGGCATACACTGAAGCCCGAGTACAAGGCCGAATAGTTTAATCAGGAAGGCACCTCTGTTTAATTCTTAAGATGCAGAACGAGAGGTCTGTGCTGGCCAAAACAAAGCCACCATAACTTACCAACCCCAAAAGAAAATATGTATGGAGGTAAAATTTAACCTTTTTTTGAGAGAGAGAAAAGAAAAATAGCAAGAACATTTCAATTCTTACAGGAAATCAGCATAAAGGAATATCCAGACCAACATAGTTGACAAGATGACCAAATTTTAAAATCAAACTTGTTACAATAATGCTCAATGCCAAAGAAAATGTCATCATGTACAATGGAAATTTTTATTGACTATTACATGCTGGATGTGTTCAGGAGGTTATTTAAAGAAACGGGTTAAAAGGCAGCACAGTACGTCTCCCTTGAGGCAGTGATAAACATTGAAAATAGAGGATTTGCTCCATTTAACATTATACAGGCATAAGACAAGGATGTACAACACACATCTAAGAAACGTTCTTAAAATAAAGGATACTCGAGTTACAATATGAAACACAAACTGGCAGTGTATGTCACTGTTGTCATCTCCAAGATTAAGATTTCAGATGCAAGTTACAGATTCTCAAGAATACAAAATATTCAGAATACAAAATCTCTTTTTTTGAGGCATCCAAGATCGGCAACCACCAACAAGCCCAGACAAACTGAGGAGGGGAGAAGAGGGGTGCAAAAAAACCACAACATTTGGTAGCAGTGGGGGGACAAAAAAACAAATTAGGCACTGCTCCACTTCCAACAACAGGGCTGGAGGAGAAAAGGCTCACTGCGATCTGGGGACTCCTATCAGAGAAAACTGCCTCTCAGTCCCATTGGACCACGCTTCCCCCTTCTCTCTTTTGTAACAGCATCTAGGCTAGGAGTTCACATGGCTCAGGAATGAGTAATAGGCACCCAAGCTGGCCCCACTGCTGCTTCATGGTCCAACCAACGGCAGGAGACCAGCCCTTCCTTCCCAGTGAAGATGAGACAGAAGTATAGCACTCCTTGCTCCCTGGTTTCCTCCACAGTTGGGAGTCCCTCCCTTCAGGAAAAGAAGGTTCCTCTCGCCACTGAAGAGGTAGGGGAGGCAGCAGGGGTCCACCAATATTTACTATAGCAGCCACAGTGTCTCTGCTTGTAAGAGTGCACTGGACCCACTGCACTCTTCTCTTCTTGCCACAGTCAGAGTCCTCTGATGTGGTGGTGTCAGAAGTTGGTAGCAAGGTGGATCATTTTGAAAAATTAATTATTTTATTTTATTTAAATACATTTTTATTTTTAAAAATAAACCATTAAAAATCAAATTTGAAATTATGACAATTGTGGTTAAGGTTTAAATTTACTCTAAACTATTAAAATAATTAAAATAACAAAAAATGATGCTTATCAATGCATCCTCATAAAATTTGAGTAAGAAAAAAATTATGCTTTTTTAGTTATATATAGAATTTAAGTTCAATCAAGTTTTATAAATATGTTACAATGTCATGTACTGTATTAAGGAAATATCTATATTATTTTCTTTCAATACAATTGAGTCAATACTGGAATTTACATTTTTCCACATAGATGTGCTTTCAGCTCCTGTTGTGGGCAAAAGCTTTTGCCTTAATCATTTGGTTTCAGTTCAGCTACCAAGTGCAGAGAATAATTTTTTCTTTTGTACTAGTTCCAACTTGAGAAGTTGACTGGGAGTTTAAAAAGTTGGAAAGTTTGTTTTCTCTCTTCCAATCTATAAATAAAAATCAGATGGAAGAGGATGAGATCTACCAATTCTAAAAACTTGAAGGACCTGGGGCCAGATTTTTAAAAGTATTTAGGCTCCTCAAGATGCAAGGGATTTTCAAAAGGGCATAGGCACCTAACTGGCTTTCGCTGATTTCAATGGCAGTTATGCACCAAACCTACTTAAGTAAGCACCAGGAAGCTATCTTTAGACACTTATATACCTTTGAAAATCTGGCCCATGATGATCAGAGAATGTCAATTCACTACATACAAATAATACTTACTTAATAAATCAGTTTTTAATGAAAAATTTGTTTTCATAAACTTACTCTTCTCCTTGTGTATCCAAAACACTGAAGGTAGTTTTACTAATAAAAACAATTTTAAAATGTTATTGTGAATTTTAAATTAAATTCCAATTTCCATACAAAAGCAGTCTGATACAAATCACAAGTAAAAAGGTATTATCTAGCAAATAAAAATGTATCACCATTTTCTGACATAAAGAAGGTAAAAACCAATAATCTTAATAAATGTATGCTGTGCTATGTAACTGTTTAAATAAATGTGTATAGACATAATGTACTCTACTGATTGGCAAAAAGTACCAAATGCAACGTAACGACAATATTTAGTTGCAAATTAACATGTTATAATAGTTCTACCAACCAAAGAAAGATACATTCACATTAGGAAATAACTAAAAATTACAGATGCAAAACAAGAATGAAATCAATTATTTCAATCCAGGCTTCCTGCTTGCTGATTTAAATCACGGTTAAAATTGCTGATTTAAAAAAAAATCAATACACTACGCTGTGTACACTGTAGGTCTTGGTATTAACAACCCATCATTAAGGACTTGCATAAAAAGGTGCATTTTTAAAATGTGCTAGCTGAATTTTTTAAATTAAAACTTAGATTCTGATGTAAATCACATGATTCCAAGAGCCAGGGTAAAGGCACAAGTCTATTGAGCTTATACTTTGCCAGCCCTGATACCACAAAAGGAAAGATGTACCTTATCTAACACAATGATTCTGAAGTTAGAACACTCCTCATGAAGGAGTCCAGATATTGTCCAAGAAATAGGTCATGGAAAACAAGAATACATCAAGAATCTAAATTTTCATCCCATAGAACATTCTGATCAAAATGTGTTTGTCCTAAATCAGGAATAAGAGTTCAAATATTAAAATTATTCATGCAATGGGAAGCTCCATAGACCTTCAATTCAGAAATGTCAAAGCATTTCATTTTGATATTTTAATTCAAAATTAAAACCTTTTCATCACTCCTGATTCATAATGTTTCTTTTCATTTTGTGAAATCAAAACATGTTTTGGCTTGATTAAACATTCATCTGTCTATGTGAGCTATGGCAATGCCTCATGCTACGAATCTCCTCTATGGGTCAGGCTCCCCGCTGGACTTCCATGATGCACAGGGCAATTGAACAAGAGGGGGACCATGATGTATTTTCAGAGATGCAGCCAGAAGCACAGCCCATAGAGGAGAATGGGGGCATCAGGCACTTGTCCTACAATTCCCAGGAGGTACTGAAGCAGGTAAATCAGACACAGATGAATGCTGAACTGACCAGAAACTGAACATTTCAATTTGGTTCAACGAACTGAAATGTTTTTATTAAGGTCAACCCAAACTGAAATTTTTTCTTTTGACTTTCCCAGTGGTAAACCAAATCAAAACTAAAATTTTCCTGGAAAAAACTTGCATTTTGCAAAAACTGCATTTTTCATTTAAAAAAAAATGAAAAATTCCTGACCATCTCTATGCAACACACATGGTCCTTCCTCAACTTGATTTTGATTATAACACCCTAACCTTTGACAATACCACACCATAACAAAAAGCTACCCATGGAGAAGTGGATCTCTGTTAACATTACAACAGCCACTTGGAAAATTTACTTTATTTTTTATTGTGGAACAAAGCAGCGGTGGTTACAATAATTTGTATGTGGTTAATAAACTACAGTTTTATTAGCCACAGTTGTGAACAGTATATTCATAGTTACATCATAAAAAAGGATGTGATATAACACCAGCACCTCTGTGGTTCTAAAGAGGAAAAGTCGCTTCCAAATAAAATAGCACATTATCAGCAACTTTATATTTAGGAAGAAAAGCTTATTGTATACAAGCTTAAGTAACCAACTTAAGTAAGTTATTATAAAAAGACCCTCCACTGTAACTCCATTACACACATTGTTCCTTCTAACTTTTACATGATAAATTCGTATTTCTTCACTTTCTGTACAACTCTAGTAAACTAGGACACCACAATAAAGCAGGAAATGTCATTTTATTTATGCATAAATTAAATCTCAATAACAGTTTATCATGGCTGTTGATGATAATGAAGCCATATCACTACTGTATGCAAATGAGACACTGACCTATTCTGTCCACACCAGATGCTTCCTTAGTAAAGCAGGCTGATAAAGGGAATTAGAAAGCTCACTGTTGAGTAAAACACATTTCTCTGATGCCAGCTAAATATTTACCTAGACTGTCCATTTACTGAACTACCTATACGCCTGATGTTCACCGTGACTGTAAACAAACTGATTGGTTATTTATACATTGCACGAGGTCACAGATATTTTTAGATGTTAGTTCAATTATTTCAAAAAAATCCATGATTTTAGTATATTATAGATTTAAAATAGCTGCAATACTCCAAAAAGCTAAAGACCAGATTTTCATATTTATTGACAAAATGATCAAGTTTATTTTGTTGTCTTCAGAGAAGTTCTCTACGAGTGAACATTTACCATTACTTAATAGCTTAAGTTCAAAAATTAAAATGATTGGAGACTGGGTGATTCAGCACTTTGACAACAGCATATCACCAATTTCTTCCCAATCAGTGGCAAAGTAGGACAGTGAGCTTTCTCATTAAGAGAGAATGGCTGCACACTTGAAAATGGGTCACATTTACCATTTCTACCAAAAAGAAGTGTTTCTCTCCCCGCGTCACCCCACCAGAGTGGTGGTGGTGGTGAGTTTCGTTTTAAAAAGAGCTAGGGTTTGTTTCATTGCATTTATATGCTTCGTTCACTGCTTTTTGTTTCTTTGTTTTGTTATGGGTGAGTTGCTAAATTGTGTATTTTAGAATTATTTTACAGAAGCAATTCTTTTAGCAAAGATACTTCATGATAAGTCAAAGGTAATAAATAAATCTATCAATATTATTTCTGAAGTGCCCATCACTGTGGTATCAAATAAAACTATCAAAATTGGATCAGACCCTCAACCAAAAAAAATCCCCTTTTCCAAAAGAGGCAAGTTATAGTCTGTGTAATTCTGTACTTGAGAGGATTAACAGAACTGTTGTCTTTCAGCATTTTTAAAAGCCTTTACCAGAGAAAGGACACATTACATAATTTTTGCACTACAAAATCTGTGATTATACCCATTCTGAAATAGTACCTTTTGCTAGAATGAGGAGCTAAGAAACACATTCCAACTAATTTAGCTATGCTTTCATCTACCAACAAATGAGGAAAAACTATTTCCTCTCGAAGGAAATATTGCTAAAAGCATTACCTCACCTTTTCCTGTTATAATGTACCAATCCAAAGTATTCACTCAACTACATGGATACAAAACTGTTCAGATTTTGATCTCAGTTGGACTGGCATAAATCTGGAATAACTAATATAAAACAATAGAGTTATTTCAGATCTACAGCAGCATAACTGGGATGAGAATCTGGCCCTAAAACGTGAGGAAACATGCCAAGTAGAAAAAAAAATAAATCCCTTCACAACCTTCCTGGACCCAAAGTAATTGATTATGGGTATTTTATTTTCTTACTGTAATATATTAAGAAATAAGTCTCACTAGCATCCACTAAAATGAAAGACATAGAATCACAGAAGGGTAGGACTGGAAGTTACCTTGAGAGGTCATCTAGTACAGTCCCCTGCACTGAAGGCAGGACTTAGTAATAACCAGACCATTCCTGACAGGTGTTTCTCTCACCTGTTCTTAAAAACCTTCAATGATGGAGACTCCACAACCTCTCTTAGTAACTTGTTCCAGTGCTTAAATACCCTGACATTCAGGAAATTTTTCCTCATGTCCAACCTAAATCTCCCTAGCTGCAATTTAAGACCATTGCTTCTTGTCGTATGCTCAGAGGTTAAGGAGAACAATTTTTTACACCTCTTCCTTGTAACAACCTTTTATGTACATGAAAAAAAGTCAAGGTGCCTTCTTTCTATCTCATGCTTTATAACCAGTATTAAGATTTTTATCCAATTCTGTCCTCAATCCTCTATAACCCAACTGTTTTTAAACATGGATACACCAGGGTAAACGAGAGCACAATTTGGCCTTGAAATTAGAACTTAATTATGTCAATGATGTGCAAGCCAGAAGCTTGGAATGCGCAACAGGGAATGGATCACTTGATGATTACCTGTTCTGTTCATTCCCTCTGGGGCACTTGGCATTGGCCACTGTCGGAAGACATAATACTGTACTAGATGGACCTTTGGTCTGACCCAGTATGTCCATTCTTAAGCCAAAACAGAATCCAGCTTCCACTCCCAGACCTGTTGTGGCTCAGCAGTACAATGAAGTATTAAAACTTATTTTTGTCCTGAAACAAGCAACAGAGCTTAGGACTATAAGGAGCAATCTATCATTCTTCTAAACAGGACCACACCTATAAATAAAAGGAAGCAGTTCCTAAACCAGATCAACATTTGTGTTGTGCTCTTGATTCTCTTAAAAATGTAAGGTTGCATTCTCCCAAAACTTGCAATTGTAATATACCAATGGTGTAAATGTTAATCTATATACATGTGCACAGTATTTATATATTTTACAATGTTCCACATATTTATTAATTTAAGAAAGTGACAAGATGTTCTCCCATATCCACACTTATTTTGATATAAGTGATCTAATTTCCATCAAGAAGAAGAGGTTACTTACCTTTTACAGTAACTGGAGCTCTTTGAAATATGTCCCCCGGAAAGTGCTCCACATCAGGATGTGTGTGCACCTGTGCACTCTGGCTCAGAAATTTTTTGTCAGTAGCATCCACAAGTCCACATATTTGTGCTCCAGTATGAAAGCATATAGGTAGGAGTGGGCCTGCCACCATTCCAGTTCCTTCTCAACCATGAAAATCCATTAAGTGGCTCTGCGGCAGAGGGGAAGAAAGGTGGGTAGCAGAGCACCCAAAAAGGGGCACATCTCAAAGACTCCAGTTAAGGGTAAATAACCTCTAACTTTTTCTAGTAGTATACCCGTGGGTGTCCCACATCAGGAGACTTCCAAGCAGCACTGTCACTTTGGAGGTGGATTCAGTACAGATTGTAGAACAGCATCACCAAAAGCCGCATCAGTTCTGGAAGAAGTCACAAGAGTGCAGTGCTGGGAAAACTTGTGTATATTAGACCAGGTGGATGCTGTGCAAATGTCTGGGATAGGTACGTTTCTCAGCAGGACAACAGAGGTGGATTGAGCCCTGGTGGAGTGAGAAATAGCTCTTGGAGAGGGTTGAACCCCTGTAACTTTATAAAAGGTTAAGATGCATCCTGCAATCAGCAGTCTGAGTGGAAATCACCTGTCCTTTCATACATTCTGCAATTGGGATAAGAAGTCTGGGTAAAGCTTTCCTGTCTAGGTAAAAACCAAGAGCTCTTCTTACATCTGGTGAAGGTTCATTTTGTCTCTTAAAGACTGAGGCTTGGGATATGTGAAATTCTGAGAAAACCTTAGGAAGGATGTGAGGGTGCGGACATAGTGTCACCTTGTTGCAATAGAATACCACGTATGATGGGTCAGCCACAAGGGCTTCAAGCTCCCATACCCTCCCGGCCAAAACAATGGCTATGATGAGACATGAGGTTTTAAGAGACAGATGGAGGAGGGCTGATGTAGCCATGCTCGTCCCAGGATATTAAAGAGACAAGGTAAGTGAGATAATATCTTTTATTGGACCAAAGTTGGTCAAGTAAAAAGTAGGGCTGTCAAGCAATTAAAAAAATTAATCGCGTTCTTAAACAATAATAAAATACCACTTATTTAAATATTTTTGGATGTTTTCTACATTTTCAACTATATTGATTTCAATTACAAAACAGAATACAACGTGTACAGTGCCCAGTGTATATTTCTTTTTATTACAAATATTTGCACTGTAAAGAACAAAAGAATTGTATTTTTCAATTTCCCCATTGCAAGTATTGTAGTCCAATCTCTATCATGAAAGTTGAACTTACGAATGTAGAATTATGTACAAAAAAATGCATTAAAAACAGAATAATATAAAACTTTAGAGCATACAAGTCCATTCAGTTCTACTTCTTGTTCAGCCAATCGCTCAGACAAACAAGATGGTTTACATTTGCAGGAGATAATGCTGCCAGCTTCTTGTTTACAAGGTCACCTGAAAGCGAGAACAGGTGTTCACATGGCACTGTTGTAGCCAGAGTCACAAGATATTTACGTGCCAAATGCCCTAAAATTCATGTGTCCCTTCATGCTTCAACCACCATTCCAGAGCACATGGGTCCATGCTGATGACAGGTTCTGCTCGATAACAATCCAAAGCACTGCGGACAGATGCATGTTCATTTTCATCATCTGAATCAGATGCCACCACCAGAATTTTGGTGGATTGGGTTCTGTAGTTTCCGCATCAGAGTGCACTTCTTTTAAGACTTCTGAAAGCATGCTCCACACCTCATACCTCTTGGATTTTTGAAGGCACTTCAGATTCTTAAATCTTGGGTCGAGTGCTGCAGCTTCTTTAGAAATCTCACATTGGTACCTTCTTTGCGTTTTGTCAAATCTGCAGTGAAAATGTTCTTAAAACAAACAACATGTGCTGGGTCGTCATCAGAGATTGCTACAACATGAAATATATGGCAGAATGCAAGTAAAACAGAGCAGGAGACATACAATTTCTCTCCCCCCAAGTTTAGTCACAAATTTAATTAGTGTTGTTTTTTAAACAAGCTGTGACAGGCTGCCCCGCTTAGGATGCCACCTGATGTACTGAGATACCACTGAGCCTGCCTGTTATGCCAGCTTGGACACCCTTTTACCTGTCTTGCTGAGCCAGGCTATTAAGCCTCCTCCAACACACACATAGGCAGCGCCACACTGAACTGAAGAACGACACAGACACTGAGATCAGTTCAGGGAAGACTCAGCTTAAGAGACTTGCCCCTGCACTCAGGTATCCACCTCCCTTGGAGTGCAGACCCAAAGATATACTATGAAATCTGCCTCCTTCCTCAATGTGGAGGAAGATATGCACAGCCTCTTACCCTCCTGCCCCACCCCCATTATGAATTGTACAAACAGAGTTATATTATAAATAAGCAATAAATTTATTAACTACAAAAGGTGAATTTTAAGTCAATATAAGAGAGGACAGAACAAAGCAGATTAACGAGCAAACAAAATACACAAGCTAAGCTCAATATACTTAGAAACAAGTTACAAAATGTAATTTCTTGCCCTAAATGTTATTTTAGGCAGGTTTCAAAATTTCTGTAGCTTAGAAGTTCCAGTTATATTTATTTTCAGACTGGACCCCTGTCTCAATCTGGACTCCCCCATTGCCTTCCCTTCAGGTGTCTTTAGCAGTCTTTCTTCTTGGGCAGACAGGTCATGGAGAGGAGTCCCGTTTGCCTTCCTCCCCACCGTTAAATAAGGTTTACATAAGGCAGGAATCCTTTGTTTCCCAAACTTGACACCCCCCCGATACTAATTACTTACTCTGGGTTATTAATAAACAAAAGTGATTTTATTAAAGTATAAAGAAGTAGACTTTGTGGTTTCAAGTAACAGACAGAACAAAGTAAGTCACCAAGCAAAATACAGCAAAATCAAGCAAGTCTAAGCCTAATACATTAAGAAACTGATTACAGGTAACATCTCACCATCAGAGATGTTCCAATAAGCTTGTTTCACAGACTGAAAAAATAAGGAGTACTTGTGGCACTTTCCTTCAAGTCAGCGGCACTGCTATGGGTACCCGCATGGCCCCACAGCATGCCAACATTTTTATGGCTGACTTCGTACAACGCTTCCTCAGCTCTCCTCCCCTAACGCCCCTACTCTACTCTCGCTACATTGATGACATTTTCATCATCTGGACTCATGGAAAAGAAGCCCTTGAGGAATTCCACCATGATTTCAACAATTTCCATCCAACCGTCAACCTCAGCCTGGACCAGTCCACACAAGAGATCCACTTCCTGGACACTACAGTGCTAATGAGCGATGGTCACATAAACGCCACCCTATGCCGGAAACCTACTGACCGCTATTCCTACCTACATGCCTCCAGCTTTCACCCTGACCAAACCACACGATCCATTGTCTACAGCCAAGCTCTAAGATACAACCACATTTCCTCCAATTCCTCAGACAGAGACAAACATCTACAAGATTTCTATCAAGCATTCTTACAACTACAATACCCACCTGCTGAAGCTAAGAAACAGACTGACAGAGCCAGAAGAATACCCAGAAGTCACCTACTCAAGGACAGGCCCAACAAAGAAAGTAACAGAACGTCACTAGCCATCACCTTCAGCCCCCAACTAAAACCTCTCCAGCACATAGTCAAGGATCTACAACCTATCCTGAAGGACAATCCCTCATTCTCACAGACCTTGGGAGACAGGCCAGTCCTCGATGACAGACAGCCCCCCAACCTGAAGCAAATACTCACCAGCAACCACACACACCACACAACAGAACCACTAACCCAGGAACCTATCCTTGCAACAAAGCCCGTTGCCTACTCTGTCCACATACCTATTCAAGGGACATCATCATAGGACCTAATCACATCAGCCACACTATCAGAGGCTCGTTCACCTGCACATCTACCAATGTGATATATGCCATCATGTGCCAGCAATGCCCCTCTGCCATGTACATTGGCCAAACTGGACAGTCTCTACGCAAAACAATAAATGGACACAAATCAGACATCAAGAATTATAACATTCAAAAACCAGTCGGAGAACACTTCAACCTCCCTGATCACTCAATTTCAGACCTAAAAGTCATAATTCTCCAATAAAAAAAACCTTCAAAAACAGACTTCAACGAGAAACTACAGAATTGGAATTAATTTGCAAACTGGACACCATTAAATTAGGCTTGAATAAAGACGGAGTGGATGGGTCTTTACACAAAGTAAAAACTATTTCCCCATGCTAATTTTTCCCCTACTCACACCTCCTTGTCGACTGTTTGAAATGGGCCATCCTGATTATCGCTACAAAAGTTTTTTTTCTCCTGCTGATAATAGCCCACCTTTATTGATTAGTCTCATTACAGATATATATATATCTATCTTCCTACTGTATTTTCCACTGCATGCATCCGATGAAGTGGGTTTTAGCCCACGAAAGCTTATGCCCAAATAAATTTGTTAGTCTCTAAGGTGCCACAAGTACTCCTCATTTTTTTTGCTGATACAAACTAACATGGCTACCACTCTGAAACCTTTCACAGACTAGACTCCTTCCTAGTCTGGGCCCAATCCTTTCCCCTGGTACAGTCCTTGTTAGTTCCAGCAGACATCTTAGGTGAAAAGCAGGGGCTCTGTCATGACAGGCAGCATCTTTTGTTCTGCTCCACCCCCTTTCATAGCTTTAGCACAAGGCAGAAATCTTGTGTCTTTCTGGGTCCCCACCCCTCCTTCTAAATGGAAAAGTACCAGATTTAAGATGGATTTCATTATCAGGTGATATGGTCACATGTCACTGTAAGACCTCATCCTTCATTACCACAGGCTGGCCCACACATACACAGGAAGGCTTACAGGTAAATAAACAATCCATAACCAATTGTCCTAGTCAATGGGAGCCATCAAGATTCTAAACCACCATTGATGGCCCACACTTTGCATAATTACAATGGGACCTCAGATTTATACTTCATATTTCTAGCTTCAGATATAAGAATGACATGCATACAAACAGGATGAAGACACACAGTAGATTATAAGCTTTGTAATGATACCTTACAAGAGACCTTTTGCATAAAGCATATTTCAGTTACATCATATTCACATTCATAAGCATATTTTCATAAAGCATATGGAGTGCAAAGTCACAGGCTCATCCAATTTGATGGCCTGTCGTTTGGTGGGTGTCTTCCCAACACACTCCCAGTTATAATTGTTACATAGCCATATTCCTAACTTTAGATACAAAAATTATACATGCATAAAAATTGGAAAATCACATTCAATAAATCATAACCTTTCCAATAATGTCTTACATGAGCCATCTTGCATAAAATATATCAGTTATGTTATATCATAAGCATATTTCCATAAAGAATATTGAATGTAATGTCAAATGAGCATCATCAGCATGGAGGCATGTCCTCTGGAATGGTGACCAAAGCATGAAGGGGCATAAGAATGTTTAGCGCATCTGGCACGTAAATACCTTGCAGTGCCGTCTACAAAAGTGCGAATGCCTGTCCTCACTTTCAGGTGACATTGTAAATAATAAGCAGGCAGCATTATGTCCCCTAAATGTAAACAAACTTGTTTGTCTTCACAATTGGCTGAACAAGAAGTAGGACTGATCTGTAGGATTTGTAGGCTCTAAAGTTTTACATTGTTTTGTTTTTGAATGTAGTTATGTAACAACAAAAATCTACATTTGTAAGTTGCACTTTCACAATAAAGAGATTGCACTACAGTACTTGTGTACTGAAAAAATACTGAGGTGAACTGAAAAATACTATTTCTTTTGTTTATCATTTTTAGAGTGCAAATATTTATCAAAAATAAAGTGAATATTACACTGTACACTTTGTATTCTGTGTTGTAACTGAAATCAATATATTTGAAAATGTCAAAAAAATCCAAACACATTTAATTTCAATTGAGGTATTCTATTGCTTAACAGTGCAATTAAAACTGCGATTAATCGCAATTAATTTTTTAATCATGATTAATTTTTTTGAGTTAATTGCGTGAATTAACTGGGATTAATCGACAGCCCTGTAGTGGGGCAGCTGCCCCACTCCAATAGGCAGGGGTTAAAAACAGCCAAGCTAGGCCGATTGAGGAACCAGTTAGGCCCTCAGTTAGGGCCCAGCTGGCCTGATAAGAGGGTTGTGGGCCAGAAGCTGAAGGAGTCTCGCTCTAGCTGTGAAGAAAGAAGGACCTGGCTGCCTGGGAGAAAAGGGTACCTGGAGTGGAGCAGGGCAGGAGCTGGGGAGCCCCAGCCTGGCAACTCCCTAGACTGAGGCCTTGGTAAAGGCCTATGGAGGTACTGGGGCTGGGAGGTGCAGCTCAGAGATAGGCAGAGGCAGCTGGTTCAACCTCTTTGCCAATGATGAGTGGCCATGACAGACTGCAGTCTGCACCAGTGAGCAGGGGTTACATGATGACTGGCAGTAGCCACTGAGGCAAGGTGGGGATAGAAGGTTGGGGGTTCCCAGGGAAGGGAGACCCAGAGCAGGGGTACTGCTGGGGGCAGAGCCCTGAGGTAAAGGGGCACCGGGGTCCGGGAGGGATACGGGGGCCTGAGGCAGGTGAGCCACCAGCCTGCAGAGGGCATGCCAGAGATGGAAAAGAGCTAATTCCCAGGACTACCAGCAGGAGGTGCCACACTAGTGAGTCATCACTTCACTACAAGCCCTAGTAAAAAGATATTACCTCACCCACCTTGTCTCTCTAAGATGGAGGAGGGAACAGTTTGTCATAGGTTCAAATGGGAGTTTCTTCAGTGCATTGAAGACTAAGTTGAAGTCCCATGGTGGAGTTAGTTCTTTAACTGGACAGAAGAGATTGAAGGTGCCTTTGAGAAACCTTGCCACAGCTGGGTGGATGAAAACTAAAACCCCTCACTGGGGGAGTGAAAGGCTGTTATAGAAGCTAGTTGAACTTTAATCAAACTCAGGGATAACCCTGTGGGTTTGTAATTGAATAAATCATCAAGAATGTATGATAGATGAAACTCAAGCGGAAGTATAAAACAGTGACTGCACCAAGTCTAGAAGTGTTTACATTTCTGCAGATAATTTTCTCATTGTAGGTGTTTTGCTATGAAACAGCACTGTTTGTACCTCTGCGGAGCAGTCTATTCTAAACTAGCAGCCATCGAGTAGCCATGCCTTGAGATGAAACGTTAAGAGGTTAGGAAGGGTGATAGATCCTGAGAAGTGAGAAGATTCATTGTCAAGAGAAGGAGGTGAGGCGGTCGTGCAGATGTGCGAACCAGCTCTTAGAACCAAACCTGCCTTGGCCATGACAGTACTATGAGTATGGGTACTAATTTTTCTTGTTTCAATTTGTTCAGAACTTTGAGCAGCAGCAGAGTCAGGGATAAGCCTAGGGCAGTACATAAAGCCAAGAAATGATTAGGGCATCTCCCATCGAGATCCAGCCATGCCCTCCCCTTGAGCAGAATCATTTGGTCTTCATGTTGGATGCAGATGCAAAGAGATCTACCTACCTGTGCATGGCCTTAGATAAAACATCTGTTTCTGAATACCTCATGGTTCAGTTCCCAGTTGTGGTCAATACTGAAAAGTCTGCCGAGGAAATCAGCTACTGTGTTCTGTAGTCCTGGTAGACAAACCGCTGACAGCTGTATGTAGTGCGATATGCATTAGTCCCATAGTTTTACTGATACAGCATGTGAGGACTGAGATTGTTCTCCCTCCTTGCCATCTGATATAATACATTGCTGCTTTGTTGTCCAGAATTATTCTGATTGAGAAACCACTGATATGTGGATGGAAGCACGGGCTAGTGTAACTGCTGTAAGCTCTAGTACACTCATATGGAGGATTCCCTCAAGGGGGCCCCTTGCCCGGAGCTGTGAGCTTTTTGAAAGTGTTTGCCCCATCCTATCAGAGAGATGTCTGTGGAGATGATCCTGGTGGGAGGGGGCTATAAGAAGGGAGCTCCTATGCACACCTTCTGTGGATACTTTCACCAATTTAGAAAAATCAAGAACGCGACGGGCAACCAACACCTGACTGGATAGCCTGTGTTTGTTGGGGGTGTAGATGGTTCTAAGCCAGGCCTAAACACACTAGGAGTGTAGTGTTGACAATGGTGTCAACAGGCAGGCATACAGCCCACAAATGTACAGGCAGCCATACAGCCCACAAATTATAGGCAAGCCCTTGCTCTGGTTTGTGGGCTCTGTTGTATTATTGAGACAAGGTGGGACACAGTGTTGAATGTGCCCCGGACAAGTATGCTGTCACAGCATAGGATTCCAGAGTAGCTCCAATGAAAACTAATCATTTCGTTGAGTGGGCCCTTTTAGAGCAGACTTTTTGGCATTGTGGTGGATGCCCAGTGAGCAGAACAGAGATAGGCTCCGCTGGTTGCTGTCTGTGCTTCAAAGAATGACTGACCTTTCAGGAGCCAATCGTCCAGATAGTTTTTCCCTATTATTTCCATTTGATGAAGATGGGCTGTGACGGCCAACAGAACTTTAGTAGAGACCCTTGGAGCAGTGGAAAGACTGAAAGGCAGGATGAAATACTAGTCGTGATCTCTACCCACGAAAACACATTGGAAACATCTGTGCAAATGATGCATGGCTATATGGAAATAAACATCCTGAAGGACAACCCATTTCCCAGGTCCAGAGAGGGAATTATCATTGCTAGGGTTACCATTCTGAATCATTGAGCTCAGACAAAGATGTTTAGTGTCCTGAGGTCCAGAATTGGTCTCCATCCCCTGTTTTTTTGGGGGTCCAGGAAACACCTGGAACATAATCCTTTCCCAACCAAGTTCAGTGAGACAGGTTTGATCACCTCCTCTGTTAGGAGGGATTGTACCCTCTTGTCTCAAGAGACTCTTGTGAGAGGAGTCCCTGTAGAAGGCAGTGGCGGGTGGGGATACAAGGGTGAAAGTGAGTTGAAATGGATGAAATAACCTGTAGATATCACACCCAGGATTTGTCAGTGCAAGGGGACGAGTTCCTATCAAGGTAGAAAATGGGTGAGATGGCCCCTATAGGGTGGAAGGAGCATATCTGCAGTGTAAAATTTGAAGTAGGAGAGGTCAACAGGTCAAAATGGTCATTTTGAGGATGTCACCACTTAGAAGGCCACATTAGAGCATGATCCTTTCTTAAAGAAGCTGGTATTATTCCTGAGGGGCTCAGCCATTCTCATCAGTTGGTAATGGACTGGACAAGACCACTGAGCCATCTGCAGCCTGGGGTACTTTCTCCTTTGCCATAACTACATAGATGCCCAGGGATCACCACATTGCTGAGAGTCCTTGAGAGTGAACCGACCCATCTGTGGAATCACTGAATAACCTTGATCTCTTGAATAACCTTAATGGTGCTTTGTACCTCCTGAGGCAGACCAGTAGACTACAGCCAAAAGCTCTGTACCTGACTATTGCCTTAGCCATGAAGCAAGTAGATGTGCCGGCGGCATCTAGTAAGGCCTGAAGAGATGTCTTGGCTATTATCTAACCTTCTGTCACAAGGGCACTGTGGCAAGTGTTCAATAAAGGATGAAAATTTGGAAGAGTTAATAAAATCCTATATAACTATCAGGGCTTGATAACTGGCTACTCAGAAATGCAGTGCTGCAGAGGAGTAGTTTTTTTCATTCCAGAAGGACCTATTTTTTTTTCAGATGGCATAGAACTGCATCAATATTGTCTGTTCCATTTGTTGACTGACTCCACGACCCAAAAGTTGGGTATAGGATGAGAAAAGAAATATTCCAATCCTTTGGGTGTGATGTAATATTTTTTGTCAGCCCGTTTACATTTAGGTGATATACAAGCTGGGGTTTGCCACCAAAGCATTATTGATGGGGCAAAATCTCCTTGCCTGAGACGTATGAAGGATGTCCAACAGGGAGTGTTGGGGTTCCTATGTTTCTTCCAACAGGATAAGTAGGTCTCCACTATGCACTTCATAATGTCTTGAAAGGCCTTGAAATTGTCAGCATAAGATGGTGAGGGAGGCATGACAGCCTTGTCTGGGGAGAAGGAGGATTAGTGGAAAGGTGATGTGTCTTCTTCTTGAGGCAGCTCTTGCTTCCCCATAAGATCCTACTGTGTGGAAGGACCCAGGATGGCAATTGTTGCTCTTGGCATGCCCTTTTACGAGATGGGACCCTTTAGAACTGGTCTCCATAAGGGATCCAGAGGTTCCAATAAGCCCAGGGTGGAGGAGCATAAGGGAAAGGGTCAGGACCCCACTGTTGTCCTTCCCAGAGTTGGGTATAACCCTGGTTAGGAGTTTTGTCAGGGTGTACCCTGAGTGAAGGAGGCTGAAAAGGGGAACTGTGTACAGACATTTCTGAATCTGATGAGAAGTCATTTCCTGTGCCAATTAGAGGGGCAAATGTTGTCAGTACCAGCAGTCAAGAAAGTACCAGGACAAAAAGGAGTCCTGTAATTGCATCTGTACCAGAGGCTATTGCTAGGAAGGTATCAGACAGGGTCCAGTCAGTTCTGGCCAGAAACATGCCTATGTATCCTTGAAGAGTTAATGAGGGACTGACGGCCGTGACAGTACTCCGACACATGAGAGAACAGGTGAGGAGCGTGTCTCAGTACCCCTTAACAGTGACTCATGCTCCTCCTAGATTCGAAGTTCCATGTGGGTCAAAAGATTGGATGGCACACAAATGACATCAGGAGTCAGAATATCTGGTGGTACTGGAGACAGTACCAAACTACAATCCTTCACATTTCGTTGCTGGCTGCACCAACAATAATTTCAGCCTGGCTCTGGAGTTCGTATGTCTCAGTGCTGATATAAGAAACGGAGTACGTGTGGCACTTTAGAGACTAACAAATTTGTTTGAGCATAAGCTTTCGTGAGCAGCTTTGGCTACAGCCCCCCCAACCTGAAGCAAATACTCACCAGCAGCCACACACCACACAACAGAAACACTAACCCAGGAACCTATCCTTGCAACAAAGCCCGTTGCCAACTGTGTCCACATATCTATTCAGGGGACACCATCATAAGGCCTAATCACATCAGCCACACTATCAGAGGCTCGTTCACCTGCACATCCACCAATGTGATATATGCCATCATGTGCCAGCAATGCCCCTCTGCCATGTACATTGGCCAAACTGGACAGTCGCTACGTAAAAGAATAAATGGACACAAATCAGACGTCAAGAATTATAACATTCAAAAACCAGTCCGAGAACACTTCAATCTCTCTGGTCACTCGATTACAGACCTAAAAGTGACAATTTTTCAACAAAATAACTTCAAAAACAGACTCCAGCGAGAGACTGCTGAATTGGAATTAATTTGCAAACTGGATACAATTAACTTAGGCTTGAACAGAGACTGGGAGTGGATGGGTCATTACACAAAGTAAAACTATTTCCCCATGTTTATTTCCCCACCCCACACTGCTCCTCAGACGTTCTTGTCAACTGCTGGAAATGGCCCACCTTGATTATCACTACAAAAGGTTTTCTCCCTCCCCCCCGCCGCCCCACTCTCCTGCTGGTATTAGCTCATCTTAAGTGATCACTCTCCTTACAGTGTGTATGGTAACACCCATTGTTTCATGTTCTCTGTGTATATAAATCTCCCCACTGTATTTTCCACTGAATGCATCCGACGAAGTGAGCTGTAACTCACGAAAGCTTATGCTCAAATACATTTGTTAGTCTCTAAGGTGCCACAAGTACTCCTTTTCTTTTTGCGACTACAGACTAACACGGCTGCTACTCTGAGCGCTGATACAGGTACTGCTTTTAGCAGTTTACTAGATGGGTTCTCAGTATATGGTATGGTCTTCTTAGCCAGGGCCATGGTCTCAGTACCTGATGGGATGGGAGCCTCTGCAGTACCTGCAACAAGATGTGAGTTCGTCCGAGACCCAGATCGAGGTGATTTTCCCTCTCTCTTCTTGGGAAGGGAGCCTTCTCTTCTTCAATGATTTAAATGGTTCCAAAGGGCCCCAGCGTCTTTGCTTATAGTCTCAGTAGGGATAGTCACAAGAGCTCTCTGACAATCCAATGCATGGGGGTGACAAACCCCACAGGTCTCAGCAAGCACTGCATTAACAGGAGTTTGGGCTTATCCTTCCTCAGTTTACTGTACCTACTCTTAAACCATGAGCAGAGCTTATATTTGGACGGGACACAAGACTCCCTAAGGCAGCAGAAGCAGCTTGAATATCCATTTCTGGGAGCAGATGGAATGGACAAAGAGGGAAAACCTGGGGCATATCTGGAATAGTTTGAAGCCTAGAGTCTTGGGGATAACCCATACTCAAGGCCATAGATCAAAGGCCCAAAAAAGACAAAATAAGAGGAGGGAGAAAAAACCCTTTTTAAAAGCACCAATTGTGCAAAACACAAATAAAGAAAAACATACTAAGAAAAAGAAATGTTAGCGAGAGGGGTAGCAAAACATGCTAGCAGACACCATGATGCTCCATCTCAAGCCTCCGGCGGCTGAGAAAGAACTGAGGGGAGGCAAGTCCATTCTTCCCTATGTGCTCTTGTACCAGAGTAAAAGGATGTTGAGGACACATGCACAGACACGTGGACGTTGCTGATGAAAAATTCCCAATACAGAGTGCACAGATGCATATACATCCTGATGTGAAGCATTCATAAGGACACTACTCAAAAAACTTGTAGGTACTCTATACAATGTATAAAGCTGTACAGATATAAGATGACAGGTTCCGGTGAGCTAATAAAAATAAAAATCACAAATCCATGAATTCAAAAAGAGTCACAGTGTGGGGGGAAAAAAATGTTCTTAAGTGGAAACTAATATTTTTTAAATGACCTGGGTAAGCATATCCAAAGTTTTAAACTTAACAAAGAGATTAATGTACAAGGAAACTGCTACATTTGGGGGGCAAGGAAGTAAATAAAAGGAAAATAAAAAAACCACCCAATTTTTTGTAAGATAAATGAAGCATATGATAAGAACTCTAAGTAAGAATCATATTTACACAAGCTTTTATTCAAATTATACTAATTAGGACTCAGCTACATCTGCATCTGCATCTCCACCCATGACTCGCCAGCACAGCTGTGCTCCTCTGGGACAAGGCAGCTTATAAAATCCAGACAAAAATGCGTGAGACACAGAGATAAAGCTTTAATCGGTCGAGGGGATCTAGCTATGGAATGAGCTCCCACAAGAACTGGCTAACCCAGAGCTCAGCCATTTTTAGGGTGAGACTCTCCCCCACCCCTCTTTCAGGAAGTTTTCCCACCATAATTAGAGAAGTAGGTTTATTTTTTAAATTAGGTATATTTCTACCCAGTCAGAGCATTCTACAGCCAGGGGTAAAGAGCAGAAGATTACAAAATCCACTAGGGACATCACTATGCAGGTCTAATTTAACTGGGAGGCACTTACTTACTATAATGATTGCTGTTACAGAAAAATCCTAAAATACTGTACATTATCTAACCCAGTATTGCAAAATTCTAATTGCACAGGGCAAGTAAAATATTAATTTAACAGCATCACCACAGTGGTACAGGCTGGGCAAGTAGTTTGTATCCAGGCTGGTAAATTTTCACGTAAATTGTGCATAGTTTATTTAATCTCACATTTATTTGTACACATAACTACCACAATTGTTAATGCACGGCATGTCTGAGGTGAGAAGAGACCATTAAACTTTGACCATCCTTTTAAACATATGAGCAATTAATTTTTACAATTCAACTAAAAATAATTCTATTGTATTCACATTCAAAGCCACCATGATTCTGAGTACCACAAGATAGTTCACTCTAAGTTCTTCTCTGAAATGTATGTAAAGATTGGTTCCTCTGTCAACAGACCTTTTCCTTGTGTTTAATTCATCATATCCTTTACCTTTACTAAAATACCTCTTTTCTACCTGTTAGCCCTCCAGTCATTGCAGCTCTTGAAAAATGAGTTCTGGATTCTATTCCAGCAAGTACAGAACAGAATTGTTAACTAAGTATTGAAATCAGAAACTTTATTGTTGGTGCTTCATCACTCAAAGACCTCAACTTTTCATACAGATTCCAAATATTCAGCCCTGCAGTTATCCCCAAAAAACACACCCAAAAGATTTAATTTTAAATTGAACAGATTTGATCTTAAAATAATTAACATACAAATATGAAATGTTAAAACTTTTCAGAACACAAATGTACTGTACTCTAAGGATAGGTCTAAACTGCAATTAATCATCTCTGACTGGCCCATATCAGCTGACTCAGGCTCGCAGTGCTCAGGCTGCAGGACTATAAAAGAGTGCCATGTAGATGTTCGGGCTCGGGCTGAAGCCCAAGCTCTGGAACCCTGCAAGGGGAAAGTAGCCTGACATTCTTACATAAAGGAGAGTGAAGAACCTGCTTTGGGTTTATATAAATATTGTATGTAGTGTTAGTGCTGGCATTTGGCATGGGTTTGTGTGTTTTCATGAGCATGACTGATGAGAAATACGTGCATTTGGGGGTCCAGTTAAATATGAGGTTCAGTGTTTTATATATAGCACCAGCTGTAGTTAAGAACACACCTTTCTTCCTAGTGAAGTCAGCCTTAAAGATTTGGGGTATGTCTACACTACAAAATTATGTCAATCTAACTTACCTCAACATGCAGCCACCATAGTTATTAAATCAGTTGTGCGCATACTTGGCTCCTTGTGATGGCGGTGCATGTCCTTACCAGGAGCGCTTGTATCGATTATATTGTCCGTGTGGTGCATTGTGGGACAGCTCCTGAAAGCTAGTAACAGTTGACATAAGCAACACAGTGTCTTCACTGTTATTGCATTGACCTAATTACATTGACCATGATTCTATGCCACTTGGGGATGTGATGTTATGAAATCAGCATAGAGAAGAACTTATGTTGGCAAAAGCCAAATTTCAGAGATGACATTTCAACAGCTAGGTCAGCACAAAGCAACTTACACTGATCTAACCTGGTAGGTTAGACCACGTCTTGGTTCTAACTGTTACTTCATCTATGAAATGATATCTCTTGATATATAAGTCAGTCTCTCATACCACTGACATTACAGCCTACAGAATTTTAGCTTGAAAATTTGCTGTAACAGAAGTAAGGTTGGTCATCTGACCCACCCAAAAATAACTGGTTGATTGAATGGCCAAATAACGTAAAAAAAAATTACGTTTATTTTAAAAGCACTAATTTAATAGAACAGTAAAAACAGTAACAAACAAAAAAACACAGACAGTACCCCTTGATGGGCTCCAACAGGCTTAGCCTTAGAACCTTATGCCAAGTTACTAAAAAACAAGTTACTTAACTGAGTTATTTTAACTCAGAAAAATGTAAAACAATGAAATGAAGTTCTAAAAAAAGAAAGTAACTTTTTAAGCAATGTTATTCAAGATTGAAGAGTTAACAAAAGAATAATTTAATTTAACAAAAATAAAACAAACACATAGCAACTATAAAAGAAAAAAATTAATGCACTTACGCTCCATAAGAAATGCTGTTGTAGCTGTGTTGATCCCAGGATACTAGAAAGAAGTGGGTAAGGTAATATCTTTTTTTGGACCAACTTGTGAGACACACAAGCTTTTGAGCTTACACGGAGCTCTTCACCTACCCATCTTGTCTCTCTCATGCTAGGTAGGCAACCCATCAACCCTTCAAGCAACTTAATGGCTGTGTATCTATTCTCTGTGTGTTGGGGGAGGAGATTTAATGACCTTGAACTCCCCTCTGCCTCCCCAACTTCCTTCTGTGTTAATTCTGCATGTTTGTCTAGTCAGTTCAGCTTAAAGAAAAGGAGTACTTGTGGCACCTTAGAGACTAACCAATTTATTTGAGCATAAGCTTTCGTGAGCTACAGCTCACTTCATCGGATGCATACTGTGGAAAGTGTAGAAGATCTTTTTATATACACACAAAGCATGAAAAAATACCTCCTCCCACCCCACTCTCCTGCCGGTAATAGCTTATCTAAAGTGATCACTCTCCTTACAATGTGTATGATAATCAAGTTGGGACATTTCCAGCACAAATCCAGGGTTTAACAAGAACGTCGGAGAGGGCAGGGGGGGTAGGAAAAAACAAGGGGAAATAGGTTACCTTGCATAATGACTTAGCCACTCACAGTCTCTATTCAAGCCTAAGTTAATTGTATCCAGTTTGCAAATTAATTCCAATTCAACAGTTTCTCGCTGGAGTCTGGATTTGAAGGTTTTTTGTTGTAATATCGCAACTTTCATGTCTGTAATCGCGTGACCAGAGAGATTGAAGTGTTCTCTGACTGGTTGATGAATGTTATAATTCTTGACATCTGATTTCTGTCCATTTATTCTTTTACGTAGAGACTGTCCAGTTTGACCAATGTACATGGCAGAGGGACATTGCTGGTACATGATGGCATATATCACATTGGTGGATGTGCAGGTGAACGAGCCTCTGATAGTGTGGCTGATGTGATTAGGCCCTGTGATGGTGTCCCCTGAATAGATATGTGGACACAGTTGGCAACGGGCTTTGTTGCAAGGATAGGTTCCTGGGTTAGTGGTTCTGTTGTGTGGTATGTGGTGGCTGGTGTGTATTTGCTTCAGGTTGGGGGGCTGTCTGTAGGCAAGGACTGGCCTGTCTCCCAAGATTTGTGAGAGTGTTGGGTCAGCCTTCAGGATAGGTTGTAGATCCTTAATAATGCATTGGAGGGGTTTTAGTTGGAGGCTGAAGGTGACCGCTAGTGGCGTTCTGTTATTTTCTTTGTTAGGCCTGTCCTGTAGTAGCTGACTTCTGGGAACTCTTCTGGCTCTATCAATCTGTTTCTTCACTTCTGCAGGTGGGTATTGTAGTTGTAAGAATGCTTGATAGAGATCTTGTAGGTGTTTGTCTCTGTCTGAGGGGCTGGAGCAAATGCGGTTGTATCTTAGAGCTTGGCTGTAGACAATGGATTGTGTGGTTTGGTCAGGGTGAAAGCTGGAGGCATGTAGGTAGGAATAGCGGTCAGTAGGTTTCCGGCATAGGGTGGTGTTTATGTGACCATCGTTTATTAGCACTGTAGTGTCCAGGAAGTGGATCTCCTGTGTGGACTGGACCAGGCTGAGGTTGATGGTGGGATGGAAATTGTTGAAATCATGGTGGAATTCCTCAAGGGCTTCTTTTCCATGGGTCCAGATGATGAAGATGTCATCAATATAGCGCAAGTAGAGTAGGGGCGTTAGGGGACGAGAGCTGAGGAAGCGTTGTTCTAAGTCAGCCATAAAAATGTTGGCATACTGTGGGGCCGTGCGGGTACCCATAGCAGTGCCGCTGATCTGAAGGTATACATTGTCCCCAAATGTAAAATAGTTATGGGTAAGGACAAAGTCACAAAGTTCAGCTACCAGGTTAGCCGTGACATTATCGGGGATAGTGTTCTTGACGGCTTGTAGTCCATCTTTGTGTGGAATGTTGGTATAGAGGGCTTTGTTAAACCCTGGATTTGTGCTGGAAATGTCCCAACTTGATTATCATACACATTGTAAGGAGAGTGATCACTTTAGATAAGCTATTACCAGCAGGAGAGTGGGGTGGGAGGAGGTATTTTTTCATGCTTTGTGTTATATAAAAAGGTCTTCTACACTTTCCACAGTATGCATCCGATGAAGTGAGCTGTAGCTCATGAAAGCTTATGCTCAAATAAATTGGTTAGTCTCTAAGGTGCCACAAGTACTCTTTTTCTTTTTGCGAATACAGACTAACACAGCTGTTACTCTGAAACCTGTCAGTTCAGCTTGTGAGCTCTTCAGGACAGGGACCATGCCTTTTAATTTGTTTTGTTTTAACATGATTTGTAAACCTCAACACACACTGACAGCCTGGTATACAAATCAAAACACACATACATTTGTTCTAGAAGATTCTAGCCAATCAAGATATTAAACTTTCAATTAGTTAATCTTTTCCCCAAACGGTATTAGCATGTAGTAAAATGAGTGATCAAAACATTTAAGTAGGCTTGCTAACAGATGGCACTATGATGCAATCAAAATGATAGGCCACTGCCTGCCTTACAGCATTCTTGCTGGAATATTTGACCGCATCCAATTAGTAGGTAGTTAATTTATATTATATGACCAGTCAACTGACCCTCTTGCCAACCCTAAGAGGACAGGCGATGATTGGTTGAGTTACCCAGCATTATTGACTCTTAATTTTATCATGACTCTTGCAGTACGCGGGCTTCAAGAAAAACACCGAGCTCCTAGAATCATGTAATTATGAGAGAATCTCAGTTTTCATTTAAAAATAAATAAGTTTCTAGCCCCTATGGCTGCAGAAAAAACCTTGAGAATGTGACCTAAGTGCACCCTAAAGGTTCAAAACCAAAATGGCAAATAAAAAGAACCCCACAATTTCCCTTCCCTCCCCCTCCCTCATGTTTTTGCAGGGTTTCAGTTATGATTTTTGAACACTTGGAGTGGCAATACCAGTTACACGTATGAGGTCACAACAGCACTAGTGTGACATAAGCTGTTGATCTGGTTCAGCCTATATAATCATAATTAAATACAATATTCATTAGTAACTTAGCAACATTACTTACATCCCAATTTCATCAAATACAATCTATGCACGTGATTTCGATGAGTTAACTACATCAAATGTTTGAAAAGGATGTTACTCTGTTAAAGTCATTCAGGACCAACAAATCTCAGAGTGCTGTTTAATTTTAACTCAAACAGATTTACATGTAAATTCTCAAAGTTCATTCTGTACTTAAAAAGTAAATGCTGTTACACTGCACTCTTCCTACATAACAAAGAGACTGAATCTCTGTTTTAAATGCAAAATTCAACTTTAACTATGGACTCACAATTAGTATCCCCATTATTTTAAGAAGTGTGATTGATTTTCACTCCCCACTAATGTCCATGCCATTTAAACAGTCCTCTCACCCCTTTGTAAAGCAGTGTGAGGAGTAAGTTATCCATGAACCCTCATTTTTCCTCTCCTCTGGCTCCCAAGGGCTCCATGTTCATTCAGGTTCACTCTTTAGCCTATTAAGAAAAGGCGTACTTGTGGCACCTTAGAGACTAACACATTTATTTGAGCATAAGCTTTCACGAGCTACAGCTCACTTCAACGTGTTAGTCTGTATCCACAAAAAGAAAAGGAGTACTTGTGGCACCTTAGAGACTAACACATTGAAGTGAGCTGTAGCTCATGAAAGCTTATGCTCAAATAAATGTGTTAGTCTCTAAGGTGCCACAAGTACTCCTTTTCTTTTTGTGGATACAGATTAACACGGCTGCTACTCTGTAGCCTATTAATATCACTCCATGAGTCAAAGGAGAAGTTTTGCTGTAGAGCAATCAAAAGAATTCCCCTCTCTAGCAACAATGCTTCCAGACCTTCATAATATGAGTCAACTTGTACCTGCTTAAGTGATTACAGGATTAGGGTTTTTGGTTTTTGCCTGGAGCAGTTTTGTAAACTTCAAATAACTTCACCAATACTGGCATCTGTTTTTTTAAAAACAGCATTTGCAATTTAGTTAATTGTCACTGTTAGTATAAAGTTGACATAGCACAAGTTTTCAATTAGATTTACAAAGCCACAACTTGACTTAACTCTTCTTTTTTTAAAATCAAGTGATTTAAATCATGATTTTATATTGCCTTGATTAAAACTGTTCCACCCTGGACTACCAAACCAGTCCTTTACCACAAACAGGAGGGGGCCAAAAATTTAAGTCAGCGGGATATTTTCCTATTCACTTAAATAGGAAAATTATTTGGTCCTTAGTATTCAAAATACTTCTTGCCTATTTCTGCTTAGATCCTCCGAGACAAGATATTCTCCTACCTTATAACATCTCCTCTCTCTTCAGAATGTACAGTATTCACAACCCTATGGGAACCAGTGAAACATTACATTTAAGACTTTTGACAAAATAATTATATTTTCTAGCATTCAGGAACAAAAGCCTGGGAACGCTGACTGAGAGAAAGGACAGACCTAAATCAGAAGGGTGAAGAGGTTACATAAAGAATATGAATTAAGTTCTAGTGACCACTGATAAAGAACAATGACCTCTAAACTTAAGTTCCAAACAAGAAGGAAATGATTCAGCTGGTAATTAAGAAAAAAGTGTTCAAGACTTCATACCGGGCTTAAAAAGCAGCACAAGAAGATCCAAGAATAGAACAAAAGAAGCAAAGGGGAATGCAAAAAACTGAAAACAAAAGTCTTTGCCCAAATGTTATGGGCTTTACAAACAAAATGAACAGACCGGAAACATGTGTGGCATAAACCAAAGCGCATTTTACAGGAACATGCCTCAGTCCAAAGAATAGGGAAAATTATGCATTTTAAATCAGACATGTTAAGTGTTGATAAAAGGATACTCCTAATCATCTGCTTTTTAAAGTACTACATTACAATTTAACACTATGCAAGTCATTGAAGGTCAGGAGCAAATAAGGAAACCAGATGCACTCGTTCCACCTGCAATTTTACTGTATTATACAAAAGGTAAACAAATTTCAAATACTGCCCTCTGGCATCCACACATTTTCAGCACATTATTAAAGAACCATTTATTTGTCACATGCATTATGTTTAAAGATTTTTTTCTGGGGAGGTGTCAAGGTTCCTTCCTCACTCTGAACTCTAGGGTACAGATGTGGGGACCTGCATGAAAACCCCTTAAGCTTATTTTTACCAGCTTAGGTTAAAACTTCCCCAAGGTACAAACTATTTTACCTTTTGCCCTTGGACTTTATTGCTGCCACCACCAAGTGGCAAATATAACAAATATATAACAGGGAAAGAGCCCACTTGGAAACGTCTTTCCCCCCAAAATCCTCCCCAAACCCTAAACCCCCTTTCCTGGGGAAGGCTTGATAAAAATCCTCACCAATTTGCATAGGTGAACACAGACCCAAACCCTTGGATCTTACGAACAATGAAAAAGCAATCAGGTTCTTAAAAGAAGAATTTTAATTGAAGAAAAAGTAAAAAGAATCCCCTCTGTAAAATCAGGATGGTAAATATCTTACAGGGTAATCAGATTCAAACATAGAGAACCCCACTAGGCAAAACCTTAACTTACAAAAAGACAAAAAAACAGGAATATACATTCCATTCAGCGCAGCTTATTTTATCAGCCATTTAAACAAAACAGAATCTAACGCATATCTAACTAGATTACTAACTAAATTCTAAGACTCCATTAATTTTCTGTTCCTGGCAAAACAACACAGAGACAGAGAGAACCTTTGTTTCTCCCCCCCTCCAGCTTTGAAAGTATCTTGTCTCCTCATTGGTCATTTTGGTCAAGTGCCAGCGAGGTTATCCTACCTTCTTAACCCTTTACAGGTGAAAGGGTTTTTCCTCTGGCCACGAAGAAAAGGTGTTTACCCTTCCCTTTATATTTATCACAGGAGGCAAGGGAAGAATAGAGACAAAACTGTATCATGGTAAGTGATTAAGGCAAGGAACTCGGGGCTAGTCTACAACAGAAGCACTAAATTGGCGCAGCTGCACCAATGCAGCTGCACTGCTGCTGATGCTCTATGCCGACAGGAGAGAGCTCTCCCATCAGTATAATAAATCCACCTCCACAAGCAGCCATAACGATGTCAGCAAGAGAAGCTCTCTGACCAACATAGTGCTGTCCACACCAGTGCGCGTAGGTCAGTGTAATGTATGTTGTTCAGGGGGCTGTCTTATTCACACGCCTGAGTGAAGTAAGTTATAGCAAAGTACATGGCAGTGTAAACCTGGGCTCAGTGATACCATCCAGAATTTCCTGAAAGACCCAATATATTTAAGAAGACTATTCCTACACTTGCAACATTAAAACAGCAAACAACAGTAGCATCATGGCAGGGCTCCATTCAAAGAAATAAAAGGTTTCACTGTCAGGCATGTGAGTCACAAGAGGCCATTGACAATCTTAATGCAGGGATGCTATCTCAGATGATTAAACTATTTGTTTTATATTGCCTATTAATTATTTATGATTAAGTTAAAGGGAAACTGCTTTCCCACATGCTTAAATTAGCACCCTATCCTTCTCCTCTGTTCTGTTCCTCCATCCTTGGACTCATTTAGCCACAATTCACTATCACTAGCTTCACTCTCCTTTTCTTACTACTTTGAAAGATAGACCTTCAAATCCATGCTCTTCATATAAAACCATTTCATGGAGGAAAACATTTAGTTCTAGAGAGGATGGATAGCATACCCATTCACTCATATTTTCTTCAAGAATAATCTCCTAAAGTTAGGTTATTGCAGAGCCACTACATATTCAAAAAAACAACTTTCCAGTGACCCAGTCTGTAGCACAGAAGCCCCCAAACTGTGGGGTGCCTCCCACCCCCAGGAGGGCACAGAGGAACATTCGGGGGGGCACAGCTGGGGCCTGGGCCAGCCCCCATGGAGAGTGGAGAGGGAGTGCCAACTAGCTCTGCTCCTGGCCCCAACTGCTGGTCCTGGTTGCTGGCCCCACCCCCACCTGTAGCCCCAGCATCACTCTCCTTGCGCCTGTCTGTGTACACACACACACACGCACGGAGCTGGCCAGCTCTGAAGAAGGGGGCGCAGACAGGGGTAAGAGGAGGCACAAAGGTAAAAAGTTTGGGGACCACTGCTGTAGTACAACTCTTCTGATACTCAATGGGCCCAGCCAGATAGTTGGTGACTAAACATGCCTACCCCTTACATATACTTTATATGTGTTAGTCCTTTGAATGAGAAGTGCATTATCACACAGCCATAACTGAGCTCATCAGTTAAACATAAGAATATAAGAGCAGTCATACAAGGTCAGACCAAAGGTCCATCTAGCCCATCTAGTATCCATCTAGTATCCTGTCTTCCAACAGTGGCCAATGCCAGGTGCCCCAGAGGGTAGGAACAGAACAGGTAATCATCAAGAGATGCATTCCTTGTCATCCATTCCCAGCTTCTGGAGAACAGAGGCTAGGGACAAAAGCCAAAATGCATAACCATAAGCTTTCCATGTTTCCTCTTGAATCACATAGGTAATACGTAGTTCAAAACTCACTAGAAGATCAATAAAAAGAACAGGAGTACTTGTGGCACCTTAGAGACTAACCAATTTATTTGAGCATAAGCTTTCGTGGGCTACAGCTCACTTCATCATACTCCTGTTCTTTTTGCTGATACAGACTAACATGGCTGCTACTCTAAAAGGTCAATGGAAACAGGAGACTAGAGATTTAAAAAGAACCATAATGACCCTTAATAAATGTTTGTTACAGAGGAGTTTTAATATAGGCAGTTAAAAAGGAAAAAAAATCTGAATTTGTCAGAAGTTGGAGTTGGTATGGAAACAGCACAAAAGCAGATGAATATAGAACTAATATCCAAGCATCAGTTCTCAAGAAACAACTTGTCCAACAGGCTGATACAGTAACAACATGATAAAATTAATGCAAATTAAGATTATATGCTTCCAAAGGTGCTCAAGGCACTACAACCAGACACTGTGAGGTCTCCAGAAGAACTGCCTTGGAGAAGTACAACCATTAAGTTAATTCTGTCTTTACCTCTGGCAAGAAAGAGATTGGAGATGAATAGCCCTGCAGCTGTAGAGACAGCATATGACTCTGGAAAGATCATATAGATGTTAGCCATGGGATTAACTCTAGACAGACTGCCATAAATTCTATTACCTATAGCAATGACAGGCCAAAAGCACTTCCTTTGAATTAAGACTGAAATCTAGTCCTGAAGCTCTGCTACTCTGATATCTGATAATAGCCCTTTCCCTGCGATATGCTTAAGGATTCCCCTAGATCAGTGGTTCTCAAAGCCGGTCCGCCACTTGTTCAGGGAAAGCCCTCTGGTAGGCCGGGCTGGTTTGTTTACCTGCCATGTCCGCAGGTTTGGCCAATCGCCGCTCCCACTGGCCGCGGTTCACGGCTCTAGGCCAATGGGGGCTGCAGAAAGAGGCGCGGACTGAGGGACATGCTGGCCGCCCTTACCGCAGCCCCCATTGGCCTGGAGCAGCGAACCGCGGCCAGTGGGAGCCGCAATCAGCCAAACCTGCGGACGTGGCAGGTAAACAAACCGGCCCGGCCCACCAGGGGGCTTTCCCTGAACAAGCGGCGAACCGGCTTTGAGAACCACTGCCCTAGATAATCCAGCTCCTGGAACTAAATTAAGGGATTGTCTACACAGGGATTGTTATTATGTATTATTTGTATTACTGTAGTGTATAGGAGCCTAGTCACAAACCAGAATCCCACTGTGCTAGATACTGTACATCCACAGAACAAAAAGGTAGACTCTGGTACAGGGACTACAATCTAAATATAAAACAAGAGACAACAGATGAGTGCAGAGGGATGGGAAAGTATGTGCATTCATGCACACCTATCCACTTTTTCAAGTTAACCATGCAGCATAGTGAGCAGACATCCCATGGTGCAATATTCCACCTCTCAGCTTTATATGCTGGGATTTTTCTTGGGATATACTGTGAGATGCTGTCAAGGCTGAATCCCCACCCTGTCACTTCGAGTACAGGAAGTGAGGGCCCGCAAGGATTTTAAAAATTAATACTTGCCACTCCAGGCTTGTATTACATTCCCAAGGTTACAGCTTTTCTCTGACCTTGGCTTGGTAAATGCTGCCACCACCCAAATGCAAAAAAATCCCTTTAAACCCATAAAGGAGTACTTGGGAATTCCTCCCTGTGGGGTACCCTCAAGTCCTTTCACCCCCCTCCGGGGAAGAGCTGAAAAAAAAAAACAAAGGAAATTAGCGGTGGCTACCAGCTAATTAAACAACATGCACAAACCTCTCAGGACACCAACAATCCAATCCTGTTCTTAAAAAAGGTAAATTTTATTAAAAAGAAAAAAGAAAATTACATCTGGAACTTAGGCTTTTTGCTAGACCTTAAAACAATCAATTACAAAAATTAAGCACCCAAAATAGCTTTCTTGGGGGTTCAGCTTAAAGGTTACAAGCAAACAAAGGCATCAGGGGCTAGCACAGAGGAGATCCACATGCCAAAATAAGATAAACCTGATAGTGTCTGTCTAAACATTCCCTATCCAAATTATTTCTTCTAGGTATGGAAGATACTTTTTCATACCTGGCTCAAACCTTACACAGCATTTCTGCTTATCGCTTTGCTTCCCCGTGTCCCTGCAGCCCAGAAAACAAAGGGAAAGTTTCTTTCCCCATTTTAAAAAGTTCTAGCCTTCCCACTGGCTCTTTTGGTCTGGTGCCCACTTTTTTTTTTTTTTCTTTACCTGGGGGACTTTTTAACCCTTTACACATAAAGCAAGTCAAGAACAGCTACCAAGAGGGATTTTACAGCTAACTGGCTTACTGGGTGTCCATCAAAGGGAGCTATCCCCCGACTTTATCACAGATGCCTACCAGAAGCTACAAGAATTCTGGGATGTAGGGTCACACTAATAAATGCCCCTGATTCCTTGGGAACCCATAAATTCATCTGTATTTTGCCAGCACCAATTCAATTTTCAAACTGCTTTCAGACAGCATGGAATACATACTGCTGAACACCGTGATCATCACAATAATTAGTACAAACAGGATGTGCACATTTATTGCAGTTGTTCAGCTGACTGCATTTAACTCAGCAGCTTCAAATGCAATGGTGATAGGACTACAGGTAAGAGGAGCAGAAGGATGAAATCAAGCAATTACTTCTGCATACATATACCTGGAGGGGCTTTACTCAGTGGAGCGTCACTTCTGAAAGTAATCAACTAGCACTGACTGGTCGGATAGGATAGTGACACAGAACTGGGATGACCAGCAGTGGAAGCAGAACTTCAGGATGCAGAAGACTACCTACAGTGCTAATAAACAATGGTCACTTAAACACCACCCTATGCCGGAAACCTACTGACCGCTATTCCTACCTACATGCCTCCAGCTTTCACCCTGACCACACCACACGATCCATTGTCTACAGCCAAGCTCTGCGATACAACCGCATTTGCTCCAACCCCTCAGACAGAGACAAACACCTACAAGATCTCTGTCAAGCTTTCTTACAACTACAATACCCACCTGCAGAAGTGAAGAAACAGATTGATAGAGCCAGAAGAGTTCCCAGAAGTTACCTACTACAGGACAGGCCTAACAAAGAAAATAACAGAACGCCACTAGCCGTCACCTTCAGCCCCCAACTAAAACCCCTCCAACGCATTATTAAGGATCTACAACCTATCCTGAAGGATGACCCAACACTCTCACAAATCTTGGGAGACAGGCCAGTCCTTGCCTACAGACAGCCCCCCAACCTGAAGCAAATACTCACCAACAACCACATACCACACAACAGAACCACTAACCCAGGAACTTATCCTTGCAACAAAGCCCGTTGCCAACTGTGTCCACATATCTATTCAGGGGACACCATCACAGGGCCTAATAACATCAGCCACACTATCGGAGGCTCGTTCACCTGCACATCCACCAACGTGATATATGCCATCATGTGCCAGCAATGCCCCTCTGCCATGTACATTGGTCAAACTGGACAGTCTCTACATAAAAGAATAAATGGACACAAATCAGATGTCAAGAATTATAACATTCATAAACCAGTCGGAGAACACTTCAATCTCTCTGGTCACGCAATCACAGACATGAAGGTCGCTATCTTAAAACAAAAAAACTTCAAATCCAGACTCCAGCGAGAAACTGCTGAATTGGAATTCATTTGCAAATTGGATACTATTAATTTAGGCTTAAATAGAGACTGGGAGTGGCTAAGTCATTATGTAAGGTAGCCTATTTCCCCTTGTTTTTTCCTACCCCCCCCCCCCAGACGTTCTGGTTAAACTTGGACTTAAACTTGGAGAGTGGTCAGTTTGGATGAGCTATTGCCAGCAGGACAGTGAGTGAGTGAGTGAGTGAGTGAGTGAGTGAGTGAGTGAGTGAGTGAGTGAGTGAGTGAGTGAGTGAGTGAGTGAGTGAGTGAGTGAGTGAGTGAGTGAGTGAGTGAGTGAGAGAGAGAGAGAGAGAGAGAGAGAGTGTGTGTGTGTGTGTGTGTGTGTGTGTGTGTCTCTGTGTCTGTGTGTGTGTGTGTCTCTGTGTCTGTGTCTGTCTCTGTGTCTCTCTCTCTCCGGGAAAAGGGGGGGGGGGTGAGAAAGCCTGGATTTGTGCTGGACATGGCCCACCTTGATTATCATGCACATTGTAGGGAGAGTGGTCACTTTGGATGAGCTATTACCAGCAGGAGAGAGAGTTTGTGTGTGTGTTTTTTGGAGGGGGGTGAGGGAACCTGGATTTGTGCAGGAAATGGCCCACCTTGATTATCATGCACATTGTGTAGAGAGTTGTCACTTTGGATGGGCTATTACCAGCAGGAGAGTGAGTTTGTGTATGGGGGGGTGGAGGGTGAAAAAACCGGGATTTGTGCTGGAAATGGCCCAACTTGATGATCACTTTAGATAAGCTATTACCAGCAGGACAGTGGGGTGGGAGGAGGTATTGTTTTATGATCTCTGTGTGTATATAAAGTCTGCTGCAGTTTCCACGGTATGCATCCGATGAAGTGAGCTGTAGCTCACGAAAGCTCATGCTCAAATAAATTGGTTAGTCTCTAAGGTGCCACAAGTACTCCTTTTCTTTTTGCGAATACAGACTAACACGGCTGTTCCTCTGAAACCAGAACTACAACAGCACACCAACATGAGAGTTCCCCTCAGCAGAGAGAAATGTGTGGCCATTACCATCTGGAAACTCACCACTCGAGGGTTGTCAATCAGTAGTTTACTAGTTTGGTATAGGTAGATCAACTGATGAGGCTATTGTTATGGAGATTTGCAGAGCTATGAAGAGGGTGCTGCTGTGTTATGTTGCAAACTTGGCAATGAACACGTTACTGATAGCTTTGCACTAATGGGGCTCCCAAACTGCATATGCATTACTTATGTGACCCAGATACCTTCCGTTTGCCTCCCACACCAAGCCAATGTCTTTATCATCTACAAGAAGGGATATTTCCCCATGGTGCTGCAAGGCCTGGTAGAGCACGGTGGAAGGTTCACTGATACTCACATGGGACAGTCTGAAAAGGACCATGATGCCAGGATCTTTAGAAATTTAGGCATGTTTGTTGCAAAGATCAGGGAAACTTTTGCTCCTCAGACCACTTTGGACATTAACAGTTATGATGGCTTCCCTTGTTTAAAAAGCTGGATGCTTGAACAGGGAGAGCTCTCCTCCACAGCAGCTTCAGTATGGCTGTTTGAATGATGTACTTTTAATCTCCCAATCTGTCACATCATACAGTTATTGCTTCCCTGAAGAATTTCCTCCTGGTGAGACCCCATGCAATACAAAAAGTCAAGGATGCCTTCTGTGGTGTCTTAGGTGCTTGGGAGTCTCATGTGCTTTGTGGAAAACCGCCCATCTCTCCATTTTTGGGTTAGGTGGTGACATTGCTTGCAAAAAATCCAGTCCAGTTGCTCACAGTATGGGCAGATAGTAGAAGCATTACCAGAGGTCCTGTTCTTGTCCCTTATCTTCAGCTACTTCTGTCACACCTCCTTTGCTTTGACTTGGCACTGGGAACAAGTCTGGGAGTGCCCACTGCTGTCATTTGCTATAACAATGTCTTGTAGATGTTTGCATTCCAGTGACTTCTCCACATGGGACTGGACATGCAGCTGTACAAAGAGGACAATCAAATCCAGGAACACTGCAGGTGTTCACATGGAAGCACAAGGGGCATGGCTGCTATAATGGTCTTATGACTCATTGCCTGAACTCACAATTACCTTGTATCAAAAAGGGGCACACATGGCTGCATGCCAGCATTTAAACAGAGAGGTGGCATCCAGTCTAAATTAAACTGGAGCAGTGGAGGGCACACAGATTCAAAGACAGGCTGACTGAACTGTGAAGCAATACAGTCTGGGATAGCAGTGGGAGAACTGTCAGAAGCAAAGTAGTTAGGAATACATCATATGAATCATAAGCTAACAAACTCACTGTAAAGTACAGTCACTCCAATTCCAAACAGGATTAATTACTGCGACCTTACACCCTAAATAATTCACTTTTCAAAAAGCTTGTGCACGGACACAAGGCACTTTAATGAGAACCTGAGAGTCTGAGTTCAAGGAACTCTGGCAGCCAGCCCAGATGGTTTGGACTTCTGCCTGGAGGGCAGCTCTCTAACTTTTTAAATTTTATATTCATACACAAAGATTAACACTTATTATAATCAGATTTGTAAACTGAATATTTTAATATTAAAATAGGCTATACACTAAAAGAAAGGGGTTTGGTTTTTTTTAAACAGACAGGGTGTATGGCCAGTTCAAGGTGTATGGCCAGTTTTCATAAATGAGAGTGTGTATGGGCAGAGGCAAGGTTTCTCAGCTCAATTGATTGCACATAGTGTGCTGCATAGAGCATTCCACTTCTGTCTAGCAAATAATTACCTATGATGGAATTTGTTTGGGTTTTTTTGTTTGTTTTTTAAACAAGAGAGGAAATTCCATACAACAAAAACATTAAAACTTGAGATTGCTAAGTGATTCTTCTTCAAAGTCAAGAAATGACAGTTAAGGTTGTGTAAACAAATGTAAACTTCCTTGTGAATATGTATTACAGTCTTTAATTTTACATGATTAAACACTGTTTCATATTTAATGCAGGGCCCTATTGCTGTTTATGTACACTACTAAGTGGGTCCCTTTAAGCCCAATAACTGAAACTGGCATTCCATCATTTATAGGTAATTTTCTAACAACAGTTTCCAGCATCACCTCTGATCATGATCAGCACAACTTCAACTTATCCAGGAAGTAATCACCACAAGTAAATTCCTCCCAAGTTTCCCTTATTTTAGACCCACATTTATTTGGGTCTTACACCTTATGTAACTGGCTTACCTGAGTATTATTGTAACTTGACATCAGAAACACTGATGTTTAGGCCACACAACTGTGAAAGACAACCACGATGACCCATACACCTCCATGGAGTTCCACTGACTCAACAAGTTGTCATACATGCAATAAGGGTGTTGTAAAAGAATGGACCCCTGAGTTCTACTGCAACTACCACTGCGGTATTGTAGAAACTGTAATCAAGGCATATTCTGCCTTCATGTTCAACTGCACATCTTACAAATGCTCACTCAAAAACTCCCTCTCCAGGGAGAACATATTTAGCAACCTATTTTCTAGCTAGTAAATTGTCATGCTTACTTACTCAAGGCTCTCATTCACCTGCGGGAGGAAAAAAGGGTCATGGATCCACATGATCAGTACTATGCCTCAGCTTTTAAACAGTCCCTTACTGTGCCAGACCTCCTTAAGGATAGGCCACATGGTCTCAACACCTCTGATACTGAGCCCTGGGCCTACACTAGGGGGTGGGTCGATCTAAGATACGCAACTTCAGCTATGTGAATAGCGTAGCTGAAGGTGCGTATCTTAGGTCGACTTACCTGGCCGTGAGGATGGCAGCGAGTCGACCGCTGCTGCTCCCCTGTCAACTCCGCTCAGCCTCTCGTAAGCTGGAGTTCCAGAGTCGACGGGGAGCGCATTTGGGGATCAATTTATCGCGTCTAGATGAGACGCAATAAATCGATCCCCGATAGATCGATCACTACCCACCAATCTGGTGGGTAGTGAAGACCTGCCCTGAGTCTCTGGGCTCCAGCACTGCTGCTTCTAACCATGAGCTCTGCCCAGCAAGTCCAACCAAGATAGATTTCTGTTCAGAGACTTTCAACCTCTTCAGGAATTAATGCACCCCAGCAAGTATTTGAAGAGACACCAGGCACACTTTTCAAAACTGTAGGACTTACTAGTCAACTGGAATACAGCATTGGGAAGTCTTTAGATTAGCACAGAGAAACAGAGGTTAAGATATAGTCTATACTGGCTAAAGCCAAGGTTTCCTTGAGCCATACTGCTCTAGAAACCATCTTGGTTTCCTTTCTCTCTGTTTCTGTCCCTTTGCCTGTCAGCCTCAGGTCAGAACTTCCTCTGTCTCTCAAAAAGCCAGCTCTGATCCTAGCCTCCTTTCACCTCCCATTCTACTGTCATCCTCTTAAAGGACCACTGCTGAGTCATTAGGTGTCAACTGTGCAATCACTAGATTTCCCATTGTCTTTCCAGATCCTCCACTGGTGTGAGTTTCAGCCAGTCCTTAACAATCCATTCACACCACCCCAGACAGTTATATGACCCAAACAACCTCATATCTCCCGCTTTGCTGCAGGAGCATTTTAACCCATCTAAACCCCTGGATAGCAATCCCTACTCAAGTCAGTCACAGGAAATTCCCACTTCATCACAGAAAGCATAACTGAGCAAAAACAAACTGGGAAGCACAAAAGTGGGAGAGGCAGTTTCTCCATGAACCCCTAATCCCCAAGCATTTACAGAAGTACCTCTGCTGCTACTCTGTGGGCTTACAGTATGTGTGGGTGAAACACATCACTGTATACCACATTAGAACATAAAAACAGACATACTGTTTTTCTGCTCAGACCAATGATCCATCTAGCCTAGTATCCTGTCTTCTGACAGTGGTCAATACCAGATGCTTCAGAGGGAACAAACTTTCTCCTCTTCTAAAAAGGTAATCACCATCATAGAAGTTCAGCAGAAGTTAAAGCTGCTAGAATCAGCCTTATCTTCCACTCTATGCCTTCACCCCACTTGGGAAAGAGATATTGCCAAAGCATGGACAAAGGAACCAGCAGCACCACAACTCCTAAAGAGTTGCAGGTGTATGATCCCCATGGTGATGCATCTTTGGAAGCACTGCAAAGGGCCTGGCACCCAAGATCAGAACTTCCTTTCCATGGATACCCATAGGATCATCATGTTTAAGACCATGCCCCACTACCTCCTTTGCAAACCCAAGCCAACATTCATCAGAAACCCAGCTAACTTCACCCCTCCTCCACAGATTTCACCACAGGTTTTCATGGTTGTAAGTTAGGGTCAATGACTGCACCCACTTTGCTCAGACAAACTGCTCAGGACTCCAACAGACATTTTGCCTGAGGAAGGAAGTGCAGGATTAAGCTCATAACTTTTGAGAACTAACACGGGACAGGATACAATGTTTTCTTATTATTTTACTGATTTGAAGTTCTTTGATGCAATTGTTTTAGTTGATAGTTAATTCAAAATAAAAAAAATTGTAAACATTTATTCCATCATCACAGTGTTTTGAGATGACATTTTACCTATTACAATGTGTGTGCATTTTAACAGTTTCTAACAAGCAAATATTTTGATGATAAAAGTCTTAGTCTTAACCATTCAACCTACAATTACATAGTACAAATTAAAATAGCCTAAAAATACTTAAATTTGACATGGAAGTCAGTAGATATTTTCATTTTTCTTAACACTTAATTTCTAATAGAAGTACTTTTTCATGAAATAAAATCAAACTCACAGCTTCTTAAAAATATACCCATAGAAAACAACAAAATGTTTTCATTTGCATTCTTATTACTCAAAGATAAACGCTATCATTGGCACAGACCCAAATGTTACTCTCCAGGGTGTACATACCACTGAATAATTTGTTCAAACGTCAGTTGTAATTTTCAAAAATCCTTTCTTGCCTCTGAATCTTAAACATCTGTAACAAATACTTGTTTTGAGAGTGCTTTACATTCATGACATCTGACCTTCTGCTGTATGCACCACAAAATTTAAGTTTCAAATACCATGCAAGCAGGAAATCTGATCATACCAGCAGTAGCCATCTGCATGGTCCAATATCAAATATTAGTTCTTGGTTGCACAAAGTCATGTGTTACAAATCTTTTTCTGCAGCTTCTACAATTAATTGTAATTTGCTGCTTCTAAAATGTGTTTCTTATGGGACATCTGGCTTTGAAACCTCTACCTTACCATTGAAAAAATACTTAGTGTCTGGATGTTGTTTTTATATATACATAAAATATATAGCTATATATATGAAAGAGACAGAAAGAGAGAGAGAGAGCACTGCATGGGTGGCATAACTAGGACCAGGTTTTCCAAAACAAAACAAAAATCTCTAATTCCAGAAATAGATTGACTTTCATTACAGAACATTCCATCACCTAAATGTAATGCAGAAATGTTCTCCAATGTAATTACTTTCAGATATCGAACTATTGGTATCAAATATTAACCGTTCATTAAGCAAATTGTGGAAGTTCCACAGAAGATGTGTAAATCATATGTTTATTTCCCAGGACTCTAAATTAATATAATTGGAGTATCTACTGAAATGAAATAAATGTTTAGACAAAGAAAGAAAGCTAGAACGTGCTTTAGTGTTGAAGTGTTCCAACATATTTGTTGATTGACAATGAATGCTGAAGTATGGCAAGATGCTACTGCATATTTCACGAAGCACTGTACTTTTTTTTAAACTCATATACGCAAAATATAATAATATCCAGTTGCTCGTATGATACCAGATTTCATTGTGGTGGAATGAAAATTTTACAGACACGAAATGTTGTTTTGCGTCTGTCACAAACAACTAAATAAAAAGCTTTTAAAAGACACTAAAAAATGTCTTCCAAGAAGACTTTATATTTTAAGCCAATAACTTATTACATCAAAACGGAAAAGATAGCTATACTGAAATAATATGAACTTTAATAAAGCATTCCTATAGTAATAACTCATCTCTTGAAGAGACAGCCTAGTGATGCTCTATATAACTTAATCCAGCAGTAGGACATAACTTCTTGGGTGGTAAAAGTTGGAAGCACTTAGGATGCTATGTTGCTCTTGAGATTCATTTGCTACCTAGTCATAGGAAAATTTTGGCAGAGATTCATTAACCTGCTTTTACACCTGCAGGAACAACACTACAGCAAATAAAGTGAAAGAAAAAGGAAAATCTGAATAGAAAGCATTACAGTCCTTGTGTATTAACCATGATTACTGCTTCTGTGCAGACAAAGACTTTTGGTCAGACATGACAGACAAAAAGACATTAGCATTCCTGTAATACAACATTAACTACTTTATCAATTTTTTTAAAAAAACCCTCAATTTTAACAATTATATTTTATATAAACTCATCACAGGCTTCCTACCTGGACTCCATCCTTCAGTTTCAAGATGCACTCCATTGTATTGATAGTGATGACAACTGGTTCTGAGCCTAGTTTTGTCCATGGTACATGGATTCGTAATTCATGAATATGTCCACTTAAAAAACTAAACGGTAGTTTCAGCTCCTAAAAAACACGAATTAACCAATTAGATATTCAAACTTAATTAAAAACAAAATCACAACTGTCAAGGACACATTTGCTACTTTACAAAAAAAACAACGAGAATAAAATCTTAAGAGCCACTTCGTGCCTGCGCCCTCCCCACAAAAAAACCCTCAAGAGTTCTTTTTTCCACTGTCAGTTATGTATGGCATAATTCTTGACACTTTAGTTAATAATTGGTCACATGCATTTACTCACACACATTTATTGTGCTTATGTGTTCAAAGAAAACATCTGGATTCTACTATGTCCCTGATAATTAAAGAAGGTTTAAAACACAGTCTCTCTTAGATGCAGCTACAGTGAAATGCATCACTACTCTAGAAACATAACTAGAGCATACTCACAACAATTAACAATGAAAGTTAATTATATTCATACGCATGCTGTATTATTTCTATAGTGCCTGTGGAGTGCATGGAGAGTTACAGATTTATATTAAAAAATGCATAGCGGTGAAAAGAGGTTTTTACTCCTAAAACCTTTTAGTACTTCATTGGGAGTTGCAAGTGCTCTGTACCTCTTAGGAACAGGCTCAAATCACATGGAAGACAGCAAGAAATGATAAACACAAAGATGGAGCAGGTACTTAAAGAATGAGGGCTATGATTTTATTACATATGTAACTTGTTGGTTCCTTTTTATCTATAAAGTTGAGTTTGTACTCTTTTCCTCCAGTGTTAACATAATATTTGAAGTTAAGGGAACAAGTCAAACAAGAGGAAAGGAGATCAACATGGGAAGACTAATCGAATCAGGCTACACTCCACACAGCAAAGATTTACTTTGTGGTTTATTTGACACACGGATGAGAGTTTCTGTACACACTGTATATAAAACAAATCTTTTGAACATGGTCAGGTTGAAATACATTCAGGGTTTTTTTTTAAACTATAAGAATTTCTTCCACTATAACCTATGTACAAGACTTCAATTAATTTTAGTTATGTAAAAATTTTGAAGAGTCTCCATTATTCCATTCAAAATCATTTGGGACAAGGAAAAGACTGACATCCAAAGTTTCTTAAAGGACCACGTTTTAATTAACTTTAACTCCAAACAAAGATCTACTTGTAATTCTCAGAAAATTCATTCTGTACTCAAAATGTTGTAGGTCATTTTGCTGCCTATAACAAATGGAGTCAATCACATTACATCAGCTTTCCAACAGTCCAAACAAGCAGGGAAGAATAAGAAGCACTAAGCTCTCCAACAGCCTGATAAAATAAAAAATGTACAACATACAGGTGAGGCTTTCACAAAGGAAAATAGCAGGCCAGTACGAGCTGCAATTTAATTGAGTTGTAGAAATAAGCTAGCCTTCTTGTTTCTCAAATATTTAATTTCTATGCCAATCATCAGTATAGCAATGTTTATTTAGACACTGATTTGCACATGTGGGAAATTCTAAGTTTACTTTAAAAGACATTCTGAAAGAGCTTTTTTCCACTATTTACCAGATGGATTTAACTCAAAGTCCCATTTGTGTCCAAAGCTTCCTACAAGATATGGAAAAATCCTTTGAATGAAGGAAAAAAACAAAGAAAAAAACACTTCTGAAAGCAGGAAGTGGAGCAAAACACTGAGAGATAGATTGCCTATATACTTAGAAGGTAAGTTAACCTTTCTGTGTCAAAGGAATGTTGATTCAAATGTTGTCTGACATTATCCTAATTGGACAAATAATTGTCTCTGCAGTGATATAATGCAAACCCTTTGTTGTGGTACTTAAGAATGATAATTGAGGCAACACAGAACAAGTGTGCACGCCACATTTAGTAATTTAACAAACAAACATACCAGAGGCCTTATTTTTATTCCCCTTCCATTCTCATGAAATCTTTTCCCATTAAACTAAGTACTACATGGAATGTTGAATAATATTTCTTGTAACTATACTAGATTACATTTGCTTAATACTTAACACTTACATAATGTTTTACATGTTTGGAAGTAGTATACAAACATTAGAAGATATATGCTGTAGCTCAAACAATATACAGGTTCAATGCAGAAATTGTTGGGTTAGATTCTTTGGCTTGTGTTATGCAGGAGGCCAGACTAGATGATTTTAGTTCTCTCTTCTAGCCTTAAAAATCTATGAACCCTCAATATCCCTGTGGGACAGGTAGGTAAGTTAAGTATTATTACCTCTACTTCCATATTAATATCAAAACTTGTCTTCCTCACATTCAGGATTCTGCTCTATAAATAATATATTACAGTGATGCCTCACAATAATAATAAAGGCATTTTGTGTTTGCAGTTCCCAGATTAGGTTAAACTAATTTTTAAAGACAGGTTTTTTTCATATTTTCCCTTCATGGTACTGCTACAAGGTAGAGTTAAGGTTCTTTTGGTGCTTTAACCGTGCATTTCTGTACATGTTTGGATTTCTCTTAAGGGTAACCTTAACCAGATCTAAATATTAATGGTAGCTTCAGTACAAGTGATCATGACTTGATCAGATTTCTGATATGCAAACAGAATAAAGTTCAGACCAGTAATTATACACACACACACACACAGTCCAGACTGTAAACTATCTAGTTTGTCCCAATGCGACCTTCGCAGATGCTCCGTGCCACCCATCGCAGCAGCAGCTTCCCTTCCCTGACCAGCACACCGTCTACCTCTGCAACCGTACCCCTTCCAGTGGCACAGAGGAAGACCGGGGACTACTTTACCTCCCACACACACACAGAGCCCGCAGCCCCTGCCCCGCCCCCAGCCTAAATGCAGTCCTGCTGCCCAGCTGGCCACCCCCCATGAAGCTCCCAGGGCCTGCTGGGGCTGCTCCCAGCTGCCGCGGCCTGGGGCAGGAGAACCCATTCGACACCCACACATAGCGGGTTAACGGTTAGGGTGGGTTAACAGTAAGACCAATACTTACCGGTTAACTGGTTAATATTTTACATCCCTACTTTCAATACTTCTAATGATTTGAAGATATACAACAACTTCAAAACATTATTTTATTTTACTTTTAAGGGCAGATTCACCAATACACCAGAGAAGCACAAAGCAGTCAGAATATATTGTTAAGTGAGATTTACTGCTGCTTTGCATTGCCAAAGCAGCGTAAAACTATCAAACTGTAAGGTGAATATGTTCCTTACTTTGCAATTGACTTATTAATTTATAAAGCTGTCTTGGTGAGACCAGCAATATGAGAAAAAGGTAGAAGCTGTTCAGCCCCAAAGTCCCATTGGTTGTATACGATTAGAGATCTCTCTGCATTTCTGCTTCAGTTCCCCGGCAGTGCTACCTTGAGCACAGCTGAGAGTCCTTTGAGCACAATCATAATGCAGCCACAGAACCTTTAAACAGCAGTGCAACTAGATCAAATAATCTATAAAGGACAGTCTTTTTGTTCTGTGTTTATACAGTGCCTAGCATAATGGGGTCCTGGTCCACGAGTAGGACTCCTAGATTCAATGGTAAGAAAAATACAGTAATAATACCACCGGAGAGAATGCCGGACATGTATCCTGTCTCCCTCACACTACTGACTCATTCAACCAATAGCAACGTTGCATGCAAGACAGCTGTAAAAGGAAAGATTATGATTTGTTGAGTTTCTTCTGATACCACAATGCCCACCCCCCTTAAAAGTTGCCTGAGCTAGTGATTTCTATAGTAATACAAAATAGTTAATAACTTAATTTAAATATAATTTTTTCCACTATAATCTATGTACAAGATTTCAATTAATTTTAATTATATAAACATTTTGAAGAGTCTCCATTATTCCATTCAAGATCATTTGGGACAAGGAAAAGGCTAACATCCAAAGTTTCTTAAAGGACCACATTTTAATTAACTTTAAACTCCAAACAAAGATCTACTTGTAAATTCTCAGAAAATTCATTCTGTATTCAAAGAGTGAGTGCTGTCATTTTTATGAGGATGCATGTATTTTTCATACATAAAGATGCTGAATCTTTCCTTTAAGTGAAAAATGGAACTCAGGTTTAACTACACAGTTGCAACCAGTGCCTGCATAACAAAGAAAAAAAAATACACATGCTCTTGAGGTAAATTGAACTGAAGTTAAATTTCATTTATATGCACTTATTAGCATTATTTATATAAAATTCTGCAAATTATTTTTTAAAAAACCTTAAGTTAACGGGAGGGTGGCCTGATAGCCCAGGAGACTGAAACACTCTTTGGGCTTGATCTAAGCCTTCCTGGATGTCAATGAGAATCTTTCAATTGAGTTTAGTGAATACTGGCTCCAACTTGGCATCAACAGTATAGATTCAGCACATTTCCTCATGTTGCTTTTGCAGTGTACCCCCAACCCAGCTTGGAGTGCCTTCCTCTAGAACTGTGGTTCTCAAACTTTTTTTTTCACGGACCACTTGAAAATTGCTGCAAGTCTTGATGGACCACTTAATTATCTTTCCAAATGTTGTTTGTACCAATAGCTAACTATTGTGAAGCGCTTTGGATAAAAGTGCTATATTAAAAAAAAATAATAATAAACATGTTTCTGTTCTACAAATAAAAGCACACAATTCATATTTTAATATCACTAGTCTCTTCCCAGCTGGGACTGGGAAGGAGGGGGGTCTCTCCCCAGGAGCTGGAGCAAAGTCACCTCTTTTTCTGGCCGCTGCAGCCGTGCATGTCCCAAATTCCCCCCACCCCCTCTTCTCACCCCACTGCCCCCCCCCCTACCTATTTTCCCCCACCTCACCGCCCCCTCCCACCTTCCCCCTATTCCCCCCAAGGCCACCAAATACATGTGCATTTTCTCTAGGGTCCAGGCACCTAATTAGTGGAGCCACACCTGTTCAGCTCCACTGTTTAGGTGGGTGGCCCTTCATTCTCTTGTGTGCCGCTGCCCAGGTGCGCACCTTAGAAGGAACTATCCGTGGACCACCTGAATGGAGCTCACGGCTGGTGGTCCGTGGACCACAGTTTGAGAACCTCTGCTCTAGAAGGCAGAATGTAGTCCATCTTCAATTCCCATTCACTCTCTGAATTCTGATGAGGCTGCGAACCAGAGCGTCAATTATAGTTATTGTTTTAATGAGGGCACCTACCCATGTAAAACTAAACTAAAAGCACCAGGTCACTCATTTCACGTGGACTAATAGGTGTTAAAAAAACTTGCTTTTGTTGAGCTACATTTTGCTTTCTCATTTAAGTCAATGAAGAGTTGCATGTAAGTATCTGAGGCAACATTAGCTCCTAAAAGAAGTAAATTGACAACAGGCTCCATTGTTTCCCATAGATATATACATATACCAAATATTAAACTCAATACTTACATGAACTTTACACATCATAGTAGCTGAGCACTTTGCAGACAAACAATAATTAATGTGTCCTCACAACATTCCTTCTTACTATGATTATCCCATTCTACCAGTGGGGAACTAAGGCACATACAGATTAAGGACCCAGTCTTGCAAACACATACACAAGGGAGCAATTTTGCACACATAATTAGTCTCACTAAGCTCAGTGAGATTTGAAGGTGCAAATGTTTGCAGGATGGAGGCCTACACAACTTGCCCACAGACAAAAAGAAAGTTTATGGCAGAGCCATTAAACGAACCCAGATTTCCTGGATCACCAGAAAACTATGCTTTCTTTCGAGATTCAAGGGATTCTATTCCAATCCAACTACTTCAGAAAACATGTACACTTACTATACTTAGTAAAAGTAATTATGTTATGGCAGGAATCACCAGATGGGATTGTTAAACAGAGCCTTACAAGTACATTAGAACGGCCACACTGAGTCAAACAAACAGTCCACCTAGCCCAGCATCCTGTCCTCTGACAGTGGCCAATAGCAGGTGCCCCGGGGGAATGAACAGAACAGGCAATCAAGTGGTTCATCCTATCATCCACTCCCAGCTTCTGGCAAACAGAGGCTAGGGACATTCAGAGTATTGCGTTGCATCCCTGCCCATCCTGGTTAATAGCCATTGACAGACCTATCCTCCTGAAACTTATCTAGTTCTTTTTTTAAGTCTTTTCTTAGGCTTGATCTACACTACCGACTTATTTCAGTATAACTATGTTGGTCAGGGGTGTGGAAAATCCACACCCTCGAGGGATGCAGTTATACCAACCAAACTCCATAGACAGCGCTATGTCAACAGGAGGACTTCTCCCATTGACATAGCTACTGCCTCTCTGGGAAGTGGAGTACCTACACCTAGAAGCTCTCCCATCAATGTAGGTAGTATCTTCACTAAGCGCTACAGAGGTTCAAGGAGTCTTAGAAGAAATGCTGTTTTGTTAGTTTTGTGATGCAGTTTCCTTTTGAGGGAGCTGTGGAAAGCAACACGATGTTTTGCTCTCTGCTTTAATTTAACTGAAGTCAATTCTAGGTGCAGACCTGCTTCCTAGGAACCAGGCAGCGTGTGGGCTGAGATTTCTGAAAGAGCGGATTGCCTACATGCTGTTTGTGAATGCACCTGCACAAGGACTAGAGAATAAGGTGTAAATAAAAACAAGTTACCCACAGAAAATACCAGTAGTCCACACTATCAATGTGCCCTTCAAAGGAAAACTGACCTACAAGGCTCTATCACTCAGTGGAGAGGAAATACGAGCAATCACCAAAGTGGGATACTTTCCAAGGAGAGAAATCGTGAGCAGCTATTGTTGCTGAACCAAAATGGAACAAATAAGTGAGACACTAGCAGAAATCAAAGCACATCAGAAGAAATTAAAAGAAGACCTAACATAGTATCTGGAAACTTCTCAGAAAGAAGTTAGGGATAGCCCAAAGGCAGAGATCTAACATAATCAGCTGGAAACAAAACCTCTGTTGATTAAGAAGACATGAAGGGTTAGGACATATTTTGAAACCCAGCTACAAAAGGCCTAGTCTGTGTCGGCAAAGTGGATTGAACAGGTGACCACTGACTTAATTACCATAGACAAAAAGGTTTTTCAGGAACCAGAAAGAACAAGAAAGCTTAGGCCAACACAGAATTTGCTAATAAAGCCGAGATGCAGCAAGGACTTCAGGGACTGAGAAACTGCTTTGCGAGAAAACTCAGGAGGGTGCAGAGAGCCTTAGAAGTCAGCTACTGCCATAGGAATCAAGCCAGAATTTAGGTAAACCTAGAGATTTCCACGCTATTTGTATCCTGCAGGAACTCTGATGAGGAAAAAACAAATGTTCAGGGGCTAAAATAATTCAGAAGTCCCACTATCTTTGAGGGAAAAACTTTCTGGGAGACTCTCTTAGCTCATTTTACCATACCCAAATGAATGGTTGGTGATATGAACAGAAGAATGTTTGGGGATGAGGGTGTTCTTGCTGCTAGCTTGAATGGTGCTGTAAACTTAAACCACAAAAAGAGAAACTGAGTTGGTACAAGCCCCTGATATGAAGTTTGGAGCCAGCCATCAATATGACCTGAGCCAGGGCTCAGCAAAGGGGTAAAAGAGACCCTATATTAACTGACAAATGACCTGAGGAAATTAGATATGCCAGAAACATCAGATATAAGCAAGGATACTCAGCTGGACATGGACTTGCAAACTGAGATCACCAAAAGGGATCAGACACTTGGTGAGGGAGGGGAATTTGCTACAGAACTACAGTCTTTCCATTCACAGCCCAGCAGAAAGAGGAAAGCCGCTACTGAAGAAGTTGGAAGCTCTCTGCAATGAGTCCCATAAGTTAAAATCTGCACCTAAATCATTAAAAGGAGGATTTTAATTTGATTCACAACATTTTGAATGGTTTTAAATATCATTAAATTCAGTTAGTAAAATAAAAGATTGATAATATTTTTTAAAGGGAGAAGCAGTTCAGTTAAGTGCTGGTACTGTGAAATGACAGATCACTGAAAGAAGGGATATGCTCCATAAAGAGATGGCTCTCTCTTCAAGCCCAGTGATTTGCAGAAATGCAAATCTTCCCGGTTCATCCACTAGAACAGGGGATGTAGGATTCCCAGAGCAGCTAAAGGCTGAGCAACAGGGAAAAAACCTCCAAAGATAGGAACAAAACAGATAGCAAAAATAGTAACGATTGTAAGTGAATAGTGATCTACAGATAGTATCTTGAACATTTTACTGAACTTATTTTAAATTGAGCTACTGTTAACATACCTGTTCAAGTACATCCAGCTTTAATTCAAGTTTGCTAAGAACCACATCTCCTCCCCATAGTGACAGCTGTAGATCTGAGGGCTTCAAGTTCTTAATGTAGCGATTCACATAACTCATTAAAATAGGAGTCACGTACGACTCTAGCATTGTGGAAGATTTCTGGATTATACACCAAGCACTAAAAAAAACAGTAAGAGATCACATTAAAAATTAGCATTAGTTAGTACAATGTTTGGAAATGTGACAATTTATTTCAAGTTTTGAACATAAGAATGGCCATAGTGGGTCAGACCAAAGGTCCATCCAGCCCAGTATCCTGACTGCAAACAGTGGCCAATGCTAGGTGCCCCAGAGGGAGCAAACCTAACAGGTAATGATCAAATGATCTCTCTCCGGCTATCCATCTCCACCCTCTGACAAACAGAGGCTAGGGACACCATTCCTTACCCATCCTGGCTAATAGCCATTAATGGACTTAACCTCCATGAATTTATCTAGTTCTCTTTTAAACCCTGTTATAGTCCTAGCCTTCACAACCTCCTCAGGCAAGGAGTTCCACAGGTTGACTGTGTGCTGAGTGAAGAAGAACTTCCTTTTATTTGTTTTAAACCTGCTACCCATTAATTTCATTTGGTGGCCCCTAATTCTTATATTATGGGAACAACTAAATCTCTTTTCCTGATTCACTTTCTCCACACCACTCATGATTTTATATACCTCTATCATATCCCCCTTAGTCTCCTCTTTTCCAAGCTGAAAAGTCCTAGCCTCTTTAATCTATCCTCAGATGGGACCAGTTCCAAACCCCTAATCATTTTAGTTGCCCTTTTCTGAACCTTTTCTAATGCCAGTATATCTTTTTTGAGATGAGGGGACCACATCTGTACGCAGTATTCAAGATGTGGGCGTATCATGGATTTATATAAGGACAATAAGATATTCTCCGTCTTATTCTCTATCCCTTTTTTAATGATTCCTAACATCCCGTTTGCTTTTTTGACTGCCGCTGCACACTGCGTGGACTTCTTCAGAGAGCTATCTACGATGACTCCAAGATCTTTCTCCTGATTAGTTGTAGCTAAATTAGCCCCCATCATATTGTATGGATAGTTGGGGTTATTTTTTCCAATGTGCATTACTTTACATTTCAATTCAATTTCATTTGCCATTTTGTTGCCCAATCACTGAGTTTTGTGAGATCTTTTTGAAGTTCTTCACAGTCTGCTTTGGTCTTAACTAGCTTGAGCAGTTAGGTATCATCTGCAAACTTTGCCACCTCGCTGTTTACACCTTTCTCCAGATCATTTATGAATAAGTTGAATAGGATTGATCCTAGGACTGACCCTTGGGGAACACCACTAGTTACCCCTCTCCATTCTGAAAATTTACCATTTATTCCTGCCCTTTGTTCCCTGTCTTTTAACAGGTCTCAATCCATGAAAGGATCTTCCCTCTCATCCCATGACAACTTAATTTATGTAAGAGCCTTTGGTGAGGGACCTTGTCAAAGCCTTTCTGGAAATCCAAGTAAAGTAAGTAAGTATAACCCCTGTTTTCTTACTAAACTGGGGTTATATATACTTAAAGAAAACATTCAGTACTCAAAATGTACATATATTAAATATTTGTGTTCATGAATTTCCAACCTATTTGTATTAGAACCAGTAGTAGGCTTGTACAAAATATAAAAAATAAAGCATCAGGACAGCATGCGTGCCATATCCTTACATAATATTTTACAGCAGGAAAATAGTAATTGCTGGATCCATATAAATCCTGCTAATTTATAAACTTACCTTTCGCTGATGACAGACAGACAGATTAGAACATTGGCTCCGGCTGAACTAGCACCAATCTTAAAAATTGTCCAAAATTCATTATAAAATATCAAGAGTGAAGTTCTATTTCCTGCCACTCTTGGCAAACCAAAGTTTTTTTAAAATCCAGCTAAACATAAATTGCATTTGGCATAGCACAGTTTTTGACATGGATAGTCACAAGACATGCACATCTTATTTTCACGACTGCCCAGCATATAATGCAATCTTATATTAGCCCACTTCAATACTACACAAATCCTATAAATAGGGTTGGCAGATTTTGATTTTTATTTCTTTTATCATTTTGATGAACAATATTGGTTTAATTTTAAACATTTTTTCTCAATTGTTATCTATTTAAATTTTCACAGTTGTACAAAATTATGGGGGGGTGAGTTAGAATAATTATTTAATGAAAGTAGCAGTTCAGATTAAACGAGTTAAAGCTTTATAAACCTTAAAGCCCAAATTCTCAACATAACATGTCAAACATACAAAGTAAACATCCTTAAACCAAACTTTAATAAGTTCTCAAGAAGCATTTTTCTTACTTTGCCTGTCTGTAAATTTCAATTATTATAGAAGGAATTTTTTTGTAGGTTTATCTACTGTGAAATTAACATTTCCTGACATTTACCAATAAAAAACTAATCATTCCACACCTATCTATACTTCAGGACATTCACCCCTCACTAACACCTGCCTTCAAAGCTCCCACCCTCACTATCAATCCTCACCACCACCTGCCCCCAATCCGCACACTTACCCCACACCCCTGCCTGCCCCCAACCCTCCCACACTCACCCCTCATCACCGCCAGCCTGCAGCCCTTCCACACTCCCGCCCCTCACCCCTCCCGGCTTTCACCACCACCCCTACCCCCCGCGCCCCTGCCTGCTCCCAACCCTCCCACTTGCCCCTCACCATCCCCTGCCCCCAACACCTGCCCCTCACCCCGACCCCTCTCGCCCCTCACCGCTGACTGACCCCAACCCTCCCCCTTGGGTAATGGTAAATGGCGCAGGGTTAAAGGCTTCCCAGGTAGAGATAGGGGTAATTGTGCTGCGGGTGAAAGTCCCCAACACTCCCACACTCCCCCGGCCACACCCCAGCCCCGCACTCGCCACGACCTGCCGCCACCCAACCCCTTCACGCTGCTGCCGCCCCACCTTCCCAGCACCCACCCCCAGCACTCTCACCGCCCCTAGCGTGGTCCCCAGGGCCCTCTCCCCGCCGACCCCGGCAGCCGACCTCCTGAGCCCCCGTCCCAGGCTAACCTGCCCGCAGCGCCTCACCGGGACGGCTGGCAGCCGCGGCCGTTACCGCTCGGCCAGGCAGTTCCGGGTTCCCCGGCGGGTGTCCTTCCCTCACGCGCCCCCCCGCGGCTTCGGCGCGTTCTCGGCGCAGGCTCGGTTGCGCCGACCGGCCGGAAGGTTCCAGCGGTGACACCGGGAGGCGGGAACGCCGCGCGCGCCCTGCCTGGCCTCGGTGTTGCAGCTGCGCGTTGGGGGCTCAGCGCTGCGGGGGTGGGCGATCACTGGGGCGGGAGGGTAAATGGTGCCGGAGTAAAAGCCCCCCGGTGGAGATGGGGGTGGGAGGGTAAATGGTGCCATGGTAAAAGTCCCCCGGGTAGAGATCGGGGGGAAGATAAATGGTGCTGAGGTAAAAGCCTCCTTTCCCCCGAGTGGAGATGGGGGAAGGGTAAATGGTGCCAGGGTAAAACCCCCACAAGTGGAGATGGGGGTGGTAATTGTGCCTGGATAAAAGCCCACACACACACACGTGAAGAAGGTAGTAATATAACTTGGGATGGGGTTCTTATTTAGCCCTGTTGTAGGCTGAGCCTGTTCATTTTTATGAGCCTTGCCAGTAGGGAGGGTTCTGTACAGCAGCAGGGCCCAACTAAAGGGAGAAAGAAGCCAGACACTCTTCAGCAGAAGCAAAGAGGGATAGACCTGCTATGAGAGGGACAGGGTTTGCAACTGCTGAGTCTCCCTATGTGGCGAATGAGGCTGGAAATCTCGCTCTAGGACACACAAGAAAATCTTCCCTTCCAGGAGTTGCTTTCTGCTGACCTCCACCATGAGGGAAGAGAACGGGGGAGGGGGGAATCCTTTTTCCACCCTACTGTGTGATTTATTTAAAATACAATAATTTTATTTATAAAATACAGATAATTGAAGTAACCGGCCTCAGTTTTATGTATGATGTGTAATAGATTCATTTTAAATTGTGGACTAAAACGTGATAATTTTACTGTAATTTGTAAGTATGGAGCAGTATTGAAACTACAGTACCAGTATTATATTCACACTTTGCTGAGGGTCTTCTGCTCAATTCATTGGCATTTCTTTGTTTGTCTGTCCCTTCATAACATGATAACTTTTGAACACCACATCTGATCAATTGCAACATATTAGGGAATATTCTAGGCATCAGTGACCTGAACCCTTTTCATCTTTGTGAAAATTGGAAAACAAGAAGAGGAGAATGAGGAAGGTAGAGCCCCTTCATATGGTTAGCAGAGCCAGCAGTTTCAGCCACTTCTGAAATTGTCGATAAAGAACCAGTTGATAGCAGCCATTAACACCTTCCAGCATAATAATACTACCCTCTCAGCTCTATCCATCCCAATGCAATTTTAAAATGTTGACATTCTGAATGATGTATCTCCAAGAAAGAAAAATAGCAGAGGTAGGGGGCACACAGAGCCCCTGTCATAGGTGGCAGAATGAGGGACCCTTATATGGGGGAATTATGGAGCACACATAGCCCTAGCATAGGGTGTGGGGGGAGAATAGAGGAAAATGGTATGGGGGGACAACAGTGACACACAGTCCCTGGCATGTGGCAAAAGGGGGGAATAGGAAGGGGAACACAAATCTGGTATGTGATGGGGGGGGAATGGAGGTCACACAGAACCCCTGGCTTGGGATAGGGTGTTGTAGGGAGTCCCTGATATAGAGGGAGATGAGAGGATGGCACGCTGAGCGGGGAATGGCGGAATGCAAGGAGCTCCTGATGTGCAAATTGATCAGCCTATGAAAGCAACAAAGTGTGACTAGTCACATGCACATCTACTAGTTAAAGAACTCACTGAACTGAAGCACTCAGGGACTTAAATGTGGAGGAGACTTGGAATTTCTTTAAATCAGCTATACAAAAACTATCTGAACTTTGCATCCCAAGCAAGAGGGAAAAACTGATTAAGAAAGGCTCCAGCCACAGCTGGATGAATCACCACCTCAAAAAGATTGTTAAGAGTATGTAGAAAGCTATAGGGAATGGAAAGGGGGATTGATCAGCAAAGAAAGCTACATATTGGAGGTTAGAAAATGTAGAAATAAATTGAGAATTACTAAAAGTTATGCTGAATTTCTCTTACCAAGGAAATTAAAATATGAGGTTTTTAGTTACATAATTGAGAATAAGGAAGGATGAGGTTGCGTTGCTATGCAGTGTGGATGAGAAGGAGATTAAAGTTAATCTAGATGTGTCCCAAAAATTAACTCAGTATTTTGCCTCATTTTTCAATAAGGATGATAATGTGAAACATCAGGATGAGGGCAGTGGGGCCCCTGGATGATTGAGATACAAAAGGAGCACTTAAAGACGATAAAGTCATCGTAGAGAAACTAAATTAATTCTTTGCTTCAGTCTTCACGGCTGAGGATGTTAGGGAGATTCCCAAACTTGAACCATCTTTTGCAGGTGACAGATCTGAGGAACTGTCACAGATTGAAGTGTCACTGGAGGAGGTTTTGGAATTAATCGAAAACTTAACAGTAGCAAGTGACCAGGACCACATGGCATTCACCCAAGAGTTCTGAAAGAACTCAAATATGAAATTGCAGAACTATTAACTATGGTTTGTAACCTGTCCTTTAAATCAGCTTCTGTACCCAATGCCTGGAAGATAGCTAATGTAACGCCAATATTTAAGAAGGGCTGTGGAGGTGATCCTGGCAATTACAGACCGGTAAGTCTAACGTCAGTACCGGGCAACTTAGTTGAAACAGTAGTAAAGAATAAAATTGTCAGACACATAGAAGAACATAAATTCTTGTGCAAAAATCAATATGGTTTTTGTAAAGGGAGATCATGTCTTACTAATCTATTAGAGTTCTTTGAGGGGGTCAACAAACATGTAAGAACATAAGAATGGCTTTACTGGATCAGACTGAAGGTCCATCCAGCCCAGTATCCTGTCTACCGACTGGCCAATGCCAGGTGCCCCGGAGGGAGTGAACTTAACAGGTGATGATCAAGTGATCTATCTCCTGCCATCCATCTCCACCCTCTGATAAACAGAGGCTAGGGACACCATTCCTTACCCATCCTAGCTAATAGCCATTAATGGACTTCTAGTGGCACCTTAGAGACTAACCAATTTATTTGAGCATAAGCTTTCGTGAGCTACAGCTCACTTCATCAGATGCATTCAGTGGAAAATACAGTGAGGAGATTTATATACACACAGAACATGAAAAAATGGGTGTTATCATACACACTGTAAGGAGAGTGATCACTTAAGATGAGCTATTACCAGCAGGAGAATAGAGGGGGGAGAAAACCTTTTGTAGTGATAATCAAGGTGGGCCATTTCTAGTAGTTAACAGGAACGTCCGAGGAGCAGTGGGGGGTGGGGGAAATAAACATGGGGAAATAGTTTTACTTTGTGTAATGACACATCCACTCCCAGTCTCTATTCAAGCCTAAGTTAATTGTATCCAGTTTGCAAATTAATTCCAATTCATCAGTCTCCCGTTGGAGTCTGTTTTTGAAGTCTTTTTGTTCTAATATTGCGACCTTTAGGTCTGAAATTGAGTGACCAGAGAGACTGAAGTGTTGTCCGACTGGTTAATGAATGTTATAATTCTTGACATCTGATTTGTGTCCATTTATTCTTTTACGTAGAGACTGTCCAGTTTGACCAATGTACATGGCAGAAGAGCATTGCTGGCACAAGATGGCATATATCACATTTGTAGATGTGCAGGTGAACAAGCCTCTGATAGTGTGGCTGATGTGATTAGGCCCTATGATGGTGTCCCCTGAATAGATATGTGGACACAGTTGGCAATGGGCTTTGTTACAAGGATAGGTTCCTGGGTTAGTGGTTCTGTTGTGTGGTGTGTGGTTGCTGGTGAGTATTTGCTTCAGGTTGGGGTGCTGTCTGTAAGCAAGGGCTAGCCTGTCTCCCAAGATCTGTGAGAGTGATGGGTCGTCCTTCAGGATAGGTTGTAGATCCTTGATGACGCGTTGTCATTAATGGACTTAACCTCCATGAATTTATCTATGTGGACAAGGGGGATCCAGTGTACTTAGATTTCCAGAAAGCCTTTGACAAGGTCCCTTACCAAAGGCTCTTATATAAATTAAGTTGTCGTGGGATGAGAGGGAAGATCCTTTCATGGATTGAGACCTGTTAAAAGACAGGGAACAAAGGGCAGGAATAAATGGTAAATTTTCAGAATGGAGAGGGGTAACTAGTGGTGTTCCCCAAGGGTCAGTCCTAGGATCAATCCTATTCAACTTATTCATAAATGATCTGGAGAAAGGTGTAAACAGCGAGGTGGCAAAGTTTGCAGATGATACCTAACTGCTCAAGCTAGTTAAGACCAAAGCAGACTGTGAAGAACTTCAAAAAGATCTCACAAAACTCAGTGATTGGGCAACAAAATGGCAAATGAAATTGAATTGAAATGTAAAGTAATGCACATTGGAAAAAATAACCCCAACTATCCATACAATATGATGGGGGCTAATTTAGCTACAACTAATCAGGAGAAAGATCTTGGAGTCATCGTAGATAGCTCTCTGAAGAAGTCCACGCAGTGTGCAGCGGCAGTCAAAAAAGCAAACGGGATGTTAGGAATCATTAAAAAAGGGATAGAGAATAAGACGGAGAATATCTTATTGTCCTTATATAAATCCATGATACGCCCACATCTTGAATACTGCGTACAGATGTGGTCCCCTCATCTCAAAAAAGATATACTGGCATTAGAAAAGGTTCAGAAAAGGGCAACTAAAATGATTAGGGGTTTGGAACTGGTCCCATCTGAGGATAGATTAAAGAGGCTAGGACTTTTCAGCTTGGAAAAGAGGAGACTAAGGGGGATATGATAGAGGTATATAAAATCATGAGTGGTGTGGAGAAAGTGAATCAGGAAAAGAGATTTAGTTGTTCCCATAATATAAGAATTAGGGGCCACCAAATGAAATTAATGGGTAGCAGGTTTAAAACAAATAAAAGGAAGTTCTTCTTCACTCAGCACACAGTCAACCTGTGGAACTCCTTGCCTGAGGAGGTTGTGAAGGCTAGGACTATAACAGGGTTTAAAAGAGAACTAGATAAATTCATGGAGGTTAAGTCCATTAATGGCTATTAGCCAGGATGGGTAAGGAATGGTGTCCCTAGCCTCTGTTTGTCAGAGGGTGGAGATGGATAGCCGGAGAGAGATCATTTGATCATTACCTGTTAGGTTTGCTCCCTCTGGGGCACCTAGCATTGGCCACTGTTTGCAGTCAGGATACTGGGCTGGATGGACCTTTGGTCTGACCCACTATGGCCATTCTTATGGCAGGATGACTGATGGAAATAAGTGTAGAGAAATGGAAATTACCACATCTAAAATGGAGGAAAAACTTAGAAGACCTCAAATTGGGTGGCCAGATTATTTCCAACCTGGCATACTAAAAGAACTGATACAAGAGATTACTAGTCTAGTAGCAAGGATTTTTAATAAACCAGTCCATTCAGGGGTAGTACTCTATCACTGGAGAATAGCTAAAGTTGTACTTATATTTAAGAAAGGGGAAAAAAGTGATCTGGGCAATTACAGACCCATTAGTCTGACCTCAGTAGTATGCAAATATTTAGAACAAATTGTGAAAGAAAAAATAATTAAATTCATAGAACTAAAAGAGTTGTAATGAACAATGGATTTACAAAAGGTAAATCATACCAGACTGATCTGATTTCCTTTTTGAGAAAATAACAGATTTTTTTAGATAAGGGAAATAGTAAATCTGATATACTTGAACTTCATGAAAGCGTTTGACATGGTACTACCGAGGAAATGATTAGTTAGAAAAGATAGGCATGAGTATAAGAATTGTAAGGTGGATAAAGAACTTGCTAAAGGGGAGAAGGCCTTGGGTTGTATTGAAAGGCGAATTACTGGACTGGAGGAAAGTTGTCTGTGGAGATTGGTCTTGGGACCAGTCTTATTCAATATTTTTATTAATGGCACAGAAAGTAGGAGTGTGGTAATGAAATTTAGTAAATGATATAAAGTTGGTGGGCATGGTCACTACAGAGGAGGACTGGATATTATATAGGAATATCTAGGTGAACTTGAAGGCTGGAATAACAGAAATGGGATGAAATTTGCTACATTTAGAAATAGTACAAAATGTAAGGTCTTGCACTTTGGGTCTAATAATAAAATTTCTGCTACAAGTTGGAAGTGACAGAGGAGAGAGTCCTTGCTGTGTTTTTTGATCATAGAATGACTATGTGCCACCAGTGTGATGTGGTTGTGAAAAAGGCAAATAAGATCCTAGGATGAATCAGGCAAGGCATTTCCAGTAGAGATAGACAAGTATTAATGCCATTATACAAAGTACTGGTAAGAGCTCGTTTGGAATACTATATATAATTCTGGTATCAGAGGTGTAGGCGTGTTAGTCTGGATCTGTAAAAGCGGCAAAGAGTCCTGTGGCACCTTATAGACATGCATCCGATGAAGTGGGTATTCATCCACAAAAGCTTATGCTCCACAGGACTCTTTGTCATATATAATTCTGGTCACCCATATTTAAGAAAGATTAATTCAGACTGGAGCAAGTGAGAGGAGATCTTCTAGGATGATCAGGGAATAGAGGGCCTATCTTATGAGAGGAGACTGGAAGAGCTTGTCCTGTTTAGCCTCACAAAACAAAGGTTAAGAGGGGTCATGACTGTTGTCTATAAATACATTGGGGGTAAACACCAGAGAGCACAAAGAGCTATTTAAGCTAAAGCAGGGTACTCAAACTTAATTGCACCACAACCCCCTTCTGACAACAAAAATTACTACATGACCCCAACAGGGTAGCAATGAGCCTGCCCGAGCCCCACTGCCCTGGGTGGGGGGGCCAAAGCTGAAGCCTAAGGACTTCAGCCGCAGGCAGGGGGCCTGTAACCTGAGCCCCATCGCTGAGGACTGAAGCCCTCGGGCTTCAGCTTTGGCCCCGGATGGTGGGGCTTGGGCTTCAGCCCTGGGCCCCAGCAAGTCTTAGCCAGCCCTAATAACCCCATTAAAATGGGGGCATGACCCACTTTGGGGTTCTGAACCACAGTTTGAGAACCACTGAGCTAAAGGAGTGTTACCATAAGAAGAGGTTACTCACCTTGTGCAGTAACTGAGGTTCTTTGAGATGTGTCCCCTTGTGGGTGCTCCTCTTTAGGTGTTTGTGCGCCCCTGCGCTCATAGTCGGATACTTTTGGTAGCAGTGCCCGGTTGGGTCGCAGATGTGTCATCCCTGTCTCATGCTCTTCCAGACAGTTAACTGACAGTGTGTGACCAACCCCCACACCATTCCTTCTCTACCCTATCCTTCTTTCATTTAAGAAGTTTTCAATTTGGGGTGCTGCTGGATCCTCAATGACACCTGGAAGTACAGGTGGCATCAGGGGCCCAAAGCATCATTTTACAACTGCATCTATTTACCCAGGTCTTTGTTACCCAGGTCTTTGTACTCTGCGGGGGTTCCCCGGGGAGGAGTCACATGGAGGGTTATGTGGGGAGGTCACGTGCCCTCCTTTATGTCCCTCCCATGAGTACAGTACTGGCCAGAAATGATTTCTACTTGCACCACTGTGAGGGAGAGACCACCCCCTCCTTCCCAGCCGCAGCTCAGGGACTGCCATGGCAGGGGAGAGAGGGAGAGACCCCCCCCACCTCCTTCCCAGCGCAGCTCAGGGACTGCCGCAGCAGGAGAGAGAGAGGGCATATCCATTGCATTAGAAAGGTAAGAATACTAATATAAAAATATGAGTTGTGTGCTTTTATTTGTGGAACAAAAAAAGTTAATTATTAAGGTTTTTTTTATATATAGCACTTTTATCCAAAGCGCCTTACAAAAGTTAGCTAATGGTACAGACAACATTTGGAAAGATTATTAAGTGGTGCACCAAGACCCTCAGCAATTTTCAAGCGGTCTGCAAAAAAAAAAGTTTGAGAACCACTGGTCTAGATATATGTAGAGCTGCCTCAGCATAGTGTCCTGATCTAAATAACCTCTATGAAATCAACTCTGGCCAACACTTACCAATGTGTCTAATAACTTTGGGTGCACGCAGGAGGATCAAGACCAGAGTGCTCAGCACCTTGCAGGATTGAGCCCATAATGCCTTAGATGTTTCAAGTTGTGGACCAAAATATTGAGGCATATTAGTGCACATTTATGAATATTTGGGTCTTACCCTATCTGGGCCAGGTATACCCAGGGTCTTTGTCTGCTTCCATTCGTGTTTCCCTTGCCAGTGGGTTGGTCCCTCAGTGAATTGAGTCCTTTTTCACAAATCACTTGCAACCTCCCTTCTTTAAGAGGACACAAAGCGAGGACAACAACCCACCATGAGTGAGCTGGGCTGCCTGGGAAGGGACACCATCAGGGCAGCCAGGGGATCTTTGTGTGTTTTCTCAAATTTATAAGGGTTTAACACACGTTAAAAGTGCTATAAAATAATAAGGTACGTTCACAAAAACCATTTACATAAATTCAATTTGCTTTTTGAATTATTATGGCCACTGCATTACTCCCCTGCCCAGAATACTTGTGGGCCTGATCTGTCATTCAAATACCATGATGACAGGTGTAGTACTAGAGTTATAGTGTACCTGGAATGCATTATTTGTCTTTTAAGAGTATAGTTTATACGTAAAAGATGAAAAGTGTGTATGCACATCTAATTTTTTTAGGGTTAAAACTGACAGTACTCAAAGTTTTAGATACATTGAAAACAATGGAGTTAGATTACTATTCTTTCAATATTAAAGTTTTAGTGCATAAAAAAAATGTTTGGCCCATTTTCACACTCTGTTGTTTTATGGATCCTTTGGGTATGAAGAGACATCTTTCATTTGTGCAGCTAACTTGTGAATGCATTAAAAAAAAAAAAAAAAAAGCAGAGTCAGCCAGAATGATGTTATTCCTGGTTCCAGTACATGCAGTGTAAGTATGACAAATAGTTTTAAAACATATTTGTAAAGAACCATATAATTTATTACAACCTCCAGGCATCAGAAGATTTATATGCTAAACGTTTCATACAGATTTTGCCCAATTGTTGCTGTACTGTTCAAGCAAAAAAAGGTTACTTCCGTGGCAACTTCCCACATAACCTTCTTCTGAAACAATCCAGCTTTGGAAGGCTTAAGAGGGAAATGTGTTATGAGAATAGTGTCCATTTACTTTAAGTGTAAATAGTAATTGTATAAGTCAATTTTATCCTAATGTTATCACTTTTACAATCAGAAAAAGGGTATGTTATTAAAAAGTAAGAAGTGAATGATGCTAACATTTGCTGTTGGTGTAGGAAATGGCAGCTACTTTTCGTTTGGAGACTGCTAAATATCCAGTTACCTCTTTTAGTTATTTATAGGGCTAAACTACCTTTCTCAACTATGCATTAGGAGCCTCTTTTGCCCTGTGTTTATTTCACAGAGTTTAAGACCCAAAGGGACCATTAGATCATCTATATATCACAGGCCATTAAATTTCACTGTGACCCCTGTGTCGAGAGCAATAACTTGGGTTAGACTAAAGCATCTCAGTCCTCAGGAGACTAACTGTTGTGTGCCACAGGCAGAGAACAGGAGAGACCAAAGTGCCACCAGTGGCCGAGGCCCCTGCAATGGCTAAAAACCAGATAAGGTGAAATATGCCCAGATGATCTTCACAGGTGATCTGTGTTCTATGTTGTAGAACAGGGGTAGGCAAACTATGGCCCACGGGCCGGATCCGCGCATCAAGGCTTTGGATCTGGCCTGCAGGATTGCCACCCCTGTGGTGCCACAGGCCCCGCGCTACTCCCAGAAGCAGCCGGCACCACATTCCTGCGGCCTCTGGGTTGAGAGGGGGAAGGAGGGCTCCGCACACTGCCCTCACCTGTGGGTACCTCCCCCGAAGCTCCCATTGGCCACGGAACCTGAGTCCCCCTGCCACACCCCAACTCCCTGCCGCACCCCACACCCCTCCTGTTCCCCAACCCCCTGCCCTGAGCCCCCTGCTGCACCCTAACTTCCTGCCCTGCGCCCCCCCACACTCCTCCCTGCACCCCTCCCCTGAACCCCCCTGCACTCCGCACCCCAACTCCCTTCCCTGAGCCTCCTCGTACTTCCTGTCAGGGTAGTTAAGCACTAGAACAAATTGCCTAAGGAGGCTGTGGAATCTCCATCATTGGAGGTTTTTAAGAACAGGTGAGAAAAATACTTATCAGGAATGATCTGGTTATTACTTAATCCTGCCGTGAGTGCAGATGACTGGACTAGATGACCCTATTGAGGTCCCCTCCAGTCCTACACTTTTGATTTTAATCCATTCAAAATACTGCTGCAAAGATAACTTTCCTGGCTCATTTGACCATATCACCCCTCTTTGTATCCCTCCACTGACTCCCCTCTCTTCATCACAAACACAAACTACTTGTCTTCACTTTCAAGACCCTTCATGGTCTAACTCCACCCTCCCTACCACATTTTACATGCTACCGAGAGATCAGTTCCCACCTCTCCTCTCCCAGTCATGCCAGCCTTCATTTTAAATTTTCAAACAAGCAACTTTGTGTTTTCTTTTCATGCATGAGAATAATTCCCTGTAAACACCTGCAGAGCCACATCATTGTTTTTCAAAGTCCTCCTTAAAAAACTCATTTGCAGTGAGGCCTACAAAAAAAAACAAAACACACACACCTAACAGTTAGGTAACCAGCATGCTGAGACCACTGCCTATCATGCTGACCAATATTGTCTCAGTGTTTTCTTGTGCTTTCCATCTGGCTGCTGTATCCATCTCTTGTTCCAAGGAGCTTATAATATATGACTTATTGTTCTGTGTTTGTTCAGTGCCTACCACGGCTGGGCCCTGGTCCATGACTGGAGCTCCTAGGGGCTATTGCAATACAAATAATAAACAGCAACAACTTGAGTAGCACTCCTCTATAATGAGAGGATCCAATTTACAGTACTTCGATTTCTTGTGCAGTTGTCTTTCTATGATGTAGCCAGGGATACCAGCAGGGTCCTGGAAGTACTACTACACCATGATATTCGTCAACTAGAAGAGAAGATTCCCTTCCCCGTTCCAAAATCATAGAAGCTAGAGATGGAAAAGAATCTCTACTGAAAATGCCCTGACCTACTATACAGAGTTCTCTCTAAGAAGCACAGATGGACCCTCACACGTGCCAAAGGCAAGTGGTCTGAAGCAGAAAGGAGAAATATAAAAGCCCAAGTGTCAAATTTTGGGGTTCAATCCAGACCACAGAGAGATTGTGTCATCACTTGTCCTGTAATCCTGGGTGCCTTAAAATGCTCTGTTGCTGTGGCACCCTGTCTGGATGCCCCCAGCCAGCACAGAAGCATGTACTAAGGATCTGGGCGTTGAGTAGCCCTGGTTCAGCAGCTCTGTCTCCAGTAGCCTGCTTGTTGCACCACAGTCACACGCTGGTCACCACCAGCCAAGTGACCAACACAACTCCAGTCCCAAATTTCCCCAAAACCATCTGCCCTGAAACATCCAGCCCTCTCCTAGAACATTCAGAGGAGTAATAAGGCCCATTGCTCCTTTAAAGAGACAAAAGCACAGGAGCTTGTTCCTTTAACTGGAGTTGTTAATCACTTCAAGTCAAACACAGCACTGGGTTGATTTAGAATAAAACTAAAACAAGTTTATTTAATCAAAAAGGGAGTTTGAGATTTAAAACAGAAGGCATAAAGTCAGAAATGGTTAAAACAAAAGTGAAAAATGCTTTCTAGTGATTAAGACTTAATAAAACTACAATCTTGGTTCCAGGTCAGAGTCTTACCACATCTCTTTCCAGCCAGGTGACTGACCACCTTGGTCAGGATCTCCCAGAAAGTCCAAAGTGCTCGGTTTCTGTGTCTTCTCAGGTGAAAGATAACTTGGGATTCTTTGCCACTCTCTTTTATAATTCAGTGAACTTTCGGAATGTATCCTTCTCAAAGTTCAGTTCCCTTGCTTTGAGGAAAGGTGCCATGGAGTCTAATGGAGAAAGTCCCATGCTGGTTTCTTCGCTGCTGGTGCTTTCTGTAATGCAAACTATCTGTCCCTGCAGCCTCCAAAATGCCAATGAATGGCCACCTGACTATGATTGCACCTGGATGGAGGTTTTGATCTTTCCTTTATCTGGAAAAAGCCTGTTTATCCATTCCCCATTATGTGGTTCAAGCACATTTTAGTCCTATATTTCTTTCACATTTATACAGTCCTTTGAGTATTTATCGTACATACACCACACACAAATATTAATGATCAGTGTTACGGGTTTTCCAATGATACCTTACATGACAACTATTAGGTACAGATTATGACATAAGTGAGTTGGGGTACACTGAACTGATCAGGCAAGCTGAAACTCGCTATCTGATACTAGCGAGCCCCTTGCCTCTGGCATTGGAATGCTTTTATGGTCACTTATTGGGTGTTCACCCCACACCAACCCTGAAAGGGTTAATGAAGCTGAGAAACGGCCAGTTAGTGAGATAGCTCACATATGAGGGGTTTAGGATGGAGAAGCAACCCCTGGTTGGACAATGAAGCTGGGCTCATATAAAGCCAGGAAGCTGGCAACAGAAATGGCTGAAGTGAGGCAGTTTACAGAGATCCTCTGCTCATTAGAGAGGAGAGAAGGAAAGCCAAGGAAAGAGTAGAACCCCTAGGAGCCTGGCCCTCAGGGAAGGGTGCAGCCAGAAAAGAGAAGCGTGGATAAGAAAGCCTGTGGGAGGTAGAGTAGGAAGCAGCCCAGAGAGGGAGCAGCAAGGCTGGGAACTGAGCAGAACTTGGCTGCATGTTGTAGGGTTCCTGGGATGGAACCCAAAATGGTGGCCGGGCCTGGGTTCCCCTACCAGCCACTTATAGAATGGCATTGCCTGAACAGCAGGTGCAGTGAGACTCTATATCCCGGAAGGCCAAGTCACAAAGAGGAAGCTATAGTTCCTGGAATGAGAGCAGCCACAGAGTAAGAGAGAGAACACTTAGAGCGAACTCAAGGGGAGGGGTCGGATGTGGAAGAGAGCGAATTCCCCGGAGCAGCTATGAGGAGGTGCCAACTGCAGTGGGTGAGTCTACCCGGTGACAGTCATACAAAGATAAAAGCAATTGACTTAAGAGTCACAAGACATCTAAACTCAAATAGGATTCTCTCCCAGAGCAAGAACTGCACAGCAGTAGCCTATGTGAACTGACAAGGGGACCAAAGTCCTCCATGCATTCTGCAGATCTCAGAATTCTGCACTGGCCAGAATAAAATTTGTAATGATCTCTGAAAAATACAGTCAAAAGTAGTTCAATATGTAAACGAGGCTGGAAGAGCAGGCAAACACAATCTCTAGGAGAGCGGGAGTTTAAACCAATACATCCTAGAAATGATCTTCAGAGAGTAGGGAACATCTCAAATTGCCCTCTTCATGTCAAGCTGCAACAAGAAACTAGGTCTCTATTTCCAGGCACTAGGACAAAAAGGAGCGGAGAACAGATGTAATCTCTTCAGCAGACCAATATTGTCCCTTCCCATTCCCTTTCAGTCAGCGTAGCCCAGAAAAATCAGGAAAGAATGAGATAGTGCTGATAGCTTCTTGCCTTCTAGTAGGGGGACACCATGCAGTTCATGCCCTTTTAAAAAAGGATGTTTGCTACCAAAATCTCAACAGTGCTACCTCCATGTCATTGAGGGACTGGGGCCATTTCACAGTAGCACTTCACTTCTGAACTGGTGGATGAATCTGTTATGAGAAGACAAAGATACAGAACAAAATATTATTTTACACATCTTTGTGATATTGTTTTAGCCCGCTTGGCTGTATAATCAATGTCAATACATTGGCTTACATTGTGAAGGCTCCCTTTAGAATACAGAAAGTTAGAACATGTATTATTTTAATGAAAGCATAGATTGAAGGCTACAACAAAATCCACAGGAAGATCCTAAATCCTCCAACACTCTGGATTTTTCAACAGCCTGGATTTGGATTGACCCTAATAATGTGTATACTTAGCACCTAGAATCACATGTATAAGATCCATAGAAAATACAATTTACCAGCTGTGCAAGTATTTTTCTAATGACTCAGACTCTGCTTTTTTGTTATTATATAAAAAATGTGATGCTTTAAACTGAGCAGCATAAATTACAAAATTGCTTCTCTGCAGTAATATAATGTAAATTTTTCCTTTAGTTTGTATAGCTTAAAAAGGGGTATAAAAATTTCATGTATCCACTACACCTCCTAGACTTTGGTTATTCTCAATGGTGGGAGACATTCAGCTCATCATTGAAGATAAATCCTGCTCTTTCTATAATTGAAATAGCACCAGTTCTGCTGTGTCTGGAGGTATCTGTGCCCATTGAAAAGGGCCAGTATTTGCTTCTAAACATATAATCATTTTGGGAAACAACAAACAGTATACCTCGGTTGATTCTGGTAATTCTTGTGAATGTCCTATGACAGAAAATTCACTTAAAGGTCCATTTTTGAGGCAATATCTCAACAGGCAGAAGTATATGGTCTCAAAGGACAGGAAGCAGTGTGTATATTTTCTCATCATTAAGGGCCCAGTTCTACTCCCTAGGGCAGTTGGAGCAGGATCAAGCCCTACATAAAGACAGCCATATGGGATTGAGAAAGCATTTATTGCATATTCATAATAAAATGCTTACCTGCAATTTTTTCCAAAACATTGAATAATGAGATGTACAACAGCAAAAACAGCTTTCAAAATAGAAACAATAGATAAATGTTATTGTGATCAGGTGCCTAGAATGAACCATATTGAGAATGCCATGCTCAGGGCAGACTGCAAGAAACAGGCAGACAATCCCCTAAAACTGGTGGTTTATTCTATAATTAGATTCACTAAACCAGTAGCAAAAAAAGCTTCTGAAGCACCACACTGGTTAACAAGAAGCCAGACACAGTCCTCCCCTTAGGCATTCCAGCCCTTGATTCCCATCTAGACAAACTGGTCTAATATAGTGAGAGGTTACTGAAAACCCAATTCACCAGATGTGAGCTTCCACCAATCCCAAAGGATCAGACACTTCCCCCCCAAGGTCAATATATATTTCAGATCTTACCCAAATATCATGCTGTCAGCCAATCCTTAGCAAACTAACTACAAATTTATTAATAAAAGAATAGAGTTCTAAATGGTTAAAAGACTATATACATGCAAATGATTGCAAAGTCCTTAGATCAAGTTTATAACAGTGATGGAATAGTCTGCTGGCTTCAAAAAGTCTCTCTGATAACTTCCAAAAGATTCAAAGGTCCTCAGTCCATTGTTCAAAATACTCCTTTTAGTTGTAAATCCACAGTCCAAAGAACTGGAACAGGAATGAGGCAAAAATGGAGATCTCGGTGTCTTTTATATCCTCTGCCATGTGCATGGAATGTTACTGTCCCAGACAATGCTCACAGCCCCTGTGTATGGAAAGTTACTGACAAAGATGGAGTCTGAGGTCACATAAACACATCACATGCCCTTACATGTTTTGCTGAATCACAGGGATGGCCATTGGCTCCTTGCTGTCTGAGGCATCCTCAGGAAGAGCTATCTGGAGAGTTGATTCTTCTTAATGGCCCATCAAGCTTGAATAGCCTATTCACAATGGGCTGGCGAGACTGGTTTTAAACACTTCTTCCAGTGATGTTGCTATGGGTGCTCCATCGTACATGCAGCAACGCCCTTCGTGTCTGAGATCAGAGATCTTCATCAACAGTGCCCATTGGACTACACATGCACACCTCCCCCCTCTTGCACCATAAGCGAGATGTATATCTCGTGCTGTGCGGTCTGACCGCTCCCTGGTTCCTTCTCTTCCACCTTTGGTCTGGGACGGAATCCGCAGTAGAGCCTGCTTCTCCCTTTGCCTCCTTATATAGTGCCTTACCGTTAGTTTTAGTGTAGTTTAATACTTTCTTCTTCTTCCCTCTAACTCCAAAATTCCCCCCCTCCCCGACTTTACCTTAATTGTTACTTCATAGCTTATGTTTTCATTTCCCTGCTTCCCTCCCATCTCAACGGGGAAGCTTCCCCCCCCCCCCCCCGTCCCCATCCTTATGCCCAGATCTCCTGGATTTAAGAGGTGGGTCTCTTGTTGGGTTACATTCCTGGTAATGGATGAACACCTGCAGTGTATTTGATCTCTGGAAGAGGAAAACGTCCCACAAGTGTTCCCACTGACATGACTTGACTGCCATGGCCAGAAAACCATGCAGGTCTACAGCCCTCGGCACGGTCTTCAGCTCTGGAGACCAAGACAGACCAACTTCTGGGAGCTACAGCACCAACAATACCTCTAGGACCAGCTTCCTTTATGGCACCAAGGAAGTCCTTGGCACTGAGCAAGTCTTCAGCTCCACCTGCTGGCTGCTCAGGAGAATGCATCTCTCCCTCAGCACTATGTCATGCACCAGTGCAGACAACGCTCCTTCCTCCTACCCAAGGATTCAGATGCCCTAAAGACCTACTTATATTGGACATGCCCAAGTCACCATTGCTTAGACATTACCTCCCCCACTTCCACCCTCCTCTCTGGACTTCCCTTTCTCCTTTGAAGACAGCACCCCCCCTTCCTCAGCAATGAGGGAGGAGGAGGAATGCCCCATCACACGCAAACGGCTTCCTCTATACATCCTCATGATTCACAGTCCATACCAGAACCCTGGTATGAACCACCATGGATGCAATCCCACATTGTCCATACTGGGATTACTGGGCCATCTACAGGGCATTTCTCTTCTTCCCCTAATGAAGCTATGATGCCTCCACCTCCTACTGCTGATGACGACTTCAAGCATTTTCAAGAATTTTGCAGGATTGCAGACACCCTCCAGATTTCTTTGGAGGAGGTGCAAGACAAGCAACATAAACTACTCAATATCCTGCACACATCCTCATCCTCCACAATAGCATGCCCTATTAATGATGCCCTTCTCGATTGCACTAAAGTGCTCTGGCAGACCCCATGGTCCATCCCTCTGACTTGCAAATGGGCAGACAAAAAATATGTTCCTGCAAAAGATATGGAATTTCTTTTCTCTCATCCTACTTCAAATTTCTTAGTAGTTAATATGGTGCAAGATAAAAAGATGCCAATATCAACCTTGATCCACCTGTCAGGTTCTTGATAAAGTATGCGCAGTTACACATGCAATGTCTTCAGGCTTGGCTATGTACAGTAGATGTAGCTCACAGGCACAGCCTGCAAAAACTCTTCTTATCCATGCCCATGAAGCTCAAGGACTCCTACTCTGGTGGACACAGCCCAAGAACAGTTGTGTTGGAGTTCCTTTCCTTCAACTGGCACCCACCATGATTCTAACAACAGATGCCTCCTTAATCTGCTGGGGAGCGCACCTTCACACTCATACAATGCAGGGCAGATGGTCCTTAACCAAATCCACCCTACAAATCAACCTCCTGGAGCTACGAGTGGTCCACAATGCCTGCTGACATTTCCTCTCACCGATTTCACATTCCACCATCAGGGTATGTCTACACTATAAAATTAGGTCGAATTTATAGAAGTCAGTTTTGTAGAAAGCGTTTTTATACACTTGATTGTGCGTGTCCCCATACAAATGCTCTAAGTGCATGTAGTCGGCGGAGTGTGTCCACAGTACCGAGGCAACCGTCAACTTCTGGAGCGTTGCAGTGTGGGTGGCTATCCCACAGTTCCCGCAGTCTCCGCTGCCCATTTGAATTCTGGGTAGAAATCCCAGTGCCTGATGGGGCTAAAACGTTGTTGCGGGTGGTTCTGGGTACATATCGTCAGGCCCCCGTTCTCTCCCTCCCTCCCTCCATGAAAGCAAGGGCAGACAATCGTTTTGCGCCTTTTTTCCTGAGTTACCTGTGCAGACGCCATATCATGGCAAGCATGGAGCCCGCTCAGCTCACTCTCACCGTACATCTCCTGGGTGCTGTCAGATGTGGTACTGCATTGCTACACAGCAGCAGCAACCCATTGCCTTGTGGCAGCAGATGGTACAATAGGCCTGAAAACCATCCTCATCATGTCCGAGGTGCTCCTGGCCGCCTCGGTAAGGTTGGTCAGGAGCGCCTGGGCAGATATGGGTGCAGGGACTAGAGTGACTCAACCAGGTCATTCTCTTTAGTCCTGCAAGCAGTCCTATTGTACCATCTTATGGTGAGCAGGCAGGAGATGTGGCTGGCTAGCAGTCCTATTGTACCATCTTCTGCTGGGCAGGCATGAGATGAGGATAGCTAGCAGTCCTATTGCACCATCTTCTGCCGAGCAGCCAGGAGATGTGGATGGCTTGCAGTCCTTCTGCACTGTCTGCTGCCAGCCAAAGATGTAAAAGATAGATGGAGTGGATCAAAACAAGAAATAGACCAGATTTGTTTTGTATTCATTTGCTCCCGTCTCCCACCATGAAGTCCTGCCTGAAATACCAGAGGGAGGGATAGCTTAGTGGGTTGAGCATTGGCCTGCTAAACCCAGGGGTTTGAGTTCAATCCTTGAGGGGGCCATTCTGTGTGACAGGTGATTTTGTTTCTCCTTGATGGAAAGCCACACCCTTTCTTGATTTTAATTCCTGTAAGCCATGTCATCAGTCGCCCCTCCCTCCATCAGGGCAATGGCAGACAATCGTTCCGCGCCTTTTTTCTGTGCAGACGACACACCACAGCAAGCATGAAGCCCACTCAGCTCACTTTGGCAATTAGGAGCACATTAAACTCCACACGCATTATCCAGCAGTATATGCAGCACCAGAACCTGGCAAAGCAATACCGGGTGAGTAGGCGATGTCAGCGTGGTGCCGAGAGTGATGAGGACATGGACACAGACTTCTCTCAAAACATGGGCCCTGCCAACATGGGCATTATGGTGCCAATGGGGCAGGTTCATGTGGTAGAACGCCGATTCTGGGCTCGGGAAACAAGCACAAACTGGTGGTACTGCACAGTGTTGCTGGTCTGGGATGATTCCCAGTGGTTGCAAAACTTTTGCATGCGTAAGGGCACTTTCATGGAACTCTGTGACTTCCTTCCCCCTGCCCTGAAGCACATGAATACCAAGATGAGAGCAGCCTTCACACTTGAGAAGCGAGTGGCAATAGCCCTGTGGAAGCTTGCAATGCCAGACAGCTATGGGTCCATCGGGAATCAATTTGGAGTGGGCAAATCTACTGTGGGCACTGCTGTGAGGCAAGTAGCCAATGCAATCAAAGGTCTGCTGATATCAAGGGTAGTGACCCTGGGAAACGTGCAGGTCAAACTGGATGGCTTTGCTGCAATAGGATTCCCTAACTGTGGACAGATGGTGGGGTGACAGATGGCACGGGAGCACCAAGCCAGCAAGTATATAAACTACAAGGGGTACTTTTCAACAGTGCTGTAAGCATTGGTGGATCACAAGGGATGTTTCACCAACATGGGATGGCTAGGAAAGGTACATGACACTCGCATCTTCAGGAACTCTGGTCTGTTTCAAAAGCTGCAGGAAGGGACTTTATTCCCAGACCAGAAAATAACTGTTGGGGATGTTGAAATGCCTATAGTTATCCTTGGGGACCCAGCCTCTCCCTTAATGCCATGACTCATGAAGCCATACACAGGCAGCCTGGACAGTAGTCAGGAGCAGTTCAACTACAGGCTGAGCAAGTGCAGAATGGTGGTAGAACGTGCATTTGGATGTTTAAAAGCGTGCTGGCGCAGTTTACTGTCTTGGTTAGACCTCAGCAAAAACCAATATTCCCACTGTTATTACTGCTTGCTGTGTGCTCCACAATATCTGTGAAAGTAAGGGGGAAGACGTTTATGGTGGGGTGGGAGGTTGAGGCAAATCGCCTGGCTGCTGGTTACGCGCAGCTAGACACCAGGGTGGTTAGAGCACAGGAGGGCATGGTTAATCAGAGAAGCTTTGAAAACCAGTTTCAGGAATGGCCAGGCTACAGTGTGAAAGTTCTGTTTGTTTCTCCTTGACAAAACCCCCCACCCCCTTGGTTCACTCTACTTCCCTGTAAGCTAACCACCCTCCCTTCCCCCCTTCGATCACCCCTTGCAGAAGCAATAAAGTCATTGTTGCTTCACATTCATGCATTCTTTATTCATTCAATCACACAAATAGGGGGATAACTGCCAAGGTAGCCTGGGAGGGGTAGTGGAGGAGAGAAGCACCAGGAGGGGTGGTGGAGGAGAGAAGGACAAGCACTTTCAAACTTTAAAAAAGTTATTGAATGCCAGCTTTCTGTTGCTTGGGCAATCTTCTGGGGTGGAATTGCTGAAGGCCGCCCCACCATGTTCTTGGGCATCTGGGTGAGGAGGCTATGGAACTTGGGGAGGAGGGCGGTTGGTTACAAAGGGGCTGTAGCGGTCTGCGCTCCTGCTGCCTTTCCTGCAGCTCAGCCATACGCTGGAGTATATTAGTTTGATCCTCCAGCAGCCTCAGCATTGAATCCTGCCTCCTCTCATCACGCTACCGCCACCTTTCAGCTTTAGCCCACCACCTCTCCTCCTGGTCATTTTGTGCTTTCCTGCACTCTGACATTGTTTGCCTCCACGCATTCATCTGTGCTCTGTCAGTGTGGGAGGACAGCATGAGCTCAAAACATTTCATCGCGAGTTTTTTTTTTTTTTTGCCTTCTAATCTTTGCCAGCCTCTGGGAAGGAGAAGATCCTGTGATCCTTGAAACATATGCAGCTGGTGGAGAAAAAAAAAAGGGACAGTGGTATTTAAAAAAAAAAAAAGACATTTTGTAGAACAATGGGTACACTCCTTCACGGTCAACCTTGCTCTTAACATTACATACATAGGACATGTGCTTTTGTTCCAAGTCGCATTTTGCCTCCCCCCCCCCCCACCATGTGGCTAGCCCCTCCCCATGGCTAACAGTGGGGAACATTTCTGTTCAGCCACAGACAAACAGTCCAGCAGGAACGGGCACCTCTGAGCGTCCCCTGAAGAAAAGCACCATATTTCAATCACTCTCCTGAGGATAACACAGAGTGAAAGAACGGATATTGTTTGAATGCCAGCAAACGTACACTGCAATGCTTTGTTCTGCAATGATTCCTGAGTATGCGCTATTGGCCTGGAGTGGTAAAGTGTCCTATCATGGTGGATGGAATAAGGCTGCCCTCCCCAGAAACCTTTTGCCAAGGCTTTGGGAGTACATCCTGCAAATGCCTACATCCTCATCCTGCAAATGCCAGGGCAAATAAATCAATCATTAAACATGCTTGCTTTTGAACCCTGTATAGTATTTTAGAAAAGGTACACTCAGAGGTCCCCTCTCTGCCTGGTGGGTCTGGGAGGCAGCCTTGGGTGGGTTCGGGGGGGTACTGGCTCCAGGTCCAGGGTGAGAGCCAGGAACTGTTTGTCGGGAAAACTGGTTTCTCTGCTTGCTTGCTGTGAGCTATCATCTTCCTTGTCCCCAAAACCTGATTCTGCGTTGCCTCCATCTCCATTAAAGGGAGTCAAACAACACGGCTGGGGTAGTGGTGGCTGAACCCCCTAAAATGGCATGCAGCTCATCATAGAGGTGGCATGTTTGGGGCTCTGACCTGGAGCGGCCGTTTGCCTCTCTGGTTTTCTGGTAGGCTTGCCTCAGCTCCTTAAGTTTCATGTGGCACTGCTTTGGGTCCCTGTTAGGGCCTCTGTCCTTCATGTCCTGGGAGATTGACAAATGTTTTGGCATTTCGAAAACTGGAACGGAGTTCTGATAGCATGGATTCCTCTCCCCATAAGGTGATCAGATCCTGTAGCTCCTGTTTGGTCCATGCTGGAGCTCTTTTGCTATTCTGGGACTCCATCATGATCACCTCTGCTGATGAGTTCTGCATGGTCACCTGCAGCTTGCCACACTGGCCAAACAGGTAATTGAAATTCAAAAGTTCGTGGACCTTTTCCTGTCTACCTGGCCAGTGCATCTGAGTTGAGAGTGCTGTCCAGAGCAGTCACAATGGAGCACTCTGGGATAGCTCCTGGAGGCCAATACTATCTAATTGCATCCACAATACCTCAAATTCGACCCAGCAAGGCTGATTTCAGCGCTAATCCCCTTGTCGGGGGTGGAGTAAGGAAATCGATCTTAAGAGCCCTTTAAGTCGAAAAAAGGGCTTTGTTGTGTGGATGGGTGCAGGGTTAAATCGATTGAATGCTCCTAAGTCAACCTCAACTTCTAGTGAAGACCAGGGCTCAGAGTCATGACGGACTATATTGCCTGCATATTTTACAAAACAGGCAAGGCAGATCAAGGTCCCAGTCTTTATGCTTGGAGGCACTGAAATTATGGAACTGGTGTATCCAACGTGACACCACCACCTCAGCCACATAACTCCCTGGACATCAGAACACCACTCTGGATTCATTGAGCAGGAGATTCTCCCATGATAACAAGTGGCAACTGGATATGTTTATTCTTCAGCTCATCTTCAACTACTCGCGATTCCCTGCCAGAGATCTTTTTGCTGCACTGCAAGACACTTGCTGCTCTCAAGTCTGCTCAAGAGTTGGACTGGGACATAGATCTCTGGGAGACTCATTCTTCATCACATGGGATTCACCACTGCTCTATACCTTCCTTCCCCCTTCTTTTTCAAGTACTCCAGAAGATCCAGAGGGACTGAGCCATGTCATCCTTATAGGTCCAACATGGCCACAAGAGATCTGGTATACTTACCTCCTTTGCATGATTGTATGCTGACTGATCTCTCCATCCAACTTCGTGATTCCTTTCACAGGATGCAGGTCGCATCTCCCACCCCAATCCACAGCTACTACACCTGAAAGCGTGGTTCCTCCATTGTTCTGAGATTTGTTAATAACCTGTTCAGAAGTAATTAAACAGATACTCTTGAATAGCAGATGCAGCATGACTAGATACATCTAGCTCCACAAATGGACTAGATTCCAATGCTGGTGTGCCTCCCATCACTGGGGCACAATGAGCGCTCCACTACCACTTATCCTGAAGTATACTGATACCTTAAATGATTGGAACTCTTTTTGTGTGCATTTGGCAGCCATCACGACTGCCACAGAGGATGGCCACTCCGTCTCCATACCCCCATTCATGAATCATTTCCTGAAGGGCCTCCAAAAGCTTTACCCTCACATATGGGATCCAACCCCAGCCTGGGACCCTGGCCTCATCCAATGCTCTCTTACTAGACCTTCATTCAAACCAATGACAACATGCTCCTACGTTCATTTATCAATTAAAATGGCATTTCTTCTCACCATCACATCTGCCAATGGGTCGGTGAAACTGGAGCCCTTATGGCATATTGCCCCATACACTACCTTCACATCCCAAATTTTTACCTAAGGTACCATCCTCTTTCTATCTTAATCAACCTATCCACCTTCCTTGCTTCTTTCCAAAGACTCATGGTACTGACAGGAGGCAGCACTGCACACCCTGGATGTCAGATGAGCATTAGCTTTTTATCTGGACAGAACTAAACCTTTCTGAAAGCCACCACATTTATTCCTTTTAACGGCCAGAAGATCCAAGGGCACAGCCATCTTTAAGCAACACCTTTCTAAGTGGATCTCGCAGTGTATACATCTGTCCTACCAACTACATAATTGACAACCTCTTACTGGAATGAGAGTACATTTCGCCCTCTTGTTCTCCACCTCCATTGCTTTTCTCAATCATGTCCCCATTGCTGACATTTGCAAAGTGGCCACATGGGCATCAGCTCTCCTAGATCATACTGTTCAATCATCTTCAGTAAATACCGCTCTGAAGCCCCAGTCTTTCAATTCGGGGCAATGCTTTCTAGTCCCCTACAGTGGGCATAGGGACATCACTTGAAGAGAAGTTACTGCACAGGGTGAGTAACCTGAGGTTCTTTGAGGTGTGTGTCACTCTAGGTGCTCAATTACCTGCCCTCCTCCCCTCTGCTTCAGAACTGAAACAATCTCTGCAGCAGAGAAGGAACTGGGGAGCAGGTGGATCACACAGCACTATGTGTATTTCCCACTCACAAATGTGAAAGGGGGGAGTTGTGCATGTGCGGTGGGCACATGCGGTGGCCGAAGAAGATCTCCAATCCCAGGTGCAGGAGGTACTGCCACACATACAGTGGAGCACCCATAAAGACACACATCTCAAAGAGCCTCAGTTATTGCACAGGGTACGGGACCATCTCATTTGAGATACCAATATCTAACCAATACTCATAACTTCAGATGAAGTGACGACACATGGATTTAACTAGGATAATCATACTTGACTAACTTTTCTATTGACACCTTACATGATACTTTGTGTAAAAAGTGTTGCAATTGTGTAACAGTGGCAGCAACAAATATACAAATAGTCATCTTCAATCATACAGCATATCCCGTAGTAAAACAAAATTCTATACCAGCAGAGGACCAGCAGTTGTGGCTGGAGGTGGCACAAAGGGCTTGCGGTGGTGCCTCAACTTATGCTCTCTGTGAGGGCTGCTTGGGAGGCAGAGCATCTGAATCAGTGTACGATTTGTCACCCAACTTGACGCAGCTTGGGAAGGCAACAGTGCGCTTAGGGCCAGTCCCTGTCGAGGATCTGCCCTTATGCCTATGGCAGTGCTTATATGCCCAGTGCTCCTGGGGTTGCAGCCATACCATGGGCACCAACATGCAAGAGGGAGCTAGGGGCATGCTCACTGGTGCCGACTGGTGCCACTCCAGTGGATCTGATCGCGCACATGGGTACATAGCCTCCTCCATCAGATACTTGCAGAGGCAGAGTTCTCTGGCTTCCCAATGCGAGGCAGGAACGAGCGGCAGATGGAGCAACATGTTGACTTCACCAAAGTAGGAGAGACAACATTGGTGCTTATCACTCAAAGAAGGAGCATGGGCATGAAGCACAGTCCTTGAAGCTGGCCTGCCAGGACAATACCTGGGAGGGGTCACCCACAGTAACGAATTCCAACAAGAGAGCCGAACTAACTCTAGGCAAATAGAAAAAACTATAAAACTATGTACAACAGCAGGAACAAACAAAGAGTTTTCTTAGGAAGCTAAGAGCACCAAGGAAGAGGTGTTCTGACTCTGGCCATGTGGCAGTAAGGGGGAACTGGAGCAGTGTTGACCCGCACAGCCTCTTAAAACCCTCAAACGCATGTGCAGCTCAACGGATACTACTACGAAGAGTTGCAGCTCCATTGCATGGTGCTCATGTGCACACTCATCTGCAATCCATATAGGGACCATCATGTAAAGAAAAATGTCCATACATCCTTTTTTTATTGTATGCCAGAAACCTCTTTCAGGACATGTTTGGATTTTTTCTAACTACAAAATGTTTATCAAGATATATTGCTATACCATATAGGATTTGCCCTGTTTATGGAGGGGAAATAGTCTGGTGGAACGAGTATTCCACAGGAGGAATGGTGTTTGGAGTGAATATAGAAGATTGAGGAATCTTATGCTCAAATAAATTGGTTAGTCTAAGGTGCCACTAGTACCCCTTTTCTTTTTGCGAATAGAGACTAACATGGCTGCTACTCTGAAACCTTTGAGAAAACTGTTCTACTCTAAATTAAACACCTGTTCAATATATTATAAACTCATTCAGAACACCAAAATACTAAAAAGATCCTCCACTACAAGAAATATGCACATCACTGTTGGGTTAGAAGCTACCTGTAGCAAGTCCAGCCCACAATTTTTTTTTTTTAAATGTACTTTTGTATGAGTATTTTGCAACCTCCCAAAATGACCCCATGTCTGTTTTATTTTGAAAAAAGTCTTATATGTACTTGAAGGTAGGGGTCAAAACTCACTCAAGTAAGGAAGCCCTTCCACAAATTTAAATTCTTGTTTCCACTACAGTGGAAAATAACACCTCTTCAGGTTAAGTCTAATCTTTAACATACATAAACTTAATATTTATTCAAACATTTCAGGAAGAAAACACATACAACCTCAACAACCTGAGTTACAGTCTTTCAGTCGGATATAAGACTGGCTTGCTTGCAGTGGGGAGGAATAGTTGGAAAATTACAGTGGGTACTTTGTTTATTGGGATATATATTTATTTAGCAAACATTGACCTTTGATAAAAACAAGCAATGGTTAAAACCAATAAAGGAAGTTTCCAATGGAACAAATATAGATTGCTGAAATTCAAAATGAGCATCCTGGATATTTGACATAAGATTTGACCATAAACAAGCAAGGCTCTCTTTTGTTCATTTGTTGATTAAAAGGGTTTTTCCAAGGAATAATTATCCAATTAAGGCAGACTCAAAGTCTCTGCTTACCCCCTAGCCATTCAACAGTCATATTAAGGTGAATTTTAGCATTTATGTAGTAGCATTAAATAGTTAATCAGATGGGGCAAATCTTCAACTTGTATAAATCATAATGTTGAGGAGATTCTCCTACCAGAGGTAAGCATTATCCCCATTTTACTAGGAATGAATGGTTGTGACTTGACTTAGTCCAAGAATCTGTGTCAGATAGAGATGTAGTTTGATTAATATATGGGGGGGGGGAGGAGAAGGGCAGCTCCAGTCAGGCTAATGGGGGCCATTTGAGGGTGGGGGTAAACTATGTCCTAAGGCTTGCAGTCTGGGGGGTACTGCTGCCCCAACTACACCCATGGTCAGAGACAAGATTAGAAAGCAGGAGTCCTTTGTTTTCAGTCATGTGCTTAAATTACTAGACCAGGCACCTCTCATGCTATTAGACTTTATGGCCAGAGGTCATACTTACTGTTATTTAGCTGCACTATTTTCTACCATTGTGAATGGATTTGGGTGCTATGTTTTACAACTATGCAATATTTGCTCGCATGCATATAACCTGTAGAATACTATAGGTAAGAATTAAATTTTAATCAAAGAGACACTCAGACAATGATTCAGACAGGAAACCAATTTTGCAGGCTATATATTCAACCTCTGAAACAAACTGCATCACAGCTGACAATAAGCATTTCACTGAGATCTAACTAGTATGCATTTGGACAAACCCAACTAGTAGGCCCATCTGCAATAGTGGCACCTGAAGCTACAGTAGGGTCTCCTCAAATCAAGGTAACTGTGACCAGGTCTTTCATGATGAGTCCCAAAAATGAACCACAAGAGACTATAGGAAGGTCTGTGACTAACATCATTTTGGGGGAAAAAAAAGTCAGTGACACTAATGATCAGTTTACACTGGTTTAAAGTTAGTTCACTCTTTCAAAGCTCATTTTAAAAAATGAAAGCTGAAACTAAACTTTATGTTCATAGGCCCACCAAATCCATGAAGGGAATTCGGAACTCTGAAGGCCAATTTTCTCTGAGTATAGAGGGTTTCATACTCAGAGTTACGTCAGTGCAGAACTTGAGCAATAATTGCCTCCAAAATATAGAATATAATGTTCAAAAACACCTTATTGTCAACAGATCAAAAAGCTACAGTAGTTACTGTTTTGCTCTGCAACTGTAGAGGCAAATGCCAACCAGGAGAGGGAGCACGAGTCAACTATAAATCTTGTTTCCCAGGGCTGTATGTTGCTGACAAATACAACCATGTTGCCAAAAAACAAACAAGGGATAAAAATTAATCCTTACTTAATAAAACAGGGCAAAACTGATTAGGAAAGAGGTGAATCATTTACTAGTTCCAAAGAGATGACCTAATTAAAGAATTCCTAATTTTGAGAGTATCTGGAGGTTTGGTGCTGCTCATTACACAAATGAGCTGTGCGTCTTGTGTTTTGAAGATGTGCATCATCTGGACTACTAGAGAGATTACCAAACTTCTTTTGTGCCTCTGATAGTTGCACAACTTGCACTAGGACAGCTCATTTCTTCTGTGTGACCGTTTTCTTTCAGCGGAGGGATCATGGGCTCTCATATTGCTTTCCCAGCCTTCCTGGGAGAGGAAGCTCTGCGCAACTTCTGCTAACACAAGAACAAGAAACTGGGAGCAGGACCTGAACATGGGATCCCCCCATTGTTTGGCCTATCCTTTGGCTTACCATGCTTTGTCCGCCATTTCTCGATACCTGAATTGGCTTTTCTGGAAGTAATGACAGGTTTCAGAGTAACAGCCGTGTTAGTCTGTATTCGCAAAAAGAAAAGGAGTACTTGTGGCACCTTAGAGACTAACCAATTTATTTGGGCATAAGCTTTCGTGAGCTACAGCTCACTGCATCCGATGAGGTGAGCTGTAGCTCACGAAAGCTTATGCTCAAATAAATTGGTTAGTCTCTAAGGTGCCACAAGTACTCCTTTTCTTTCTGGAAGTAGTGTTGATTGAAAAACCTCAGCCAGATTCTCCTCTGAGTTACAACACACATATCCACTAATATTTACAGTTACTTTCCAGGGACAATTTTCCAATGCCTGGCCTCTAGCTGCTGAGCTATTAGACTTGTGTGTTAGTGAATTTTATTTCTCTATAGGTGTCCACCATCCTTCTACATCCACCTCCCCTCTACATGTTTTGAGTCCCTCTGTTTATGCACTCCACCTGCATAAGGTCAGCCTTTGGGGCAGGCAATCAGGGCAGCCTACTGAGGGCACCAAATCTCTGCTCCCCCAGGCTTCTCTTTCCTGTGAGAACCTCTTACAATTAGATTGCCTTTCCCCTGCTTCCCTCACTACCCTTTCCGCCAGGTCTCTTTTCACCCTGACCTTTTCAGCCTCCAGAGACAAGATGGGAATTTTTAGGGCTCCAGCTTTCTGCAGCTTCCCTGCTGCTGTCAGGGTGGTGCCTCCTGCTCTGAGAGCAACCAAAAGGTGATTGGAAGGGTCAGGAGCTGGAGCTGCTGGAAGGACAGCTGAACAGAGAGAGAGCTGAGGCTGTGCTTAGAGTTGAGCAAAATTTTTGTACCAAAACTTTTCAGAAAAAAAAAGAAAAAGTGCAGATTTGGGCTGACCAAAGTATTTTGTGATTTTGCTGAATTATTTTGCATTTGGTTTTGATGTTTTTGAAATTAGAAGTTTAGAGATTATTTGAAATTACTTAATTTTGAACTTCCTTTAGATTTTTTAAACAAACAAAAATGCTTGAATTTAAAACATTTTGGGTCATACAAAACATTTAATTCAACCCATTTTTTTAAACTTTTCAATTCACCAAAAATTTTGAAAAAATTCATTTTCAGATTGACCAGAAACAAGAGTGGTTTGATTTTATGGAACTGGCAACAGAAGTTTTTAAAAAAAAAAAAAAAATCCATTGACACAGCTCTAGCTATAGCACAAGACTAATTCTGCCATCTTTTTCTGTTTCCCTTGGATGGTGGCAGCTTCAGACAGCTATGTTTGCACTATGTTTGTGACAGCTATGGTTACATGATGTATCCTATTGGACTTCAGTGGAGTTATGCGAGTGTAACTGGGATAATGTGGTCCAACCAAATTCTGTTTAACTCCTAATCCCTTCTTCTCTAAAGGTATTTCTCACATCTTCATCTTGCAGGAAATTCTATCCCTAAAAAGCGCACATGGACTTTTCTTTCTCCTACAGGTCATGCTACTGAATGCATCTTTCCTTAAAAGAACCTGGTCCTTCATTAACAGGGAGGCAATATGTTCTGCAAAGAGGGTCACAAACATTCAGTACAGTAGCTGGTGAGAAATTAAAAGCAAGCACAAACTGGTCAGGGATTATGTCATCAAATAAGACTGATTAACATTTAATATTACCAATCTCTTCTCCTTATTCAGTTTCTTAGTAGCACAGTTATAATTTTGTATCAGTTATGTAAAACATTTCTGGTGTATATCAGTGCCAAGCATAGTGGAGTAACATAGAAACTACAAATGTAAAAGGAATAAGTAAACATTAAAATCTAATAGTTACCAAGTTGGTGATGCATGGGCAGATTTTCAAGTAATTGTGCATGCAGTTACTTTGACTGTAGGTGTGTCACATAATTGGACAAGTAAATTAAGTAATTAGCTGTGAAAACAAGTGCACATTTTTCATGTTCACTTTTCTGAAGATCTGTCCTACCTGTGAATTTCTCAAATACATTCACTGAAGTAATTCATGCTGAACCAAAAATCACATAGCTCGTCATTCACAGTATTAAAGGCAACAGGACAGACAAATAGCATTTTGCAGTGTAGTTGTAGCCATGTTGGTCCCAGGATATAAGAGAGACAAGGTAGGTGAGGTAATACCTTTTACTGGACCAACTTCTGTTGGTGGAAGGGACAAACTTCAAGCTTAACAGAGCTCTTCCTCAGGTTTGGAAAAGGTAACTAGAGTGTCAACCCTAAATAGAAGGTGGGGCATAAGGGTTCAGACACACAGGATCATTATATTGATTGCTTCTGGAAAAGAAAAAAAATCCAACCGTGAAATCCTCAACAAACATTACATCCACCATAATCTCTTCACTGCCGTGAAGATAGCCATACAGTCCGCAAAATCCAGCCACCAGATAGCGATCAAACCAGCAGACAAAGGGAGTGCTATCATAGTTCTTAATTGTGATGACTCTCTTAATCAGGCCAAGGGACAACTGACAACACCTACTATAAAGACGACCTTGAACCACAATTCACACATGAATTTAAAGATACAATCAAATCCTTTCCCAAACAACTCCAAGAAAAATTCTACAAACTCATTCCCCACAAACCCACCCCAGGGACCTTCTACAGTCTTCCAAAAGTACACAAACAAGGAAACACAGATAGACCCATCATATTTGGCCACGGCACTCTGTCAGGACTCGTAGAAACCATCCTCAAACCACTCAGACAAAGGGCCCATTTCCTCCAAGACACTACCAACTTGCTCCAGAAACTCTGCAACATTAACAACCTTGCCACCATGGATGTCATCTCCCTGTACACCAACATTCACTATCACGACAGCACTGCTGCCTGCCTCAAATATTTACAGGATAATGAACAATGCTCAGAAATGCACCCCAAACATAATCAGACTCCTCTCTTTCATCCTCCCTCACAGCAATTTTACATTTAACGAATACTTTGTCCAAATCATGGGAACACACATGGGTACCTTGGCATATTAGGGAGCCATCAATCTTTTTGTGGGCCATCTTGAGGAAGAATTTTGTACCACAAAACCAATGGTATACCTTGGACACATCAATGATATTCTCTTCCTCTGGACAGATGACAAACTCCCTCTTAGATTTCCACCACAATTTCAATAATTGTCACCCATATATCCAACTCTCTCTGGAATATTCCTGCACCAGCAGCAACTTTCTGGACACCACAATCAACTTCAACAATAGAACCCTACAAATGACTATATATTAAAAAACAAAACAAAACAAAAAAAACCAATCACACACACATTGCTCACCAGAGCTACTTCCACAGATTCAGCAACCAAGGAATCTGTTATTTATAGGCAGGCACTTAGATATCACAGAATTTGCTCCCAAAAGAAATTATGGGGTACATACCAAATCAAACTTAAAACTTTTTTCACCAAGCAAGAACACTCCACTAGAGTAGTTAATCACATCATGGAATGGGCCTCCCAAATACCCCTAAAGAACCTGCTTCAATACAGAAAAAACAAGACAACCCACCACTGGCCACGCACCCCTAGTTGTTACCCACCATCCCACAATGGAACCCAAACAGGATATAATCAAATAGTTACAACCCATAGTTAATGGAGACTATATCCTGGAAAAAAAAAATCTTTCCTGAAGCCCCTCTTTTGGCCTTCAAACAACCACCAACCTCATCACCAGAAGGAAGCTCTCCACAAATAAGGACACAAACTCAAAGCGGCACCAGATCCTGCCAGAACAACAGATGAAAATCTTTCAGACATATCTCACCTACTACAATGATCAGTATCTCCCTGTAGCAAGCTGATGACTCACTGGCATGGCACCGCCTGTCGGTCTTCCTGGGAATTAGCTCTTCCACCCCAGAGTGCCCTCTGTATGCCAGTGTCTCACTTGCCACTGCCCTCCCATACCCCAGTACCCTTTATCTTGGGTGCTGCCCCCTGGCAGTACACCCTCTCTCTGGGTCTCCCCATCCAGAGGAACCCCTAACCCTCTCTCCCCACCTCACCTCACCCTCTGGCTACTGCCAGTCACCATCTAATCCCCACTCACTGGAGCAGAGTGCAGTGTACAAGCCATTCATCATTGGCAAAGGGGGGTTTGGACCTGCTGCCTTTGCCTAACCCCTAAGCTGAAGCCTCTGCAACCCCAGTTCCTGGTTTGGCCTTTGACAAGGCCTGCAGCCTGTGGAGTTGCCAGATGGGAGCTCCCCTGCTCCTCTTGCCTTTCCCCAGTCCTGCTCAATTGCCTGCCCCCTCAACTCTAAGGCAGCTAGGTTCTTTTCCCTCAGAAGCTAGAGGGAGAGTATCTAGGTCCTGGCTCATAGCCCTTTTATCAGGGCCAGCTGAGGTCCAACTAGGGCGTGGCCCAGCTGTGGCTTCTTCCCCAATCAGCTTAGCTTTTAGCCCACAGCTCCTGCCCTCTCCCAGGGCTGGCTGTAACCCTTTCCAGACCAGGGAGCAGGTGACCACCCCGCTACACTCCCACAACACACAGATTTCAAGATCTATGGTTCCTACACATGCCTTCTCCCAACATGTGGTGTACCTCATCCAGGGCATAAAATGTCCCAACAACTATGTGGGTGAAACCAGATATGCTTGAAAATGAATTCACACCAAAAAATGATAAAAGACAAAAGCATATTTGGATGAATACTTTACAGAAGGTGATCACTCCAAATCTGACTTCTTAGTCTTCATTCACAAAGGAAACCTGCACAACACCCTCAAAAGATGAGCCTGCGAACTTAAATTCATAACTCTGTTGAATACTAAAAACCATGGACTTAACAGAGACACAGGTTTTATGGCTCATTATAACAGTTTGTAACACACCCGCTAACCCTTAATTGCCCACTCAATTTTAAGTGATCTTCTACAGCAGCTATGTACCTCTCACACTTAAATATCTGTCCCACCTTGTATTTAGCTTAGAGACACTGGTTACCTTCTCCAGACCTGAGGAAGAGCACTGTGATGCTTGAAAGACTGTCCATTTGACCAATGGAAGTTGGTCCAGTAAAAGATATTACCTCATCTACTCTTTCTCTCTCATAAATAATAGTGATATTTTTAGTTACAAATTATAACAGGACTAGAGAACGTTAAGATTTGCATTGTGCAAAGCAACTCATATTAGTCTGTTTTCATTTTTTTCTCTCTTCCTTTATTTCTTTTCAAACCATTTAGCCCTTAATCTATTTAAACAAAGCTAGGTCAAATCACCTATCTGAAGAACAGTTTGCCTAGAGAAGACAGAAAAAACAATGTTGTCTGACACTCTTCAAATACACTTTGTACCTTGTTGTTTTAGTGTCAGTTATTGACAGATCTAGTTGGGGAAATTTCTGGCCATATCACTAACAACAACAATTCAGTCTTATGCAGCACCTTTCACATCAGAACACATTACAAACTGCATTATCATCAGCATGTTGATAGCAGAGAAGGATTGTTGTGTGTATGGGAGAGTAGTGGAGAGTGTACATAAAATTGGTGTCCTTCAAAAGAAGGGTCAAAGTGAAGGACGTAAAATTCCAAACAAAAACAAATACAAAATGACATATTTCAGCAACAATTTTTCCTAAGATGCATTAAGTGAATAACACTTCCTTCCAAAATTGTTTGTAATTCAGACTCCTTTTATCTCATTTTAGATCTAATGGCAAACATTGTGAAATTGAGGTAGTTTATCTACCCATTTTTGGATTGCCCCAGTCTTTTTCTTTCTTTAAATACATGTTCAATGTCTGAGGTAAAATTCCCCCTCTTTATCACATAAATAGTAAATAACATCTACAAATAAATTCAATGTCCCAGAATGAGGAGGATAGAAAAAAGGTATTCATTAGTGTGAGATATAAAAATGTACACTCACACTTCTGAAATCTAGGGCTGTTCATTTCACACTTGTGCAAAAGGCAAACAAACTTAATTCTAACTGGCAGCTGGATGACATTCCAAACAGCCACCACATTAATTCACTCACCTCAATCAGATTCCACTTGCAACCTGCACAGCTTGCTACCAGGAAGCTTGGCAATAAATTCTAAGTCTAAATACCGAACAACGTAGAAAATATGTTGACATATTATTGCACAGGGTGAGATGCTCTTGTTCAAGAACAGTAGCAAGCAAGGGATTGTCCACCTGCTTTTGTTGTTTCTATTACTGAATTTGTAGAAGACTGGAGCAGTTCATCTAAAATATATTTTCAGGATGAAAGCTCAATTTTTTTAAACAGGGCTTCAATGGCAAAATTCTCTGTTAGTAAAGTCTAGAGTTCATTGTTTGATTACAACTAAGGCAGCATATGCTAATTATTTACAAACTTCAGATAACCAGGTGATATGATTATACTGGATCGATACTAGACTTAGGGTATGTCTACACTACAAACTTAAGCTGACCTGTGTTAGGTCAATTAATTAATGTTAGGTCAAGTAATTAATGCGGTGGCTGATGTCCACACTGCCCTCCTTCTGTTGGTGGTGCGTATCCTCACCAGGAGCACTTCCACCGACTGAAGAGGGGCAGTATGGGGGGGCTGAGAGCCAAGGCTCTCAGTTCTGTGCAGCTCCCCTCCAGGAACCCAGCTGCCCTCTGGGCTCTCAGCTCCACATTGGGAACAGGGGGAAATGGCCGAGGATTCTCTCCTCCCTGCTGGATCCAGGGGGCAGTGGCCCAGGCTTCTCGTCTCTCTGAGTGGGGAGCTGGGTGCGGGAAGCCTGGACAGCAGCCCGGCTGGGAGCACGGATCCTGGAGCAGTTGGACGCAGCATGGCTGGGAGCAGGGAGCCCAGGGCAGTGGGCAGCAGCCTGGCTGGGAGCGTGGAGCCAGGACACGGCAGGGCTCTAGCTGGAGCCTACTACTGGCCCAGGCTTTCTTTTCTTTTCCACTGTATGGAGCCATGAAATTGACAAGAATGACAGCCAACTGCCGATGTAAGTAACGCAGTGTCTAGACCCACACTGCATTGCCCTAACTACACTGACATAAGCCCCATTCCTCTCCTGGAGGTGGAATTATTATGTCAGTGTAGCAGGGAACTTACATCGGTGGGAGCAAGGCTGTAGCATGTACACTGACATAATTAGTTCGACCTAAGTTTGGAGTGTAGACCAGACCTTATTGTGCATTTGATTATGTTATGGAAGAGAATGCAAATGAAAGCAGCTATATAAGATCTGTTTACTACATTTCTTATAGAAAAAGATGTGTGAAAGCAAAAACTGAAAGCTATTAGTAAATAATGAAAGTCCTCTCTTAGAAAAATTTTAGTGGTATAGGTTGTGTTCAGTTTTTTCCATTCACAAGGAACAACCATATTATTTCAATGTTTACATTATTTTTAGTTTAGATTAATGGTAAATAAGAGGAACGTTTACTTTTGTTCTTTGTGAGCACAGTGTGCAGATGTATCTCCTCTATAACAGATTGCAGCAGATCTGACAACAAAATGTCCACTGTCTCTGAGTGCAGGTTTTCTTATTATTAAATTAAAAATGCAGTACACAATAAACAAAGACCTCACACTTGCATGGTTTCATACACCACAGATTGTTTTGCTTTGAAATACATTGGTTCAAGAAAACTGCTGCACTCTGAATCTGTGTCGCTAATATAAGAGCTGTAATCTAGATTTCCTTGTTTTCCCTACGCTGTTTTTCTGCTGATGGAGGTTCAGCTGGAAAAACATTCAGAAGCCCAGATGCTTTTCCAAGCTCTTTTGGTCTCCTGAATTTGGAGATCTGGGCTAGAAAACTCAAGAGAACAGGCTGTCTTTAGGTTTTTGGCTTTTTCGGTTTCTGGTTGGGCAGAACACATCGCAAAGATAGTCTTCCTTTCAGTATTTTGCTCTTTTCATTTCGGCTTGAGCCAGAACCAGAAGTGCAGATGTGCTCCAAAATGAATCAAACAACTTTTAGAACGTCAATAATTTTTTCAGTTTCATGTTTTGAGCAAAGTTTCAGATAAATGCATATTTTATGTAAACTGGTTCTATCCATGCCACCTTTTATCAATTAACTTCTAGTTTGTAAAGACTAGTTTGATGGGGATTCCAATGTTAGAGTTGGTAAAATATTCACTCTACCCGATTAGGTTTCCAGCTTGACTAATCTTTTTAGGGCAATTGCAGATAAAGTTGATAAAGGTACAGAAGCTCACACAGCACAATTTCTCTGGATTTTAACTAAGTCTTAGATAAAATTCTATACAACAAGCTTCTGCTTCAACAAAAACAGTTGATTTTCAAACAATAGGATGATAAGTCACTATTTAAAACATAAAACAAAGAATGTTTGAATGAGAACTTTGTTTCAGTCTTGAAAAACTGTTACTGTTGGGTCAGATACTACACCTTGATTTAGTATGGATTCCTCAGATTTCCTATTGATTTGATCTCACATCCCACAAATGACATATTTTCAGTGCCCGTCTGTTTCTATTAATTCATCTCATAGCTACTTTTTGGGTTCTTCTGAGGCCACATCGAGTCTTCCCAATTCTAGATTGTTTATTATATGGCACGCCAGTAGTATTTTGGCTGTAATGAGCTTTCTATAATAAATCTCATTCAGCTCCAACTTTCCTTAAATTCCTCAACCCAAATTCAAATTGCACTACTTGTAGATCCTTGCCTTAAGAGATATTTTATTGGGGCAGCATACTTGAAATGAACAGGACAAGCATTTTTACAGGACATAAACTTTACAAAAGTCTAACTCTTTTGGAACAGCATATTTCAGGCTAGAAACTCCAAGTTTGTTCTATTCATCTGCCCTCCATGAGCCCTAATGCTTTTCAGTATTTTTGGATGGTCTCATGCTTAATTTTGGAGGCTGGAGCCATTTGCTATGGATATTTGAACCTCTCAATAGTCAGAACTGTTTTTTGGACTTTCAAGGATATCTACAATGTTAACCTTGCTTTAATGGCTAACTAGCCTAGGGCCTAGTTCTGCAGTCCTTTCCCATTCAAAACTTCTGTTGAAATCAATGGGCCTTAAGTAGATAATATCATTTGAAATGTCTTCTCCTTAAAAGGAGCATACACAAGGGGACACTGTTTAGGGGCAGATTTATTTTTATGGGGATTAGGTGGAAGAAGGGTACCCTAACTTTGCATTTCCAAACATTTCTGTGTTTTAGGGGTTCCAGAGTGTAATCTGAGCTTTAAATTTTCTGGCTTTCTGGAAATTTAAAGTTTGTGTTTCTTGAAAGCTTCCATGTTCTATTAAGTTTTTTGTTTTAAGTTATTTCTAGAGATTTAAAACCTTAACACCAGTATAGTGACCATTTTTTGACCTGGGAACAGTGTTGCCAATGCTTGTGAATCTTAAAATGTTTGGCACTTTCCTCAAAGCCCCAGCTCCTGGACTGAGTGTAACTGGGAACTTCAGATTTAAATTGTTTTAAATTAAGTTTCCTCTTGGTTGCAGAGCAGAGTTTGTAAATGGAAACAAGTTTATGATAAAGGCTCAAAAACCAGAAAGTAACTAGAACCCCTCCCCCATTTTTTCCATAATCTCAGGATTTTGAAGTCAATTCCATGATTTTTTTAGACCAAACTCATGATTTTTAAACATTTGGGGGTAGAAGTACCATATATTTTAATGCAGCTTTGAAGCCAAAGGCTTCAACACACTTAAAAAACAGCAGCTGACAGAACAAAACAAATAAAAACATTAGCATTATAGTTCAATGTTATCCTTCAAGTGATATAACTGAGGTGCATATTTATTCACACTCAGTGACTTCCATATGAAATCTGTTCAGTGTACAAGTCATAATGATGTTTTTTCTATCAGACTGAAAATTCCAGCTTTTTATGTGAAAACAGTGTTCTTCCTGCCTCACCAGTAATAACGATTCTGCAATAGGAGATCAGCTGACAATTTTGTTGATGACGTGCAAAACAGAATAGCAGCCTGCTCACCCTCCCAAAGCTCTATCAGCTCTGTAGTGCTAACAATAGTAAAAACAGGTTTTTGGTCAGCAAAGTAAGGAGCTGTAACTCCAAAATATGCAGGGAGTAGTTCTGTTGAATAAAAATGTGTGTTTTAACATAGTAATTTTGCTGACCATTAGCCTGCCTTAAGCTCTCAACACTCAGAAGATTGTACATTCCACCCTTAAACAGCTGGTTCTGTCTGTTCTGAGAGGTTGGTGGGAATCCCAAGACAACAGGACTGGCATCACTGCACACTTTTGAGTTAGCACTACAGTAGTTCTGATTTTCCTCCCACTCCACTCCCAGCATTGTGAGGCTGAAACTTTTCTCTGCTGAAAAGAAAGGGGATACACTTTTTGTGGTGACATCTTTAAAATGTAAGTACAAAGACAAGATATTTGCTATTCAGTATATTTTTAATGGGAATCTTCATAAGATATACTGAGCTGAGTCCTGATACTGATGACAAGTTTACTGGTGTACAATGAGGCAGGGGAAAGGGCATAGGCATAGGTTTTTCTCCCCTTTAAGCAGCCAGGCAAGATACTTATCTCATGCCCAGAAGTACAAATGGCAAGAGGCATGCTAGTGTGCAAGCCACATAGCAAAAGTGAATAGCCAACAGTCTTTTGGGCTCCAAACTGGCCTCCAAACCAGCTAGTGTGCATGTTTCTATCAAGCCGCAACAGGATCCACATGTAAACTGCAGCCTGCCCTGAGTCATCCTGCTATGCTCAACAAAATATCTCATGCCATAAGCAAAGTCAGCTACCCACCGAGAACTGCTAGATTGGCCCTTATCTCTACTGCCTCAGACACGGCTAGAACCATCATTTTCTACCATGTACTGCAAAAAGGGCTAGGAATTATGAGTCTTTCCTCAGATCTCCTCTTCATCCCTCTCACAAAAAATTCCTGACAGTTTGAACATGACAAAGCCTCTTTCAGGGTGGGGGGTGAAGTCTTAACATGAGCAGGAATGATTATTGGCATTTTAGCTTTCAGCCAGACTTATTGGCTTAATGAGTGAAATGAAGTCATTTTCAGTGCTATCTTCAAGTATGGAATGTCCCTTAAAATTTGTGTGTTCCCTCCATAAAACTGTTGAAGACTCTAACAGAGTTACATATAAAAGTGAACTGTCTCATTACAGATGGTTTAAAAACTGTGAGAGAATAAAGCATCATTTGGAATGGACTATAAATTCTTGATTAACAGGTGTATGAAGAAAGACAAAATCAATCTTCTGGGACACACCACCCTCTACTCAGGGCAGACTGCAAGATTACAATCCAGCCCATGGCAAGGACTAATTTAACAAAAAAAAGCACAAACAACATAGGCAGTCTGCAACCATATGCTCAGATGTCTGACTCGGTATCTGAATCAAGAATAATGAACTCAACAGCTGGAGAAACACATACACAAATACTACAAACGTGAAGGCAATATCCATGTGACAAGTTCTATTTATCATGGACCTACAACTGCCTAACCTACCCTCTGCCCATTAAGCCATCTCCACCACTGAGATTTAACTGAGCAGCTTGAAATAATTAAAAAACCCAAATTGCCATTTAAATGTTTCCTTTCCCCTTCAACTTTAGAACTTTCCCACCAAATGTGGAAACCACACAGACCGATGACTCAAGAGCAGCAATATTCACTGCTACACTTGATTCAAGATGGGATACCTCACAACCTGTCAACCTTTTGATGTGGCACAATACTGCCTTACAACTCTGGTAGGCCTTGAAATAGCAGGCCTTAAAATCAAGACATTATTAAGCATGGAAAAGCTATTCTGGGGTCATGTTAGAGGTTTCTAAAATTGTATTAGTTATGATTTTCCTCTCCCTAAAGGGCCTGTACAGTTGAACTCACAATGCTAAAGTAACTTGATTTTACAGGAACAATATTTTAAATTATAATACTAATATTTTTAGAAAGAAACCACCTCTAAGATTTCTAAAATAGATTTCCTGTAAAATGGTTCATAAAAGGAATGCCGGGTAGTATGGGGTGGTATAAAGGTATTATTGGCATGATCTTGGGATGGCTACCTTACTCACAAGTGGTGAAGCCATGCATAAGTTATTCAAGCACTCCCAAATGAGTGCCAATAAAATCTTTGTGCCTAATGTCATTAGCCACAGAAAGAGCTCCCACGTACACGAATGCAGCTGAGATTTATTGTTATCCCTTTTATTTTGAAGCACATTTCTTTGGTGGGTTTACTAATAAATCACAGAAATCTGCTGCACAGAGTGTGACTAGCTTTATACAGTTATTTCCTCTCACAAAACTAGATATCCATAGAATTCCATTTGGGCACTTGCCAAATCTATTTGGATAATCAGATGGAGCCTGAGATGACATGGGGTAGGGAACAGTTGCATTTCTGTTATGAATCTACAGTAACTGTGTTCTTTTTGCACTGCAAGCCTAGCTTAAGGACTACTTGGTCTGTGGCATTTATGTTCTCATTTCTGGCAGGATTAGACAGTGTGGCCCAATTCTGTGCTTGCACTACAGCGCGGCCATATAAATTATGTAAATGGCCTTCGGAGGCTCACTCTTCAGGGTATAGTCACTAGTCAGTAGTATAGCCAGCATAGTGTTTCTTATGTCACCCTGTCAGTGGTTGCATTCACTGCTGTACCACCTCCTGGTATTAGGTCAGGACATTGCAGGGGACTTCATCCCCCATATTGGTCACCTTTTTGGCCCTTTCTGGGTCTTCCACAATAGCCCAGTTCTCTGGCCAGATCAACTCCTAAATTCAGTAACTTTCCAGGGTAATGCAAATCCAACTGCAAATCCATATCAAGAGGAGGAGATGGGTGGTGGTGGTTGGGGATTCCCTCCTAAGGGGGATGGAGTCATCCATCTGCCAACCAGACCGAGAGACTCAAGAAGTGTGCTGCTTGCCTGGAGCTAGAATTCAGGATGCGATGAGTGTCCGCCGAGACTGATCAAGCCTCCAGACTGCTACCCCTTCCTACTTCTCCACGTGGGCACCAATAATACTGCCAAGGATGAACTTGAGTGGGTCATTGCAGACTATGTGGCTCTGGGAAGAAGGATAAAGGAGTTTGAGGTGCAAGTCATGTTTTTGTCCATCCTCCCTGTTGGAGGAAAAGGCCCAAATAGGGACCATCAAATTGTGGAAGTAAATGTGTGGCTGCGCAGGTGGTGTTGGAGAGAAGGCTTTGGATTCTTCGACCAAGGGATGTTGTTCCAGGAAGAAGGATTGCTAGGAAGAGATGGGATCCACCTAATGAAGAGAGGGAAGAGCATCTTTGCAGGCACACTTGCTAACCTAGTGAGGAGGGCTTTAAACTAGGTTTGCTGGGGGATGGAGACCTAAGCCCTGAGGTAAGTGGGGAAATGGGATACTGGGAGGAAACACAAGGAGGAGGGTGCAACAGGGAGGCCTCCTGATTCATACTGAGAAAGTAGGGCAATCAGCTAGTTATCTTAGGTGCCTGTATATGAACACAAGATGCCTGGGAAACAAGCAGGAAGAATTGGAAGTCCTGGCACAGTCATAGAATCATAGAATATCAGGGTTGGAAGGGACCCCAGAAGGTCATCTAGTCCAACCCCCCGCTCGAAGCAGGACCAATTCCCAGTTAAATCATCCCAGCCAGGGCTTTGTCAAGCCTGACCTTAAAAACCTCTAAGGAAGGAGATTCTACCACCTCCCTAGGTAACGCATTCCAGTGTTTCACCACCCTCTTAGTGAAAAAGTTTTTCCTAATATCCAATCTAAACCTCCCCCACTGCAACTTGAGACCATTACTCCTCGTTCTGTCATCTGATACCATTGAGAACAGTCTAGAGCCATCCTCTTTGGAACCCCCTTTCAGGTAGTTGAAAGCAGCTATCAAATCCCCCCTCATTCTTCTCTTCTGCAGGCTAAACAATCCCAGCTCCCTCAGCCTCTCCTCATAACTCATGTGTTCCAGACCCCTAATCATTTTTGTTGCCCTCCGCTGGACTCTCTCCAATTTATCCACATCCTTCTTGAAGTGTGGGGCCCAAAACTGGACACAGTACTCCAGATGAGGCCTCACCAATGTCGAATAGAGGGGAACGATCACGTCCCTCGATCTGCTCGCTATGCCCCTACTTATACATCCCAAAATGCCATTGGCCTTCTTGGCAACAAGGGCACACTGCTGACTCATATCCAGCTTCTCGTCCACTGTAACCCCTAGGTCCTTTTCCGCAGAACTGCTGCCTAGCCATTCGGTCCCTAGTCTGTAGCTGTGCATTGGGTTCTTCCGTCCTAAGTGCAGGACCCTGCACTTATCCTTATTGAACCTCATCAGATTTCTTTTGGCCCAATCCTCCAATTTGTCTAGGTCCTTCTGTATCCTATCCCTCCCTTCCAGCGTATCTACCACTCCTCCCAGTTTAGTATCATCCGCAAATTTGCTGAGAGTGCAATCCACACCATCCTCCAGATCATTTATGAAGATATTGAGTCAAGAAACTATGATGTGATTGGAATAACAGAAACTTAATGAAGTAACTCACATGACTGGAGCAGTCATGGATGGGTATAAACTGCTCAGGAAGGACAGGCTGGGGAGAAAAGGTGGAGGAGTTGCACTCTATGTAAGAGAGGATTATGATTGCTCAGAGTTCCAGTATGAAACTGGAGAAAAGCCTGTTGAAAGTCTTTGGATTAAGTTTAGAGGCAAGAGCAACAAGGGTGATGTCGTGGTGGGCGTCTGCTATAGACCACCAGACCAGAAGGGCAATGCATCCCATGCCTTCTGGTCGATGGGGTCTCCTTCTGATTCCTTCCCTCAGATACTCTTCCAAATCATTCTCCATTGTAGTGCCTGTGCAAAGAACCTGAAAGCAGTTACTTACCTCTATCTGCACTGGGGGTACATGGGTTCTCCTCTTTCTTCTGGAGATCGTGTTACAGGGCCACATTCTACAGTTCTTACTCAGGCAAAACGCCCTTTGATGTCAATTGACAATGGGAACTTTGGGTAAGAACTACAAGATTTGGCCTATTTTGGAGGAAAATAGGCTGTCTTTCAGTTTTCAGCAACAGACTCCTTCCAAGCAGTGAGCCAAACTCTGCTCTTGTTTTCACCACTGTTAGTCCAGAGATAGTATCATTGGGTTCCCTCTGGATTATAGTATTGTAACAGAGAAAAATGTAATCCTATGACTCAGTTTTTGAGGGACTTGTTTTGTTACTGTTTTAGCAAAGATGTTTGGGAGTTCATGCAAGCTCATCAACTGGTAGGCTTTTCCTGTAAAAGGAGTTTAGCACTGGAAAGGAATCAGAAACCACTTAGGAGGTTTTACTATGGACCACAAATATTATGGAGGCACAAGTTTTGCCAAGTGTTTAAATTGGGACCAGCTTCTTCAAAACCTTGATCATGTGAGTAGTTTCATGTACTTCAACTGGACTCACATTAGTAAGGACTGTTCATGTGACTGGGGCTCTGCAGAATCTGGCCTTTCTTGGCAAGGCTTTTCATGGCTCTACTGTATGTAGTTAACCTGCAGGTTTTTTTAAAAGGGATCCCATCAGTAAAGTGGAAACAGATTTTTTTAACTAAGTACTTTCAGTTAAATCTAAAAATGCTGCCTTTGTCAAAGGTTAAACTGTTCCCTTCCTTGCTCTTATACGCATTTTAAACAATCTACATTAAAAGCTATAAATATAAAATACAAGGGTACAATGAGGGTACAATCTAAGCAAAAGAAAACTTAAAACAAAAGGGAGGTTTTCTGTCCTTATTCAAATGCATAAAAGGTCAGCCAGCTGCTTGTGTTTAACTAATAAAAAAGTATTGTTTCACACTAAAAGAACAATTTACTCTGTGGATTAAAAACATTAAAAAGGCTCTTACCACAGTGAGCACTCACATACACAGGCAAAGCCAAGGGGAATACTCAAATTATTAAAAGCTCATCAGTGCACATAAAGCTCCAGAATTGGGCCTATTCTAACCCTAACTAGGGTTGCCAGGCATCTGGTTTTTGACTGGAACGCCTGGTCAAAAAGGGACCATGGCGGCTCTGGTCAGCACAGCTGATCGGGCCACTAAAAATCCGGTTGGCCGCAGTGGCCAGCTCTGCGCGGCTCCCGAAAGCAGCTGGCATGTCCCTCCAGTTCCTAGGCATAGGAGCTGCTGGTGGTGCTCCGTGTGCTGCCCCTGCCCACAATGCAGACGCCACCCCAAACATCAGCTCCGCAGCTCCCATTGGCTGGAAACCAACAGCGTGCAGAGTCCCCAGGCCGTGCCTCTGCCTAGAAGCCAGAGAGCCATGCCGACTGCTTCCGGGAGCCATCTGAGGTAAGCACCAACCAGAGCCTGCACCCCCAGCCCTGCCCCAGCCCTGAGCCCCCTTCCACATCCAAACACCCTCCCAGAGTTCACACCCCCTTCCATCCCCTAACCCCCTGCCATGAACATGTTGTTCATTTTAAGAACTCTTTCACTGCAGATTTGCAAAGAAGGTACCAATGTGAGATTTCTAAAGATATCCACAGCACTGTACCCAAGGTTTAAGAATCTGAAGTGCCTTCCAAAATCTGAGAGAGATGAGGTGTGCAGCATGCTTGCAGAAGTTTTAAAAGAACAACACTCTGATGCGGAAACTACAGAACCTGAACCACCAAAAAAGGAAACCTTCTCTAGTGGCATCTTACTCAGATGAGAAAAATGAACATGCATCGGTCCACACTTCTTTGGATCATTATTGAGCAAAAGCCATCATCAGCATGGACACATGTCCTCTGGAATGGTGGCTGAAGCACGAAGGGACAGTATGAAGTATGAATCTTTAGCATATCTGTAACGTAAATATCTTGTGAGGTTAGCTACAACAGTGTCATGCCAATGCCTATTCTCACTTTCAGGTGATGATGTAAACGAGCAGGCAGCATTATATTCTGCAAATGTAAACAAACTTGTGGGTCTGAGCAATTGGCTGAACAAAATGTAAGACTGAGTGGACTTGTAGGTGCTAAAGTTTTACATTGTTTCATTTTTGAATGTAGACTTTTTTGTGCATAATTCTACAGTTGTAAATTTCATGTAAATTTCAAATTTCATGATAAAGAAATTGCACTACATTACTTGTATTAGGTGAATTGAAAAAGACTATTTCTTTTCTTTTTTACAGTGCAAATATTTGTCATAAAAATAAATATAAAGCAAGCACTGTACAATTTGTATTCTGTGTTGTAATTTGGGCTGTCAAGCAATAAAAAAATTAATCATGATTAATCGCACTGTTAACCAATAATAGAATGCCATTTACTTAAATATTTTTGGATGTTTTCTATATTTTCAAATATATTGATTTCAATTACAACACAAAAAGAAAAGGAGTACTTGTGGCACCTTAGAGACTAACAAATTTATTTGAGCATAAACTTTTGTGAGCTACAGCTCACTTCATCGGATGCATTCAGTGGATGCATTCATTTTCCACTGAATGCATCCGATGAAGTGAGCTGTAGCTCGCGAAAGCTTATGCTCAAATAAATGTGTTAGTCTCTAAGGTGCCACAAGTACTCCTTTTCTTTTTGCGAATACAGACTAACATGGCTGCTACTCTGAAACCAATTACAACACAGAATACAAAGTGTACAATGATCACTTTATATTTACAAGTATTTGCACTGTAAAAAAACCAAAAGAAATAATATTTTTCAATTCACCTAATACAAGTACTGTAGTGCAGTCTCTTTGTCATGAAAGTTGAACTTACAAATGTAAAATTATGTACAAAAAAACTGCATTCAAAAATAAAACAATGTAACATTTTACAGTTTGCAAGTCCACTCAGTCCTACTTCTTGTTCAGCCAATCGCTCAGACAAACAAGTGTGTTTACATATGCAGGAGATAATGCTGCCCGCTTCTTGTTTACAATGTCACCTGAAAGTGAAAACAGGCATTCTCATGCACTGTTGTAGTCGGCATCGCAAGATATTTATGTGCCAGATGTGCTAAAGGTTCATATATCCCTTCATGCTTCAACAACCATTACAGGGAACATGCGTCCATGTTGATGATGGGTTTTGCTCAATAACAATACAGCGCAATGCGGACCGATGCATGTTTGTTTTCATTATCTGAGTCAAATACCACCAGCAGAAGGTTGATTTTCTTCTTTGATGGTTCAGGTTCTATACTTTGAGGATGATACCAAGTTGGGGGTTGTAAGTGCTTTGGAGGAAAGGATTAAAATTCAAAATGATCTGGACAAACTGGAGAAATGGCCTGAAGTAAATAGGATGAAATTCAATAAGGACAAATGCAAAGTACTCCACTTAGAAAGGAACAATCAGTTGCACACATACAAAATGGGAAATGCCTGCCTAGGTAGGAGTACTGCAGAAAGGGATCTGGGGGTCATAGTGTATCACAAACTAAATATGAGTCAACAGTGTAACACTAAAAAAAAAGCAAACATAATTCTGGGATGTATTAGCAGGAGTATTGTAAGCAAGACACGAGAAGTAATTTTTCCGCTCTACTCCATGCTGATTAGGTCTCAACTGGAGGACTGTGTCCAGTTTTGGGCGCCACATTTCAGGAAAGATGTGGACAAACTGGAGAGAGTCCAGAGAAGAGCAACAAAAATTATTAAAGGGCTAGAAAACATGACCATGAGGTAAGATTGAAAACATTGGGTTTGTTTAGTCTGGAGAAAAGAAGACTGAGAGGGGGCATGATAATAGGTGTCAAGTACATAAAAGGTTGTTACAAAGAGGAGGGAGAAAAATTGTTGTTCTTAACCTCTGAGGATAGGACAAGAAGCAATGGGCTTAAATTGCAGCAAGGGCAGTTTAGGTTGGACACTAGGAAAAACTTCCTAACTGTCAGAGTGGTTAAACACTGGAATAAATTGCCTAGGGAGGTTGTGGAATCTCCATCATTGCAAATTTTTAAGAGCAGGTTGGACAAACACCTGTCAGGAATGGTCTAGATAATACTTAGTCCTGCCTTGAGTGCAGGTGACTAGACTAGATGACCTCTCAAGTTCCCTTCCAGATCTATGATTCTAGTTTCCTCATCAGAGTGTTGCTCTTTTAAGACTTCTGAAAGCATGCTCCACACCTCATTCCTCTCAGATTTTGGAAGGCACTTCAGATTCTTAAACCTTAGGTCCAGTGCTGTGGATATCTTTAGATATCTCACATTGGTACCTTCTTTGAGTTTTGAGAACTCTGCAGTGACTGTATTCTTAAAATGAACAACATGTTCTGGTTCATCATCTGAGACTGCTATAACATGAAATATATGACAGAATGTGGGTAAAACAGAGCAGGGGACATACAATTCTCCCCCAACGAGGTCAGTCACAAATTTAATTAACACATTATTTTTTTAATGAGCATCATCAGCATGGAAGCATGTCCTCTGGGATGGTGGCCAAAGCATGAAGGGGCATACAAATGTTTAGCATATATGGCATGTAAATATCTTGCAATGCCAGCTACAACAGTGCCATGCGAACGCCTGTTTTCACTTTCAGGTGACATTGTAAATAAGAAACGGGCAGCATTATCTCCTGTAAATGTAAACAAATTTGTTTGTCTTGGAGATTGGCTGAACAAGAAGTAGGACTGAGTGGACTTGTAGGCTCTAAAGTTTTACATTGTTTTGTTTTTGAGTGCAGTTATGTAACAAAAAAATCTACATTTGTAAGTTGCACTTTCATGATAAAGTGATTGCACTACAGTACTTTATGAGGTGAATTAAGAAATACTATTTCTATTGTTTATCATTTTTACAGTGCAAATATTTGTGATCAAAATATTAATATAAAGTGAGCACTGTACACTTTGTATTCTGTGTTGTAAATGAAATCAATATATTTGAAAATGTAGAAAAACATCCAAAAATACGTAATAAATTTCAGTTGGTATTCTATTGCTTAACAGTGCGATTAATCGCGATTAACTTTTTTGAATTAATCGCGTGAGTTAACTGCGATTAATCGACAGCCCTACTTAACATATTGGAAGACTAAATATGCCCAGTTTTTTTAACCTTTCCTCAGAGGTCAGGATTTCTAAACATTTTATTATTTTTGTTGCTCTCCTCGACTCTCTCCCAATTGCCCCTCTTAGAATGGGGAGCCCAGAACTGGACATAGTTCTCCAACTACGGCCTCATCAGTGCTGAGTACAGTTGAACAATGACCCTTATGACTGCCAGCAGTGAAAGCTGAAAGGAAGCCACTAGCATGAAGACTGAAGTGCTTAACACCAAAACAAAAACCAAACTTGGTTTTTGGAACATACGGACAATGTACGAAACAGGGAAGCTAGCTCACGTCACAACAGAGATGAGACGCTACAGCTTGTACATCGTGGGTGTCAGCAAGAGCAGATGGACAGGATCAAGAAGATTAACAACAGCCTCGGGAGAAACCTTGCTGTTTTCTGGACAGGATGATGGATAACACCATGAAGGTGTTGCCATCCTTCTGAAGATCAGAGTGGAGCATTCCCTGCTTGAATGGAAATCCATAAGCAGCAGATTTATGAGAGCCAGACTGAAAGGGAAACATAATAATATCACCCTGATTCAGTGCTATGCTCCAACAAATGACATTGATGAAGAAGTAAAGGACAAATTCTACCTTGCACTACAGGCGGAGTTAGAGAGAGTACCAGACCACAACCTAACTCTCGTCGTGGGAGGCCTGAATTCCAAGATCGGTAAGGACAATACAAACAACGACAGAGCAATGGGAAGACATGGGTGTGACACCTTGAATGAAAACGGAGAAAGGCTTGTTGATTTCTGTAATATGAATGGCTTAGTCATTGGTGGAACCCTATTTGAACTTCATGAAATTCACAAGCTGACAAGGTGTTCTCCAAATGGCAGAGATAAGAACCAGACTGACCATATCATGATCAATAGCAAATGGCGATGCTCACTGACAGATGTGAAAGTGAGAAGGGGTGCAGATGTTGGCAGTGACCACCACCTTGTGACAGTCTCCACCAAGCTAAAACTGAGAAGTGTGGGTCCACCAAACAAGGGACATAGATGTTATGATATTGACAAGCTAAAGTCCCTTGAAATACAGAAAGCCTTCGTTCTGTAGTTAAAAAACAGGTTTCAGGCACTTGCAGACCTAGATGAAGAGGAGGGGAATGCACATGAGGAGTTTAACAAGAAGTGTGACAAAGTAACAGCAATTTATAAACAGAGCAGCGAAGCCTATCTAGGCTACAGGCAGAAGAGAAGGAAGGAGTGGATTACACCCAGCACATGGAACGCCATAGAAACCAGACGAGCCCTGAAGAAAAAAGTTTTAGACACAAAATCCCAGAACCTAAAGGACAAATACCACGAGCAGTATAGCAAGGCACACCGGGAGGTCAAACGCCTTGTGAGAGCAGACAAAAGGCATTATATTGATAATCTGGCAATACAAGCAGAGGATGCAGCTGCTCGTGGTGAACAAGGAACTGTCTACAAAATGACATGGCTTATCAGTGGTAAACGGCAGACACCAACAAACACTCTCATCAGGAAAAAACTAGGACACCTACTAACAACCGAAAAAGAACAAGAAATGCGCTGAACAGAGCATTTCAAAGAATTGCTGAACAGGAAGCCACCTAAAGAGGAAACAAACATCCAGGAGACAGAAGAAGATCTTGATTTCAACACAGACACCCCAACTAAGGAAGAAATCATTCAAGCCATCAAATCCTTAAAAAATGGGAAAGCTCCTGACAAGGATAACTTGAATGCAGAATTGTTCAAGGTAAATCCTAAATTAGCAGCATCTGTTCTGGCCCCTCTATTTACATCAGTCTGGGAAAGGGAAAAAGTGCCAGATGAGTGGACCAATGGGGTTATAGTGAAGACACCAACTAAAGGAACTCTCAGTGATTGCAATAACTTGCGTGGTATCACACTTTTATCTGTGCCAAACAAAGTATTGTGTAAGATCATCGTCCAGCATATATCAGAGGCAGTTGATAGAGTTCTCAGAAAAGAGCAAGCTGGTTTTCGGAAAGGGCGTGGATGCACAGACCAGATCTTCACTCTACAAAACATAATAGAACAGTGCTTAGAATGGCAACGGCAATTCTACATAAATTTCATAGACTTTGAGAAGGCTTTTGATAGCATTCACAGGATCAGTCTATGGCACATTCTACGGGCATATGGAATTCCTTTCCATATAATTAACATCATCAAAAGCTTCTATTTCAACTTTATATGCAGTGTTGATCACAGTGAGCTCAGTTTTGAAGTCAAAACAGGAGTACGTCAAGGATGTGTCATGTCTGCAGTCCTCTTCAACATTGTGATTGACTGCGTAATGCGGCATACAACAGAAGACATGCCAAGAGGCATTAAATGGACACTCTTCTCATCCCTTGAAGAGCTCGACTTCGCAGATGTCACTCTCCTATCACATACCCAGCACTATATACAAGAAAAAACAAGTCAACTAAACACATTCAGCCAGCAAATTGGGCTGAAAATCAACCACAATAAGACAGATATCATGACCTTTAATATTGCCTCACCATCATCAGTATGGATAGAGGATTATGTTCTCACCAATGTAGAAACATTCACATACTTGGGCAGCACCATCAGCCAGGACAGTGGAACAAGCCAGGACATCCGGAACAAAATCAATAAAGCCAGGAACACCTTTAGGAGCTTAAATATAGTCTGGAAATCATCAAAATACAACACCAAAACCAAACTCAAGATGTATCAGAGCTGTGTACTTTCAACACTACTTTATAGTGCAGAATGCTGGGGAATGACAAAGTATGACATGTCCAGACTGTCTTCATTCCATACAACCTGCCTCAGAAAAATCCTCCATATCTTTTGGCCCAGAACAATCTCAAACCAAGATCTATTGACACAGTGCAGCCAAGAGGATCTGAGCACCATCATTGCCAGGAGGCGTTGAGATGGATTGGCCATGTGCTTCGGATGGAAACTGATTCCATCTCCAAAGTAGAAATAAGATGGACACCTGAAGGCAAGCAAAAATCAGGCTGCCCGAAAACAACATGGCGAAGAGCTGTGGAAGCTGAGCTGAAAAACCTGGGGCACAGCTGGGGAACCATTGAAAGACTTGCCAGAAACAGACAAGACTGGAGGAGTTTCATCACTTCCCTAAAAGCCAGAGGCATAATAGGAACATGATGATGATGGTGATCCTTATTCTGCTGCTCTCACTCCTTCCTTTCCTTAGAATCATGAGTTCTGTCATTTCATGATATTTCATCCGAATTGCCTTCAACCTTCAGATGTATGACCAATTCCTCCCTGTTGGTCAGAATCAAATCTAAAATGACTGTTCCCCTGGTTACTTCCTCCAGCTTCTGAAACAAAGTTGTCCCCGATATACTCTAAGAACTTATGGTAAAACTCAAAATGTCCAATATTATGTTTCCAACTGATGTCTGTGTAGTTAAGTCCCCTATTACTAGCTGGTCTGTGTGTTTTGGACATATGAGACAGTGAGATGAATTCTTATTCCCTCCTACTCCTCTGTGCAGCTGCATTAGTGTTAGAAACAATTTAGTCCTATGTAAATAGGTTTTAATCCCCAAATGCACATAATTGATTGTCTTAATACAAACAAATGCTTTTGTATAAACTAATAAATGTGGCTCCTCTGATCACATACAGGTGCTGGAGAGAATCATATTTGTTTTATTACTTTTACAGGAGACTTATTGCTTAAAAATAAAATTCTTCTTTTTTACTTGTACTGCTTTTGTAATTATCACAGCTCCAACACAATATATGAAACTTTGCAGACTTCTTGTTCGTACTGGCAATCTAAAATAGGCAGATTAATGCCTAGCAAAATTAAAATCCATCCTACTAGGTGTAGAAGTTGTATCAAAAGGCAGGAAAAAATACACCTCAGGAAAAAATAGCCAACAAAATCCAAATTGAGATTGGATTATTTTATGTGAAAAATTGCTAACCTATTCTACAAGTGAAACAAACATTACAATCATTTAACTTTTTTCTGATGTAGTTTGAATAGCTACCAAGGAATATGCTTATTAATTAAATTATTCCTTTATGTGGGAGGTAGCACGGCTGTTCCCAGGGGAAAAAAATCTATCATTATTTTCTTCATCATCGGGAATTCAATTTATTTTTAGCAGAAACAATGTTTATAATTGCACCTCTCACCCAGAAGAATGCCATAGGGCTTCACAAACTCTTAAAGAGCAGGAAGTAAGTTGACTACGTCAGAAATGCAGGCATCTTTAAGCAGGGTCAGCCTTAGAATTTTGGATAGGGGTAGTTCATTGGTGGTTCATTGCTCCACATCCACATATACAAAGTAAAAGCAGAGACTCCATGGTCCTGGATTTCATGGGTCCCAAACCCAGCTCTGAGTAGCTGTATGATGGAATAGGAGAAACCTGAAATTCTTTAGGAAAAACCTTTCAACACAAATTAGTGACTTGTTTACATCAGAAGGCTCTCTGCAATGAAAAAGACTGGAAACTTTTGTTTTAAGTGAGCAGTTGTTAAAATTGACATTTAAAGGGTCCCATTCAGGGGGAACACAGTGGCAGACTTTTGTGTTCCAAACACAAACAATACCTCTAAGATGAAGTGCTTCAGCAGGATAACAGCATGTGCAGTGGTAATGGAACAATTTGTATATTGGGGGTGCTGAGAGCCATTGAACCAAACTGTAAACCCTTTATATGACGGAAATCACTTCAAGCTAGGGGGTGCTGCCGCACCCTTAGCACCCTAGTTCCAGCACCTATGAGCATGTTCACAATGACTGCCCCACTGGAAATACATAAAGAGAAGATTAGATAGGCAGAAAGTGAAGAGTTGAAACAGTAGACAACGGACAGAATTTAGGTAGGCAGAATGTATTAATACAAAATGAGATTTGGCTGGGACACCAGGGCTAAACAATCCTGCTCTTGCAAAAAGGGCTATGGAATCTTTAATTACCGTCTGAAGTTTAAAATTAGAGTTGGGCAACATTTTTTGTTCACAAAACTCTATTTTTCAAAAATGTATATTTTCACAAAGACATCTTGTCTTTCTCAAAAAATTCCACTGTTTGAAACAGAAATGAAGACAATTTTGAATTTTTTGCAATCTGCATCCACCCTGATAATGAGGTCAAAATCTGTTTTGGGTTTCTTCCAAAAACTTGCACTACTTGGAGCACAGTTCTCCCTTCTGCTCAGCATATGCACAACGTGCCTTAGGTGGCATGTGACCAGGATTCATCACTGAATTTGGTCCACTGGTTGGATCATTAGCTTCTCCGGCTCAGACTGGGTACTGACGGGGAGTGTGATGTGAACACTGATCCATGCCCCCACAATTCCCCCTTAAGCTATGCTGCTGGAGTACTGCTTCAGGATTAACTCCGTGGAAAAAGTTCAACTCTTGAATTACCAACGCTGCTTCCTGTAACACCTGCGTTTTCCTTGGAGGTCGCCCATGCAAATACTGAGTAGAACCCACTATATCTGTCTAAACTGATAAAATCAACCCTACGGTGATATTGCTGAATCAACAATACTTCCTGTTCATCAAAGATAATTCCTAAGAACATCTCTCCTTCTCATCATGTCACCAGGAAAAATCAGTCATTACAGTTTACAGCAATATTACATTGAATAATAATTTTATTCAAGATAGTTGACTGGAGAAATTATTTTTGCTTACATTATTTGGACTTAACTACTTAGAAAGAAAAAACAGATTTCACTGTTGATGTTCCACACTCCTGTTGATGAATCACCACTGGTTTATGCAGCTTTAAATTATTACCTTAAAAAAAGGCTGCAGCTGATTGTAATTACTCTGAAAACTATCATAACTGGTGAGAACAAAAAGTAAACAAAAAAGACTTGAATACATCTAAATTGTTCTTCGGTAAGAAAACACAAAGTATAGGCTAATAAATGAGCAACCCTCAAGTAAACCGTACATCACTATCACATCTATGTAACTGCACCTAATCTCCCCTTGATCTTTGTACAGAACTCTCATTGCCTAAATAGCAAGGGCAGTAAAAGTCTCTAAGGAGGTATATACTGTTTCATACAAGAGTTTAAGACAAACACAGACAGAAGAAAAATGCTGATTTAGTAATAGAATATTTTCACAGCAAAGAAAGTCACAAATTGGCAGCAGTAAAGGCTTCATTTTGGTTTTTTGACAAATGCAAATAAATGCTGCATGGAACAGGTAGTCAAGTGCCAGCAATATCTTTCTTTTGAAAAATGTTATCTTCACTGAGATCTTCTTCAGTAGAATATCACCAGTCAATCATCAAGCCGTGCTGTTCCAACCAAATACTTTTACCATGACACAACACGATGTGAATTATACTAGACTATAGTAGAGGCCTGATCCTGTAAACAGAGCAGAGATTTTTCTACCATAAAGAGACCCCATTGGTTCTGTTTCAAGTAGGAAATGTTTGAAAATGTGAGTTCAAACATAGGCTATTCTTCCTAAATAGACAGGGCCATAGGTGTGCTCAATTGAGTTTTCAGGATTGGGCACTTCATTATTAAGACAGCAGGCTCATAGTCACATTATCCCAGAGCATGTTATTAATTTATCACCAAGTCAGCATCTCACGACCTGCTACTCAGAGATTAGCAGCTTTCTTTCAGTTTAGTAAATTAATTTAAATGGGGTTAGTGCACACTAGTAGTGAACTTTAAGGTGTTTCCAATAAGAAATGCAAAGTTTACTCACCCTATCAGAACGTTGGCCACACCACACGTTTAGCAACTCATTCATGCCAGCCAAATTCATCTAAACTGCCTAGTCCATGCTGTTTGTTTTTCTTTTGTCAAATCTTGGGGGTTTTTGCTTCACTTTTCAAATATATTTCTGATTTTCATGATAAAAAAACACAAAATTCCAACAAAATCTGTAGAATCGCTCTATATGCCTGTTCTGCTTTAAGGCTTGATAAGATTTTTCAGTGAGTATGTAGGTGGCACATGATATCGCCACAAAACATTTGCATGCATATTATATGGAATACACATGATTAAAAAACAACAGGATTGATTTACTAAGCAGACAAGTACCAGCCTGTGGATGAAGTTTAAAGATGGTGCAGATTTACAAGCAGAGTTCAACATGAAAAGCAACCTTTTTTAAAAAAAAAATGGTCTTGCCTCCATCTCTGCAATCTCTTCCTCCAACTCCTACTCCCCCCTCCCTCTGTGTATGGTGCTCCCAAACTGACCTCTCTTCTAAACATCCTCCTCCTGTATCCTCCTCTCATCCTTGACTTTGTGTTTTTCCCCCTCGCTGATCCATAGTCCCTCCTAGCTATCCTGAATTTACTTATTAATTTGAGTGGAGTTACTCCTGATTTACATCAGTGTAATTGTAAAACTGGTGTAAGTGAAGTCAAAATCTGGCTGCCTGTTACTACCACATAAATAGGGCCCTACCAAATTCACAGCCATGAAAAATGCATCACGAACCGTGAAATCTGGTCTCCCCCCATGAAATCTGATCTTTTATATGCTTTTACCCGATACTATACATATTTCACGGTGGTGACCAGCACTTCTCAAATTGGGGGTCCTGACCCAAAAGGGATTTGCACGGGGGTCGCAAGGCTATTTTAGGGGAATCACGGTATTGCCACCTTTACTTCTGCGCTACATTCAGAACTGGGTGACCGAAGAGCTGTAGCTGTTGACCAGGAACCCAGCTCTGAATGCGGCAGCGCAGAAGTAAGGATGGCAATACCATACCATGCCAGCCTTACTTCTGTGTAGCTGCTGGTGGTGGCTCTGCCTTCAGAGCTGGGCTCCCGGCCAGCAGCTGCCACTCTCCGGCCACCCAGCTCTGAAGTCAGTGCCGCCGCTAGCAACAGCGCAGAAATAAGGGTAGCAGTACTGCAACCCCCCTACAATAACCTTGCGACCCCCCCACACACAACTCCTTTTTCGGTTAGGACCCCTACAATTACATTTTGTGAAATTTCAGATTTAAATATCTGAAATCATGAAATTTATGATTTTTAAAATCTATGACTGTGAAACTGACCAAAATGGACCATGAATTTGGTACGGCTCTACACATAAAATAGCAGGACTTAGATTGTACTTCCTTGTCCTTCAACCCCAAGCTGGTATGTAGACAAAGAAAATGTACAGTAAATATATAATCAACAGATTTAATGTAATTTCCTAAATGCATTAACATTAGATGAATGGCTTTGATATGGGTGTTTGCCTTATTGTACAAAAGTGATCTTTGCAACATAAGTTTTGATTGACAGATGTGAGTGGGTTGACCTGAATGCATTAACTGCTATCAACTATGTTGCTGAGAGGTACCAGGAAGAAATTTTCAATTGACTTAGAAAGGAAACTAAAGACTATTTATTTTCAATCACAGGAGGAAGCTCCACAGCAGCCGGAGTGAGAGCAATAAGCCAGAAAAGAGCACTGCATCCACATGAAGATGAAAGGGAGGATGTTAGTGATATCGTATGATTTATAACAGCTTTGCGGTTATGGCCTGTAGTGTGTGAGTATGATGTGTTTTCCTAATAAAAGGAATAAGTGCTCAGAGTTGAGCCTTAAATAAATGTGTAAAGTGCTGAAAAGCATGAGTGTAAAGTATGGCTTGAGAAGGTAAATACAGATATGAAAACTGCTCTTGAGTGTAAGAGGCTGATTGATTGAAGAATGAAAAAGAAAGAATATAGTGTTTCTTAAGGAGCTTACTATTTACTGGAGAAAATGAGCATACTGTCTTCAGCCTTCCCCTCCCTGTTTCTTTCTTCCTTTATCACCTTGCCAAAACTGTTTGCTTTTGAAAAATAATGAAGTATTTTTTTAAAAAAGAGCATAACACTCATCACTAATACACTACTTTTCCTATTCAGAGCACTGTGCAAACATTATCAATTCATCCTCATAGCACACCTTGAAGGTTGGTATATTGTTACCTCCATTTATCCGATTGGGAAACTGATGCATTGAAGGATTAAGTGACTTGCACAGTGCCACACAAGTTGGGCCCCTAGGTGCCTCTGAAATACAAATAAACAATCAAATAAAATAATTATTCATAGTTGAACCAGGACTAGAACTCAGGATTTCCTGCTGCTGTACTCAGTACTGGAGATCACACAGTCTGCTTACAAAAATTTTAAAATAAATCTCCTATGCTGATGTCTTAGCTTCTCTGTATGAGCCATGAACCAATTCATCAAGATTCATGAGCCGCTGGTTTAATAAGTGACAGCATTGTCTTTCACTTGTAAACTGGCCCCAAGATTCTATATAACGGCCATCTATTTATGTACTTAAGAAATGTGGGGCTCATCTTTCACCTCTATGATACTGATGGGAATCCAGCCTGGGTGGAGAGTGTTCAAATGGTGGCTGCTTGGTGATCTATTAAACAATTTTAATAGTCTCAGTCCCTTTCTAACTGTGCAAGTGACTATATCGCAAAAACAGCTACCATATTTGACAGTCTCAGCAGCAAGGCTAAAGATTAAAAGTGCAGTGAGACTAAACAGTCCTCTCATCAATGCAGCTGTTCCCTCCAGCTCAAAGCTGAAGCATATTTAGGGGGGGAGTGTGGGCAAATTTTTGCTGCCACTACCTATGTTCTACTGATTAAGAATTTTTTTTCAGACAAAATATATATATTTAAAGATTCTTTACAATAAGTCAGGAAACATAGGAGCTTTCATACAGTTTATTATTTAGCTCAATTCTCAGCTCCCTACAGCTCAGATATCCCTGTGACAGTGTGTACTACTTCTAATTTTTGCGTTCATAACTTTAAAGCAAACAATACATTGAGTGTATTTTACTCTGTGCAAATAAGACAACTTTTTGAATCCTTCAGAGGAACTATCCAAGATTCTGTATGCAGAGATCTTTTGTTTCTCAAAAGATGATTAATAAAAGTTTGCTTAAGATAAAGTACTCCTGTCCAGCAGAACCCAAAGGCCTTTGAGAGTGAAGGATTTCAGGCACCAGCACCAATCATAAACAGTAAATTCACCCCCACACACACACACAGTTATGTAAGGCTCAGGTCTGCCCTTTATCCACACACCTAAAAATAAAGTAGTTGGTCAGGTCTAGTAACATCTTCCATGAAAATATGTTCTTCATCTGGGTCATTTTGATACAAACAACCTCCGATACAGCAGATTAGAAAAGAGATGCATGTTTATTGCATTTGTGTCTGAAGATCTCAAAAATAATGGTTTGTCCAAAAGTGAGAGGTTTTCCCTTGTGCATCAGTTGTGCATGGATAACCCTGAGGAATATGTCTATTATGAATATTTTTGTATGTAATTGTTCCACACCTTTGATGGAATAGACTGTACACACAAACCATCTCAGCTGTGTTAGTTTTAATAGGAACCTACATTTGGTTTTCACATCTTTCAGCTCAAACACTAAAATACCAAATCCAGCATGCAGGAACACTCTGTTTATGTGGGACACTCCCTAGAGGACTTTGTGACTATAAACCAATAAATGGATTACGCTCATTCACATGTGTTTTCCCATCTGAGACAGATAATATGGCATGCCACAGCCTAGGTAAAATGGAATGGCCAAAAAAATCAATTTGCATCATGCCTTGTAATGCACTGAGAAGCATCCAGGTAGCAGCCAGTACTTTCAGGGCCTTGGACAAAATAGAGAAGTGGAACCCCAAAGGCCTAAAGTGGGGCAAAGGCCTAAAGTGGCACATCTGAATGTGGGTCGGCAAAACCGGCACATAATAGGAATACTTACAGCCCAAAGATCTCACTACAAATCGTAAGCATGGAAGTCTGAGACAAGTGTACCTACAGATTTTTTTCTGAGTCTCAATAAAAATCCCACAGGATAGAAAAAGAAGCTGTATTGAGCTTAGAATTTAGACTTCAAAAAATAGGTATGTCACTTTATATATTAGCTGATGTATTAACTTTCAAATAACACAAGAATTCCTTTATAACCCAATAATAGGCAGAGTACATTGTTTATAATAATGCTAGCAACAAAAGAAGAAGGAATTTATTATGATATTTTCATGTATAACTGGCCAAAATCCTTTCTGCATGTCAAACAAAGTTTTCATTTTTGATAGATTTAAAACATAAGAAGATATGACAACATGCCATCTAAATCTTTCTTGTGGCAATTCCCACCATAAGTGTAATACAAATAGAAGCTAGCGGTGTGTGTGTGTGTTTGTGTTCTGCATATACTTTACAGTTACTATTCAGGTAGGCAGTTTATAATATTTTGGCAGCAAAATGTCTATAAAATAAAATAATATAAATCAGAAACTTACTACATCTCCCTTGGTTTTTATTCCTCCTGTCTCTTCTTTTCCCCCACTTTTTTCTTCTTTTTTCCAGCAGCTCTCTTCCATCCAGTTCACTTTTCTTTTACATCCTTCCTCCCTCTCTAAGACACCATCAACAACAGAAATTAAACTGTATTATCTAAATTGATTTTGAACACAGTAGGGATACAGTTCTGGCTAATAGAGTTTAAACACAGTCTCTCTGACCAATGTGTACCAGACATAACTGTTTAAAACAGTATTCTAAAAACACTCTATAGATGTTACATCTTACGCTGAAATGGTTTAATTTCCAGTGTGAATGGGCCAATATTGCTCTCCTCAATTATTCCCATTTTCTTCTCTATTACTCCTGCCTTCTCCTTGCATTCTCACTTCCACTAAGGCTCCACTCCCTCCACACTGCTCTCTTCTTGGCTTCCCCCATGCCTTCCCCTCCCCATTCCTCTTTGGGGCTGTGCTCTGCTCTGAATGGGTATGTCTACACTAGGAAAAAGGTGTGTTTTTACAGCATGATAGCTAATACATTAACTTGTAAAATCCTAGTGCCGACTGGATAAGTTGCCATTTTACCTCCATGTAGCTGGTCCTAACTTGCCCTGCCTATAGTAGGATTTTAGTTTGTTAGCTATTACTTTGGGAAAACATATCTCTTTTTTCCACTCTCTCTCTCATCCAGGGCCATTATCAGTTTGCCATGGAGTCAGGGAGTTGAAGTGAGTGCATGTGAAGACCATTATGGTTGCCCAAATACTTGCCGTTCTAGCCTGTGTTACAGCAACACTTCCATGCTCACTTTCATAATCTGTTCTGCAGGAAACAAGGGGCAGGGTCGGGGTTCAAAGGAGATATCATACTATGGCACTGCTACTATTTCAGCCACAGAAGTTGGGGCATGGCAGGGAAAATTAAGATGATCGTTTTCCCAGATCATCTAGTCAAGCCAGACTTGGCACACATTCACAGTTGTTCTCATGCTGGAGGTTGTCTGGGAAGCATTCCACAAAATGCACCTACTACCAGGGATAAGCTGCCAAAATCTGAAGAACCAGTTCCTTCAGTCGCTCTGGGTCTTCGGCGGCACTTCAGCGGTACGCTTCACTTGCTCCGGGTCTTTGGCAGCACTGAAAGACTCGCCGCCGAAGTGTTGCCGAAGACCTGGAGCGAGTGAAGGGGCACCGCTAGGTGAGTAAAAATTAAAAAGGGATTCTCAGCCAGGGGAGCCTCCCCAGCTAGGATCTCAGGCGGGCCAGACAGGATGGTCCTGCGGGACGGATGTGGCCTGCGGGACGGAGTTTGCCCACCCTGTAACAACCGGTTCTAAACCGGCTTCAAAATTTAACAACCGGTTCACATGAACTGGTGCGAACCGGCTCCAGTTCACCACTGGCCTACTACTAACACAGAGTTCTCCCTCAAATGCCCATCCCACATCTATCCTGGGCTTATTTTCATGACATAGCCTGAAATATCCTGAAACGGTCACTGGATAGCCACGATTCTACCCCCAAAGGAAAGCAAATCTCCCAGATTTGACTTGGATTTATATCAAATGGATTCCTTATGTAAAGGGGCTGTGATTCAAACACTCACATCTTTGACCTGGCAAATGAAGCTAACCAATCTGCCTGTAATGGATATGTTTTGGTAATATAGCTTCAAGAGGCATGCTAAGAGTGGTCAGTGGTCAGTGACCAGCTACTTGACTGTCATGGACCAAAAGGTCTTACATAAAATAGGGGAGACCAAGAAAGCTCTGGACAACTTGGAATTCAGTAACAGAGATGAGCTTCAGCAAGGACTTAAGCAGCTGAGAAGCAATCTTGAGAAGTGTCACACAGCACTATGGAATTCAGCCACCTAGATGTGGAATTGGGACAGCCAGAGGTCTTGGGTAAGACTAGATAACTGAAACAGTTTGTACCCTGTTAGTGATCCAGAAAAAACAGGAGGGAAGAAGTCAGGCTGCCCCAGCTGAAATCATGCAAAAACTCCTGGGAGACTTTTTTGGCTCAGTTCATCACCATCCAAATGAATGGCTGGGAGGATGTTCAGAGAGGGGTGGTTTCTACCAGCCAACTTGAATGGCCCAGCTCTGATAGTGCTGCAGACCTTACCCCCAGAAAAAAGACTGAGCCCTGGTCTACACTAGGACTTTAGGTCGAATTTAGCAGCGTTAAATCGATGTAAACCTGCACCCGTCCACACAATGAAGCCCTTTATTTCGACTTAAAGGGCTCTTAAAATCGATTTCCTTACTCCACCCCTGACAAGTGGATTAGCGCTTAAATCGACGTTGCCGGCTCGAATTTGGGGTACTGTGGACACAATTCGATGGTATTGGCCTCCGGGAGCTATCCCAGAGTGCTCCATTATGACCGCTCTGGACAGCACTCTCAACTCAGATGAACTGGCCAGGTAGACAGGAAAAGAACCGCGAACTTTTGAATCTCATTTCATGTTTGGCCAGCGTGGCAAGCTGCAGGTGACCATGCAGAGCTCATCAGCAGAGGTGACCATGATGGAGTCCCAGAATCGCAAAAGAGCTCCAGCATGGACCGAACGGGAGGTACGGGATCTGATCGCTGTTTGGGGAGAGGAATCCGTGCTATCAGAACTCCGTTCCAGTTTTCGAAATGCCAAAACTTTTGTCAAAATCTCCCAGGGCATGAAGGACAGAGGCCATAACAGGGACCCGAAGCAGTGCCGCGTGAAACTGAAGGAGCTGAGGCAAGCCTACCAGAAAACCAGAGAGGCGAACAGCCGCTCTGGGTCAGAGCCCCAAACATGCCGCTTCTATGATGAGCTGCATGCCATTTTAGGGGGTTCAGCCACCACTACCCCAGCCGTGTTGTTTGACTCCTTCAATGGAGAAGGAGGCAATACGGAAGCAGGTTTTGGGGACGAAGAAGATGATGAGGAGGAGGAGGTTGTAGATAGCTCACAGCAAGCAAGCGGAGAAACCGGTTTTCCCGACAGCCAGGAACTGTTTCTCACCCTAGACCTGGAGCCAGTACCCCCCGAACCCACCCAAGGCTGCCTCCTGGACCCAGCAGGTGGAGAAGGGACCTCTGGTGAGTGTACCTTTTAAAATACTATACATGGTTTAAAAGCAAGCACGTGAAAGGATTACTTTGCCCTGGCATTTGCGGTTCTCCTAGATGTAGTCCTAAAGCCTTTGCAAAAGGTTTCTGGGGAGGGCAGCCTTATTGCGTCCTTCATGGTAGGACACTTTACCACTCCAGGCCAGTAACACGTACTCGGGAATCATTGTAGAACAAAGCATTGCAGTGTATGTTTGCTGGCATTCAAACAACATCCGTTCTTTATCTCTCTGTGTTATCCTCAGGAGAGTGAGATATAATTCATGGTCACCTGGTTGAAATAGAGTGCTTTTCTTCAGGGGACACTCAGAGGAGCCCATTCCTGCTGGGCTGTTTGCCTGTGGCTAAACAGAAATGTTCCCCGCTGTTAGCCACAGGGAGGGGGGAAGGTTGAGGGGGTAGTCACGCGGTGGGAGGAGGCAAAATGCGACCTTGTAACGAAAGCACATGTGCTATGTATGTAATGTTAACAGCAAGGTTTACCCTGAAAGAGTGTAGCCACTGTTTTATAAAATGTGTCTTTTTAAATACCGCTGTCTCTTTTTTTTTCTCCACCAGCTGCATGTGTTTCAATGATCACAGGATCTTCTCCTTCCCAGAGGCTAGTGAAGCTTAGAAAGAAAAAAAAACACACTCGCGATGAAATGTTCTCCGAGCTCATGCTGTCCTCCCACACTGACAGAGCACAGACGAATGCGTGGAGGCAAATAATGTCAGAGTGCAGGAAAGCACAAAATGACCGGGAGGAGAGGTGGCGGGCTGAAGAGAGTAAGTGGCGGGCTGAAGAGAGTAAGTGGCAGGCTGAAGACAGGGCTGAAGCTCAAATGTGGCGGCAGCGTGATGAGAGGAGGCAGGATTCAATGCTGAGGCTGCTGCAGGACCAAACCAGTATGATCCAGTGTATGGTTGAGCTGCAGCAAAGGCAGCTGGAGCACAGACTGCCACTGCAGCCCCTCTGTAACCAACCGCCCTCCTCCCCAAGTTCCATAGCCTCCACACCCAGACGCCCAAGAATGCGGTGGGGGGGCCTCCGGCCAACCAGCCACTCCACCACAGAGGATTGCCCAAAAAAAAGAAGGCTGTCATTCAATAAATTTTAAAGTTGTAAACTTTTAAAGTGCTGTGCTTAAAGTGCTGTGTGGCATTTTCCTTCCCTCCTCCACCACCCCTCCTGGGCTACCTTGGTAGTCATCCCCCTATTTGTGTGATGAATGAATAAAGAATGCATGAATGTGAAGCAACAATGACTTTATTGCCTCTGCAAGCGGTGATTGAAGGGAGGAGGGGCGGGTGGTTAGCTTACAGGGAAGTAGAGTGAACCAAGTGGTGGGGGGTTTCATCAAGGAGAAACAAACAGAACTTTCACACCGTAGCCTGGCCAGTCATGAAACTGGTTTTCAAAGCTTCTCTGATGCGTACCGCGCCCTCCTGTGATCTTCTAACCACCCTGGTGTCTGGCTGCGCGTAACCAGCAGCCAGGTGATTTACCTCAACCTCCCACCCCACCATAAACGTCTCCCCCTTACTCTCACAAATATTGTGGAGCACACAGCAAGCAGTAAGAATATTGGTTTCGCTGAGGTCTAAGCGAGTCAGTAAACTGCGCCAGCGCGCCTTTAAACGTCCAAATGCACATTCTACCACCATTCTGCACTTGCTCAGCCTGTAGTTGAACAGCTCCTGACTACTGTCCAGGCTGCCTGTGTACGGCTTCATGAGCCATGGCATTAAGGGGTAGGCTGGGTCCCCAAGGATACATATAGGCATTTCAACATCCCCAACAGTTATTTTCTGGTCTGGGAATAAAGTCCCTTCCTGCAGCTTTTGAAACAGACCAGAGTTCCTGAAGATGCGAGCATCATGCACCTTTCCCGGCCATCCCACGTTGATGTTGGTGAAACGTCCCTTGTGATCCACCAGAGCTTGCAGCACTATCGAAAAGTACCCCTTGCGGTTTATGTACTCGGCGGCTTGGTGCTCCGGTGCCAAGATAGGGATATGGGTTCCGTCTATAGCCCCACCACAGTTAGGGAATCCCATTGCAGCAAAGCCATCCACTATGACCTGCACATTTCCCAGGGTCACTACCCTTGATATCAGCAGATCTTTGATTGCGTGGGCTACTTGCATCACAGCAGCCCCCACAGTAGATTTGCCCACTCCAAATTGATTCCCAACTGACCGGTAGCTGTCTGGCGTTGCAAGCTTCCACAGGGCTATCGCCACTCACTTCTCAACTGTGAGGGCTGCTCTCATCTTGGTATTCATGCGCCTCAGGGCAGGGGAAAGCAAGTCACAAAGTTCCATGAAAGTGCCCTTACGCATGCGAAAGTTTCGCAGCCACTGGGAATCGTCCCAGACCTGCAACACTGTGCGGTCCCACCAGTCTGTGCTTGTTTCCCGAGCCCAGAATCGGAGTTCCACAGCATGAACCTGCCCCATTAGCACCATGATGCATGCATTGGCAGGGCCCATGCTTTCAGAGAAATCTGTGTCCATGTCCTGATCACTCACGTGACCGCGCTGACGTCGCCTCCTCGCCCGGTATCGCTTTGCCAGGTTCTGGTGCTGCATATACTGCTGGATAATGCGTGTGGTGTTTAATGTGCTCCTAATTGCCAAAGTGAGCTGAGCGGCCTCCATGCTTGCCTTGGTATGGCATCCGCACAGAAAAAAGGCGCGGAACGATTGTCTGCCGTTGCTCTGACGGAGGGAGGGGCGACTGACGACACGGCTTACAGGGTTGGCTTCAGGGAGCTAAAATCAACAAAGGGGGTGTCTGTACATCAAGGAGTATTTCAGGCAGGACTTCACGGAGGGTTCCAATAAGAAATGGTGCACCTAAGTTATCGTTCTTATTGGAACAAGGAGGTTAGCCTGGCCTCTGATTGATACATGGCTAGATTTACCTCGCTGCACCTTCTCTGTGAGTGACTGCAGTGTGACCTAGAAGAATGAGTCCCCTAGACAGGGGAGGGGGGGAAGCAAATGAGTACAAAACAAATCTGGTCTATTTCTTGTTTTGATCCACTCCATCTATCTTTTACATCTTTGGCTGGCAGCAGACGGTGCAGAAGTACTGCATGCCATCCACATCTCATGGCTGCTCGGCAGAAGATGGTACAGTACGACTGCTAGCCATCCTCATCTCTTGCCTGCCTGGCAGAAGATGGTACAATACGACTACTAGCAATCCTCATCTCTTGCCTGCCTGGCAGAAGATGGTACAGTACGACTGCCCGCTCACCATAAGACGGTTCAATAGGACTGACTGCAGGACTAAAGAGAATGACCTGGTCAAGTCACTCCAAATTTAGTCCCTGTGCCCATGTCTGCCCAGGCGCTCCCAGCCGACGTGGCCAGGAGCACCTCGGACACGACAAGGACAACTACCAGTCGTATTGCACCGTCTGCTACCACAAGGCAAGGGGTTGCTGCTACTGTGCAGCAATGCCATACCGCGTCTGCCAGCACCCAGGAGACATAGGGTGACGGTTACCTGAGCGGGCTCCATGCTTGCCGTGGTATGGCGTCTGCACAGGTAACTCAGGAAAAAAGGCGCGAAACGATTGTCTGCCCTTGCTTTCACGGCGGGAGGGAGGGAACGGGGGCCTGACGATACGTACCCAGAACCACCCGCGACAATGTTTTAGCCCCATCAGAGTGCTCCATTTTGACTGCTCTGGACAGCACTCTCAGATGCCCGATTGTTTGCCGTTGCTCTGACGCCGGGAGGGGCGACTGAGGACACGGCTTACAGGGTTGGCTTCAGGGAGCTAAAATCAACAAAGGGGGTGTCTTTACATCAAGGAGTATTTCAGGCAGAACTTCACGGAGGGTTCCAATAAGAAATGGTGCACCTAAGTTATCGTTCTTATTGGAACAAGAAGGTTAGCCTGGCCTCTGATTGATACATGGCTAGATTTACCTCGCTGCACCTTCTCTGTGAGTGACTGCAGTGTGACCTAGAAGAATGAGTCCCCTAGACAGGGGAGGGGGGGAAGCAAATGAGTACAAAACAAATCTGGTCTATTTCTTGTTTTGATCCACTCCATCTATCTTTTACATCTTTGGCTGGCAGCAGACGGTGCAGAAGGACTGCATGCCATCCACATCTCATGGCTGCTCGGCAGAAGATGGTACAGTACGACTGCTAGCAGTCCGTATCGCCTGCCCGCTCACCATAAGACGGTTCAATAGGACTGACTGCAGGACTAAAGAGAATGACCTGGTCAAGTCACTCCAAATTTAGTCCCTGTGCCCATGTCTGCCCAGGCGCTCCCAGCCGACGTGGCCAGGAGCACCTCGGACATGACGATGACGGCTACCAGTCGTACTGTACCGTCTGCTACCACAAGGCAAGGGGTTGCTGCTACTGTGTAGCAATGCCATACCGCGTCTGCCAGCACCCAGGAGACATAGGGTGACGGTTACCTGAGCGGGCTCCATGCTTGCCGTGATATGGCGTCTGCACAGGTAACTCAGGAAAAAAGGCGCGAAACGATTGTCTGCCCTTGCTTTCACAGCAGGAGGGAGGGATCGGGGGCCTGACGATATGTACCCAGGACCACCCGCGACAATGTTTTAGCCCCATCAGGCATTGGGATCTCAACCCAGAATTCCAATGGGCAGCGGAGACTGGGTAACTGTGGGATAGCTACCCACAGTGCAACGCTCCGGAAGTCGACTCTAGCCTCGGTACTGTGGAAGCGCTCCACCGAGTTAATGCACTTAATGCACTTAGAGCATTTTCTGTGGGGACACACACACTCGAATATATAAAACCGATTTCTAAAAAAACGACTTCTATAAATTCGACCTTATTCCGTAGTGTAGACATACCCTGAGTTATCCAGGTCTGGTACAAGCACTTGAAATATGGCTGGGATCCAGCCAGCAATCTGCTGGCCAGTCCACAGCTGAGAAGTAGAATGACAGAGAAAGAAAATACTCCACCTGAATAAGCAGAGGATATGTAGAGACTTGTTTTCCTGGCATATCCAGTTATCAATAAGGAATTCCAGGATAAACTGGCAATGGACAAATTTCTACATTATTAGCTGGATTTAGAGTTGCAGGTCAAGATCAACAAAAGGGAAGCAAAGAGACTGTGAGAAGCTATGGAATTTACCATGGAACTTGAATCTTTCCCTGCAGCAGTACACCAGGAGAGGGAGCAGCTACTAGTGAGGAAAATGAAAGCTTATTGCCACGAGCCTTTTAAGTGCATCTCTGTGTCTAATATGTATGATGAAAGGGGGGGTTCTGATCTGGTTCAATTATTAGAAAAAGTGATTAATTTGTTTTGTAAAACAAGGGAAATGGGCGATAATGCAAAAATTAAGTGAACCAGTTCAGTTAAATACTGGTACTGTGAAATAATTGACCACAAAAAGCAGGATTGTTGTAAATATAAGGTTGGCCAGAGCAGAGTCACAAATGCCTATTGAAAGTCCCTCTCCCAGTTCAGGAAACAGGAATATAAGAATGGCCATACTGCAGGCGTGGCCAACCTGTGGCTCTGGAGCCACATGCAGCTCCTTGTATAGGCACCGACTCCAGGGCTGGACCTACAGGCGCCAACTTTCCAACGTGCCAGGGTGTGCTCACTGCTCAACCCCTGGTTCTGCCACAGGCCCTGTCCACACTTCATCCCCTCCCATCCCTCCCGTGAGCCTGCCATGCCCTTGCTCCTTCTCCTCCCCCCCTCCAGAGCCTCCTGCATGCCACAAAACAGCTGATCGGGAGGTGCAGGGAGGGAGGGGGAGGCACTGATCCGCGGGGCTGCCGGTGAACGGGAAGCACTGGGAGCAGGGGGAGGGGGAGAGCTGATGGGGGGCTGCTGATGTATTACTGTGGCTCTTTGGCAATGTATATTGGTAAATTCCGGCTCCTTCTCAGGCTCGGGTAGGCCATCCCTGATATTAGGTCAGACCAATGGTCCATCTAGCCCAGTATCTTGTCTTCCGACAGTGGTCAGGGCCAGCTGCTTCAGAGGAAATTAACAGAACAGGGCAATTATCGAGTGATCCCTCCTCTGTCATCCAGTTCCAGCTTCCGGTAGTCAGAGGTTTAGGGATGCCCAGAGCATGGGGTTGTGTTCCTAAGCATCTGGGCTAATAGCCATTTATGGACCCATCCTCCATGAATTTATCTAATTCTTTTTTGAACCCAGTTATATTTTTGACCTTCATAACATCCCTTGGAAACGAGTTCCATAGACTGACTGTATGTTGTGTGAAGAAGTACTACCTTATATTTGTTTTAAACCTGCTGACCATTAATTTCATTGGGTGACCATTGGTTCTTGTGTTATGTGAAAGAGTAAATAACACTTCCTCCACACCAGTCATGATTTTATAGACCGCTATCATATCCCCCCTGAGTCGTCTCTTTTCTAAGATGAACAGTCCACATCTTTTTAATCTCTCCTTGTATGAAAGCTGTTTCAGATCCCTAATCATTTTGGTTGCCCTTCTCTGTATTTTTTCGAATACTTTTTTGAGATGGGGCGACCAGAACTGCATGCAAGGTGTGGGCGTACCATGGATACTGGCATTATGATATCTTCTGTCTTATTATCTATCTCTTTCCTAATGGTTCCTAAAACTCTGTTAGCTTTTTTGACTGCCGCAGCACACAGAGCAGCCATTTTCAGAGAATTATCCATGATCACTCTAAGAGTTCTTTCTTGAGTTAATTTAGACCCCATCACTTTGTATGTATAAGTGGGACTATGCTTTCCAGTGTGTATATTACTTTGTATTTATCAATATTAAATGTCATTTGCCATTTTGTTACCCAGTTTTGTGAGATCCCTTTCTAACACTTCACAACTAACTTTGGACTTAACTATCTTGAGTAATTTTGTATTGTTTGCAAACTTTGCCACCTCACTGTTCACCCCTGTTTCCAGATCATTTCTGAATATATTGAGCAGCCCTGGTCCCACTACAGATCCTTGGAAGACCCTGCTATTTACCTCTCTCCACTGTGAAAACTGACCATTTATTCCTACCCTTTGTTTCTGTCCTTTAACCAGTTACTGAGATAACCTTCCCTCTTACCCCATGACTGCTTACTTTGCTTAAGAGCCTTTGGTGTGGGACGGTATCAAAGGCTTTCTGAAAGTCCAAGTACACTATAGCAACTGGATCACCCTTATGCACATGCTTGTTGACCCCCTCAAGGAATTCTAATAGATTGGTGAGGCAAGATTTGCCTTTACAAAAGCCATTTTGACACTTCCCCAGCATATTGTGAAGCTAAGGCGCAAAGCTTGGAGCTATAAGGATCAACCCCACAGGTTTTGTTTAGATTTGGGCAGTTCAACAACAACAGTAGGAGTCTGGCTATGGAATGTGTAAGAGGACCTGTGAACTACAGGGAATAGTAAACACTGGCTCAAACATAACTAGACTAGACATTGTAAAACGGCTAGGGAATAGAGGATCTGAAAATTAATCACCTAATTAGTCCAAAATGGAGGCAGTGACTGGGCAATGTGCACCAATCCAAAACTGGGAAAACTGGGTTCTCAAATTCAAGCAAGAAGTCTGGATAGCCAAGATAATAGTCAAGCTGATAATTGGTTTGTATTTAATTATGGTTAACAATTGTGTAATAAAAGTCAGGAAATATCTTATGAATTCAATCTATGGACCTTCCCTTTAAATATATGGCTCAGGTGAAGCAAATGATTTCTTGGCAATTGGTTTGTAGTGAACACTGCTATACCAGGACATGGCTGCCTGGCCATCAAAGTTCTCTGCCTACCTGATAGTCTATACAACTGGTGATTCTAGCTTCTTTTCAAATAAATACAAAACTGTGTCCAGATTCTGAGCCTGGTACATGAAAGTTTGGACACAGGTTTAAGTTACTTATCTACCAATGTGAATAAATTGAAAATTAATTCCTATGAAGTGATAGGTTTGGATAATAGAAGTTGTGAATGTGAAACATACTACTTCTGGTGGCAATGATTTATCTATTGGAAAACAATGCCATGATCAGAAACTTGTTACTTTTAGAAATCCAAAAAAAAAAAAAAAGAAATCAGAGATTTAGCTAGCTGGATTGGTTGTTTTTTTTTTACTCTAAATTTCTATCTGGCTTATTTGGCTTTGTACTACTACAATCTCCCTTGAAATAGCCAGAATGCTATCTGCTAGATCTTCCAAATGTACTTCCCCACATATGTTTGATTTCATATATATAACAGAATCTTCATAATAAAATCTTTAAACTAGCTCATGAAATGATTGAAGTGGAATTTTCTGGTTCCGGAATCTAGTATTTATCCTAACTACACCTTTTTAAAGAGATGACACAGCTTTGCCGCAGCTAAACAGAGGTTAGAGAACATTGGTACTATAAGCAGTCATTTTCCATCCGGCTAAGCTTTCTTTGGAATGTGGCTGTCAATTTTTCCTGTTTCAGACCCTGAAGGAAGTATCCACATTCATTCAACCTAAAGACGCCAAACTCTTGGGACTCCTCTGAGCAAAATATGCCAGAAGGTGGAGTGAGAAACTGTAATTATAATCTGTGGAGTGCCTAAGGACAATCTCTTTAATTAACTAGATACATTCCACCGCTACTAAATGTAGTCTGTTCATGTTTTGAAATGTTTATTTTGTCCTATGTACTCACAGCTTTTTATGCTATTGACAAACACACAAAATGTGCATCCAGTAAGTATGCTAAGTGAAACAAGGAGAACCATCCATTTCTAAAGAGCCCACAACCAGGTTCTGTGCACTCCAAGGAACACTTAATTAAGATATTGAGTATTTATTGTTAGATGTTGTTGACATAAATGTAATGCTTCTTAGATCCTAGTAGTAGCTGTTTCATTATAGTCCTTGTAAATACCATACATGCAAATAGAGACTATACCAATTTGCACATGTGCATCCAGTAAGTATGCTAAGTGAAACAAGGAGAACCATCCATTTCTAAAGAGCCCACAACCAGGTTCTGTGCACTCCAAGGAACACTTAATTAAGATATTGAGTATTTATTGTTAGATGTTGTTGACATAAATGTAATGCTTCTTAGATCCTAGTAGTAGCTGTTTCATTATAGTCCTTGTAAATACCATACATGCAAATAGAGACTATACCAATTTGCACAGTTTCTATATTAAAATACATAAATTACTGAGTGAGAGGGGACAGGTCCCGGTTGATGGGTCTTTGTGGAGTTAAGGTTGTGGACAGGTTAACCCTATGAAGAGGACATGGAGCCATCCCAAAGCTCTCTCTCTGGAGGAATATGTTCTAGTAGCTATCAGCTCCCAAACCTTCTGCATCAGGCAGGTGCAGTTTAACCATGGTTTTTGAAAAAGTGCTGAACAGAATTTGTCTTGGCTGCATTTGCTATTAAACTATGTTCAGCTGTATCTGTTACTGATACTCATTGTCATCAATGAGGAATTCTTGTTGTATAATCAAGGCTATGGATCCAAGAGCACAAGCATATAGTGCCATGTAAGAGCTTCTGTCCTTTTACTCTTCCTTTTAGAATTATGTGCTTTTTGCATTTTTTCCAATGGGGAAAAAAAGCCAAACCCTTCAAAGCTGTCTCTCTTCACTACACATTGTACCTTCCTAACTGAATGAGATTAATGGCTCTAAAGAATTACTTGCTCTATACCATGAAAATTAGTACTTGTTTGAAATACGAGAACACCACCATGGTGACAGCATTCAGAAATTACACTTACCTGTAAAGACTTTTTTTCTTTTTCCTAATTTATCTTCATTTCACAAGAGTGCACTCCACAGATCTGTGATAACATCTGATGTTGTACGACTAGTGCGAAATCTTGCCCAGTCTAATAAAGCTGAGAATTGAATCCTTTTGTCAGCTATGGAATTGATGTGAAGAGGTCTGTTTCATTAGAGATTATCTATTCCAATGGTTCAGAGAATGTATAGACACAAACAACAGCCAAACTCTATTCTCATTTGTAGTGGTGCAACCCCACTGAAATCCACACAGGAGAATTTGGCCCACTGAATACAGTATTCAGCTACATCTCTCTATATACATTTGAATCTTAAAAATAGAAAAAAATTAACATACAGAGGCCAACTGTGCAACTCCCATTGACTAGAATGAGAATTGCACCTTTATAAATGAAGGTAGACTGGGCCCAAAATATTTCCACATTAGGCCTAATACTGATATCTTTTAGCACCTGTAACCCTCATTGATTTCATGGGATTATTCGGTATGCAAGGACTGAAAGACTGGGTTTATCATTGTCTTTGTTCTGTAATGTACTTGATCAGCAGTAAATGCATAGGGTTTTCATGTGAGGAAATATGGCCTCCTAACTGCAAATTAATTAAAAAATAACAAAGAATAAAAGTTGTATGTGTTAGTTTCTTAACAAATAAGTATGTTAACAATGTTGATGTTTTTATTGGTTTCTAGGTCTCCTGAGTTCTGTTCCTGGCTCTGCCACTGCCTTGCTTTGTGGTCTTGGCGAAGTCACATCCTCTCTCCGTTCCTTAACGTTCCTATCTGCAAAACAAGTCTAACATTTACCTATCTGACAGGGGAGTTGTGGTACCTAATTAGTTCAAACTTTAGGGCTTTGAGAGCCTCAGATGACAGGCACTATGGAAATGCAAGTATTATTTCTATACGGTCAAAACTATTTTACCATAAATGTGTGGCTTTGTAAGATATTGCAATTTGGAAAAAAAATCAATTCTCTTTTGTGCCAAACCTGATGCATGAGGTAGTCATAATGAGGAAAATCAAGAAATAACTCTTATAAGATGGCCCCAAGCCTAGCGAGGGGTGAGTTTAGTGGTTCCTGCATCAGTAGAGGGCAAAAAAGAACAGGATGGGCTGGGTCCTGCAAGATTTCCAGCCCCCACAGAACAGCTGGTCTCGCAGGATTTGGCACAAGATTTGGAACCATAAATTCTCATGGGATTTAGCGCCATGATGCGCTTAGGGCCACTTCCTGTTTTTTGGTTTCTAGCTGTCAAAGGAGGCCCTGAGCACATGGATCATAGGCAGCAATCTGGCAATGACCAAAACCTGCTCGATTATGCAGGGCACATGGCTAATCAGCTGTAGGGCTGGGACAAAGACCCAGTGCAGCAGGACAAGCTAACAGACCCCTTGCAGCCACTTGATGCACAGGGCTGTGTGTTGCCTATCCTGGACCAGGAGGATATTGGGAAAGGGGAGGGAGGGAAGAAAGAGCAAGAGGCCAGGAATGGAGCCATGTCCTAAGTGGCCAGGGGTAGGGTAACTCATAGAGATGATGCAGTGCATTTCAGATCAGCTTGGAGACCTGTAAAACAGTGGGCAGGTGCAACATGAAACCCCTGGTCCCTGCAGCAGGGTGTGTTCACAAACAGTTCACTGGGAGGGCAGGGCCCAGTGGTCTGGCCTCCTTGGCAGATGTGTTTGGGGTTTAGCACACTCCCTTGTGACACCACATGGTCTTAGGAGAGCAGTTCTGGTGGAAGCGACAGGCAGGGCTCCAGGTGGCTTCAAAGTCAGGTATGCAAGGTAGCACAAGGGAGACCTAAATGGGGGTGGGACATGCCAAGTGTCTGCAGGGCAGCCATAATACCGGTGTGGTGGTTGAGTGTTGGTGTTCTTTTCAGAGTCACCATAGTCCAGAGGTCCCCAAGCTGTGGAGGCACGGCTGGGGCTGCAGCCAGCCTCCACAGGAGATGGGGAGGGAGTGCATCCCAGCTCCACTCCTGGCCCCGGCTGCTGGTCCCAACTGCCGGCATCAGCCCCCAACCTCCACCCCCAGCTGTGGCTCTAGCCTCGGCCCCCTGCCTCCTCCTGGAACCGTGGCCCTGCTCTCAGCCCCGGCAGGGGAGGATGTGGATAGGTGTAAGGGGGAACGTGAGGTACAAAGTTTGAGGATCACTGCCATAGTCACTGTACTTGGGAAGCAGTGCTGGAGTCAACTTTGGTGGTGGTCCCACCTGACCGATGTCCAGAGCCCACCTGGGGGGGCATGTCTTGGTTCTGGGGCTCATCAGACAGTTCACGTAGGCAGACTGGCTGGCAGAATATGGAGCAGATACTAACCTGGTGCTGATGACAAAGAATATGTGGATCAGCAGCCAACAGCCATGAAATGCCAAGGATTATGGGAAAGTGTGGTGAGCAGATAATTCTGAACAAAAGGACCTCCTGATGGTCCTGAAAGGCATCTTCCAGAGGCACTGTCTCCCCTGCACCGGCCCCAAAGACAGGTGTGAGTAATCTAGTTCCCACTAGGTCAGGGACAGTCTTTGGATGAACCAGAATACCAAGGGCTTGGGCAGTATCAGCATCTATGAAGTCGGCCGCTGTCCCAGAATCCATCATTGCCACTGAGGTAGAATTCAGTGAGGGGGGCATTATCTTGGGACTTGCCCTAACCAACCCCCTCTACTGGCCAAGTCATTTCCAAAACTGTATCATGCTAGGTTTTGGGGTGGGTAGTTGGCAAGCATATGGTTGGATCCTCCCCAGGAGAAAAACAGCCCAGGATGGCGACGGAGCTCCATTTCCTCAGGGGTCACATGGCGGCGAGTACTATCTAGCTGCATAGATTTGTGGTCTGGGCTGGAGACAGGTGCCAAGAGGCACCGGCCAAATGGTAACAGGGACCCCCTCCCTTTCCTCATGTCATTTGCTGAGCCTGTAGTGGATGAGTATAACAAGGTCAACAAAAGTATCTAGGTTGGTCAGGGCCTCCACACGAGCTAACTCATCCTTAGTCTCCTCGCATAGTCCGCACCGGATTTGGTAGAGCTGGGCCACTTCATTCCACTCAATGTCAGAGACTAGTCGCTGAAAGTGGACAGGTTAGGAAGAGGCCTGTCCCTGCCCCTGCTGGAGTTTGTGCAGGACCGCCTTTGCCAAGCAGGCGAAGTGGGGATTGTCAAATATGGCAGAAGATGCCTGTAGAAAGGCATCCCAGTCAACAGAGTTGGGCGTACTCGTTTGAGTAGGGGTGAGCCCAGTGCATCTCTCATCAGGAGACTAGTGAGTCCTACTTTTGCTTGGTCAGTGGGGTAGGACTTGGGGCAGAGCAGAAACAGCAGCCAGTATTGGTTAATAAACCAATATTGATTAATTTTTGGTGATACCCACTAAAATATTCTGGGAGGGGGACTGGATCCAGGTATGCAGCTGCCGCATATGCCCATAGTGCAGCATTCTCATCCTGCAGCTGTGCCTCCAACCCTCATAGCATCTGGTTATCTGCAGCATGCTGGGTCTAGGTGCCATGTTTTCATCATTGAGCTGGGTGGATTGCCTGTACAGAGCTTGGCTCTCTGTTGCAAGCTGCAATACTTGGGCTCGAAGCATGGGGAGCTCCTCTTGGGAGCAGTCAACCCATTAAGGCATCTATGATACTCTCTGGGGCATAATGGGCAGGAAGTGGCCTGCTGCCTCCATGTTCCCTCAGGATAGGCCTTCACCACAAGCTAGGGTGATCCAGGCAAACTGTCAGAATCCGAACAAGGGTGCTTGGGACCAAGGGTCAGAGCAGGGGCAAACCTGAGTCTCAGAATAGTGGAGGAGTTCAGAGTCAGGTTCCAGGCCAAGGTCAATACCAAAGGTCAGAGTCAGGTTTCAGGGTCTGGGTCAGGAGGCAAAGTCTGATTCAAGCCAAGATTGAAGCCAGGAGTTCATGAGAAGAAATGGTCATGGCAGTTACAGAAGATCCACACTGTTGCCTGGACACTTTCTGGAATGCCCTTTGGATTTATATAGGGTGTCCTTGAGGTGGGACTTCCCATGGTCTGTGTCCACAGCAGGTCATGGTGGCATGGAGTGAAAGCTAGTTACAGCTGCTGCTGGGTGGCAGCATGGAAATGTCAGTAGCCTGGCCGGCCTGGGTTCTAGACCTTTGGAGTCTTACAATGTAAGGGACTGCTTTGGGGTTTTGGGGGAGCTGGTAGGCAAATTGGGTGTTCCCCTAGCTGATGAAAAATCTGAGGGCCCTACTGCTACATTGACATACCTAGGCATTGTGCTTGATGCAGTTCTGCCTTCCTTGGGACAAGCTTACGGTGCTAGAACATATGGTTGTTAATGTCAGCAGGGCCAAAAAGATTTGTTTGAGGGATCTCCAATATCTGTTGGGCCATCTGAATTTGCATGCAAAGTCATAGCCTCAGGCACATCCTCTGGGTGTTTTTCTACAAGTGCAAGCCCTGCACCACTTTTTAAAGGTAACAACAGAGATGAAGAAAGACCTGGCACCATTTCCTCACTCACTATAGTGGAGTTTCCATATAGAATCATAGAATTGGAAGGGACCTCGAGGGATGAAGGTATGTTTACATGCTCAAGGCAGCCCTGCAGGTCAACTTGTTTGCCACAGGCAGATAGGTTTTGGTTTGTATATTAGGGTGCGTTAGTATACTCTTCCAGGAGTGGAAGAAGTCTGAAATTTTGAAGGACATCACATTCCTGGAGTTCTTCCCCATTCTGGTGGTGGTCACCATCTGGGATGGGGAGTTCAGGAACAAGACGGTCAGGTTTCGGTGTGACAATCAAGTGGTTGTCCATGTGGTGAACTCTCAGTCCACTAATTCTGCCAGGTTAGTGTGGCCTTTCATTCTCCTTTGCCTCAAATGCAATATTCATTTCACTGCCAAGCATGTGCCTTGGCTTAGCTTAACAATGGCAAAGTCAATGCTCTTTCTTGATTGCAGGTTGACAGATTCTGAACACTAACACTGGAGGCCATGGAGGTGCCGGAACAGATGCTGGCAGTCCTATGGAATCTTGGTTGATATAATCAATATCCACGGCAAAGGGATCACTTGCACTGCACAACTTTTTGGCTTACACAACAGCATTTGGGAGTTTCAGTCATTCAGGATGGCTGTCATTCTACCCAGGGTCTAGCCTATACCAGAACCCTAAATTTGGCAGTTCATTGTCTTGCTGCATAGGTGTGGGGGCTGGCACCACTGACAAAGCTAACCAGGTGTCAGGGGTGTCCTTTTACAGCAGATCTGTGGGTTGTCCAGACCCCTGTCAGGGATTCTTGGCCCGTAGGATGCTGGAGGGTTGTGCCTGGGGCTACTGGGACATGAAGCAATGTCAGGAAGCCAGTGACCTTTCAGGTCTTTAAGCAATTAGTCAAGGCATTTCATTGGTCTGCAGTTCATGGGGGTGAGGCTGTACTTTTCTAGGCAGCCTTTCTGTTTGACTTTATGGGGTCTTCTGGGTCAGTGAACTGGTCCCTTCAGCTGGCTCTTGAACTACAGGACTGCAGTGACTCTGAAGGTCCACAGGTCAAAAACCAAATAAAGAGGGGTCAGCAAAGCAGTTGCTCTGCACTGCTCTGGTGAGATGGACTTGTGCGGGCACTGTGGGCATATGTTCCTGAGTCACCTGTGTTCCTGCAGAGGCACCTTTCCTTCAAAACCAAATTCCAGTTTGTGGAAGTGTTGAGTGACAGCCCCTTCCTATTGGACATGCCACTGGGACAGCATGGCTCCCACTCATTCCATATAGAGGTCACAACTGTGGCTACCCAGTTGGGTTTGGGTGTATCAGAGGTTCAGGTTATAGGATGCTGGTGATCCAGGGCTTACACGCACCTGCCTGAGGTGAGGCCATGAGCACCTTGGGTTTTAACCATGTCTGCTTCTTCCCCATTTCTATCATATAGACTGTATTGGAGCATGTCTATGGCTGAGAATATTGATTTGCAGGCACAGCATAGTGCACTGCACTTACAGGAGAGTGTGTAATACAGCGAGAGGCTCACACCTGGCCTCAGGTGGGATGTGATTTTGTCTTGGCCTTTCTTGCATGGCTTGGCCCCTGAAAGCACACACTGGACATCACTGTTACTCACTTAGGGGAGAATGAGCTGGGAACGTGCTCCAGGCTGGAATGATTTGGAGGGATAAACTGGATGATGGATTGCTGGTGGATATGTTTCCTGGTGTGGGGATATTATGGTTGGAGATGCTGGTTGTCAGGGTTTGGTGGACTTCAGTCCACCCACCAAAGGTGGATAGGGCCAGAAGGCCAACCGGAAAGTATCGACACGGCTGGAGTACGGAGATGGCTTCATTATGTGACACAGCCACATAGCCCAGAGTGTTGCTGAACTTTATTGAGAGGATGGAGTGTGCCTTTCTGATATAGGTGCCAATTTGTTCCTGGATTATCTCGGTATTTGGTTGGCCTAACTCCTAGGTAGTGGGGCAAGGTGGAGGCAGTCAAGCTGATGCTGCCACCTTCTTGTGGCCTGTGCCCAGTGCAGGAACTCACTGATTTAGGTTCCATATCCAAAAGGGTAACATTACTCCTGGGGGAATTCTGTGCCAAGAAATTAAAAATTCTGCACACGATATTTTAAAATTCTGAAAAATTCTGCAAATTAATTTTTTCAAAATAACACTATATAATCATGTCAGTTTCAATTATTTGGGTAATTTATTTCAAAATACCTGTCAGCAAGTATGTCTGCAACAATACACACACTCAAAAATTCCCCCAGGAGTAGCCAGTTAAAGAAGCCACTACAACAGCCCAGTTCCTGCTTCTCTGCCCTCTCCCCCACCGCAGCTCAGTCAGGGGGCCTGACACTCACACCCTTTCTCCCCAGAGCACAGCCATGGGGCCCCCCTGGCACAGCAACTCACACCTCCTCCCTTCCAGATTTGTCTCAGTACAAATCATGCATTTGGAAGCAAGCTGCTTGTGTTGAACAGATAAATATCGCCATGGATAGGCATATATTTCATTGAAACCACAAGTGCATTCACCCACTACAAGCACAAAACAGAAACATGGACGTGGAAACCATTGCTGCACCATGTAGACAAACCCAATGGCATGAAAGAACCCCTCCAAACCTCAGGAAAATACCTTAGTTGCCAAGCAAGTTAAGAGTTAGCTCTTTTTTTTTAAAGTTTGTGTTATGTTATACATACTGTCACGGCCACATCATGAGCAGCCAGACCTAGTAGTCAGAGCCAGAGGCTACAGTCATGAGACAAGAGTCAGTTGTCAGCTGGGTGAGGATGCCAGGAGTTCAGAAGCAGTAGACAAACTAGGGATCAGAACCACAGGTCAAGAACCAGAGTCACACCAGGTCAAGATGCCAGGAAATCAAGCTGGGGGAGCAGGAAGTACAAGGCACACAGTCCAGCTCAGACAGCTTCCTACTCCTGCTGCTGGCTTAAGTGGGGCCAGTGGGCCAGTCAGCTGCTCTGGGACTTCACCAATAGGACCTCAAGGAGAGCACCACAACTTGGGGCTCTGTCCCTGATAAGCAATTGCTAGCAGGCTACCAGGTGGAGGGTTGGCGCATGGCTGCTCTTATGAACCCTGTGGGACCTGTGGGTCATGACATAACCTCCTCCCCTCCAGGCAACATAGGTCCAGGTTTCTCATGGTGGCTCTTATGGAAGGCCCAAACCAGCATGGGCGCGTGAACACTTTCCACTAGCTCCCAAGTGCATTCCTCTGGGCAATAACCTTCCTAGTTGATCAGGTACCATATGTGACATTTCATTCCATATTCTTTATGAAAATATGCTTATGATATGAATATGACATAACTGAGATATACTTTATGCAAGATGGCTCATGGCTCACATGAGATATCATTGGAAAGGTTATGATTTACTGAATGTGATTATCCAATTTATATGACTGTATAATTTCTGTATCTGAAGTTAGGAATATTAACTATGTATCTATATTTCAAATGTGTTAGTTTGGGTGTCACCCCCCAATCAGTGCTTCAGGTACAACATTGGAAAAGCCAGACAGGGCTCATGGGCCATTAGCAGAGACAATGGACTGTGAAAGAGCTTAGTCTTCCTGTGGATGCTGGAAACAGCTTATAAGCAATGGCTGCCACAGCCATGTAGAGACATGGGTCCAAGTCACCTGGTACTGGATACCCCTCCTCCTGCCCTTTTGGGATCCCAGCGGTTTTCCACTAGAAGACAAAGGGTTCCTGCCTTTAAAAAGAGCTATATAAGGCAGGGGAGTGACAACATTGAGGTTCTCCTCAGCCTCCCCACCCTAAGAGACACTGAAAAAAGACCTGGAAGCAAGAACTGAACTGGGGAGAGAAGGTTTGAGTCCAAGCTGGAAGGGCATCTGGCTTGTGAGGAATAATACCTGAAGTCTCAAGAAGGAGACCAGTACAGCTGCCTTTCAAGACTTTCTGTAATCTGCCTGCAACAATATCTAGGTTGAGAAATACTATTTGTAACCAATTTCTTTACTGATACTAGCTTAGTTTGCGTGTTTGGTTTCATTTGCTTAGTAAGCTGCTTTGTTCGGTCTGTTATCTCTTATATTCACTTAAAATCCACCTTTGGTAGTTAATAAACTTATTTCTTGATTATAATAAAACCCAGTTTATGCAATTTCTAACTGTGGGGGAAAGAAGTGTGCACATCTCTCTTCACATTGAGGAAGAGGGCGGACTTTTATGAGCTTGCGCTGTGCAGATTTTTCGATATAGCGCAAGACAGTATTATTTTGGGTTTATCTCCCAAAAAGGGGTTTGCACGTGAGTGCAGGGGGAGTCCTCTCACACGTAGCTGACTTCAGTCTCTCTCTGCAGCGGGGTGTGGCCCTACCAGTGTGTGTGTGTGTGTGTGTGTGTGTGTGTGTGTGTGTTGCAAGAGGCCGGAGAGCCTAATTCAGCAAAGCAGGGAAGGGAACCCAGGCTGATTGAGCAGGGGAGGCTCAGTTAAATCCCAGTACATCAGGTGGCATCCCAGAACGGGGGGTCCAACCCATCACACCATAATTTGCCCCAGTTGATCTTAGAGCTGAGGACTTCACAAACAATGTATTCTTCCTGACCCTATATTTTTATCAGTGGGGGCAGTGATTAAGCTTTATGGGGAAATGTATTCTCAGTGTATGGGTTTAGAAGTGAGAAATGGAATACAGGTAGACTCTAAGGAATTGAGGGAGCTGCAGCTCAGAGGTGACCAGGTTGACCAGTCTCCAAATCTGGTATGGATGAAGGAATTGATAGTCTAGTTTCTGGGAGAGTCTGTCCTGTGGAGGTGTTCTGTTGAAAGCCAGACCTTTTGTCCTACAGAGTAGGTGGGGCCTTGTTGTTTATGCTCATCCGCATAACTTTTGTTGTCCTTTTTTGTCTTCTCAAGGTGTCCCTCCTCTTGGATGTGATGGCTGTGTTGTACTAGGTTCAAGGCAGATGGGTTGGGGGAGGATATGAGTAGTTGTGGGTGAAATCAGGGGTGATATCCATACTTGAAAAAGAAGGGCTGTGGCCTATGGATGGTTGGTCTGCATTATTGTTTGAGAGATATATTACTGACCACCTGACCAGGATGGTGATAGTGACTGTGAAATGCTCAGGGAGATTAGAGAGGCTATTAAAATAAAAACTTAATAATAATGGCGGATTTCAGCTATCCCCATATTGTCTGAGTACATGTCACCTCAGGATGAGATGCAGAGATAAAGTTTCTTGACACTTTAAATGACTGCTTCTTGGAACAGCTAGTCCTGGAACCCACAAGAGGAGAGGCAATTCTTGATTTAGTCCTAAGTGGAGCACAGGATCAGGTCCAAGAGGTGAATATAGCTGGACCGCTTGGTAATAGTGACCATAATATAATTAAATTTAACATCCCTATGGCGGGGAAAACACCACAGCTGCCCAACACTGTAGCATTTCATTTCAGGAAGGAGGGGAACTGCACAAAACTGATGAGGTTTATTAAACAGAAATTAAAAGTTACAGCACCAAAAGTAAAATCCCTGCAAGCTGCATGGAAACTTTTTAAAGACACCATAATAGAGACTCAACTTAAATGTATATCCCAAATTAAAAAACATGGTAAGAGAACCAAAAAAGAGACACCATGCTAAACTACAAAATAAAAGAAGCAGTGAGAGGCAAAAAGGCATCCTTAAAAAAGTGGAAGTTAAATCCTAGAGAGGAAAATAGAAAGGAGCATAAACTCTGACAAATGAAGTGTAAAAATATAATTAGGACGGCCAAAAAAGAATTTGAAGAACTGCTAGCCAAAGACTCAAAAAGTAATAGCAAAAAAATTTTTAAGTACATCAGAAGCAAGAAGCCTGCTAAACAACCAGTGGCACCACTGGACGATCGAAATGCTACAGGAGCACTCAGGGACGATAAGACTATTGCAGAAAAACTAAATGAATTCTTTGCATCGGTCTTCACGGTTGAGGATGTGAGGAAGATTCCCAAATCTGAGCCATGCTTTTTAGGTGACAAATCTGAGGAACTGTTCCATTAGAGGAGGTTTTGAAACAAATTGATCAACTAAAGTTGGCCGGGAAAAGTTGGCGCCTATGACCCTGGCAATTACAGGCTGGTAAGCCTGACTTCAGTCCTGGGCAAACTGGTTGAAACTATAGTAAAGAACAAAATTGTCAGACACATAGATGAACATAATTTGTTGGGGAAGAGTCAACATGGTGTTTGTAAAGGGAAATCATGCCTCACCAATCCACTAAAATTCTTTGATGGGGTCAACAAGCATGTGGACAAGGGATCCAGTAGATACAGTGTACTTAGATTTTCAGAAAGCCTTTGACAAGATCCCTCACCAAAGGCTCTTAACCAAAGTAAGCTGTCATGGGATAAGAGGGAAGGTTCTCTCATGGATTGGTAACTGGTTAAAAGATAAACAAAGGGTAGGAATAAATGGTCCGTTTTCAGAATAGAGAGAGGTAAATAGTGGTGTCCCCCAGGGGTCTGTACTGGGAGCAGTCCTATTTAACATATTCATACATGATCTGGAAAAGGGGGTAAACAGTGAGGTGGCAAAATTTGCAGATGATACAAAACTATTCAAGATAGTTAAGTTCCAGGCAGACTGCAAAGAGCTACACAAGGACTTCTAAAAACTGGGTAACTGGGCAACAAAATGGCAGATGAAACTCAATGTTGATAAATGTAAAGTAATGCACATAATCCCAACTATACATATAAAATGATGGGGTCTAAATTAGCTGTTACCACTCAATAAAGAGATCTTGGAGTCATTGTGGATAGTTCTCTGAAAACACCCACTCAATGTGCAGCAGCAATCAAAAAAAGCCAACAGAATGTTGGGAATCATTAAGAAAGGAATAAATAAGACAGAAAATATCATATTGCCTCTACATAAATCCATGTTACACCCACATCTTGAATCCTGCATGCAGATGTGGTCGCCCCATCTCAGAAAAGATATATTGGAATTGGAAAAGGTTCAGAAAAGGGCAACAAAAATCATAGAATCATAGAATATCAGGGTTGAAAAGGACCTCAGGAGGTCGTCTAGTTCAACCCCTTGCTCAAAGCAGAACCAATCCCCAACTAAATCATCCCCGCCACGGCTTTGTCAAGCCTGACCTTAAAAACTTCTAAGGAAGGAGATTCCACCACCTCCCTAGGTAACGCATTCCAGTGTTTCACCACCCTCCTAGTGAAAAAGTTTTTCCTAATATCCAACCTAAACCTCCCCCACTGCAACTTGAGACCATTACTCCTTGTTCTGTCATCTGCTACCACTGAGAACAGTCTAGACCCATCCTCTTTAGAACCCTCTTTCAGGTAGTTGAAAGCAGCTATCAAATCCCCCCTCCTTCTTCTCTTCCGCAGACTAAACAATCCCAGTTCCTTTAGCCTCTTCTCGTAAGTCATGTGTTCCAGTCCCCTAATCATTTTTGTTGCCCTCCGCTGGACTCTTTCCAATTTTTCCACATCCTTCTTGTAGTGTGGGGCCCAAAACTGGACACAGTACTCTAGATGAGGCCTCACCAATGTCGAATAGAGGGGAACGATCATGTCCCTCGATTTGCTGGCAATGCCCCTACTTATACATCCCAAAATGCCACTGGCCTTCTTGGCAACAAGGGCACACTGCTGACTCATATCCAGCTTCTCGTCCACTGTAACCCCTAGGTCCTTTTCTGCAGAACTGCTGCCGAGCCGTTCGATCCCTAGTCTGTAGCGGTGCATGGGATTCTTCCGTCCTAAGTGCAGGACTCTGTACTTGTCCATGTTGAACCTCATCAGATTTCTTTTGGCCCAATCCTCTAATTTGTCTAGGGCCCTCTGTATCCTATCCCTACCCTCCAGCATATCTACCACTCCTCCCAGTTTAGTGTCATCTGCAAACTTGCTGAGGGTGCAATCCATACCATCCTCCAGATCATTTGTGAAGATATTGAACAAAACCGGCCCAAGGACCGACCCTTGGGGCACTTCACTTGATATCGGCTGCCAACTAGACATGGAGCCATTGATCACTACCCGTTGAGCCCGACAATCTAGCCAACTTTCTATCCACCTTATAGTCCATTCATCCAGCCCATACTTCTTTAACTTGCTGGCAAGAATACTGTGGGAGACCGTGTCAAAAGCTTTTCATTGTTGATTAGGGGTATGGAACAGCTGCCATATGAGGAGAGATTAATAATACTGGGACTTTTCAGCTTGAAAAAGAGATGTCTAAGAGGAGATATGATAGAGGTCTATAAAATCATGACTGGTGTGGAAAAAGTAAATGAAGAAGTGTTATTTACTCCTTCTCATAACAAAAGCCTTAGGGCCACCTAATGAAATTAACAGGCAGCAGGTTTAATACAAACAAAAGGAAGTAAATTTTCACACAACGCACAGTCAACCTGTGGAACTCCTGGCCAGAGATGTTGTGAAGGACAAGACTATAACAGGGTTCAAAAAAGAACTAGATAAATTCATGGAGGATAGGTCCATAAATGGCTATTAGCCAGGATGGGCAGGGATGGTGTCCCTAGCCTCTGTTTGCCAGAAGCTGGGAATGGGCGACAGGGGATGGATCATTTGATGATTTCCTGTTCTGTTCATTCCCTCTGGGGCACCTGACATTGGCCACTGTCAAAAGACAGGATACTGGGCTAGCTGGACCTTTGGTCTGACCCAGTATGGCCATTCTTATGTTCCTCTGAATATGGTAACAGTCATCTTGGTGATGATGGTGTAGCATCATAAGTATTGTTCAAGGCTCTGGTTGATTTTTTTTGTTTGACTGAGGATGGTAGGCAGAAGACAGGTGCACGTGGGCTTCTAATAAATGTAGGGCCTTGTGCCAGAAGTCAGCAGTAAATGGTGACCTCCAGTCAGAGGTGATATGATCCAGGAGGCCATGAAGATGGACTCTGTTGTTTATCCAGAGCTGGGCAATTTCCTCTGCTTAGATAAGCAATCTACCACTGTCAGGATGGTTGTTAAATCTACTGGATTCTGGTAGTTCCACCACAAAGTCCAGGAAAATGGTCTCCGAGGGCCAAGATGGGATGGCCAGAGATTGCAGGAGACAGCAGGGTTTTTGGTGATGGATCTTGGTGTGGGCATACACCTGACAGGAAGCTACAAAGGTCTTTATCATAGGGCACATTCGGGGCCATCAGAAGAAACAAGATATTAATTGTTGGGTTTTATATCACCCTAAGTGTCCTGCCAAGGTGGACTCATGGCACAGCTGAAGAACTGCCACCCTCGCAAGTTCTGAGGGAACACAGATGCAGTCCAACATTTTTAGTGTCTAGCAAGACACGAGAAGTAATTCTTCCACTCTGCTCTGTGCTGATTAGGCCTCAACTGGAGTACTGTGTCCAGTTCTGGGTGCCACAATTCAGGAAGGATGGGGACAAATTGGAGAAAGTCCAGGGAAGAGCAACAAAAATGATTAAAGGTCTAAAAAAAATGACCTATGAGGGAAGACTGAAAAAATTTGGTTTGTTTAGTCTGGAGATGAGAAGACTGAGTGGGGGCATGATAACAGTTTTCAAGTACGTAAAAGGTTGTTACAAGGAGGAGAGAGAAAAATTGTTCTCCTTAAGCTCTGAGGATAGGACAAGAAGCAATGGACTTAAATTGCAGAAAGTGAGGTTTAGGTTGGACATTAGGAAAAATTTCCTGTCAGGGTGGTTAAGCACTAGAATAAATTGCCTAGGGAGGCTGTGGAATCTCCATCATTAAGAGATTTTAGACAAACACCTGTCAGGGATGGTCTAGATAATACTTAGTCCTGCCATGAGTGCCAGGGACTGGACTAGATGACCTCTCGAGATCCCTTCCAGTCCTACTATTCTATGATTGGTTCATGAAATCCCGGAACCACTGGCAGTTCCTTTCAAACCATTGGGGCAAGCGTGGTATTCTCAGTGTTGAGATGCCTCACTTGCTCCTGCAGCTGCTGGTTGTCCAAGGTTCTGCAGTGCTTAATTATCCGCTTAGAGGCAGAGGGCCCATTTAGGTGAGTCTGAGGCTTTTAGTGGCTGCAGAGATGCTGCTGGATCCATCCTTCCCACACTGAGCTTGGCCCTCAGGGTTTTGTGGTCTGAACAAACTGTCACAGCCAGGTTGTGAGCAGCCAGACCTAGTAGTCAGAGCCAGAGTCTGCAGTCATGAGACAGGAGTCAAGTGTCGGCTTGGTCAGGATACTGGCTGGTCAGAAGCAGGAGACAAACTGGGGGTCAGAACCATGAGTTGGGAACCAGAGTCACGCTCGAACAGATTGCCAGGAAATCAAGCCAGGGGAGGAGGAGAAGGCACAGTGTGCAACCCACTTATTCAGACAACTTCCTGTTCCTGCTGCTGGCTTAAGTGGGGCCCGGGAGCCAATCAGCTGCTCCGGGACTTTGCCTATAGAACCTCAGGGACAGAGCCTCAACCTGGGGCTGGGCTTGGGTTCCAGGTAAGCAATTGTTAGCAGGCTGCTATTTGGCGGGTTGGAGCAGGGCTGCTCCCATGAACCTTGCAGAGGTGGTTTTGAGACCCATGGGTCATGACACATACATTGAGATGCTTTATGGGTGTGTAATAAAATATTAAGTATGTACTCAGGTTTTATGGTATTAATGTTTAACCTTGTTATCAAATAAATGTGACAAAAGGAATGTTATGATAAACAGCTTCCCAATAGGGGGAGTTGCAATATATTTATATAGAAGGTAAATTCTAGGAGCTTAGAGAACTCTACTTTCAGGAAGTGCTTGGAAAGAGAGGACCGTATCTGTGGAGGAAGGAAAAAGCCTGAATGTTGCACTGTCTTGGTTCTATATCTTTATGCTCATACACAGAACAATCTTTCTGAATACACAGAACAATCTTTCAGAACAATAGTCCTTCAGGAAAATTAGGGCCTAATTGGCCTGCAATGATCCTGTGTGCTTCACCTGGGAGCAATCAGGTACTCCAGGCGGTGCCCCTTTAGCTAATTAGTAATGGAGCTGCTGAGCTAGAAAGACGCTGTTAGAACAGTTAAAGGGAAAGTTGCTTAGAAGGAAGGGGGAAAGAAAATGAGCTCTCACTAGAGAAGCTCTGCAGCTGTTGCCCACAGGAGGTAGAGTCAGCCTCTGTAGGCCAAGCCCTGAATGAGGGGTCAGAGTTGATGGTGAGAACTCCAAGAGAGTTGTCAGGGTCCCTGGGGAAGGGAGACAGTGGTGGAGCTCCTCTCATTAAGCTCTGGGAAGAGAGCTGGTTAGGTTGCCAACTGTCTAATCATACAAACCCAAAGACCCTTGCCCCACCCCTTCCCCAAGGCCCCACCCCTTCTCTGAGGCCCCGCCTCACTCCATCCCACCTCCCTCTGTTGCTCACTCTCCCCCACCCTCACTCACTTTCACCAGGCTGGGGTAGGGGTTTGGGGTGTGGACTTTGGGCTGGGGCCGAGGAGTTTGGAGTGTGGGAGGAGACTCTGAGCTGATCCTGGGGCAGGGATTTGGGGTGAAGGAGGGCTTGGGGGTGCAAGCTCTGGGAAGGAGTTTGGGTGCAGGAGGGGGCTCAGGGCTGGGGCAGGGGGCTGGGGTGCTGGAGAGAGTGAGGGGTGTAGGCTGTGGCTGGCTGATGCTTACCTCAGGCAGTTCCCAGTCAGCAGTGCAGTGGGGTCCTGCGCCACTCCCAGAAGCGGCCAGAACATCCCCGCAGCCCCTGGGGGGCTCCGTGGGCTGCCCCGTCTGCAGGCACCACCCCCGCAGTTCCCGGCCAATGGGAGCTGCAGAGTCGGCACTCGGGGCGGAGGCAGCGCATGGAGACACCCTTCTCTCCCCCACCCCCGGGGCCACAGGGACATGCCAGCCCACTTCTGGAAGCAGTGCAGGGCCAGGGCAGGCAGGGAGCATGCCTTAGCCCTGCTGCGCCACCGGACTTTTAGTGGCCTAAAATCTCCCGGTTTGGCTTCAGTAGCCTCCAGAAGATAGAGCCCGATTCTGGGAGACTCCCAGCAAAACAGGAAGGGTTGGCAACCCTAGCTGGTGTAGGCCTCCAAGGAGTAAAAAGGAGAGAGCTCTGGTAGAAGAAACCCATGGGGAATAGAGTAGACTTTTGTGGGAGAAGTCCAGGAATAGGCCTTGTAAGTGGGAGCAGGGTGACCTCACAGGTAAACTGCTAGAGTCCTTGTGGGAGACAGGCAGCATGGGGAATCCTGCCAGAGAAGAAATAATTATTAATTTGATCCAAGAGGGGCTGAAAAATTATCACTTTGGATTTGTGAGAACTTTTGTTTATGTCTCTTTGTTACCCCAGAAAGGGTTTATGTGACTTTATGTGACTTTGCCAGAGGGCTGAGCCACAGACGACTCAGTGACAGGCAGCAAGCAGGAGGCAGCACTGGGGGCTCCTGGGAGCGTCACACCCTTACACAAAGGGGCACCACACTACCTTACAGTCTGATTTATTGTTCAGACTGTTCTACATATTGAACATCTGTACTTTTATCATGTCAGGCTCATTTATGGTGCTGTCAATTCATCACCAGCACAGTAGGACTTAGCCCTGAGCTCAAATGATAATATCATTACAGGTGGAGTGGTGAGATGTATAAGCTATTTGAAGTGCAAAGAAATGATGTGTGACAGTTTAGGACAGGAAATGTATAACAATGTCAAAATCCGATTGAAATTGCTGAGGAAAATTAGATAAGCAAGCTGTTATTATCCAAACTAGAATCTGGCTAGGCCACTGTAGGTGGCACCCCCTAACTCTGAGGAGAAATACCATGGGATCTTTGTTGGGGGAGGATGTTAGTTTTATATTTCATCTCAAAATACTAGAATTCCTTTGGAAATTTTTGTTTAAAAGTGACCACACATGCTAAGTAGCTGTTTTACTAAATCAAAAAACAACAAAAAACAAAGGTACTAATTCACAATATGATTACGCAATATGAACTAAAAAAAATGAAATAATTTTAAGTTATAGGATCACAAATCTCCCATCTGAAAATACTACATTCAATTGTTTTCCATACTGTGATTGAAATCCTGGCTCCACTGAAGTGGCAAAACTCTCATCAACTTCAGTGTGGCCAGGACTTCACCCTGTCTCTCTAAAAACAACATGACTTATTTTTTAATTTTCTTATTAAAAAAGGAAAACAAAAGAAAAATGTATTTTAATATTTTAATTTGAAATTTTCTATGCCAAGTTTCATCCCAGAGTGAATTGTTACAGCACTAATATGAATCCTTCAAAATAGGGATTGAAAATGTAAAGGTGAACACTCTCTTAACAAAAATCTTGCTAACTTGTGCTCCAAACAGGGTCCATACAAAAAGGATTTTCATAAAAAATAATGTAAATAAGACCAAAATCTAAAATAATGAAATAAGCAATGGAAAACCATCTAGACACAGATGGTAGTATGAAAAAATAACAACATATAATAGTCACAAAGACATATTTAAAATATTTTTTATTTTCTCAACTCAAACCTATAATATTTTTACAAGTGAAGTAAGGTATCCTATGAGTAATGGATTTAAAAAATTAGCATAAAGTCAAAAGCTAATTGAATATAAATATTTGATGTAACTAAAACAGCCTCTCACAATTAAAATAAAATCCAAATAAGAGCCCACACCTTCTTAAATACTGTGCAACCAGATGTTGTCTGAAATGCTATTCTTTCTAAAAGTATGTCAGAGTTCACAGTCTTCATCTAGTTAATGCCTCATAATATACTATTTGCAAAAATCAATGAACTACCCACACACTGTTTGATAGCATTCTGTAGCTAGATCACATTGAAACTTCTGCTTCGATACAATGTTTGAATGTTAGTATTTATAATATTAATGTATTCATATTAATATTACACAAGAAAAATATCTTTGATATTTTACAGTTCAAATGGGAAAACAGCTGGTGTCCCCTGACCCAGAATTAAAAGTAATCAGGCTCCTATCTGGAAAATAAAACAATACTAAACAAATTATGAGATTCTCCTGAGTGCATTAACATAGCTCATCCATCATTTATTACGATACCAAAGGAAAAAGGTATTTATGCTGTAGGAATGATCCTTGGCTATATGATTATGATGAAATCTGGGTGTGCTTTGAAACCCCTGGTATGCAATACAAAGCAGGATTTTGGGTGTTCACAGTTCTTTCAAAAGCCTGCTATAAATCCCTCACTGGGTGTGTGTGTGGGGGGATTAGAACACTTTTCACCTCTTGGTCCAGTCAGTATGATCATGACTGAGATTTGTGCTTCAAATCCAGTGTTATTGTTAGGCCAGATTCAAAGGAAGTCAAATACTCTACTGAGAAAAACGTCGAAAAAGGAAAGTCCTGAAGAAATAAGTGCTGCATGTTGAAATGTATGTATGTCACACCCCATTTGTCTTTCATATTTAAGAATAAAGCAGCCTGTCCTGCAGCAGTTATTATATGCCATACATTTTATTTTAAAAATGCAAGAAATTTGGCACGAAGAACAAAAAAATCAACTGATGAAAAGCATTTATGTCATGGTTTAAATTAAGACCTTTGTAATGCAAGAATTACATCAGCGGTAGGCTTTGCTTAATGAAAATAAGGCTCTGTTTTTAAAAACTGTGAACGATCAAATCCTGTCTGTTCACTGAACAAGAGAAGAGACAGAAGGGGACTAGTGAACAATTTAAGCTGAAATTGGACTGATTCACGCTTTACCTTCGTGAAGTATTCAAGTTTTTCAGATGCTTCTGTGGCAATGCAGTTAACTGTATGCAGATATGGATTTTAAAATTTACTTAGTGCATATTAGATATTAAAATATGTCTCCAATATTTACATTATTTTGTTTTCAGTGTTCAGTTTGATATCTTGGAATTTTTCTCTTTTTTTCTGTTCAAATTCTGACTAAGTCTTGTAGAACAAATACGATGTAGCTTTCTAAAATGCTTATTAACAGAAAGTTTTGTATATGATGAATTGATGATTTCCATAAAAAAATTACATTAAAAATGAGAAGCAGCAATGAAGATGTGTTGTCTGGAGACTGTGATGGCTCAATTTTATTATTCATTTAATATATGTTTGAAGAAAGGGAAAAGAAATTGGATTCAGATTTTCTATTCTTTGATCCATATTTTCTATCAACTTTTGCCATTTTTTCATATGCATTTATATCTTTATTGGTCTTGTGTGTGTTTTATGACTACATAACCAGCAATTCCTTAGAGTGTTTTGAAAACAAATGTATATTTATACAAGACTATAATGGAATTGGTTTCTAAATGGTATAAGTATATAGTTAAAATGCTACAACGAATACTGCTTTTGTTGTGATGAGGTTAATTAAATTATTAATTGGTTAAATTGTTGCATTTATGCAACAGTATAAAAAGAACTATAGTTTGCTTATATATAATCCTTTCTTTGCTGTTATTGTAGGTAAATGCAGTTCTAGTTTTTATATACAAAACATAAAAATAATGAACTGTATAAATGGCAGAAGAATCCAAAATTTGGTTGCCATTAATTCAGCTTATGGCTGTACACTTTTAAATTATTTTGAACTAATTAGACCTCCTTGTATTATTATTTTAAGAAATGTTCACCAACGTGTTATAAGACAGTATGTTAAGTATTTTGTCATTTTAATGTTAGGATAGACACCCAGAGTACAGGAAGGTTGCCTACAATTATATTTGAGAAAGGATAATAAATATTCAGACTTTCTAATGCAAATACTTTAAGAGGATACTGTATATTAAAAGTGACCTTTGTTAGTTAAGGTATAGAAAAGGAGTTTTTTTTAATACTTTGAATTAGCTATGGAGAAAAAAATATGCTTGATATGAGATGTATGACTGAGTCTAGCACTGTAAATTCTGAAAAATACTCAATACAAACAAAATGATTTGATATGTCCATAGTATTTTCCAATAAGACAATGAGTTTTACAATAATGGCCCCTTCTTGTGATAAATGAAGGAGGTGAAATAGCCTGATATGGTTACCAAGGAAATGATCAAAGCAAGTCAATAAGAAAAGGATGACTAATAGAGATCGTCTCACAAAAAGACTCCACAGTGTACACTTATCAGAAAGTAATTATTTATTCCTACCATTCCTGGGGCTTCTGACATCTGTGGCAGTTTTATTTTAAACAAATGCAGTGAATGACTGACTTTCATTTTAACCTTAAAACTTCTATGACCTGCTTTGGCCCGAAGGATGAAAGAATGATGGGAACGGGAAGGGGAGGATTTAGTAGCAGTGGGCCTGATTCTGCAGCCAGTGCATGTCAGCAATTACAACTGGCTTCAGTGAGAGTTGTTTACACGCAGCAGCTGCAGAATTAGGCCCAATGTTAAAGGTGGGGGAAAGATTGGGGTTGCGGCTTTTTTGCTTATATGTCATAAAAAAAATGCCTAACTTTTTTCTACTTGTTTTTTCACATAGAAATATGAAGATGGGCAAATGCTGTCTTCCCTGTTCCGGTAGAGGTATCCCTGAAAAGGACTTGGATATATAGATTAGGAGCTTGCTCAGACCTTGAATGAAGGGGCTGGTATGGAATCTTTAACGAAAAAGGTTTTTTTCCACATGCTTTTAGGTATTTGATTTAAATATACGTTAACAAAAAGAAACAAACTATTTTAAACAGTCTGAATGAAAAATTACTTCCCCTCTCAATCAGGCTTGGCTTCTGTGGTCTCAGTAATGTCATAAACCTACTAGTTCTTCAGTCTTCTATAGTGTTTTTCAGAAAAAACAGGGTAGATAAGGCCTGACTTTGGCAGCTGGACTATAAGGTTGGGTCTCACTGCAGTCAGAAAAGAAAGGGACAGTTTGGAAGCCTGGGTTCTTTAGTGGCAATTTGACAATCATCATTTCAACTAGTTTCAAAAGCAGATATTTCTTCTGGATGCACCTGGTGCTATTCTACTCCTTGTTTCCACCTAATAAATTGTATTAAGTCCTGCTAAAACTATATTAAATATTTTCCTGATATTGCTTTTTCATGTAAACAATTGCTGTAGTTGCCACAAATGTTATGCAGTTGCAGCCTGCATCAATAGAATCTGCACAACAATCTGTCTATTAAGATGTGGGCCATACTGTGAATATGTTTGAGAATGCATGGGTTCAAAAATGACTACCTTCTGTTTAATCTAGAGATATAATAATAGGGACCCCAAGTCTATGGTGGTTTGTGGTGACAGATCATGTACTTTTAATGTTTGATATGGAGTTAACATCTACCGAGCCTGATCCTGCAAACACTTACACACAAGTAACTTTACTCATAAGAGAAGTTCCATAAAGGGCTTCTCTACATGGTACGGCAAAGAGTGCCAGAGGGTTGTGATTTGTGAAGTGCGCTAACATGCTGTGCTTTTCTGCCCTACATAGACCTTGCTGGCATGTTCTAAAAGATACCTAGTTCACATTAACATAGTCCTGTTTGAAACAGGACTACGTCAACACAAACTATATACCTTTTAGAATGCGCCAGAAGGGTCTACACAGCACAGTAGAGCGCTTTACAAACACACCCCTCTAGTGCACTTTACCTGCACAAGCCCCACGTTTAGTTTAACTACTCAAGTCCATCAGGTTACTCACATGTATAGGTGTTTGCAAGATGGGGCCCATATGCAATCACACAGCCTCAGAAGCAGTTTCTTGAGGCAACATTAAGAGGAAGAACCTAGCTGGCTACAGCCGTTTGAACATCACAGCTTTGCTGGAGTATTAAAAGATTATTACAAGAGAAAACTGTAAACATGGCTGATTGTATTAACAGCAAACATCTTTGTTACAGGTAACAACAGAAATTCTGAGTGTGTTCTTAATAAAAATAAACTAAGGAGAACTATCTTGTCTCTGGGTCTATTCATTTCTGCCCCAATGAAGAAATGACTCACTTGCACCATTACCAGTTGGATACGTAAATAATAATTAATACTAATTAGTTATGCTAACATTTAAATAATCGCATGGCTCACTTGGAAGAGCAAATGCATCCGTTTCAAATGTATCTCTTTTATACTGCAACTTACTTCTACTTCATGAAGAGGGTTATTATTGGATAAATGGACTTTCATACTTACAAAATGAGTTACACCAAAATATTCATATGGATTGCCTAAACTTTGGGCTCCTAAATCCACATTTAGGAACCTAAATGGAAGTGGCCTGATTTTCCCCTTCAGCTCCCACTGTCTTCATTTATCACTGCATTGGCCCAGTCCTGTTTCCACTGAAGTAAATGGCAAAACTGCCATTGCTGTAGTTGCCACAAATGTTATGCAATTGCAGACAGCATGAATAGAATCTGCACAACAATCTGTCTATTAAGATGTGGGCCGTACTGTGAATATGTTTGAGAATGCATGGTTTAAAAATGACTACCTTCTGTTTAATCTAGAGATATAATAATAGGGCCTTCAAGTCTATGGTGTTTTAGGTGACAACTCAAGTATTTTTAATGTTTGATATGGAGTTGACATCTACAGGGCCTGATCCTACAAACACTTACACACCAGTAACTTTATTCAGAAGAGAAATTCCATAAAGGGCTTCTCTACAGATTTTGGCTCTTATTTGGAAATTGGTGTTCTTACTTCTTAGACCCTATTTGAAAATTAGTTTCTCAAATGAACATTCCCTTTCAAAATATACTATTCTAGCACTAGTACTAAGTAACATATTGCAAACTCAAATGACTACTACCAGAGGGTACTTACTACTAGATAGTCCTTGTATCACTTAGATGTTTATACTTTCAAAATGCTGTATAAACATTACCTAATTAATCCTCACAACCATCCCTGTGAGGTAACCAAGTACTGTTTTCCCTATTTTATAGATGGAGAAATTGAGACACTGACAAGTTGAGTTGTTAAAGGCCACAGAGCAGTTAAGAATAAATAACTGTATTTCTGAGTAAGAGGGTTAGTTTTAAAAAGTAGCTTCACTGATTTAAAATTTGAACAAGGGAAAGAAAATCCATATGAAGAACAAATCTAAAAATCCACCTTCATTTCATTCACTGTGGATAAATATCTGCTGAAATGGAAAGACCCACACAGTGATCAAAGCAAAGTTTAAACAAAGAGCATCTGGAAAAAAAGTTAAAAGGATGTTTTATAATAATAATGCAGTTACCCAAATGTCAGTGTATTTGATCAAAGCTGATCTACAGAGCTCAGATTTGGCATTAGGTGAATCATCTTTTATTAGCTATTTCTTTTTTATTCAAATGGTTAAAATGGTGAAAGTTTGAATGGAAAGACATGCGGAGGTTTCACTTATCTGCAGTTGGGGCAGACACATGAAGCCCACCTAGTTTTACATAATGGCCCACAACTACCTTGTCTTTATAAGGTGCAACATACTGAAACGACAAGTCACAACATGTCTTAATCCTTCTTGAGCCAAGCAGAATCAAGGTGAAGCACTGCTGTGCTGGGATCAGTAGCCTCTGTGGATCAAATCACAAGATAGGGCCTGTTGTCCCCTATATGCAGTAGGAGCCGCTATCTCATACCACTAGCACAGTGGTTTTCAACCTTTTTTCATTTGTGGACCCCTAAAAATTTTTGAATGGGGTCCACAGACCACAGGTTGAAAACCACTGTTCTATGGTAACAACCTTTCGTGGACCCCTTAGACATCGTCTGCGGACCCCCAGAGGTCCGCAGATCACAGGTTGAAAACCACTGCACTAGCAAGTTGCCTATGGGACAAAAATAAGCTGCCCCAGTTATTCAGGATCTTTGAACCAGTCCTTTGATCTAGAGGTAAGAGACTGAGTCTGTTTAGAGAGCGAATATATTTGCAAGCTCTGTCTTTGGATTTCCAGACACAGCTATCATGAACTCAGCCTCTCTTTGTAGCACAGTTCCTTCATGAGCTATGATGCTATTGACTGTCCCCTACATCTGCACACCACCTCCCACACTGTCTATGGAGCTACCAGGTATAGAGGGGGAACTGGAGTGGCATTAATTTCCTAGTGTTCTTTCAACAGGAAGTCCGACAGATTGTGGTGCAAGAACCCTAGACCAAACACCCAATCCCACAGTGTGCCTCAAACAAAGTTCCCCCAGAACATCAGGATTAACAGCAAGATGCCTAATAATATATTATTGCTTATCCATTGTCCTTCTGAGTTGAAGGGCTTCTGTGTTCTTAAGCTTATATCATTTCACATAAATTAAAAACCTACTGAATATCTTAATTATTCTTACTCTAAACTTGAAAACATATTGATAAACAAGCAGAGTAGGTAAAAAAGTCAAAGTTTTGATTCCACCACCAAATGTTTGAAATGATATTTATGAATAAAAACATCAAATAAAATCTTCAGGAGACACAGGTTTGGTTCCTAGCTCTGCTAATGACCTGTTTTGTAACATTTAACACCCTTTGTCTTGTCTGTTTAGATCAGAAGCTCTTCAAGACAGTCACTTAATTTTTGTATGTATAATAGCAATGCTGCCCTGATCTGAGCTGGGTCATGTTGCTGTTACAGTAATACAATAAAATAATAATAATAATTAATAATAAAACCATCCATGCACCTACATTTGGGAATAAAGCAGGGCGAATTATGGGAGTTTGATCCCCTCTTCCCACAATTCCCAAAATCTGAGAGAATATTCCATAATACCATGCAAAAATTGCCCACTGTGCAGCACATCTAGGATCAGATTGCATGTTAGGGACTTAAAATGTGTTGAAAAATGGAAGCAAGCTTCCTAGTCTTTTTAATTCTACTGATTTTGAAATTATGTTTCATTTATTTCAATATATTCATGGAAATTTTTATCATAAATTTAAAAAAATCATTTTCAATTTTTTTCATTTTTCATTTTTTTAGTTTTTCTGTGGTTTTTTGTTTTGTTTTGTTTTACTTTCCCCCCTTTTTTCCTTATTCCTTCACTTTTTTCTTTTGGCCACCAAAAAAGGGAGGGAAGAAAATGATAAATTATAAAAATGACATTTTCCAATTTCATCAACAACAACAAAAAAGAAAAAGAAAAAGAAATTAAAAATATTTTTGGTGAAAATTTCTAGTTTTTAAAAAGGGTTCTTTGTCAACCAAAAACTGTTTAATTATATAAATTATGCCAAGTCCATATGACCCTGTAGTTGTTCTGCGTATCATTCAATCATGGAGGAGGGCATCATCTAGTATTATCAAGACTGGACATCTTTCTAAAATATATGCTCTAATTTAAACAGATGTTATTGGCTAGATGCAGGAATTACTGGGTGAGATTCTGTGGCCTGTTATGCAGGAGGTCAGACTAGATGAACTAATCATGTGTTCACACCATTAAACTATTAAACTATGAAATCCACAGTGTATATTCCTCAGAGCATGTAACATTTGAAACTGAAGATACTTGATGCAATCTCATTATGGCAGAGAAGAGTCATATATCAGTCATGGATGTAAAAAGAGGCCCCTCAAATTATGTAGATCCACTGGCCAAAACTCCATGTAGGGGGCCTCAGTAATGACTAAATCGGTTTTCTTTGAAATAGCCAACAAATTATCTTTTGAGTTAAAATTAAGCAGGGGAAATTTCAGCCAAAAGGATTTTTGGGGTGGGAAGCAGAGAAGCGTGTCAGCTCTCAACCAAAATCTTTGCTACCATGATGTTATAATTAGCTCAGAAATTTCCTACTGTAGTACATTTAGATTGCTCTTGGGAGGGAACATGATTTCACTATACACACACACATACGTATAAGCATTATATATATATATATATATAAAATAACAGGCATTTGGGAGTTTAATACTCTTTGTGTTCCTGTAATTAAAAAAAATAAGCCTCAGATTTAAAGAAGATACTCCTCAGATTGCTAGTCCCTACTGTGGATACTTTACATATTTCAGTAAAATTAAAATGTTGTGTTCCAGTGATTGTTAAAGCAAAGGGCTGAGAGTCAGAAAGCTTCTGATTTGTGATCTCAGCTGAATCACAACTTTATTGTCCGACCTTGGGAAAATTAACCTGTTGTGTGCCTCAGTTACCTATTTGGAAAACTGAATAAAAAAATCCCCCAGTCTTCTCAGTAGAAAAACAAACAAATGCTGTATCTATAGCTATTAAGGCATAGGCACTATAGGCCCATGCCTAGAGTCCCAGCTGGTAGAGTCATGTGATTACATCAGACTCTAATTTTTCATTTTTAAAATGTTTATGTTTCTAGCCCCCACGTTCTGAATAGAAGTTTGAAGATGTGAAACAAATGTAACCAATACAGTGATGCCTGCCTGAGCCTGCCGAAAGTGTGAAACAATAGTTCTGTTAGGTGTGCATCTAAATGGGGTGTTAACTTCAAGATCCCTTCTTGTGGGGTAGGGGTTAGGTGCAGGGGACTCTGTGTGTGGCAGAAGAAGGATGGTGTGCCCTGACTCATGCATAAAAGCAGATATATTGTGCTGGGGATCTTACTGCTGCTACCCTTACCTCCCCAGATTCTGGCCAAACTGGGAAGGGATGGGTCCTCTCTGCCACCACCAATCTAAGTGAGGGTGGGGCCACAACATGAAAGTGAGGACACAAAGGTGGACCTATGGAGTGGCTTGTGTTGTGGTGTGCCTAGAGTCTCAGATTGCCCTAATTCCACACTGTGAACTCTGTGTTTAGTTTTTCTAGTTAAATAGTTCACATAAATAAATAAAATGGCTACAATAATTAAGTTTTGAAAATGCCCAGTGTACGTAATCTTTTCACAAAGATTTTTGTATGCGCTCTTATTGTGCATGCACAGTATTATCCCTGGAATACAGGCTGTTTTGTACATAGGCAAACTTGCATTAACATGATAGACAGGAACAGTTACATTCTATCATATCAGTGATCCATAAATAATGGGTCACTGGGAGATTTAGAAACTGTACCTTTCAATCCATGCCAAAGAAACACATCAAGGTGCACTGACGTGAAGCGCAGCTGACACACCTTCCAACATCCTCAAAACACCTCAGGCAGTGAGTCAGACCCTTCCTCTAAAAGTAATGATGCCAAAGGATGTCAGCTGACAGTTTCAGTGATGGTGCCTAGTAAACAATGTCAGTAACAAAACTATTTTGTTACCTTTTCATCTGGATAAAAACATCAATCTCCTTTCCCTGTAAAAGTTAACATCTCTCAAAAACTAAAAATGTACAAGATCTCTCACAAATACTCAATAAGGAGGAAGCCACAGTTCTACATGAGTATGGAACACTGCTGAAGCATTGTAGGAGTCTCAGAGCAGTCTGTAAGCCACAGACTGCAGCGTTGCAGCTGTGCCACTGTAGTACAGACACTTACTACCATGATGGAAGGGGTTCTTCTTTTGCCATAGTAAATCCATCTCTCCAAGAGGCAGCAGTTAGGTCAACAGAAGAATTTTCCCATCGAATTAGCACTGTCTATAGCACTGTCTATAGGGCTTAGATAGGCTTAATCACGTCTCTCAGGGGTGTGGTCAACTTAAGTTTTTAGTGTAGACCACCCCTGAGTTGTCAGAATGAGGTCAGGAGCAAAGAAGGTTGAGACACAAGCAGAGGGAGAGACATGAAAAGGCAAGAGAGAGGCAGAGGGGAAAGAGCAGGGGAAAGATCTGGGGGAAAAGGAGCTAAGAATGGACAACACCTAAGAGCTGGTCTACAGGAGAAAGTTAAGTCGACCCAACTACAGTTTGGCTACACTGCACACCTTTTAGCGACACAGCTGTGCTGCTACAGCCATGCTGCTAAAAGGCGCACAGTGTAGCTGCTGTTTGTCACAAAAAACTTCCACCCACAATGAGTGGAAGCAGCTCTGTCGGCAGGAGAGTGCTCCTGCCAACAAATTGCTGTTCACGCTGGTGCTTTTTGTCAGTAAAACTTTTGTCGTTCGGGGCGGGGGGGGGGGGGGTTAACATCCCTGAACGACAAAAGTTTTGCTGATGAAGTTCCAGTGTAGACAAAGCCGCAGTCACACCCCGAGAGAAGTAGTTAAGCTGAACTAAGCCCTAGTCTACACACTGCTATGTTGGTGGAAAAATTCTTCCATCGACCCAGCTACTGCCTGTTAGAGAGGTGGATTTACTACAGTGACAGAAGAGCCCCTTCTGTCTCTGCAGCAAGCGTCTGCACTGAAGTGCTACTGCGGCTGTGTTGCTGTTGCATTTCTAATGTAGACAGTAGAAAGGCACAGGAAAGAGAATCTTTACAGAAAGGTGTGGGATGAGGAGGATGGAACAAATGAATGAGCTCCAAAAGACAATACAGACCAGGGAAAGAGTGAGGCCAGGTCTACTCTGCAAATGTTTGTTGGCACAGCTATGTCGGTCAGAGATATAAAGAGGTGTGCTTCCTAACCAACATAGCTGGGCTGGCAAAAGCCCCTAATATAAACACAGGTATACCAGCAGCTGGTATATTTTGTTTGGGGGCTGAAATAAGCTATACTGGCAACCATATATTTTATACCAGGAAACCACTCCTAGTATAGACCTGACCCAAGATTTGGTTGTAAATTAAAAGAGAAGACAAAGAAAGAGATAAGGAACACAGGCAGTGAGAGCTGAAAAAAGACTAATTAGCTCATTCCTTGCCAGGGCAAGATAGCTCCCTAAACTACATTTTGTGATGCTCTGTCCAGTCTGACAAAAAATGTAAGTATCTAGCTATTATGGTAGAAGAAAAATGTGAATGGTGTGTAACTGCTACAGAAATATCAGAGTCTGCAGGGAGCCTGGAGTAAAAGTTCTGAGTGGTGTTAGTCCCCCATCCATGTCAGTGAGGTGTTAACTCAGACAGCCTTGCAATGATAGATAAAATGTCAACATGATAAACTATTTCATCCCGTATGCAAGAAAGGAGAGTGCGGGTCACAGTTCTGCACAATTTACTGAGTGACATTTCATTTTGGCACCAAATACCACCACTTATTATTTATCCCCAGTGAAAAAGGAGCCATTTACCAAGAGCCTAGCTGAGCCCATGGGCGTATTCAAACCCCACAGAAGGCTTCAAAGAGACCAGAAGAGCTCAGCAAGCACATACAAATGTATTTTGAACATCTGCACAATCCAATGTGAGCATATCTCATTTTAGCAACTAACATGGACAAAGCTTATTTTGTGCATGGAGTTTGGAAGAGTACAACCATTCCCCTCCCCCTGTATCCACCCAATTCAACCCCTGAACAGGACACTACTTGCTTTCCACAGGCTAACAGATCTCACTTTCAGGAAGCTTTTTCAGATATTCAGCCCAAGTTTTCCCTTTCTTTCACACCATTATACCTAGTAACCATCTAAAATACAGAGAGACGTACAGAACAGGGATATAGGAAAGGTGGAGATAGACTAGGCAAGTAAAAAAAGAGATGGGGATAGAGATTAAATTAAACAAAAACAGGGAGAAAAGGGGATTTAGAAAACTTCAGTGGGTTACCAGAGGATGCAGATGTAATTGTCAGCAGCAAGACTCCAGTAGAACAAAAAAAATACTTTGTGTGAAAATGAATGCTAATGCCAAAGTTATTCATTATTATATTTATTATTTACATTGTGACAAATGTGGATGGCATTTTACAGAGATAACAAAAAGCATGACCCCTGCCCAAAAGAGAGCTTTACAGATCCTTTAGCACTATGCTAAACAAATTTAAAACCAAACAATGAGCCATTAACTGTTCTTTGTTACATTTTCAGCATAAAGAAAAGGAGTACTTGTGGCACCTTAGAGACTAACCAATTTATTTGAGCATGAGCTTTCGTGAGCTACAGCTCATGCTCAAATAAATTGGTTAGTCTCTAAGGTGCCACAAGTACTCCTTTTCTTTTTGCGAATACAGACTAACACGGCTGTTCCTCTGAAACCTGTCATTTTCAGCATACTTATTATTTGATTATTACCAACGCAGCTTCCATGCGCCCAAGAAAGCTATTCTTGTCAGAGGACCACGGGACAGGGTTGTGTAGCACAGTGGCATAGTGAAGCATGATCACACAGAGAAATTTTAAAATATTCGCTGACTTTTTAAGATTATGGCTACTGGTTTAAAAAAAATCAAGGGAATAAGTGACTGTTAAAAACACCTGTCTTTGCCTGGACTCTTAACTTCAATCAAAAAATGTGTAGCGAGTTTCTTGAAGCACTGAGAATATGAAGTGACAGCATGTGTGTCTGTTCAGAGTGGGAAGATTATTGACATCTGTTGCCTCTTGTTTTATACTTAGATTGTAAGCTCTTTGGGGCAAGGATCATCTTTTTGTTCTGTGTTTGTGCAGTATTACAGTAATACTAATAAATAAATAATACAAAAAATGCTTGTACATAACCACTTGATTTGCTTTGCTAAAGAGAAATGTTACACAAATTGCAAATGGAGCCCGGCCCCGGAGAGACTATCTGGGCCATATTCACCCCAAGATACTTCCATTTGGAGTTACCCCAGGGATAAATTTGGCCCACTATATGCCTTTGGGACTGGGGATAGGCAGACACTAGGGTTTAGGAACCAGAGACTGAGAAAAAGAGGCAGAGAGACACTTGGAGGTAGGTAACATATTATGGGGAGGGGAGCACACTGGAAGTTGGAGAAACTGTCAATCGGGAACAGAGTAGATTAGGAGCTAGGAGCAGGAGCAATGAATGAATTAGTGGATGGGAAACACTGATTCAGAGAACAGAAGACAGATGGAGAGGCACTGGGGGGTAGAACAAAGGACCAGGGAAAAGAAGAAAGAATGGAGTCAAGGAATAGATGAGTTAGAGACAGACAATAGTTCCTCACTGGAGTATGATCTTGGAGACTGGACTCTATCCCTCAGCCTCTGGACCTGAAAGGCTTGGTTACTCTGGCCGGTGAATGCAGCAACCCAATTCTCCATCCTCTTCATGTCGGAATGGTGTAAAAACAGGTATTGACTGGGGGTTGTAGCTTGCTAACATGATTTTAAACAAGCCTGCTCCTGTCTGGGCTCAACGGTTACACGTGTTTGGCATGGTGTTAGTTAACACGGGTTAGTTAACACATTTCCTGACACAGGCTAGACAGGTTCCTAGCATGGACATGCTGTACCAGTGTAAGCCATGTCATTTACTATCACAATGCGTGTTGTCAGCATAGACATACCACTGTGCTGTGCTCCAGCGCATGCTGCTGGCAAAAGACCCCAGCAGAGCCAGGCTCTCGGACAGCTGTTTCGCCATGCAGGAGCCATGCCCCGCTAGTATGTGGGTTTCAGAGAGGCACTTCCTTCTCATAGGGCACACTCGGGTGTGCATGGAGAAAGTAGGGGGCTCGGCTCTGCAGGGGAAGAGAAAGCACACAGCAATTCAACCCTCTGCACCGCATGGGGAGAATTCCCGAGGCGGGGGGTGAGAGACGGTGGGGGCTGAGCCCCCCCCCAGAGCAGGGGGAAGGAGGGAGGAGACGGTGGGGGCTGAGCCCCCCCAGAGCAGGGGGAAGGAGCGAGGAGGCGGTGGGGGCTGAGCCCCCCCAGAGCAGGGGGAAGGAGCGAGGAGGCGGTGGGGGCTGAGCCCCCCCAGAGCAGGGGGAAGGAGCGAGGAGGCGGTGGGGGCTGAGCCCCCCCAGAGCAGGGGGAAGGAGGGAGGAGACGGTGGGGGCTGAGCCCCCCCAGAGCAGGGGGAAGGAGGCAGGAGACGGTGGGGGCTGAGCCCCCCCAGAGCAGGGGGAAGGAGGGAGGAGACGGTGGGGGTTGAGCCCCCCCAGAGCAGGGGGAAGGAGGGAGGAGACGGTGGGGGCTGAGCCCCCCCAGAGCAGGGGGAAGGAGGCAGGAGACGGTGGGGGCTGAGCCCCCCCAGAGCAGGGGGAAGGAGCGAGGAGACGGTGGGGGCTGAGCCCCCCCAGAGCAGGGGGAAGGAGCGAGGAGACGGTGGGGGCTGAGCCCCCCCAGAGCAGGGGGAAGGAGGGAGGAGACGGTGGGGGTTGAGCCCCCCCAGAGCAGGGGGAAGGAGGGAGGAGACGGTGGGGGCTGAGCCCCCCCAGAGCAGGGGGAAGGAGGCAGGAGACGGTGGGGGTTGAGCCCCCCCAGAGCAGGGGGAAGGAGCGAGGAGACGGTGGGGGCTGAGCCCCCCCAGAGCAGGGGGAAGGAGGGAGGAGACGGTGGGGGTTGAGCCCCCCCAGAGCAGGGGGAAGGAGGGAGGAGACGGTGGGGGCTGAGCCCCCCCAGAGCAGGGGGAAGGAGGCAGGAGACGGTGGGGGCTGAGCCCCCCCAGAGCAGGGGGAAGGAGGCAGGAGACGGTGGGGGCTGAGCCCCCAGGTCAGGGGAGGCGGAAGCTGAAGGTCCCCCCAGAAGCGCGGAAGGGGGGCTCCTTTCCCGCTCCCGCCGGGCAGTGGGACTGATCTCGCTGGCTGCAGCCCGCTCACCCTTTCGCGGCTCAGAAGGAGGCGCAGGAGCGGAGCAGACGCCAGCCGCGAGCGGGAAAACGCGCCACAACAAGCTGCTAATGCGAGTCCTGGACCGGACCGCGACTCCGATCCCTCCCCCCCCGCGGGGTTTCCGGGCGGCGCAGGAGTGCGGGGACCAGAGCCTGGCGGCCACGGGTGGTTCTTGCCTCCGCTTTCTCTCCCGCCCCGAGCGTGGGGCTAAACAGGGGCGCCCCCCGGTGGCTGCGCGTGGGGCTTAAGGGCGGCTCCCGGCAGAAGGGGTCGGAAGGAGCCGCCCTAGTGGCTCTGCGCGTGGCATAAGGAGGGGTCCTCCCAGCAGGGGGCCGTGACGAGCCCGCCAGTGGCCGGGCAGGGGGTCCGAGGAGGGGTCCCAGCACTGGGCGAGCCCGTGGCAGCTGGGCACGCGTCTGAGGGATCCCGCCAGTGAAGGGCTGAGCCCCGCAGTGGCAGCAAAGTGGTGTCCCCATCAGGGCGGTTCGCCTTTGCTGTCTGCCCCAGGGCATGTGCGGGGTCATTCCCGCCCCCGCCCGCAAGTCTGTCCCACCACGTGAATTAAAATGAGCCCAGTTTTGGAACGAAAAGTGGCCTCCCCGGCCGGGTCACTGGTGCCCCCCGCACCGTTAGCACAGCAGGACACCGCCGTTAGTCTGCAGGAGCAGAAACCGAAGTGACAGCCCCCACTCCGCTTTCCTTGGTGAGGCCTTGAGACTGTGCCACTTGGAGGTGGGGGCGGGAGGTCGTTTTTCTCCCCCACTAGCTTTAAAGTCTGTTTAAAGGCCATCTTTGGGGAACTGCATGGAGTCTTTGGAGCATTCCGTCGGGAGTCTCCTGCAAGGGGCCAGTTGCAGAGTGCTGGCAGTTTGGCTTCTCTGGTGCAGTGGTTTATCTCTGTTAATGATTCTGGAGACATTTGAAACATCCTCTTTCTTTAACTAGGTACGAGTTACGATTTTGACGGCTTTTATTGACCAACCCTGCAAGCGCCTGCAACTCCTCCGGCTTTGCAGGGCTGAGCCCTGATAACGCTGCCATTCAGCAGATTGTTAGGACTGATAGGAATGTTAATGAAGTTGGTTAAACGCTATTGGGACTTACAATGATCCTTCCCATGGGTGATGGGATCCAATGGGATTTTATTTATGTCCCAGTGTTTGTTTTCAGAGCTATCAGAAAATAATCGTCTTCTGCAGTATAAAGTCCCTGTCTACGCTAGTGAATTGCCAATGTTCAAAGTCTAATAGCAGGAGACTATCTAATGCAATCTTTGGAAAAGAGATGACTTTTACAATATATGGGTTGATTGCAAATAAGTTACTAATAAGCCAGTTTGGTTTAGGGATTGTTGTATACATTATTTGCCAGGCACTGTTTATTTGCAGCTATTTCTTTTTTAAAAGTCGTTAATTCAATAAATTTTTTTTTACAAAAGCTAATACTTAATGTAGACATTCAAGCTATTAAGCAATGGAGTTGTAAATACGGGCGCTTTCATTTTATTTTACAATAGATAACACAAAAGCAGCAGTCATAAAAGCGAAAACAAGAACACTTTTCAGAAACGTTGTGACAATACAATTGCCCAGATGGGGAAATTTATTCAATATAAGTTACTATTGCAGCTGACACAGCAGAAGAACAAAATGTTTAGGAAAGTAATACGACAAAGCGGGAGATACTTGGGGGAGGGGGGGTATTTTGAAATACACTTTTAAATGATATTTTGACTCCCAGATTTGTTATCAATGTGCATCCAACAGAACAATACGAAAAAAAAAACAAACCCACATTCTGTACAGAGCTCTAAAATGAGCTGCGAATATCTACAAGAGACTAGCATATGCTCTTTGTGTGGATAGGAGTGGGGCCCGATCCTGCAGTGACAGTCTACAACTCCCTAAGGGAGTTTTGCTGGAGTGTGGTATGCGGTCTTGGCCCCAGTGTGTGTGTGTGTGTGTGTGTGTAGCTTTCTACAATTAAGTCCTTGAGCAAAATTAGCAACTTGGAGCTGCAGAGGCAGGTGCAGGTCCTTGGCTGCTCTAGAAGTCCTGCCGCGGGGTGTGAGTTAGACTGTGCCGCCGCAGATCACAGTTTCGCCTGAACACTTTGCCGCACTGCTCACAGTTGTAGGGCTTGATGTCTGTATGGGTAAGAAGGTGAGTTTTCAGATTACTTCTTTGATTAAAGGTTCTTCCACATGTGGGGCATTTGTGTGGAGATTCCTGTTCAGATTTGAAGCAAGCAAAGGATTAATCCTTTACAAACTACCTAGTTTATTAAATGTATTACTTTTCTGTTATTACATAACATAACATGAAGTATAGGGAATCTACTTAAATAAATCTAGACCCTTAATCCTCAACAGATACAAAATCATGCCACTTTTAACTGCCTGGAAATATCCTGCCTGTCAACCTATATTTTATTCTCAGCTCAGCCCATTTCATGCGCTTTGAATCTACTGGGAAAAAAATGCACAGTGCAATCCTTCAATTTCAAATCACAAGGCCATCTCTATGAGTAAGGCTGAGCTTTACTCCAGACAATTAAACCATTACAGACATATACAATGTATTGGGGTACAGGCAAATCATTTTAAGGTGCCAGTTAATCTTTCACAGCTGTTTTTCCCCGACAGAGCTTACCTTTATTTTTTACATCTACAAAATGTTGAAATGCATTTAATAAGATTTAACAAAGACCATTTATAAGTACCCACATTCACAAGCAATTTATATAAATTAAATCCTCAGTTGGACTCGATTTGCTTTTTTCTAAAAGAATTACATATTTTAAAAACACTAAATAGACATGTCTTAATCAAGAAAAATAAAAGATAGGGCCATATTGCTTTACTGAAGTAATTGGGGAGATCAGCTTTAAAAACTAATGGCAAGATATGGCTCATTATTTCAGGTCCCTAACCTCATTCAGAAATTTGTCTACCTTACATGCTATTTAAGGGTTTGTACAAAATAAACAGGATAAGAACAAGAACAGTGTATGATAATAATAGATTTGGAGCTAAACTTACCTGCATATGTAAAGTTTTATGAACTGCTAGAGTTCTGGATTGGCAGAATCCTTTCCCACATTCCTGACATTTGAAAGGTTTTTCTTTGGAATGGATATATCTGAAAGTCAATACAAGGGTTTGAATCCATGGCTGTAGACAAACTCAAAAGCCACAAGAAGCCTCCAGAGATTCTTTAATCTTATAATTACTTTGTTTGTGTGGGGGAGGGCAAAATCCTGACTCTTTAGTTTATTTCTTATTAATTTTTTTATTATTATTTTATTATTTTTGTTCTGTAATTCTGCATATGATTAACCTCCTTTATCAGTTCAAAACATTGACAATAATTCTTATCAACGCTAGATTGCCCTCTCTGGTGACAGATTAGACTGCATGATGGAAAAATCATCTGTTTCATAAACTGGTCCCGATCCTGCTCCCGTTGAAGTCAATGGGAAATTTGCCGTTAAACGTCAGTGTGAGCAGGATTAGGCATACATTTTATTTTATTTTAATTTTTGGTCGAAGTTCTACTCACTTTTCCTAGACTACTAACCTGAACAAGGGGGCGTGGAAATTGGCCCTTTACCTTTACATTCAGCTCTTAAAACCAGATTGTAAATACTGTTCTTACCAGACTATTACAATCTAATCCGTGATGGGGAATATTTGTTTCAGTTAATAGACTCGCCTCCAAATACAATCACATGTCCAACCCACAAAAATTATGTATGTATTTGCTATTCCCCCCTAGAGGATCAGCTGTAAATTAATTTGTCAATTGGTTTGCCATTGCTTCCTTGCTGGAGAAGCCGAAATGCCTCTACATGGGAAGCGATGAATCCACCAAACCTTTAGGGCTAATGTAAACCACAGGGGAAAGTATAAGGAAAGTGGGCATATTTCTTAAATTTACAGCGGCCCAAGATCGGTGGGGCCTTCAGTTTAGCTTGGCAGCAGATTGTCCACATGCTGACAGCCTGGCAGGAGGTTCTCTTGTGCAGTGATCTGAACCAGGCGGAGCCCACGGAACCTTTGTAGTAAATAATAGGAAAAGTTTCTTATGTGACATCTAGAGAGAGAAATAGCAGCTGCCTTTCACTGGGGGAGCTAGGAGAAGGCTGCTTGCCTCTGGCTGCCTCCCTCACCTGTGGTCTCGGAGGTGGTCCTGTCTCCGGAAGGCCTTGTGGCAGATGTCACAGGTATAGGGCCGCTCGTCTGTGTGGGTTCTCTCGTGGATGAGCAGGTTGTAGGATTTGGTAAAGTGTCTGCCGCAGAACTTGCAGATAAACTCTTTTTTCGTTTTGGAAGGTAACCTGCCCCTGGAGGGCTTTCTGTCCGGAGACAGTTTGCTGATCCCTGAGATGGGACTTCCAAGTCCTGGACTCAGCTTGGTCAGGTCTGCAATCTTTGGTGGGTCCTCCTGCGTGGCGGCCACGGCCAGATTGGCAAAATCAAACCTGGGTCTGTCTTTGTGTAAAGCTGGAATTACATGGGCGATGGCCCCTTGCTTTGGGTGAAAGAGGTGTGTGGCGAAAGGTAGCGTTGGGAAAGAGAATCTGGCATCCATCAGGCCCTGAGCTGCAGCCATCTCCGTGATGGTAGACCTGGTGATTTCATGCACATTGGGATATCCCAATGTCCAGTGGTTCATATGCATGGTCTGCACCGCGCTGAGTCCATAGAGACCTTGTAGGTGGTCCACAGCTGCTGGGAAGGTGTTCACAGCCTGGAGAAAGGAGTAGTTAGTGAGCTGCAGTGAAGGGTGGAGGGGGATCGGAGCTGGAAGAGCCTTGCTTCCCATCTTCCCAGGCGGACGTAAGCAGCAGAACCCTTTACCTTTCTTCGGGACTTTCTGAACTTCCAACAACAACGACAGAAAATCCTGTAAGCAAGGGAGGGGGAAAGAGAATTTACCGAATGCAGCGTGTTCCTCATTGACTGAGGCAATCGAAAAATTCAAACAAGTGTCCCAGGATCGGGGTTTGTTTTTGTTTTGTTTTTGCACTAGTGCACCCGTGCAGAGCCAACTACTGTACATGTTTGCACAGATCCCAGAGAATAGGAAAAGAAACAAGTAAGTCTTTGTATTGAGGAAGAAAAACACAAAGCGTCCGGTTCAATTCACTCACAACAGCCGAAAAAGTAAACTAATCGTGAAAGTGTATCAGGAATGCAAGGCGAGTATCGATTCCTAAAGGACTGTATGTCCTACTGGTTTGTCTTTCAGTCATTCAACCTCCCCACCCCCACCCCAAAAATATCTCCAGAGACTGAACTCCCACCAAGAAGACAAGTGGTTTTAGCCGCACACTGCAGAGAAGTGAGAAGCAGAACGCCTTCATTCTGCATTCAGTGCTACCTTCACATCGATCTTATCTCCAGAAGTCACTTCAAACCTCCTCTTCAGACTTATTGATTCCCTCGAGGCTTTGAAGCAGCCGCTGAGGCAGACACCTCACCTCTGGGGCCTTCTTGGGAGATGGAGTGGAGGAGAATGTGCGCAAATTTACAGTCTTCTCTTACCAGGGGAGCCAAGACAAGGTTCAGGGCTGGGGGCTAGAGGTGACAATGCAGCCCAGTTTATTCTAGCTCGGGTGCTTATTTTTCTTCCTTCAACAACAACTCATTTATCAAGATAATTGAAGGAGAGAAAAGCAACACGTTTCCAGCACTGCAGGTTCTAAATAAATCCACTTTCCGCTCAGATCCCTTCCAGATGGTCGGAGCAACGCCACACAGAAGGGCTTTGGGCGAGCAACGCCATCTGCAGAGAGGAAAGGTGGCCTCTGCAGCCCTACGGACATAGTCACTTTTCTAGACCGCCAAATAAATAAATCCCCCTCCCTTCTTTCCCCCCCCCACCCCCCGGAACTAGGTGTTCCAGGCTAGATTTCATGGAGATGTGTTTCTGCTATTGAAAACCTCTGCCTAATGGCGCCCGGGGGAATAGATAGGAGAGCTGCAAACTCTTTAATATATTAATTTCTCTGACTCCTGTTACCATCACCAGAGACAGACAATAACCTGCGGCGTTACTAGTCACTGACGGGACAATGCTCCAAGCGCCTTGGATGGATGGGACACTGCGGGGTTTCTGCCCCAGATTACCCCCTCCCAGGCCAAGATCCCGTGTCTGCGTTAGTATCATACTAACTCCCTTCAGAAAAGGATCGGCGGACACTGCATTAGCCGCTTTCCGGAGTGGCATTGATTCGTCCCGGTTACTGTTGTGGCCTATTGCGCTATCCGAGCGTCTCTGCCGTGTGTCTCTGCTCCTTATTAAGGAAGACCTATTGGGCCGTCTTTCCAATGGGCTTTTGACCCACGATTTGTTGGCTACGTCCTGGATTCCTCCGTTTTCAGATGAGAGGGGAAATGTGATTTATTTTGTTCAAAAGCACCTAGACACGGCAGCGCGGTGTCTCCTGCCTGCTGGGACTTCCACCCGCCCGCAGGTCGGTGTGTCAGATCCGCTGGGCTGCCTCGGAAATTAGACATTTCTGAATGAAAACCCTGGGCTGTACTCTAGATTGTACAGGATCGGGGTGGCTGTCTGTCCCTGCTGTAGGCCCCTAGAGCTGTTTTCCTGCTCGGCATCTCACACCAGAAACAGCCCGGCCGCTCCTATGTTTATTTGCTCTTCTTCATTTTTGATCAGTTGCCTAAGACCATGAATACGCGAGAGAGTATTCGTGCAGGGCTGTGCCCTGGGGTCTGCCGGTTGCTGCTGGGCCCGCACCTTGTGTTTCTCGGCTCCACTCGGGAAGGCAGCAGCAGCCCTGCGCAAAGAGTTTTATTAATGAAATGAACCCCTTCTGAGCTGTGGTATGCGATCTGGGAGTGCAGGGAGGGAGTTAATGAGAGGTGTGTGACAGTCAGAGGGTTTCACTCAGTCCATTCAACCGAAACTATACACTCCATTTCTAATCAACTTTCCCACCACTAATCATTTTCCATGTTTAATCAGGGAGCTCTCACTTCACACACCAGAGCCGCAGAGGGCTAGCATTCTGGGCTAAGCTAGAAAGCACCGCACGGAGCAAATTCAAGTTTTGATTGGTTAATACGCTTTCTTTCTTGGTATGGTTACATTTCCATCAGATTCAAATTATTATTTTCAGACCAAGACAAGCGGCGTCGCTTTCCCTCATCACGTGAAATGGGATCCAGAAATAGGTATTGGATAGCCTGAAAACCATTGGTATGGGGCACAGAGTATAACGGCCCCTGGATTTCTGGGGATGGAAACTCTGACATGTAATTTTCAAAAGTTTGAAATATTCTGCCTCAAAGATTAAATGCACATTCTCCACCCATTATTTCAGTGAAATGTACCTCCCCTGATAGCACATAACCTCAGTATTACCGATTCCCTCATAAAACCAATTCACTACACAAGATACACTACACGTATATTTGAATGGCACCACGCTTTTCCTTTGAAAGCTGTCTTTTGGGTTCTTTGCCAAAACACACGTTTGTCGTACAGAATTTAGCTTTCAAACGGTCCTGCTTGAAAAACGTATCTAAGAAATTTTATATCAATCTAAGTATCACGCATTCACATTTTCATTTTATTTTAATCATGCCATGTCGGAATTTCTTCTATTTGCGTTTATTGTTGTTTACTACGAAATCCAGAAGATGGAAGACACTTTCGATTTTTTCAATGTAGACATCTACGCGGTTTTTTAAGACTTACTAATAGCAGTACTCTTGTAAAGCATCACTCCTGTATTTGATTTACATTCAGATACATTACAGGAATGTCCATTTAGGTAAAGAAGATTAAGACCTCTTTTTAGTGTTGGCCAATAGGACATGTTCACAGGTTAATATCAGTTCATTGAACCTTATCATTAAAAAAATAGGATATTAAAAGTTACCAAAAGGAGCTGTAGTATTTTAGTAAGTTTCACCTTCATCTTTTAATATTATACGTGGTTGTCCAATTTTATACAGCGCATGCATTAATATGACGAAGACTCATACCCACAATGTAATTCTGTAAAAAGTATGATTCAAATATATTTTCTATCGAATATGTTTTAAAATTTAACGAGTATATTATGAAGTGGACCATAATGAGTGGGTTGCCATTTGTACTTGACTTCATCTTATTAAAACAACACTCAAGACCAGAAAGTGTAGTAATGTGTGCTTCCCCCCTGTAAAGTCTACTTGTAGTAGGGTGAGAAAAAAACGGATGTTATTTAGACCTTGGCACTTCCCTTTCCCTTTCCATTCAAAGCACTTAATTAAATTAAGGCTGGTATCTGCATAATAGGTCTCTGTTTATCTGCTTGCTTACTTTTGACCTACTCCTCAGCAGCGCCGATTTTCTTTTTCCTGTAATGGCAATGTGCTAAGTAGAGAAAGTAGCTGTCTTTGATGATCCACGAAGTGAAACAACATATTGCTTTTGCTCACTGATAATAGGTACGCTGTGACGAAGTTTAGCTACCACACACAAACGCTTTTTTAGCGTGTGGAGAAACCAAAGCACATCAATCGCTACTGCTACCTAAAACTCCTAGTTTAACACAGGACTGGAATTTATCAGCGTTATCGTACCGCACTGCGCTAATCAAGCAATGAGTGCATGGACCTCGCTTTGCTCAGGATTTATTTAATATTAAAGGCCAAGTCCAGAATTTCTTGAGAAACCGAAACTTCTTAGGGAGACCCTAAACAGAAAACATACTTCAAACATTATTTAATGTGCCAGTGGAATAAGCACTGCGCAGAGAACACATCTGCTAAGCAGTGCATGGGACTGCAGAGATTCAAACTGAAAGTAAACGTAGAAATGCTGTCCTCCCCTCAGGAATCGCTTAGCCGTTACAAAGCTCTTTGACAAATATGCCAGTGTTTAACTTGAGTATGTTTAAGGAAATGTATGATCACGCTCAACTGCTGATTTACTTTTATAATCAGTCTCCGAATACTCAATTAAACATGGACACCTTTCAATATGAACATTCTCGGTGACTGTAGCTACATTGCAGTGCAAGTATCTTTGTGAAGCACGTTTCAAACGATAGTATATTATACCTAGGTACACAATCCTTGATGTCCCTTTCTCACGGCACAGTACAATGCAGGCTTTCTCCCAGCAGCTACGTGTTAGTAACAGGATTGTGTGTGACTTACCTACCACAATGAGCTTCGCCCACAGGGCCCCTCACAACGCAAAGTTCAAGAAGCGATCCTAGTGTCTTTGCAGTGTCATTAGATCCACACCGAACCGGCGGAAAACTCCACCAGAAGAGTTCAGCAAAGCTGAGTCCGAGTAGCTTTCAGCATGTTGTGGAGGAGGAGGAGGAGGAGGAAGAAGAAGGGTTAGAAATTACTCAAGGGTTTCGCCTTGTCTTTGGGACTCTTGCTGCGGAAGTGTGTAAAGTCCTGGCTTGCTTGGGGAATTGTGTAGAGACCTTTCTCTTAATCACTCTCCCTCGCCTTCTCCTTGAGCCTCTTGCCTTCGACTCTTGCAAAGTTTGATACAAGTCTGAGTCTCCCCCTCCCAGGTCCATCACATTTCAGCAGTAAGTGGCGTGGAGCACTGTCCCCGCCCGCTGTCCCACCCCAAGCCGCACACATTCGAACGTTCACTGCTTTAGTATTCTGACCCCGCCCAACATGGAACGTTCAGAGGGTTATAGAGTTCCGAGCCCTCCCTCAGCTCCGCCTCTCTTCCCTTTTCGCTGTACTGTTTACTTGTGTTTGGGTAGCAACAGGGTTTTAAAGTGGCAGTGCTCTCTTTTCTCATTCCCTCCCCTATTTCTATTCACGTTACCTAAGGTGACTTTTTTCGTTGAGAAACCTCGTTCATAAAACAAGATATCCCCGCCTATGCCTCTGTCCCTGCCTACATCAGCTGCAGGGAGTTCTGTACCGTCCCAATTCCCCGGATATAGAGCTGCTTGGAACAATTTGCAAGAACTTTCCCCTACTGCTACAATTCACTTTACATTCTTAATACACTCCGTTCAATCCTTAAAGCCTTTACATTTCCCCTGCTTAGGTGGCACGTAACGTAATGTTTACAATGATACTTTGTATGCCTGTCCTTGTATATTTCTGTCCAGGATAATTTATAGCACAACGTTATTTTCTGTACATACTTCTAAATTTTTCCGAATGCATGAGGTTTAGCTGTCCATATTTCCTAGGGGAGTTGTATGTACAGTTGTCTGATGCAGGTAACTTTCAGTTAGTAGTAAATTTTTATCTACGAATTTTCCGTCATTCTATAAAAATTCCAAGACAACATTCAGGGCAAAATTTAAACCTACCTCAGGTTCTTAAATGCATCTTCAATATTCAATGACAGAATCCAGATTTGTAGGTATCTGTAGTGTACATGCCGATATACACACCTGGGATAAACTGGTAGCTTCGATAGACATTTCCATTTATTAGGATGGAGGTACTTCTAAATACCTAAATATAGACCAAATGACAAACCACAAACTTTTTATTTTCAGTTCCTTGGGCAATAGAAATATATTGATTTACGTCATTAATTGCATTCCGATTGATTTTTACTGTATTCAGACTGACTTTTAAAAAATAATATTTGTATCTTTTGGTATACATTAATGGAAGATATCGTAGGCGGAGCTGATTTTTATTATCAGCATGAAGGACTGAAAGGCGAGCTCACAGCAACGTGTAAGAACAAAAATGCACATGTGAAATTACATTTAAACGTGTATTTTAATAATGTTCAAGGCAAGGATTATGCTGGTTAGTTCATTCTCGCAAAAGAAAAAAGAAAAGCAATAAAGAGTTCATGGGAACCACTTTATTTATTTTATTATATTTGATACTTTTGAAAAAAACTAAAAATTAAACAAATTAGGTAAATAAATGTCAGAAATGGAAGCTTTAAAATATTACATATTAAGAAGTTTAATGTAAAAATATGTACATTAAAATACTTATTTTCTTTATTATTGATGAATGATTAACGTAATTGTTTTGTTTCTTTTAAAAAGTGCTATTTATTTTATTTATAAAATGCAATTTAACTCAGTTATATTAGTTGAAATAATATAATATCTTCGTAAAACAGAAAATAATAACAAGGTTTAAAATAAAATATTTTTGGAAGTAGGAGCAACAGTGAAATGGTGCCATTCTACACTGATAAAACTACCGATTTAAGCCATTTGTGAAAGTGTAAGCGCTTTGAAGATGTATCCCAGCACATAGGTACTAAATTTGATAATTATACACGTTTAAAAAGCTGAGGCTATTGGCAAGATGAAAGTAGCTGGTTTTAATGTCTTCGTTGTTTTATTTTAAAGTATCGCAGTTCGTTTCAACGGCGAAGTAGAAGAGGATTTCTTTATTCTCATTGAGATTGCAGAATCCAAATGAGACCTCCCCCCCCTTGTGTTTGTTTGTTTGTTTCTTTCACAAGATGCACTATTTGCAGCCCGTTTTTATTAGGAAAAAAATGATTCCGATACAAAATGGGGACGTTACGATGAAAATTAATCGGGATTGTAGCGATACACGCATTGTTTTATCCAAAATCTCTCATGTCATGTTTGCCACCTTTTGGTCCATGTGTTATCAAAAGAATAAAAATCAGTCCAACGACGTTAACTTGTTATGTTCTATAGCTAGTCAAAAGACACCCCGCCATATCTGGACGCGAATAGGAGAGATTTTAAAGTAATCTTGGCGATATAGTCATTTTTTAAGTGCTCCAGCCATTTTAAAAGAAACAATAAGCAGGTGTCTTTTCAGTGCTATGACTCAACAAACCACATGTATTGGTTTCCACTGAAATACAGGGACATCTTTACTATAGACTTAAACATATGTCTCCGTAAGCCCCCCACTTCCAGAGCACAGCACAGCCTTCCACGCAGATGTTACAGAGAATTAATTTGATGCTGAAAGGGTCCCATCAGCAGCGGAACAATCATCATAAAATACTTAATCAATCGGTGTAAATAGCCCCAGAGATGTTAAGTCAGCCAACCAAGCTGAGCCAGGGGACTGGAGGGGCTGCGGAGGAGCCTGTCTGCGGGCAGCAGGAGCAGCTGCCGCAGCTCTGGAGAAGGGACTGGCCACGAGGGAGCAGGAGCCGCCGGGGGACCTGCACAGCCCAGAGCTTTGCTTCCCATTTCCTCTTCTTTACACGCACACTCAGGAGGATCATGCACTCGAGCCCGTTTAAGCCTGACACTTCCGCGAAGGGGGTTACCGTTTATCCTCCCTGCCTTTATCATTTCGACACCAGACGGATCCCTGCAGCAGAAACCGGGCTAGCAGAGCTGTTTCCCAGATTGCGCGCTGCAGACTATATGTGTGTATGTAGAGAATAAAGCCCACTCTGTCTCAGGCCTGCTGCTGCAACTTTATTAGAAGGGCAGGTGTCATTCTCCCAAGCAAATCCCATAATAACTTTTTAATCTGTTAGGGAATGCGGGGGGGTACAAAATCCCCGGAAGTCTCATAAATCTCGAGTTAATGTTACCAGCCCCACTAGGGAGCGGGGGAGCCCTTTGGCAGGTTCTCCCTTTGCTTTACCTTCCCCAAACTCCACTCGCAGCGCGGCTCTAGGCAATCAAATGACTGCTCTTCACACACCCAGCCCGCCAGCGGCCCGTTCACACGTCCCCCCTGCGCCGGGGACACGTCTAATTATTAACGATCGGCAGCACAGGAGCGGAGGAGGCTCCGCTTAGGGGAGCTTGCTCTGGGCCTGGGGGAGGCTCTCGGAGTGATCTGTGTGATCCGTGGAGCTGATGGGGGCGGGGGACAAGCAGAGGAGCTTCGGTTAAGAAGCAGCTAGTCGCTTATGGACTCAGCGGCGGAAGAACAGGAGCGCCCCCTGCAGGTGGCCGCTGCGCAAAGCGCAAGCAGGCGAAGCTGGGGAAGAGCCGCACCGCCGCTCCGGACGCGAGAGTGTGTAGGCAGGAGACTGCTGTAATTGTGATCAGGGTGGCAGAGGGGGAGGTTCTGTATTGTGACTATGTATTTTCGCAAGAGATGCTAAAGTCTGAAATAGCTCAGCCTATGCCCATACAACATACATATTCCTGAAAATACTTGTGATCATATTTCCCTGAATTGGGGGGAGGGGACACACAGGGTCCGTGTCTTGTTTTCAATCAAGTTTGAAGAACATTTAACAGCAGTTTTGTGCCACTCTCCCTGCACGGGTATTGAGGAGATCCTTTTCCCTACTTTGCTTTCAAAGGATGCTTTTATGAGACTGATGCAGTTCGGCTCCTTTGCTCTTCGGGGCAGGGGCTCTTGTCTTCTAATATGTGTGGAAAACACCTAGCACAGAGTGGACACATAATCCAATACATTATTATTAATTATTGCCCCCATGGCCACTTCCACAGCTCAGAAAACCAGTCCGTTTCTTTACCTTTTGCAAATGCCTTGTTTTAGTAAAGTCTGAAGAACAACACGATTAAGAGCTCCTTCTTTCTGGGAAGTGGGGGCGGGGAGGTTATGTGCGTGGGAGTGAATGTAAAACGGTGAGAGGATGGAGAACAGCTTCAGTTTCTCTGTCCAGTGGGAAACACAGAGACCGCAGATTAACTGCGAGCTGCTGTTCTTGCTGCAGCCTTGCAGGTTCGCACATGTGGTCCTGGTAGAGAGGCCCGATCCCGCAGCCCTCATGTTGATGGTTTCCTTGGATTCAGCCGGCGTCTCACCTGAGCTGGGACTGCAGTGCAGAGCTCGTGCCAGGGAATCGCCTGCCTGAGGGGATCCCTCATGATTCCAAACCCTCCTGGCTCACGGACCCGTCTTGGTCCATTTTTCTCCCCAAACTCCCCCTCCACGCAATTTTTCTTTCCGCCGTGGCTTCTCCAGGATAAGGGTCTTAAAATAGGAACGTTTTTCGTTGTATGCTGATTATTACCAAGACAAATACAATTCAATGCATCTTCTGACGGAAAAGCAATCAGGGTTTAGGAAGCAACTTGCACTACCTTAAACGTGAGGGTCATTAGTTTATGTCTCTAAAGCCTTTGAAGCGTATATACAAAAATACTCAGGCTGATGATTAAAGTCAGCTAAAACTCTGCGAACTCAGAGACGGAAACGGCAGTTTTACTGCACTTTTCTGTAACTTTAAAACATTATTTCGGGTGATAGGAAAACTCGAAGTCCGAGAATGCTAGCAGACGTGTTCTTTTTCTGTAAACTTATGATAGATGGAAAAATGCTGCCGGTTGCCAATTTAAACCAATAATGAAGAAATATCAAGAAAATGTTCTTTCAAGGAACTTATTCTCGTATTAGCGAAGAGCTACGAGATAGGTGCATTTTAATTTATTAGCTGCAATCGTATTCTCTTAGAAATCTCGTGTGCCTTCTGAACATGTGAGATTTTGGCCATCAGAAACTCCTATTTTTTCTTAACTTAATCGTCATTTTGAACTGTAATGTAGAGATTGTTTATGTCTTCATGAAAGTAGAAGTGAAATGTTTCAGAGGAGTGAAAATAATCCAACCAAACAAAACACGGGCTTGTCTAGATTCTTGCTTAAGAGTTGTTTTTTTTTTTTGTTGTTTTTTTTTTTGGTTTTCCTTGAAAACGGACACACACAACTGTTATTCATTTTCTGACTTTCGCCATCACAATGTTTTACCATAAAGGACACTCTTTTGAGAATAGAAGTGATTAGAGATTCCTCTTTACTAAATGCCTGTTCTGAAGAGCAGTCATTACGCGCTGTCAAACAAAGCATAGGACATTCACAGAACCAATTAAATGGGTACATTATTACCACCGGTGTTAACATCAGCTGCAAGTGATATTGGATGATACAAGAAACAACAAACAATCATAGTATACTGTTTACTTTACTTACCATATTTGTATCCGATCACTCCATGAAGCAATCCAAACACAGCTGTAGTAATCTCTGCTACACTGGTTTTTTAAAATACGTTTCTCTAACTGCTGGATCCCTTCCAAGGGAACATGAACATATGTAATGTTTATTCTTACTGTAAGGAACAAATTAGTGGACTGGCTTATTTGACTGAGAATATGTCTTTAAGGCAAACCTTGCCCACCCGTTCCATCCTTAAACTCAAAATGCACAGAGATTACAGGATGACACCAGTAAAATACCGACGTGATTTGTGTGTTTATGCCATGCAGCAAGTTATTCACACACAAGACAAGTGAAAACTGCTTCACAATTCACCTACTGAGGGGTTTTGCTTTAAATGGAGGGGAAGGAGGGAGAGAGTATTTAAAAGAATTCCGGATTGAAATTAATGACAAAATTAGGAGTTACTTCAATTGGAGCAGGATCAGTTCCAGAAGGTGTCTTTACGTATTAGCAAATCGCGTAGGGCATTGATATACAGTTGGGTCAGACACACTTCACAGCAGAGGCAAAAGGGCAAATAGAATCTAATATAGCAATGAGACTGATCTAGGAAGAGGCACAGAGGGTCCGATCCCGCATTCAAACGCACTCAGTTGGAGTCAGCAGGAATTTGGGATGGTGAAAGAATGGGACTGAGATCAGTGAATAGGACCAACTGGTGAGATGTCGCGAAGCCTCACCTCCAGGTCTTCAGCCCTACAGAGAAGGGCTCGGCCGCTGGCCGGATCTACTCTCCACCTGCACTTCTGCTTTCCCGTGGAGGTGATTTAGCAGCAGCTCAAGGAGTATTCTCATTAGGCAAAGGAACCTTTTGATAGCATGACTGTCATACTCCGATATATGGCTGTGGGGCTGGGGTGTTTATTTCCAAAATCTCTTGAAACTAAAGCAGCCTCTTTGCTTCCCTAAGGGAATCTGACCCCTATGGGGCAAGGATACAGAGAGTCGCTAAACCTTCACACTCCTGGCACTGGCCTTAAAGAACAACACACAAGAGGGAGGCTCGCCATCAGACAGCAGTTCACCTGCCAACAGATGTCCTTAGTGGTTACATATTTGACTGTCGAAAGGAGTGAAAAACAGTGGGACGACCCCGCAGCTTTTGGTGGTACGGTGTTGGGGTAGATCCTCCCCTGAAGTCAATGGAGCTATGACAATTCACTGTCACATCCACGGAGGATCTGTCCCGTATCTCAAGTCAAATGCAGGCACAGAGCCCACAAGCGTTTTATCCCCATCTGTACTGCACAGTTTTCCGGAAATTTCTGCCCTTCTTTGAGCTGGGTGCTGAGAGGATATGAACTCATAACAGTACCGAGCCCTTGAACGCTGCTGAGCTTTGGAGAGTCCAGTCAGCAGATTCTCCACGTGTGTCCTGGAGTCCTTTATGGTTCTGTGTAACAGATTTCTCTGCAATCAGTTCTAAAGGCTACTTCGGCAGATATGACCCTTAGGTTTTAGTTTTAGATCCGTTTTGTTCACATCTGTCTTGCCAAAAGGACTTATCCAGCGTTAAGAACTAGTTCCTTGTATTTCTTAGAAAACGATGCGGAGTTCTTAAGTACAACATTGCTTGCAACAGCCATTGTTTACTGTTTTTGCAATTTTTAAAGTCCTTATGGACTCATTTGACAACTATGTCACCGTTTGAAAGACACAGTCGGCACATATAAGCATTAAGGAAGACACAGCGTGTACATCTGACTTTTTACTAACACCCAGAGGATCAGCTGGGTGCTAAATCATCATCTAACTCAATCACTTATGTGGGTTATTTATGTCCAGCCATGAAATACCAGGGTTTAACAAACAAGGGCAAATTATGAGAAAAATAGATGTAAACCGCGATCTCTGTGTATTTCTAATAGCAGATAGAATTTATGTCCAGCACAGCCCTTGTTTTCAAAGCAGGAACTCACCCGTTAGGTGCAACCCTCTCTTAAAAGTTCCACATCGTTAACTTTAATTGGGAAAAAATTACATCAAAATAGTAAAGTGTGCTGAATTTAAAACACCTACAGCCTAGCACGTGATGCCATTAAATTAGTTCCTCGTTCTTTTTTGGATGGTACAGTAGTTCCTCCCAAAGAAGGACGGTAGAGATCTAAGGAGAGTATCAGAGAGACTTCTTTACCGAGCCTTCAAGGACTTTATTAGAGTTTAAAACAACGTGTGCTATATATTCCCTGCCACACCACTGCCCAGTACATTATATTTTACATTGCCCTTTAATATATTTAACACGGAAATAAAATATCGAAATGAATCCACTACGTGTGGGTTTCTTCTTCCTGCCGCAGAAAGAGATATAACATCACATCAAGTAGCAAATGCTCACTACATTCAAACCAGCACTCGGGATCTCTTCTATAGGCGGTACAAGGACCTCCTATTATATTAGCCTTACTTTCCAGTCTTCCCAAGTTTTCCAGCACAATTTGTCTGATCTTTGGTTAAACACCATGCTAGGGAACTGATTTTTGCTAGTTCTTTGGTTAGCTGTTTACGAGCTGTTTCACCGGATATTACACCACAGTACTGACAGATAAAGCATCTCTCTCTATACCATGCTTCTTTAGATGTTCCTATTTTGCTTATTTGTTGGGGTTGCAGATGAGTTTTAATACCAAAACATTTTCAAAAGTCTAAAGAAATGGACTTCGATGTTGTCGCCGTAGATTCTGGTGGGCGGGAGAGGAGGGACCCTAAACAATTTTTGTTTCCTCATTTTGAATTTGCATTTTGAAAGATTTTTATCCTCTATGTTCATCAGGGTTTTTTTAGGAGTCTTCCACAGTGTGAAATGTAAATGAACCCTTTGGAATTCTAATGTAGGATTTTAAATATCTGAAGAATGGTGCTTCTTAAAACGAAGGTTCTAATTTGTGTGGGGTGTGGAGTTGTTTACAATTTGCGTTATCTGCCACTATCACATTACCTAGTGAATATACTTTAGTTAAGAAATAACGAGAAGTAGCTAGTTACAGCATTTACACTGAGATGAAAGTTCACACCCCTGGACTTTTTCTTCCAATATACGGGCTTCATAGGGGTGAGTGCAATGGCCTCAAAACCACTCCATAGCCTGTGTCACTCCAACGAAGAGTTCAAAGAAAGGTACCGTAGCTGAAAGTATCGTACTTTAATATTAAGTAGTTTAATATGGCCGATATGAGAAAAGGGAAATGAGTGATGTTTTGGCCCCCCACGAGCTTCACCAAGTTGTTCTAGTACTATGCTGACTTTTCCTTGAATTCTTTGCTGGAGTATCACAGGATTTGTGAAATGTTTCTGAGACCTTGAGATAATGAGCCCAATGCTGCTGCCATATAAATCGCCAAAGCTCCAAGTCCCCCATTGATTCCTATGACAGCAGGCTCAGTGGCAGAAGAAAAGCAAGATCATTCACTGGAAATCAACGTGAAGACAGAGTGGATTTTTTTTTAAAGTGGAAGACATTGATTCTATGACATCATCCTATTGTGATTACTTTGTTTCTAATCTTCCATATAGTGCACAGTGATTTTGCTGGATGGATATTGGTATAGTAGAATGACAGTTCCTCATTGCATTAGTATAGAATAAGAATATTCTGATAGGTTTAGAGAACAACATTAGGTCCTGATCCCACAGCCTTTCCTCACACAAGTAACCCTTACTCACAGAGGAAAGGTGAGGATTAATACAAGGAAGGTATTCCCAACTCTGCCTTGTTTAGACAATTAGCACTGCTGTGTTGGAGGGACACAGACACTCAATTTGCTGGGCAGATAGTGGGAGGGTAAGGTGACCCAATCCTTCACTATTTACTTATTCCTTATTCATGCAACCCCTCACTGAAGTAATAATATGAAAGCAATGGGACTTAATAAAAGCTTCACCAGAGCAAGGATTGAAAAGGGACAGTACAGAAGTGGGCCTTTGTATCTTAGTAGGTAGAGGGAACAGGTGCTTAGCAGATACTATCTGTAATAAAGGAAAATGTTGAGACAACTTTATGGTCAAATATATCACCTGAGCACATGTACCAATTTTCATCAAATTCTTCCTAATTCAAAATCCCCTCCTGATGGCTGAGTCCCATTGAAAGGAAGAATCTGATTAAGCTATCTAATTTATGGCTTTGATATGCAATATCCCTGTGAGTTTGGGGGCAACAGGCTTCTTTTCCTTTAGATAAAATAATGGGTTTCTCTTTGTAACTTTATTAATATGACTGTGACATATGCAGTCACTAATGCACTATACATTGTTTATTGAAAACAATCAATAAATAGAATATAAAAAAGGTGTATGATAATTTTGTGCATAAGATGGTTCATGACTGGGTGAATGCACTCCTTTAAAATATCTGAGTTAGTTTCTGCTATCCTTACTCAAGCAAAACCTCCCTCTACTTCAACGGGAGTAGGCTTGGGCCCCAAAGGCCATATTGTCCCAGAGATTCTGATGGACAGTTCTGTTGAAATACTGAAGGCACAGTATGGTTCTGTATCAGTAACTAGGAGTATTCCATCCAACAATCTGACTGGCTGTTGTCCATTCCATTTGGTATAATCGTGCTCCAATTAAATTCATGGCAAAATTCCGGCTGACTTCAGCTGGAGCAAGAACAGGCCTAGGGCATATTGCTCATTTATCAGAATAGTTATTTCAGTAAGGGTTTTTCAGTGAAGAATAAGCTTTTTTTTCTAATCAGTAATCAGATTACTGTTAGTTTGGGGTCCGAAATTAGTAATCATTTCCTTTGTCATGAGCAAATATAATTAATTTTGATCTTTCATTTTATCAGAATAACACAACAGAGTATAGATAGTGGCTATTTACAGTATTACTACCACTAGTTACTGTATAACTGCCATAGTTATGAATATAGAAAAGGAGTACTTGTGGCACCTTAGAGACTAACCAATTTATTTGAGCATGAGCTTTCGTGAGCTACAGCTCACTTCATCAGATGTATACATCTGATGAAGTGAGCTGTAGCTCACGAAAGCTCATGCTCAAATAAATTGGTTAGTCTCTAAGGTGCCACAAGTACTCCTTTTCTTTTTGCGAATACAGACTAACACGGCTGTTCCTCTGAAACCTGTCAATAGTTATGAATATGAGCATTTACTTTGCGGATAGTCATTCGGCAGATAAAATGGACCTGATTCTTTTTATACCTTACATATCTAGTCATTTACACTTGTGCAAAGTGGGTGTAAAATGTCACAGAATCACAATTCTCCACTTAATTACATCAGTGGTACCATTTTGCACTCACTTCACCATAGGTTTAAATATAAATGACTACACAAGGTGTAAGGCAGCAAAGAATCAGGCCCATTGATTTCACTTCGTATACAACTGGCATTAGGAAAGGAAGAATTTAATTGGCTGATGGAGATTCTGCAGATTCATATATCTCATATGCTCCTGCAGTCCGTAGCTCCTAAGCCTATTGTTCTAAAAGAAATCTAAGGAAAACCATTATATAAAAGCAAGAAAATTGGTTTATGAAATGCAGTTATACATTTGGTCTCATTCCTCAGAACTCACCCAAGACATGAGATGTGAACTATCCATACATCTTGTCCTATGCCTTATATTATACATTTCAATCTCCTTTAAGCAACTATTGTATATCCCAATGAATATCCAGATTTCCACAAATAAAATTAAAAATGTAGAGTGAAAAGCACCAGACAATAGAAAATCTCTGAGAATTTTTTTTTCAGGTTGTAAGCATGCATGATACATATGGTCACTAGATATATATGTAAGCTAAGTTATGCTTTGTTTATGCTAGCACCATGCTTATTATACTCTTAAAATAGGTCTACTCCCCATGTGCATTTCCTGTTTTCAGGATACATTTTACTTGTATAGTGTGCATTGCAAACAACACATTATAATCCAGACTATTGTATAGCATTTCAAATACTTTATTTTAAGAGTATCATAAATATGGAGCAGGCATATATAAATCATCACTTACAGATGTGCACAATGTCTATATTAATCTCAGGATGTTTTTTCTATTGTTTGTGGCTTCTAATTAAAAGAAAGGCTCAACAATAAATATGATGAAAAGAATAACAACTACCCCAGAGCAGACACAAGCCACAGACAACTGGGTAAATCTTATCAATGACTTGCACTCTGCAGCACAACAGATTGTTCATAAAAAAAAAAAAAAGTCAGGGATCTTCTATGATAAATTGTCAGGGATTGTAGATTCTTGAAATTTAAGGAAAGGAAGGATAATTTACCATGATTAGACATTTAGAACTTAAAAAGACAGTGTCAAAACAAAAAATGCTAGAATCTTTACATTTATTGGCTCTAATTCAGGAAAGCACTTAAGCACTTGCTTAAGTTCATCACTATTCAAGACATTTAAAAAAAAAGACCATAAAGAAAAAAAGAAAAAAAAGAAGGTGTGGCAGAGGGGGGTTAGCCCATAACATCAAGGGACAATTGCAGCTCTTGATCAAGATTTTACATGAGACATGACTGCTTTGCTGCATGCTCTCATTAAGGAAGTGCTCCTCAACTTCTCTGATGTGGCTATCCAGTTTTTCCACTTAAATGCGGCAGCTGTCCCTGGAGCCTTTTTGTGTTACGGTGCACTATCATGTGGGGCAGAGGGGCAGTTGCTTCAACATGGAATCTTTGGACCTTGTTCTGAGATCACTTATGCTGGTAGAAATCAGAAATAATTCTACTGAAGTCAATGAAATTACACTGGTATAAAATCGGAGTGAGATCAGTGTGGAAGATGGAAGCACTACACTGTTAAATTAATAGCTAGGAATAATCATTAATACATTTTGATACAAAGTTTGGGAGAGTGATAAATAATGAAGAGGACAGATCAATGATACAGAATGATCTGGATCACTTAGGAAACTTGGTGCAGCAAACAATATCTGTTTTAATATGGCCAAATGTAGTTATGGCCAAATACATACAGGAACAAAGAATGTAGGCCATACTTACAGAATAGGGGACTCTATTCTACAAGAAATGATTCTGAAATAACAATGGATAATCAGTAGAACACAAGTATCTACAGTGACACTGTGACCATAGGTGCTAACGAGAAGTTGGATGAATCAGTGCTGGAATCTCACGTAGGTGTAGGAAATTATATTACCTCTGTATTTGGCACTGATGCAACTGCTATTGGAATACTGTGTCCAGTTCTGGTGTCCACAGTTCAAGAAGAATGTTGAAAAATTTGAGAGGGTTCAGAGAAGAGCCATGGGAATGACTGAAGTACTGGAAAAATGTGCTTTATAGTGATAGATTCCAGGAGCTCCAACTGTTTATCTTAACAACGGGAAAGCTAAGCGGTGACTTATCAGTCTATAAGTGTCTATGTGGTGAATAGAAATTTGAAAAGAGGGTTCTCTTCAATCTAGCAGACAAAGGTATAACACCATCCAATATCTGGAAGCAGAAGCTAGACAATTTCATACTAGAAATAAGCTGTACATTTTTAACAGTGAGGATAGTTAACTGTTGGAACAACTGGCCAAGAGTTGTGATGGATTCTCCATCGCTGGCAATTTTAAAAGCAAGATTAGATAATTTTTCTAAAACATTTACTTTAATTCAAACAGAAATTAGTTCAGAGAAGTTCCATATGTTGTACTATACAGGAGGTCAGACCAGATGATCACAATGGTCCCTTCTGGTCTTAAAATCTATGAATCCATGGTGAGTGGAATTGAGATGAATGTAAACTTGTATTACTTTGAATAATTGTTAAAATTTATCTGAGTGGGGCAGAACCCAGTGTTACAATCACCATTGGCAAAGCCATCTATTCTATTCCTGATAGAGCGCGTCTCACTCTTTATCTGGGCAACACATTGTCAAACAAATCCAGAGTGCTGGGTTTGTTATATGTCATGTCAAACTGGCCTTCCACTCAGCCTGCCCATGGTGTTCTTGTTAGTTGCCAATGGTTTGAAATGTGCAAGAATCTTGATTTTTTGAAGCAATCTGAAACATTCTTTCAGAGTTCAGATAGAAGGTTCCCTCTGCCATCCTGAAAATGTCAAACATTTGATACCATATTGCACTAAAATATTTCATTTGATTTGCTCACTTGTAAGGGGCTGGTGGGACTTCATGTGTGGCTATGGTTCTAGTTCAACCTCTTGTTTTTCAAACTGTGCCAATAAATGTACATTTTACAGTAGAAGAACTCATTTCAACAACACAGAACGATTGAAAATCGAGGACCCTCCAGCAAAGCAGAAGAGCCTCAAGACATATTATCTTCAGCTTTTAAGAAGACAGAAGGCAGAGAACAGGGATGTTGTGTCAGCCACAGTGTCCTCCATCAGGATTCAACATTTATGCCCCTTTCTGCCTCATTTGTCTTGCTAATTAAATAAATGTGCAAGTAACACTTTGGCTTTTTAGCTTTTATTGTTGTGCTGCTTCTGTTGGCATTAGCTGATTTGTTCTGCTGCACTGTGTGGGGTCTGCTTGTTGCCATACATAGCATTTGCCCGGCAGTGCCGAAGGGCCAGGTTTGGGTTTACTGTTCTGGGAGGTATCAGCAGAGGGAGCAGGGATTGGACGGTGGATTTAGAAGGATAACAGCAGAAGGTCAGCAGATATGATATGAGGGTTCAGAAGGATAATACAGTAGTAGCAGATTGGGCGAGGATCAGTTTGCCTAGTCTCCTGATATTCCTCTGGGCATTAAACAGGAATTCTGTATTCACATCTGAACAAAATTCAAATTCTACTCGACGACCAGTCTGACTCTATGATTCTGTCTGATTTTCCATGAACAGAGCAGATGACAAATATGCTTCCGCATTAATGCTCAAAATAAAGAAGGAGAATTCATACCTCTCTTGCTGCACCAATATACCATCACCTTTTGGAAGTGAAAAAGCTTGCCAATGCAGAAATTACTGTGGCAACAGCCAGCACACCTGCAGCAAACATGAAATCCGCACACAAAATTGCTACAAATAATGTACAGGCATTTCTGTTACTGTTGGGATTGCAGGCCTAACTCTCTTGTCATTTACCTCCATGTCTCTCTGCACTGTTGAGATCACAATGTACATAGCAAGAACTGGTCTTGAAGCTGCAACATGCAATTAATATTCCCAATGCCAACTCACAGTGCTCCTTTCCATTAAGACCAGATTAACACAAACTCAACCCTTGAGATAAGGGGCTCCTGGGGTGCACCTGAATATAATAGTCTGTGAGAAAGGTAGTAGAAGAGTCACCCATACAATTACCTTTTAGTAGGGATCCACTTTGGTGCCTTTGCACTACCTAGATGTGGTGGTGGTGAAACTCAGCCCTGGTCTACACTAAGAGTTTAGGTCGAATTTAGCAGCGTTAGATCCATTTAACTCTGCACCTGTCCACATGACGAAGCCATTTTTGTCGACTTAAAGGGCTCTTAAAATCGATTTCTGTACTCCTCCCCGATGAGGGGATTAGTGCTGAAATTGACACTGCTGGATCGAATTTGGGGTAGTGTGGAAGCAATTCGATGGTATTGGCCTCCGGGAGCTATCCCAGAGTGCTCCATCGTCACCACTCTGGACAGCACTTTCAACTCAGATGCACTAGCCAGGTACACAGGAAAAGCCCCACAAACTTTTGAATTTCATTTCCTGTTTGGCCAGCGTGGCGAGCTCATGAGCACAGGTGACCATGCAGTCCCAGAATCGCAAAAGAGCTCCAGCATGGACCGAATGGGAGACACTGGATTGATCGCTGTGTAGGGAGACGAATCCAGGCTCTCAGAACTCCGTTCCAAAAGACGAAATGCCAAAATATTTGCAAAAATCTCCAAGGGCATGATGGACAGAAGCTACAACAGGGACCCAGAGCAGTGATGCGTGACAGTTAAGGAGCTCAGGCAAGCCTACCAAAAACCAAAAGGGCAAATGGCTGCTCCGGGTCATAGCCCCAGACATGCCACTTCTATGATGAGCTGCATGCAATTCTAGGGGGGGCCCCTACCACTACCCCACCCCTGTCCGTGGACACCTGCAAGGGAGGAGTCTCATGCAACAAGGATGAGGATTTTGGGGACAAGGAAGATGATGACGATGACGAGGAGGAGGATATCACACAGCAGGCAAGAGGAGAAACCTCCCCAACAGCCAGGAACTGTTTATCACCCTGGAGCCAATACCCTCCCAACCCTCTCAAGGCCGGCTCCCCGACCATGAAGCCGGAGAAAGTGCCTCTGGTGAGTGTACCTTTGTAAATAAAATACATGGTTTAAAAGCAAGCATATTTAATGATTAATTTGCCCTGAAGACTTGGGATGCATTCGCGGCCAGTACAGTTACTGGAAAAGTCTGTTGACATGTCTGGGGATGGAGTGGAAATCCTCCAGAGACATCTCCATGAAGCTCTCCTGGAGGTACTCCCAAAGCCTTTGCAAAAGGTTTCTGGGGAGGGCAGCCTTCTTTCTGTCCTCCATGGTAAGACACTTTATCATGCCAGGCCAGTAGCACATAGTTTGGAATCATTGCATAACAAAGCATGGCAGCGTATGGTCCCGGTGTTTGCTGGCATTCAAGCAACATCCGTTCTTTATCTCTCTGCGTTATCCTCAGGAGAGTGATCATCCCAGAGAATTGGGGGTGTGTGTGTGGGGTGTTTAGTTGGGTTTGTGCTGCACGTTAACCCGAAAACCACAGCCTCTCCTTTTAAATGGCCAACCCAATGGGAGTTTGCTACGGGAAAGGAGGGCGCTGCTGTTTGAAACCGTTTCCACACGTTATGAAGGTTGAAGAAGCCAAAAGACTGTGGCTTACCATGGCTGCCTGCAAGCTGAATTCTGTTGCCTGACCCTGTGTGTGTGATCTCTCACACCAAACCAGCAGGCCCTCAAAATAAGAGGCAAAATGCGACCTTGTACCCAAAGCACATGTGCTATGTAATGTTAACAGCTTGGTTCACCATGAAAGAGTCTACCCATTTTCTCTAAAATGTGTCTTTTTAAATACTACTCTCCCTTTTTTTCCTCCTGCAGTTGCAAATGTTTCAACGCTTCCCCTATCATCTCCGTCCCAGAGGCTAGCGCAGATAAGGTGAAAAAAACGCACTCGCGATGAAATGTTCTCTGAACTCATGCAGTCCTCCCGCACAGAAAGAGCTCAGCAGAATGCATGGAGGCAAACAATGTCAGAGTCCAGGAAAGCAGAAAATGAATGCGAGGACAGGAGAGACGAGCGAGATGAGAGGTGGAGGGAGCAAGATGAGAAGTGGCGGGAGCAAGAGGAGAGGTGGCGGCAGCGTGATGAGAGGAGGCAGGATGCAATACTGAGGCTACTGGGGGATCAAACTGATGTGCTCCGGCATCTGGTAGAGCTGCAGGAAAGACAGCAGGAGCACAGACCGGCGCTGTAGCCCCTGTGTAACCGCCCGCCCTCCTCCCCAAGATTCATAACCTCCTCACCCAGATGCCCAAGAACACAGGCGGCAGGACTTCAGGGCACCCAACCACTCCACCCCAGAGGACTGCCCAAGCAACAGAAGGCTGGCATTCAATATGTTTTGAAGAGCAGTGTGGCCTAGTCCTTCCCTCCTCCCCTCATCCACCACCCCACCCAGTGCTTCCCGCCTTCCCCACCCCTCCCGGGCTACCTTGGCAGTTATCCCCCTATATGTGCGATGAATTAATAAAGAATGCATGATTTTGAAACAACAATGACTTTATTGCCTCTGCAAGCAGTGATCGAAGGGGGGAGGGCAGTTGGCTTACAGGGAGAGAAGTAGCATTAACCAAGGGGGTGGTTTTTCATCAAGGAGAAACAAACAGAAGTGTCACACAGTACCCTGGCCAGTCATGAAACTGGTTTTCAAAGCTTCTCTGATGCGCAGTGCTTCCTGCTGAACTCTTCTAATCACCCTGGTGTCTGGCTGCGCGTAATCAGTGGCCAGGCGATTTGCCTCAACCTCCCATCCTGCCACAAACGTCTCCCCCTTATTCTCACAGATGTTGTGGAGCATACAGCAAGCAGCAATAACAATGGGAATATTGGTTTCGCTGAGGTCTGAGTCAGTAAACTGCGTCAGCATGCTTTACACGTCCAAATGCACATTCTACCACCATTCTGCACTTACTCAGCCTATAGTTGAACAGCTCCTTACTACTGTCCAGGGTGCCTGTGTATGGCTTCATGAGCCATGGCATTAAGGGGTACCCAAGGATAACTATAGGCATTTCAACATCCCCAACCGTTATTTTCTGGTCTGGGAAGTAAGTCCCTTCCTGTAGCTGTTCAAACAGACCAGAGTTCCTGAAGATGCAAGTGTCATGTACCTTTCCCGGCCATCCCACGTTGATGTCGGTGAAACGTCCCTTGTGATCCACCAGTGCTTGCAGCACCATTGAAAAGTACCCCTTACAGTTTATGTACTGGCTGCCAAAGTGGTCCGGTCCCAAGATAGGGATATGGGTTCCGTCTATCGCCCCACCACAGTTAGGGAATCCCATTGCAGCAAAGCCATCCACTGTGACCTGCACATTTCTCAGAGTCACTACCCTTGATAGCAGCAGCTCAGTGATTGCGTTGGCTACTTGGATCACAGCAGCTCCCAGAGCAGATTTGCCCACTCCTAATTGATTCCCGACTGTCTGGTAGCTGTCTGGCATTGCAAGCTTCCAGAGGGCTATCGCCACTCACTTGTGAAGTGTAAGGGCTGCTCTCATCTTGGTATTCTTGTGCTTCTTGTCTGCCGTTGCTTTCAAGGAGTGAGGGGCAACTGACGTCACGTACCCAAAACCACTGGCGACAATGTTTTTGCCCCATCAGGCATTGGGAGCTTAACCCCAGAATTCAAATGGGCGGCAGAGACTGTGGGGAACTGTGGGATAGCTACCCACAGTGCACTGCTCTGTAAATTGATGCTAGCCACAGTAGTGAGGACACACTCCGTCAACTTAGTGCACTCAGTGGGGACATATGCAATCAACTGTATAAAATCGATTTCTAAAAATCGACTTCTATAATATCGACCTAATTTCGTAGTGTAGACATATGACCCTCCAAGCTGCATACAGCAATCTTCAGAAGTCTGAGAGCTGGTGGGCTCAGGGCTTCAACCCCACTGGGAGGTAGGTCTTGAGGCTTCAGCCCCATGGGGCTGAAACCCCGAGCCCCAGCAGGTCCGTCCTGTGGGCTGAAGCCCTGAGAGTCCCCTCCCTGCTGGGCAGCTCCTAGCCTTAGCACTCTGCCGCAGGCAGAAGTCCTGAGTGGCCCAGGCCCCAGTCTGGTAGGCAGAAAATGGTGGGGACATGGAGAGGCTCCACAAGTCATATTTTAACAGTAAAAGAGGCATACGCGGCTTGCAAGCCATGGTTTGGCCATCCCTGACCTAGAGCATCACTCCCTGTCCTCCGGTGGGCTGCTCCATTCTAGAGAAGGGTGGACTCAGCCTTCAACCTCCATGTTAATAAACTATTAAGACTAATGGGAAAGTTAAACGCCTCTCACAGAGCTATTGTTTCAGGCCACCAGCAGGCTCAAGAAGACATCATTGTATTGATTACACTCAGTTTATATTTTCAAGCTTTTCTTTTAAAAGCTAGAGAGCTCTTTAAAAGAGAGATTCTGACTGTGACAGATATTGCAACCACATGCTGTATCTTTGGGGACCATATTATGTTAAATTTATGAATGTTTTATGTATTATTGTGGGTCAGGGATTGTATACAGCGCTAGGGGGGAAGGGTTACCACAGCTTCTCCAGGAACAAACAGAAGTGTTGAACCCCACATTTCTCCCATAGACCTTCATGTAGGTGAACTGTGGCAACTGCCGCCTGAGTACCCCCTTGTGGCCAGAGGTCACTCTCCAGCACCCTGCCTATTTCCCCCTCTTCAGGGCCCCTTAAGGACTGCACAGTCCACAGTATTTAAAACATTCCCCTTCTTAGGTTCAATTTATTCAGTTCTTAGTTAAACACATTGGTCCCTCCAGACTCCAACCCCAGTTCAGTGGTTCTCTCTCCCTTAGGCCGAGAGCTCCCAGCCCTTCTTCCCAGAACTCGATCCCACTTCAATCACCACTCCCAGACTTTAGGTAGCTAGAACTCAGCCTTCAGGTTCTGACTTCTCAATTCCCCTACTATCACTCTTCTCTCCAACTGCCATGCCATGGCTTCATTGCAGCCTCCTGCTGTCCTTTCTAGGGGAAACAGCAGAGGCGGGTTAAGGTCTCCTGGGGCCCAGGGCCAGAGCAAGTCGGGGGGCCCTGGGGCTGGAACACTCCAACCCTTCCACCTGCAGTCCTGCCTTGTCCCACCCCTTCAGCCCAAGGCCTCACTCATCACCCTGTCCCTTCCACCAAGTCCCACCCCCTTCTGTGATCCAGCCCCAGTTCTGCCTGTGACTGCACCCCTGTTCCACCACCCCCACTGCAGACCCACCCCTGCTCATTTCTTTCTGCCCCCCGTTGCGGCCCCAAGACCGTAGTGAGAGCTCCTCCAGCCCCGAGGCCACAGCAGAGGGAGATTTTTCCAGGGCCCCCAAATTGGCTGGGGCCATTGGCATGGGCATGGCTTGTGCAGTAATCTGCCACTGGAAATCAGCTGTCCTCTGTCTAGCCCTATCCAAGCTGTTAACACAGGACAGATGGGCTGAAGCAGTTCCTTTAGTAATCAGGGCTGGCTTGTCCCAGGCTTCCAATCCTTAAGGGGCAAGCTACGGTGTTACAGGTAGACATAAGGTTTGCCCCTTGATCAGTCAAAACCTCCCAGGGAAATGCCACATGGCTGAATATTTCTAGAAAGACATCAGCCATCTTATCTGCCTCTACAAAGGCCAGAGCCAGCACTTCAGGGTAGTGGGTGGAATAATGTACTATAACCAGATACCAGAATGTATTTTTTCCCTGTTCAGGTGACTTTGCTGAGGGCCCCCGCAATGTAACAGTGAACCTTTGAAAGGGTTCCTCTGTGATGGTGAGGGTGATCAGGGCTGCCTTACCCTTCTCTTGGGCTTTCTCCAATTGCTTAGATGGGTCACCAGACTTACAATTGTTTTGCACTGCCTCTAAAACCCAGAGCCAGCAGGAATTCTGCAGTAAGCACTGTTTAGTGTACTGTATTCCCATATGCCCTGAGAAGGATATATTGTAGGCCAGGCTGACTAACCTAAGTTGATATTTTTCTGGTACCACTGACTGTCTCCCTGTCCCCCCCAGTTCCATATTGTTGAGGAATCCACTATTGAGTAGCCCCTGATCCTAGAGAAACCTTCTGACGTGCTCTTCTGTCGTAGACTGCCGGGGGGGTTAGCAACCACTCTTGGTTTTACTAGGGAGGGATCAGACAACTGTTCCTGCTTGAACTCCACAGCGGGAGCTGGGATACTAGTTCCAGTGTTCCTTTTGGGCTCACTCCTCTGTATCAGGATCATCAACAAGTCTCCTCTGTACCCCAGGGCATGCACTCACACTGTCAGGCAGCAGCTCAGAGCTGCCTCTCTGCCTGCCTGCCTCTCTGCCTGTCTCTCTTTCAGCCCTGGATCAGAGACAAGGGCAGCTGCTTTCTACTTTGGGTACCCATACACGTGAACCAGGGCCAGGAATTTAGGTCATTCGACAACCACACCTCAACCAGCAGTTGGGAATATACCCGTACATCCTTAGGCACCTGAATGTCACCTCACTTAAGAAGGATCTGAGCTACTGGGATTTGAAAAGGGTGCCATTATTCCTTGACTGGTCAGGAGTTTATTGGGGATGATTCTTGAGGGATCTACCACCACTGGGATGCTAGAGTGACTTGGGCTCATGTGTCCCTCCACCCCTGGACCCTTTTCCTATCCACCTCCATAGGGAAACAATATTTTCTTGATTCTCCTTTTGGGTCTGAAATGACCAGGTTTACTGAGTTGAGTGTTAGGGAAGGATCGGGTTCAGCTGTGCGCAGAGTCGCTACCACTTGGACCCACTGCAGGTTACCACTAGCCCCTGGTCTCTCCAGTGCTGGCCAGTTTCTTACTTAATGACCAGGCTTGTTGCAATGAAAACATCTCAGATCACAGCTCACCTTCTTAGGGGCCCAGTCAGGGTTCCACTCCCCCAAAAGTCTGGGTTTAGACCATTCCTCTTTCTAGGAGGCGCCCTCTTGGGAGTCAGCTTTATGCTGCTCTCCCTTGAATGTTTTATGCACCCCCTGCTGACTGTCTACAGAAAAATCTTCCAGTTTCCCAGCTATGCAAACTTCCCTGGGATGTTTATCTATTAGCCATGATAGGTGGGGGTGGGGTGGGGGAAGGCAGAGGTGATAGAGTTCTTCGAGACTCATTAATTTGTAGGCCTCCTCAATAGTGGTGACTCCCCAGCCAGCTACCCACTTCCTTATATACCCCTTAATTTGTGTTGCAACCTCTGCATAGTTCAAATTCCCTTTTTTCTGACTCCCTGAAATTTCCTCCTATATGCTTCGGGCATCAAGTTTAAATTTCACTATAATGCTTGTTTACACAGCCCATAATCTTTCCAGGCCTTCCCTGACAGCAGCAGAGCCAGATGCCGCACCATCTCCTGCTCCCCCTAGTTCAATTCACATCCCCTTTCAAATGCATTCAAAAACATATCCATGACCTCCCGGTCCCTAAAGTGAGGAAATAATTTGGAGTCTACATCACTCCCCAAACCAGGCATACGGAGTGTGGCTCTGCCTACCAGAACAGGAGTTTGCTGGCACTGTCTTTGCATGTTGTGCTTGTGCTGTTGCTACATGACCTTCTCTTTTTGCTCATGTTGATGCTTCTTTTCCTTGTGCTGGTGCTCCTTTTCTCAATCTTCCAGCCTTCGACGCTCCAAATCTCTCTCAAATGAAAGTTGTTTCTTCTGAAACTGCAGTGTCTTTGCTCCTCTGGATCACTCACCCTTGCTGCATCTACTTTGTCTGGGGAACCACTTGTAGCACTGTCTTCTTGATTACCAGCAGGCCCTGTAGGAGGAAAAAGACCCTCTTTGTCCTTGTTTGAAGCAGGTGCCTCCTCCTCCTGGCTAGAGACGTAAGCGTGCAGCATGACCACCAACTCTGATTTCTTCTGGATAGGAGCAGACAGACTGCTGTGTGAACACGCTCAGAAGCTGATATGTCATCAGCTGTTCATAACTCATTTTTTCTGTCTCTCTTCCCCCCGCAAAAGACTATAAGACACTTTTCTCCCTGCTTTTTCCTTCTACAGTACTTGCTTTTACTGCTGTGGGCACCTTATTGGCAATTCACATTGTCATAGAGCTCATACATTGCCACCACACTGTCACAGTTTCAGGGATAACTGCACCTGTATTCCCCTGCCATGGTCCCTTGAGGGCACCCACTTAAGGTTTCAGGCTCCCTGCTGTCACCTCTCTTGGGTGGAGACCTGTGTCTCTTTTCCTCCTAACTGGGGGTTTTAAAGTGACACTGCTCTCTGCCTTACATGGTGATACCCCCAGCAAGCCAGTTTGCCTAAACGCTAGCCCCTGTTCATTCTTTCTCTCAGAGGACAATGACAGTGTTTTTATCAGTGACCACACATGTCTTCCAAAGCAAAGTACATTTATTTTCACGGCAAAAGCATTTCAGAGAAAACATGTAAGAAACAATGAACAGATTTAAACTCACAGTAACCATTCCAGCAATCACCCACCAGTCTTACGGAACCTAGTTGGCTAAAGTCTTTACAACCATTCAAGAAGGGCTGGGGTCTCCCTTGGACTCGAGGTCCTGCCTCTTTGTCGAATCAAACAGAAGATCCTGAGTTTTCCCAAACTCAGCCTTTATCTCCCAGATTCTTTCTTTGTCCTTCACTTCTCCTCTGGGACTGCCTTAAACTGGTATATGCAAGTGGCATATGCAACTGGAGGTAGTACTTCTCTGGAGCAGTTTACAGTCTCTGGGACTGTAGTAATCACTCCCCTTTGGTTTCAGTTCCTGGAGAAGCTGTGGTAATCCTTCTCCCTGAGAGCTGCATACAATCCCTGGCCCACAATAAACATAAAACATTCATAAATTTAATACAGTTTGGTCCCTAAAGATACAGCATGTGGTTGCAATATCTGTCACGCTGACATCAACACGTGACACAAGGATTGGAAGCCCTAACCATATTCATCTTGTGCCCATACCTTATTCTGCTCCCACTGCCTTCCCTTCATCTGCAGCTTTGACAACTCAGAAAACTGGCTCCATCACCTGTCACAGCTGAATAGAGGCCTGTTGAGATAGTACTCAGTTGCTTTGGCCACTCTTCCCAGGGCTGCCATCCCAACCCCCAGAACAGCAAAGAACACAGAAATAGAATGAAAAACACAACTTTATCAAAAACATTGCAGAGTGTTTGCTGTTTTCATTTTGCTTCACAGTGTTTAATCTGAAAAACACAAAGGTTAGTTGGCAAACAAAACATCAGCTGGACCTTTAAGGAATTCAAGTCCCATCTCTGACTTGTGACTGGTTTCTCCTGCTCCACAATTGTGAGACTGAGATAGCAGGTGACTAAGAACTAGGCCTCCTGGGAGACATAAAAAGAAACTTTCCTCAATGTAGAGAGCAGTTTCTTGCTGGGAAAGTGGTCAGACCTGGTGTGGGGCTTTTCTTCAAGAGAGCTGGGGAAACACTGTGCTCAGCAGGTGAAGTAGAAAAGGCCCATGAAGAGACATAGTAGCACAGAAAAATGCCAGGGAGGAATGAAGTAAGGTAAGAAAGAGGCCGTGGTCAATGCACCTCTGGTGTGGCCTGGAGGACCAGTGTTAGTCCCAGTCCTTGTTTAGAGATTCCAGGGGCTTCTGAGAGTGTGAGAGGAAGCCCACATGTATCAATAGGGCAGAGACCAAGACAGACCCTTGTAGGAAAGGACTATTGAGTGAGCCTGGAGAGGGCCAAAGAAGAAACTATTGAAGCCACAGAGGCCTGACGGATTCCTGAGCCTGGAGAAGGACAAATGTTATCTTGAGCTTGGACTCTTTGTTTACCCTGAAAGTGGAGCGCTGTTGGTGAGTTTGGCCAGAGAGCTAGGTCCCAAATCACTCTATCAGCCTACGAAGGCCATTGTATGAGGAGGAAGTGGTGAATCATTGCTATATATACATACACACTCAGCAATGCACTTACTTTATGGGGAGTTGGCATGACAGTCTGTTGCCTCAGCAGCATCTCCCACATGTCTGAGTTCTGAAAATGAGAGCACAGCAGAGCTTCATTAGTTAAGGTTAAACAAGGTTAACCTCGACCTTTCTCTAGTTCCCAAGGAGAGAGCTCTTAAACAAATACAATAACAAAATTAGTTAAAGTAAAACAACAAAAACTGCAGTCCTATTTTATTCAAAGCATAATGTCTATAATTTATTAAATAAGAAGTGCTAGATATTGAAACCTATGAGGGTGTGAACGGATATTGGGGCCATGTAAGTACCATAAGTAGTGTAGGAATACTTAAAGTCAGCTCACTTTAAAATGGATAAAGAAGAAAATTCCACGTTCCCCAGAAAAAGTGTTATTTCTAGAGCCTTTAGATGTATACCATTAAATAAAAATGTGAGAAATACTGGAGCTCCCATAAACAATATCATGGGCGAAGACTAAAGTGGTACAAATCCACAGTAGACACAGTCTAAGTCTGATCCAGTTCAGCATTAGACTAATCTTGTGTTTTGTTTTGTTTTTCCTAATGTCAGAGAGAAGATATATAAAAACGGAATGGAGCTGATGTTTACTTTATAGCTAATGGTTCCCCAAATCTACAAGAACTTCTAAAGAGTAGATAAAAGCAGCTGCACATGTGATATAGGAATAAACATCCAGAAGAAAACACAACTGTAATCAAAGTTCCAGCTGCTCTCTACTTAATTCTTATCTGCATTCTTTTTAATCAGGCACATTTTTATGTCAAAGGCATATTTCCAACAGCTTTTGTCCATATATATATATATGTCCCTTGAAATATTACAGAAGTCCTGTTTCATATCAACTTCAGTGACAATGTACACTCTTTTATTAACTTTCTTCTCATCATCCCCCATTTTCCCTCTGGGCCTCTCTTTTGCATCTGGTGTGTCTACTGGTGCTCAAGATGACAAATACTGATAACTGTGAAGCTGCAATGCTGCGTAGTTCTATAAGGCAAAGCCTAGCCAAGGTTAGTCATTGATTTATGTGGTATATTCTGTTCAGCAGTGCAAGGTTTTTTCTAATTCCATACCTTTTAATCCTCACCACCTTCAACTTAGAGGGTGTCAGATTTCCATCTTATTATTGCAGCTGTGATTTCCTAAAACTAAATTCCAGTTTTTTGAATGTAGTTACTCATTTTTTAAAATCAGTTCAGATTAAAATAGTCAATTTTTAAGAGACTGGACTCTCAATGTGATAGTAGTTGAAAGTGATTGTTTGGTCAACAAATGGCTGATATAATCAAAGTCAAATCAGAGATTTTGAAATGAATGTTTTTACCCTATTTTCCACAGATTTTTACCATGTATCGTCAATATTTTGACAATATTGAGACATTAAGCCAAGGATTCACTTTATGAAAGGAAGTTGATATGAAATACAGATGGCAGAGCAAAGCTTGTGGAGTGGTGCTGGAACAATTTGTATAGTGGGGTGCTGAGAGCCATTGAACCAAACTGTAAACCATTTATATGATGGAAACCACTTCAAGCAAGGGAGTGCTGCTGCACAGCCAGCACCCCTAGTTCCAGCACATATAAGCTTGTGTGACCTTGAACCCAGAGCTGCAGAAGCAGCTATGTGCCAACCCTCCATTTACCAGCCTGTTGACAATTGCTTATCCAGGACCCATGAAGCCTAACCCCAGTTTGAGGTTCCGTCCCTGACTTCCTATTGGCAGAGTCCCAGAGCAGCTGATTGGCCTGCTGTGGCTTTACATTTTTTTTTTTTTGTTAATGTGACCTATATGTGGTGATGTGGGACAAAATGCATAGTCTTTGTGCTCCCCTGCAGAGCTTGGTCTTGGGGCTAGGGACACAAACACTTCTCTCAAACTCCACCTAAATGAAGACACAGCTGAGGGCCATCTCCTCTAATTCTTTGTTGGAAGTCCAGGTCTTCTGTCTTTTCAGCAGTGAAGTCGCCTACACTGCAAACCTGCTGATGTTAACATCATGAAAGGATAGCTTTCTGTTCTGATCAGTGATCCTTGGATTGGGTATTTGTCACCATCAGAGTTTCACGTGCAAGCAGAAATGTTCTGCTGGGAGCAGGAGTGGGGCCTTGGCCACTGGTAGTCTCTTAGTAGAGATGAAATATTATCTAGAGTTCTCTGACTGTAATAGTTCAGTCATCAGGGGTTGTTGTTGGGGTTTTTTTTCTATTTGTTTTTGGTAACTGAACAAGGTCACCTGACTAAATACTCCTGCAGTTCAAGTTTCTCCCTGTACTATATTCTCAAATTCATCCACACTGTAGAAGCTAATCATCTCTTCTGACTATATAGCAATAATAGTGTTGTCAGCAGATGAAGTTTCTCAAACTGAGCACTGTATCCAGTTCCATGAAAATTGCCAGACATGGTCTGCACAGAATTATCTAAACTCTTAGGATCAAATCATAGCTAACTGAAAGCCTGAGATGCAGAACTCCAGTCCCATGCTGCACTGAGATGAAAGATGGTCCAAGTTCAGGCAACCAAGGGGCCCATAAAAACACACCTTTAGGCAGGATGGCCTTAGATTTCATCATTAGGAATCAAATTAAAACCATAAGTAAATAGACAACTGTCTGCAGCATCATGAGTGAAAGTTTGTATAGGCTCCCACAAAATGCATGTAATGTTTCATGGGCTCATTTAGATTCCTGTTTATGGTTGGCCTCGTCCCACTGGTGCTTTTGTTTCCCATGAGACTGTGGTTACAGAGTGCCTGTCAGTTTCTAACTTGTGCTTACATTTTTCTTCTTCTTCTTCAGTGACAGGGGGCCTTGATCTTTATTTGAAGGTTGATCTGGCTAGTTTCTAAAGGCATGTCATTTTTCCTACTATTTTTGATGTACTCATCTATCTTGTAAATTCCCACAATTATGAAGATCATCCAAAGGCCTCCTCCTAGAGAAGACAGCCAGTGATTTTCTGAAAATCAGTCAGCAGAAGGCATCCAAAGAAGATTGCTTTCAGCCTCTCCCTGAAGCACAACCTAACCATGAACTCCACTGTCCTGAAAAGTAAGAAACAATTCTTAAATTCAGGTTTCTACTGTTCACTGCACCAGGACTGCTTAGTGCTACCATCAGGCAGAAGCATGACTACAGTCCTACTCAAGATGTAGCAAAACTCTTTCTCAAATCCACATGTCAAAATGTAATACTTGGACATATGGTAAAAGTTGAAGTGCCAGTAATGGCTGCACTGAGAACAGACGCTTCCTTCTGCAGCTGCTTCTCCACACTCTGTCACAGGTTTTCAGTTGTTTCAAAGTGGTTTTCAGGTGGTTATTTGCTTCTTTCACTGTTATACAGCTTGCTGGCCTTTGGGATATAATTCAGGTCCAAATCTATCTGGCATTTGGTGTCAACCCAGAATGAGTGGAATTCTGGGAGTGGTAGTTACTCTAACTGATGTTTGTTGTAGGCTACTGGGAAGCTCACTCTCAGTAATGGTGGGTGAAGAGGTAGGAGTTATCTCTGTTTGCAGAGATATATACAAGGGGTGAAGTATTGGCCCTGCTTAATTTAATGAGAGCTTTCCCGTTGACATCAATGGACCAGAATTTCATGCAAAATGAGGAAACTAATAAGAGCTCTGGGTATCCAATCTAAAGGCCAGGGAAAGCCTGAGAAGAAGCCTAAAAAGACAGATGGGTAAGGCACTCTGATAATATGGTGTTGTGGATAATATAGTTGACCAAAGTCAGGGACTTCCATAGCTGTAAGGAGGTAGCCTTGTACGAAGGGAAGCAGGAAGAGCTTATGGTAACATCTGATGTTTGTTTTTTTTATTATTTGGAGCCTGATGCTCATGGAAGAGGGAGGGTATGAAAGCTCCACTTGGACTCTGAGGGATCTTGAGGGCATTGCTGTATTGACAGAAACCCGCCCCCTGCCCCACATTGCCCTAAAAGGGAAACTGTAGTGGAGCATGAGGAGATCTAGATGAACGATCACTTTTGATTTGAATTTCTTGCTTTCTATGGACTTCTGTTACCCCAGAATGGAAGGAATTTTGCTTTAGCTGGAGAGCTATGGTACTTACCAGCAAGACTATACTGGGACTATAGCTACACTCACACAGTAAAGATAAGAGGCTTTCCTAGACCCACTGTATGTTGGGGGGAAGGGCTGATAACTTTATATGACTCGGCAGGCAGAGAGATCACCTGGAAATAGTTATGGTACTGAGTGTGGAGTGCTGGTTTGATCAGCACTTTTGCTGAGGGAGAGAAGTGTTGGTCAGTAGCTTGGTGGAAAAGCTATTCTCTTCAGCCTTGCAAGAGTCTTGTGTAACCTACTGGTGAGTGTGTCACAGGTGCCAATCTGTGACAATCTACAAATGAGTTATTACACTTGCCAGCTGTAGAGCTTTAGCTCAAGCTGTAGCAGTTTCAGCTTCTAGGGCTGGATGTTCCCAGTTCAAATCTCAGTATATTAGTTAAGATTGTGGCTGTCACAATAGTACTAGGTGTATGGCCACCTGTAATACTGGTAAGGCTACCAAAGTCGCTACTAAGTGCCAGACTACTAATACTTCCCAATCTGATGTGCATTTTGGAACAAGGAATGCAGATCCTATTTGAATGCAGAACAAAACTGGAGATGGTATTTTAAATAGGTAGGATAAGCTCTCTCCTCCAGAAACAGAATGGTGAATAATATCTTTTTAGTAGCTTAAACAGACTAGTTTTAGAGACTAATTATTTTTGTAACTGACACTTAGCATAGAAACTGAACACAACAGGCAAGACCCACACTGGTGTAAATCAGTGTAGCTCAGCTGCTGACTTATACCACCTGTGGATCTGGACCAATATATGCATTTATTGATTCAGCAAAATGTAAGGCTAAGGAACCCAAATAACGGTGACAAAGAAAACTACAATGTCTGAATTTACATGAAAAGGTTAATGCTATTCTGGATTTCTTAATGCTAAATTACACATACACAAACAAGCTTTCTGGAATCCATTACCTCCACTGAAAGACACTATCTAAAAATCACAGTGTAAGAGATGATGACTAATAGGCTCAAGTCTTTAGAACAGACTTCCTAGCAATACGAGAAGACTGCAACAAACAACCATAGACACCTGTTTTTCTTAAAACACTCTTTTAGCGGAAGTCACCCTAGCTGAATTAAATTTGTTTCCCTCGGGTCTGCATTTTCTTTGGCTAAGACAACAGCTGCACCATGTGGAGATGATCCACAAGAAGTGTAACACATGTTTGTGATTGCCGTATCAGCTTTGACAGACCTAAGTACAGCGCTCGTTAGCTGCCTCTTCCCAGGAAGCCAGTTTATAATCTATGCAACATCTTGCAAAATAGTAGCCCTAATACATATAGCTTTATTTATTTCTTGCACATGCTGGTTCACTAAAACAAACAGAAAGAACAGGCTATTACTTATAGCAATAAATATTGCACTAATCACCAGCATTCTCAATGGCATGTAAAAATAGGAACCAAATAGGAGGACTGGTTAATTATGTACAATCTTCAGAGGTCCCATAGAGCTAAAATGAAATCCAGTCCTGCAGACACACTCACGCTATCAGAATTTTCAATATCTCTATTATTTCAAAGTTGTAGAAATATGCAGTAAACTTAACCTCTCCATGAAATTGCTGAATTCCTGGAAAATAATGAACAACCAATGTTCACGGACAGGTTTTTTTTTCTACTTAGAGAATGGGTGCCAAAAGTTAGGCTTGTGGTGTCTCCATGGGCTTTGGATCAGGGTATTAAAGCCACTTTTGAGACATCTAACTAGGAGCTTTTGGGTGTTCAGCATTCTTGAAAATTGGGTCCGCTTAGAGACCCAAAACCAAACCTAGCAGCTTAACTTCAGACACTCTCTACTTTGCAAGTCTCTCATAAATGTGAAATAGGTATCCATCATACAGAAAGGGAGTCTGAATACATGTCTAACACTCAGATTTTTATTCCTTTCTCCCCCTCTAAAAGGCACTCTCTGTGTCAGTTTCTCATTGAACATTTTTGGTATTCAAATAAGGCAAATTCTATTTACGAATGAAGTTAAAGGATTAAAAATTGCTATTGTCAATAGGATAAGAATAGCTAAACACTGAATATGCAGCAGATTAGACAATATAATTAATGACAAACTCAAGGATGAGGCACTAATACTTCAGAATCCTCCAGTTCAAGGGTATACAAAATATTGAATTCCATCTTATTTAGAGGACACAGAAACACAAGGAATGCTCACAAAAGGAGTGATGCACTTGAATTTTAAAGTGACGAAGGCCAGATTTGCTCTAGAAATTTCTGCCAGTATAGTAATGTCTGTTAGGGGGATGACTTCTTTTGTTTTTCACAGCATTTCTGCATGGGCAAAAGCCCTACTATAGACGTAGCTAGAGATAGAGTTTAATTTGCTCAGGCAGTTGGTTCGGAAAACTGAATATTGGCAGCTCTCTGGACTGTAAAGTCAGCAGAACTGTCAGTTGTTTCACAAACATAGCACTTACTTTACTTCAGTTGTGAGACAAGTGAGAGAGACACTTTAGAACCATGGATAGGGTTTGATCAAAGGCTAGTCCCATAACTGGAGCTGACTCTAAGCAATTTTTAGCAACTCAAGGTGCAGGCCTCAAGATAGACAATGAGCTCTCCAGTAGTTTCTAATTGAAAGAACACTGCAGTCAACTAGTTTCCTCTACCTATTGTTGCAACCTTACAATCACACTTCCTATATTAAAAAAAAAAAAAAATGCTTCTCCTCCAGCTGTCCTGTGAAAGGTTAGCAAGAACAGGGGAAAATGACATTCTGTACAATGGAAGGATTGAAACTAACTAGACACATCGTGCTGCCCTTAAAAATGCCTGCCTCCAACTTCCAGGCCTTCATCAATGCCCCTGCCACCTACCCTCTTCAAACTCCCTGAGCTGGCTGCTGGATTGCTGTTTGCAGCGTAAGACACGTGACAGAGTAAAGGCGATATTGTAGGAGGAACAGAAGGGCCAAAGGCCTAGGGCAGTGGCTCTCAAAGCTGGTTCACCGCTTGTTCAGGGAAAGCCCCGGGCGGGCCGGGCCGGTTTGTTTACCTGCCATGTCCGATCGCGGCTCCCACTGGCTGCGGTTCGCCACTCCAGGCCAATGGGGGCTGTGGGAAGGGCGGCCAGCACATCCCTCAGCCCGCGCTGCTTCCCGCAGCCCCCATTGGCCTGGAGCGGCGAACCGCTGCCAATGGGAGCCGTGATTGGACAAACCTGTGGACGTGGCAGAGAAGGAACAGCGGGAACTCTCAGCTAGTGAATTAAAGGAGGCTCACTGACTGATGGGTCTGTCAGTTCTGAGAAAGCTGACAGCCCACCATTTGTGCCAATGAAATGTGTTCACATAAATAGCTGAGGCAAAAATCATTGTGAATTAGTCATTCCTTAACTCCTGTATATTGTTTTTATCCTCCACATAGCCACCAATTTTTTTGGAGATAAGTACCACTTATTATCTAATATTCCAGCGTGGTTGGTAACTGATTGGAGGACTTCTGTGTGTGGCTGTGAAGGGGAACAAGCAATTAAGGCGCGGGGAGGAGAATATGTCCAAGCATGGTAAATGTCTCTAGCCTAGACAAGTTCATAGTAATCTTAGGTCCTATTACTAACAATAGGAGGTAAATTTTTTCCAGACAAAAATAGGAGTAACCAAGTTGATGGTGACCCTTAAATATCAAGAGCAAAATTGCTACCACTGTAGTGCAGATTAGAACCTGTTTTTCCAGTTAGCTGCCAACAGTAATGCTCAATATACATCCTACTCTGTTTCAGAGTTGTTTAATATATTATAGCATAATAGGAAAAATAGCAGATGGTTTTAAGACTTGAAATTAAATGATTAGTCAACTTAAAATCCTATATGAACAAATATCCTTACCTGTAGTATAAATACTTTGGTTATTAAAGTAACTTAGATTAGGAAACCCAACTAATTTATTACTCTGCCGCCCTTCCTTGTATTGAGCAGGACCTTACTCCATGAGTATTCACACTGATTTCAATAGGAATAAAGGGTGTCAGACTCTGACCCTAAATTTGCTGCTTCTTTACTTTTTGTATCACAACTTGGACAAAGAAAATCAGTAAGATCGATTCCACTTTTTTATGGTCAATTTCTCTTTACACCACAATAAAAACTGTAAAAACTGCAAAAACACTGCAAGGAATGTTTGTTTAACTTCAGTGTAGTTCAGAAAAAAATAATGGAAAGGTTACTACTCCTAGGTTCTTGTAAACTTTTTTTTTTTAAACAAAGCTAAATTTTGAGCCAAACTTAAGTTGTCAGTGTCCCTTATAATATCTGGTACATTTATAACTATTTTATGACTGACAAGGTTAAGGAATACATAACATTCTTAGATAAGCCTGCAAGGTTACTTCATTTTAGACATGATAGCTAGGATCTTTTGTTCCCTTTTGGGCAATAGAAAAAGTACATGTAGAAGTTAGTTCTCCTTATCTTCTGTATAAACAAGCCAGGATTCTATCCAAGGCCTTTTTCTTAACTTTCAAAATCTCAGTTTACTGTCAGGCAACTGCAACACAAAATACATTAAGACATGGAAATAATGTATTGACAGTTTATTAAACTAGTTATTCCAAATATTACACATTTTAGTTAAAGCACATCACTTAGGCATTTAATGCCTGATCCAACAACTGTTGAAATAAATTTCAATTGATTTTAATGGAGTTAGATCAGGTGTCTGTATATTAATCAATACACAAACACCTATGTTATGTGAATAATTTTTTTTAAAAGGAGACAGACTTAATCTTACTTTTAAATATTTGTTAGTAACACCTTTAAAAACATAAAAATGACTTTTTCAAATTTTTGTCCTGTGCAATTTATTATCACTTCTATACAAATAAGACATTCTGTAACTTGCTAGTTGATGTGCTCCAGTATAATATTATGTTCCTCTTAAAAATAACTGCACTTGTTGTCATAGATGCTGACTCCGTGGGTGCTATAGGTCTGAAGCCCCCATGGGGGAAAAAAATAGTAGATGCTCAGCAGCTCTGTGGATCAGCGCTTTCTCCCCTCCCCCCGAGTGGCTTGCCAATCAGCTCCTCCCTCCGTGCCTCCCATGTGCCATGGATCAGCTGTTCAGTGGCGTGCAGGAGGTACAAAGGGGAGGGGAAGGAGTGAGGGCAAGAAGAGGTGGGGCAACGGTGGGGACTTGGGGAAGCGGTGGAGAGGGGGCAGGGTATGGGGTGGAGCGGGGGTCGAGCATCCCCTGGGAACACAAGAAGTTGTTTGTTGTTACTGCTAATTCTTCAGAGGAATGAATGATAATACATATTTGTAATCTGACGGATTGGATCAGCTGCTTGAAAGGAAAAGCAGCCATTCAATGATCCTCTGCCAGGTTTTAGGCTGGGTCTAAACAAAACTTTTTCTGCAGATCCCTCACCACTGCAAACTCTGATGTAGCTGTACCATTGGTAGAAACTGTGGGAGTATCACTGTATATTATCCACCAACTTTTTCACCTTCATGTTGTCTAGATACCAGTGATCCAATAGTATACGTCTCCAGATCTCCCTTACTGGAAAGTTATGGCTAGGGAGTGGATTCAGAGGTACTATGTTTTTCACCTTTCAAGTGCAAACCATATCTCCATCTCCCTAGCTATAAACAATACTGTAGTGGGCATGCTGGCTCCGTAATGAGCACTGCTGTCTTATTACCATACTCTACAGCAAGTTGGAGCTGACTTCTGCAGCAAGGTCCCCAAGTTTACATGGCTGTGGCAGAAGTGGGATTGCATGGATTACTCCAATATTTTGGGGTAAAAATTACTGAAGTTTAGGTAAGTGACTATGAAAATTAATAATTGATCATGTAGCATATTATTCTTTTTATCTCTTTTTGACATTGAATATTGTCCCTCCATTTACATTCAGAATGCATAACTAAATTTTAGAAACTCTCTAGGGAAAGCTGGAAGTTTTGGCAGGTGAGTAAGGGGAAGAGCATTTGGAACAAAAGAAGGCATCTGCATTGATACTCAATTAGATCTATCCGTGGGCTGATTTGAGAATTTTATGACACAAAGGGGGCCATTTGTGCAGAAGGCTGATGACCCGAAAAAAAAACCCCACCCCAAAACAACCACACTTCAGGTGCCAATAAATAAAGACCTTGATTGCAACATAAGTATTAGTGTTCCTATATTTTAACAAAGATCAAAATTATTACCCGTGTTTGTGGCAACCTCTAATTGGAGAAGTGGTATCGATGATCTCTGGCAAACTTTGTGAAGAGAGGTTTGTAGGAGGTCAGGGCAAGGGGCATGCACTGGTGGAGATGCTAATCTGCCAGGCGATTGCAATGTTGGTTTTTTAATAATGTTTATGGTAGAAAACTCAGATTTTCAGAGGTATGTTGAACCAAACATTGTTAAAAGACAGATAGCTAGATTCTGGCTATTTTGAAATTGGTCAGCATATTGAGTCCAGAAATCACAAAGTCCTACTTCTCTCAATTTTGTCTTCAAGACATCTGAGCTCTGGAGCCTTAAAATTTCGAATTGAAAGGCACCTTCAACAGTTGAATCAAGAACGTTCTTTGCTTCAGAAGGGCAAGGCCCATTGGTAGAGACAACAAACAGATCACAAACAAATAAAAGCAAATCCTTTGGAATTTTAAAATTCTCAAATCACATTTTAAAATTTTTGATCAGATTATTTACGAATTCTTGCATCGTTTTCATTGAAGTTTCATTTGCAGCAACAACATGCAGTGTGGGAAAGTGTAACATCTTTCCTGTTAAGTCTGTCGGGAGCTGCAAGTTGAGGGAATTCAAGTGACCAGTAATATCGTGCAGAAAAGCTACCTGTGTCATGGGTGGGGGAGGTGTTGCAGGGTGCAGCCAGTGGCCTGTGCTCCCCACTGCCATGCTGGAGCCTCCACATTTATTTGACAAATAACATTTGCAGAATTTTACAATATTGTGTGCAAAATTTTTATTTTTTGGCACTGAATTTTTAATTTTTTGGTGCAGAATTCCCTCAGGAGTAAGTTTTAGTTTGTATGGCAATGATTTTTGGATTTCCTTATTTTTTAAATGTGAAACTATTTAATATGGCATTGTCATAAATATAAAGGGAAGGGTAAACCCCTTTGAAATCCCTCCTGGCCAGGGGAAAGCTCCTCTCACCCGTAAAGGGTTAAGAAGCTAAAGGTAACCTCGCTGGCACCTGACCAAAATGACCAATGAGGAGACAAGATACTTTCAAAAGCTGGGAGGAGGGAGACAAACAAAGGGTTTGGGTCTGTCTGTGTGCTGCTCTTGCCAGAGACAGAACAGGAATGGAGTCTTAGAACTTTTAGTAAGTAATCTAGCTAGGTATATGTTAGATTATGATTTCTTTAAATGGCTGAGAAAAGAATTGTGCTGAATAGAATAACTATTTCTGTCTGTGTATCTTTTTTGTAACTTAAGGTTTTGCCTAGAGGGGTTCTCTATGTTTTTGAATCTAATTACCCTGTAAGATATCTACCATCCTGATTTTACAGGGGGGATTTCTTTATTTCTATTTACTGCTATTTTTATTAAAAGTCTTCTTGTAAAACACTGAATGCTTTTTCATTGTTCTCAGATCCAAGGGTTTGGGTCTGTGGTCACCTATGCAAATTGGTGAGGCTTTTTATCCAACATTTCCCAGGAAAGGGGGGGTGCAAGTGTTGGGAGGATTGTTCATTGTTCTTCAGATCCAAGGGTCTGGGTCTGTAGTCACCTAGGCAAATTGGTGAGGCTTTTACCAAACCTTGTCCAGGAAGTGGGGTGCAAGGTTTTGGGAAGTATTTTGGGGGGAAAGACGCGTCCAAACAGCTCTTCCCCAGTAACCAGTATTAGTTTGGTGGTGGTAGCGGCCATTCCAAGGATAACGGGTGTAATATTTTGTACCTTGGGGAAGTTTTGACCTAAGCTGGTAAAGATAAGCTTAGGGGGTTTTTTCATGCAGGTCCCCACATCTGTACCCTAGAGTTCAGAGTGGGGGAGGAACCTTGACATGGTGGCACAGTGGTGGGATTAACCTGAAATCATTTGAGATCCAGTTGAGATTTTTTGAACTAGAAATACAGATTTTAAAAAGGAAAATTTTTTTTTCTTTGGAAAGAAAGTCCAGAAAGCAGCTTTGAAACTGAAAGCAGCTTGGTTTCTCTCTGCTTTGTGGCCAAGCAGAGACAAAAGGGGATTATCTTGTGAATTGCAGGTTTTTTTTGCCTGGAGGCAGGGTACTTAACTCCTGCAGGGAAATCTTCCAATCCAGAGGTTTTTTTTTCTTTTCTTCCTAAAAGTAAATAGGGGGTGTGTGTTCTACCCATTTGCTTTTTCTTTGGGCTGGGTAAGCAGGTTTCCAAGCAGTTGGAGGTTTTTTGCTTTAATTTGGGCCCAGAGCAGAGACAAGGGAATTGTCTTTTTCTGTAGGCTGACAATCACTATCAGAGAATAGGTATTCTATTGCAGCACAGCAAAATTTTACAGCCAAGTTTTGTTTGTTTATTTCTAAACCTCAGGTGTAAAGTTAGTTAAAAACAGAGAGGTTAGAATGACCAAATCCTCAGCTCAACTACAGCTGGAATTAGCCAAATTTCAGGCTGAGGAAAGACAAAGGGAACATGAAAGACAGATAGAACTCATGCGGCTGGAGAAGGAGGTACAGGAGGCTGCCCACAAGAGGGAAATGGAGGCAAGGAAGCATGTGGAGGAGGAGAAGGAAAAAGAGAGGAAGCATGTGGAGGAGGAGAAGGAAAAAGAGAGGAAGCATGTGGAGGAGGAGGAGAAGGAAAAAGAGAGGAAGCATGTGGAGGAGGAGGAGAAGGAAAAAGAGAGGAAGCATGTGGAGGAGGAGGAGAGGATAAAGGCCCAGCAGAATATACCAACAAACCCTAGCAATCCTTCTCCAGGTACCACTTCCCATCCCAGAAAGTTCCCCACCTACAAGGCAGGTGATGATACTGAGGCCTTCTTAGAAAACTTTGAAAGGGCCTGCCTTGGGTACAACATCTCTACTGACCAATACATGGTAGAGCTGAGGCCGCAGCTCAGTGGACCCTTAGCTGAGGTGGCAGCTGAAATGCCTAAAGAACACATGAACAAGTATGAACTGTTTAAATCCAAGGCGAGAGTCAGAATGGGGATAACACCCGAGCAGTCTCGTCGGAGGTTCAGAGCCCTAAGGTGGAAACCAGACATGTCATTTACCCGACATGCCTACCACATTGTGAAACATTGGGATGCCTGGATATCAGGAGCAAGTGTTGAATCTCCAGTAAATTTGCCCTTCCTAATGCAAATGGAACAATTCTTAGAGGGTGTTCCTGAGGAAATAGAAAGATACATCCTAGATGGGAAACCCAAAACTGTAATTGAGGCAGGAGAGATTGGAGCCAGATGGGTGGAGGTGGCAGAGAAGAAGAAAACTGGTCGCAGTTGGAGCGGAGACCAGAAGGGACCACCCCAGACCACACCTTATTACCGGGGGCCGCCCAAAGCCCCACCTACCTCCCAAAGAACCCTCCAGACCCCTTATCGTCCCACCACCCCGTTCTCCAGCAACCCTCCTCGCCCCAGTGACCCGTCAGCTGGACGATGTTTTAAGTGTAACGAGCTGGGGCATGTAAAGGCCAACTGCCCCAAGAACCCCAACAGATTACAGTTCATTGCACCGGAATCACACCAGAGGTCCACAGGCCCAGATACCTCCCAGATACCCTTGGAGCGGAGGGAAACTGTGAGTGTGGGCGGGAAGAAGGTCACCGCGTGGAGGGACACCGGAGCACAAGTGTCAGCTATCCATGCTTCCTTAGTGGACCCCAATTTAATCAACCCAGAGATCCAAGTGACGATTCAACCCTTCAAGTCCAACTCTTTCAATTTGCCTACAGCCAAGTTGCCTGTCCAGTACAAGGGCTGGTCAGGAATGTGGACTTTTGCAGTCTATGATGATTATCCCATCCCCATGCTGTTGGGGGAGGACTTGGCCAATCATGTGAAGCAGGCCAAGAGGGTGGGAATGGTCACCCGCAGCCAGGCTAAACAAGCCGTGAGGCCTAGCTCTGTTCCGGAAACTTCTATCAGGACCCAGTCAGAGGTGATGGACCCGGACCCCAGGCCAATGTCTGCAACAGCAGTAGTGGATCCAGTCCCAGAGACCCAGACGGAACCAGTCCTAGAACCGGAACCAGCCGAACAACCAACACCAGACCCCGTGTCAGCACTGAATCCAGTACTTGCAACCTCAACACCAGAAGGCCCCACCGAACCTGAACTGGCAGCAGCCGATAACCCTACACAAGAGGCTCAGCCGGAGCCTGAATCCCAACATAGTGCACCAGCGGAGAGCGGTTCACAGTCAACAGAAACAGCTCCATCCCCTATATCGCTTCCAGAGGGACCAAGCCTAGGTCCACAATCCCATGAGGAACTGATGTCCCCAGCATCAAGGGAACAGTTCCAGACCGAACAGGAAGCAGATGAAAGCCTCCAGAGAGCTTGGACGGCGGCACGGAGCAACCCACCGCCTCTCAGCTCTTCTAATCGATCCAGGTTTGTTGTAGAAAGAGGACTTTTATACAAGGAAACTCTTTCTGGTGGACACCAGGAAGACTGGCATCCTCAGAGACAGTTGGTAGTTCCAACTAAATACCGGGCCAAGCTCTTGAGCTTAGCCCATGATCACCCTAGTGGCCATGCTGGGGTGAACAGGACCAAAGACCGTTTGGGGGGGTCATTCCACTGGGAGGGAATGGGCAAGGATGTTTCTACCTATGTCCAGTCTTGTGAGGTGTGCCAAAGAGTGGGAAAACCCCAAGACCAGGTCAAAGCCCCTCTCCAGCCACTCCCCATCATTGAAGTTCCATTTCAGCGAGTAGCTGTGGATATTCTGGGTCCTTTTCCGAAAAAGACACCCAGAGGAAAGCAGTACATACTGACTTTCATGGATTTTGCCACCCGATGGCCAGAAGCAGTAGCTCTAAGCAACACCAGGGCTAAAAGTGTGTGCCAGGCACTAGCAGACATTTTTGCCAGGGTAGGTTGGCCCTCCGACATCCTCACAGATGCAGGGACTAATTTCCTGGCAGGAACTATGAAAAACCTTTGGGAAGCTCATGGGGTAAATCACTTGGTTGCCACTCCTTACCACCATCAAACAAATGGCATGGTGGAGAAGTTTAATGGAACTTTGGGGGCCATGATACGTAAATTTGTAAATGAGCACTCCAATGATTGGGACCTAGTGTTGCAGCAGTTGCTCTTTGCCTACAGAGCTGTACCACATCCCAGTTTAGGGTTTTCCCCATTTGAACTTGTATATGGCCGTGAGGTTAAGGGGCCATTGCAGTTGGTGAAGCAGCAATGGGAGGGATTTACACCTTCTCCAGGAACTAACATTCTGGACTTTGTAACCAACCTACAGAACACCCTCCGAACCTCTTTAGCCCTTGCTAGAGAAAACTTACAGGATGCTCAAAAAGAGCAAAAAGCCTGGTATAATAAACATGCCAGAGAGCGTTCCTTCAAAGTAGGAGACCAGGTCATGGTCTTAAAGGCGCTCCAGGCCCATAAAATGGAAGCATCGTGGGAAGGGCCATTCACGGTCCAGGAGCGCCTGGGAGCTGTTAATTATCTCATAGCATTCCCCACCTCCAACCGAAAGCCTAAGGTGTACCATATTAATTCTCTAAAGCCCTTTTATTCCAGAGAATTAAAGGTTTGTCAGTTTACAGCCCACGGAAGAGACGACGCTGAGTGGCCCAAAGGTGTCTACTACGAAGGGAAATGTGGTGGTGGTGTGGAAGAGGTGAACCTCTCCATGACCCTTGGGCGTATGCAGCGACAGCAGATCCAGGAGCTGTGCACTAGCTACGCGCCAACGTTCTCAGCCACCCCAGGACTGACTGAACGGGCATACCACTCCATTGACACAGGTAATGCTCACCCAATTAGGGTCCAACCTTACCGGGTGTCTCCTCAAGCTAAAACTGCTATAGAACGGGAGATCCAGGATATGTTACAGATGGGGGTAATCCGCCCCTCTGGCAGCGCATGGGCATCTCCAGTGGTTCTAGTTCCCAAACCAGATGGGGAAATACATTTTTGCGTGGACTACCGTAAGCTAAATGCTGTAACTCGCCCAGACAACTATCCAATGCCACGCACAGATGAGAAACTGGGACGGGCCCAGTTCATCTCTACCTTGGACTTAACCAAGGGGTACTGGCAGGTACCGCTAGATGAATCTGCCAAGGAAAGGTCAGCCTTCATCGCACATCTCGGGCTGTATGAATTTAATGTACTCCCTTTCGGGCTGCGAAATGCACCCGCCACTTTCCAAAGACTTGTAGATGGTCTCCTAGCGGGATTAGGAGAATATGCAGTCGCCTACCTTGACGATGTGGCCATATTTTCGGATTCCTGGGCAGACCACCTGGAACATCTACAAAAAGTCCTTGAGCGCATAAGGGAGGCAGGACTAACTGTTAAGGCTAAGAAGTGTCAAATAGGCCTAAACAGAGTGACTTACCTTGGACACCAGGTGGGTCAAGGAACTATCAGCCCCCTACAGGCCAAAGTGGATGCTATCCAAAAGTGGCCTGTCCCAAAGTCAAAGAAACAGGTTCAATCCTTCTTAGGCTTGGCCGGTTATTACAGACGATTTGTACCGCACTACAGCCAAATCGCTGCCCCACTGACAGACCTAACCAAAAAGAAACAGCCAAATGCTGTTCAGTGGACCGGAAAGTGTCAGAAGGCCTTTAACAAGCTTAAAGCGACACTCATGTCTGACCCTGTACTAAGGGCCCCAGACTTTGACAAACCGTTCCTAGTAACCACAGATGCATCCGAGCGTGGTGTGGGAGCAGTTTTAATGCAGAAAGGACCTGATCAAGAATTCCACCCTGTAGTGTTTCTCAGCAAAAAACTGTCTGAGAGGGAAAGCAACTGGTCAGTCACTGAAAAAGAATGTTATGCCATTGTCTACGCTCTGGAAAAGCTACGCCCATATGTTTGGGGACGGCGTTTCCACCTGCAAACCGACCATGCTGCACTGAAGTGGCTTCACACCGTCAAGGAAACTAACAAAAAACTTCTTCGGTGGAGTTTAGCTCTCCAAGATTTTGATTTTGACGTCCAACACATCTCAGGAGCTTCTAACAAAGTGGCTGATGCACTCTCCCGTCAAAGTTTCCCAGAATCAACTGGTTAAAATCGTCCTTGAGATGTGGAAATTATTGTTAGTCTTTATGTACTTGGTAGTATGTTTAGAGATGCATGTGTCTTATTAACTCTGTTTTTCCTAGAGCTCCAGGAAGAAATCCCAGCCAGTGTTTCACCCTAGCTGAGATTTGGGGGGCGTGTCATAAATATAAAGGGAAGGGTAAACCCCTTTGAAATCCCTCCTGGCCAGGGGAAAGCTCCTCTCACCCGTAAAGGGTTAAGAAGCTAAAGGTAACCTCGCTGGCACCTGACCAAAATGACCAATGAGGAGACAAGATACTTTCAAAAGCTGGGAGGAGGGAGACAAACAAAGGGTTTGGGTCTGTCTGTGTGCTGCTCTTGCCAGAGACAGAACAGGAATGGAGTCTTAGAACTTTTAGTAAGTAATCTAGCTAGGTATATGTTAGATTATGATTTCTTTAAATGGCTGAGAAAAGAATTGTGCTGAATAGAATAACTATTTCTGTCTGTGTATCTTTTTTGTAACTTAAGGTTTTGCCTAGAGGGGTTCTCTATGTTTTTGAATCTAATTACCCTGTAAGATATCTACCATCCTGATTTTACAGGGGGGATTTCTTTATTTCTATTTACTGCTATTTTTATTAAAAGTCTTCTTGTAAAACACTGAATGCTTTTTCATTGTTCTCAGATCCAAGGGTTTGGGTCTGTGGTCACCTATGCAAATTGGTGAGGCTTTTTATCCAACATTTCCCAGGAAAGGGGGGGTGCAAGTGTTGGGAGGATTGTTCATTGTTCTTCAGATCCAAGGGTCTGGGTCTGTAGTCACCTAGGCAAATTGGTGAGGCTTTTACCAAACCTTGTCCAGGAAGTGGGGTGCAAGGTTTTGGGAAGTATTTTGGGGGGAAAGACGCGTCCAAACAGCTCTTCCCCAGTAACCAGTATTAGTTTGGTGGTGGTAGCGGCCATTCCAAGGATAACGGGTGTAATATTTTGTACCTTGGGGAAGTTTTGACCTAAGCTGGTAAAGATAAGCTTAGGGGGTTTTTTCATGCAGGTCCCCACATCTGTACCCTAGAGTTCAGAGTGGGGGAGGAACCTTGACAGGCATGAATATCCTAGACTACTCAGGGAGCTGACTGAGGAGATATCTGAGTGATTATCTTTGAAAAGTCATGGAAGATGAGAGAGATTCCAGAGGACTGGAAAATGGCCTATATTTGCCTCATCTATCAAAAGGGGAATAAGGACAACCTGGGAAATTACAGAGAAGTCATCTTAACATCTGTACCCGGAAAGATAATGGAGCAAATAATTAAGCAATCAATTTGCAAGCACCTAGAAGGTGATAATTGACAGTCAACATAGATTTATCAAGAACAAATTGTGTCAAACCATCCTAATAGCTTTCTTCGACAAGGTAACAAGCCTTGTGGATGGGAGGGAAGCAGCAGATGTGGTATCTTGACTTTAGTGGGGCTTTTGATATTGTCTCGCATGACCTTTTCATAAACAAACTAGGGAAATATAACCTACATGGAGCTACTATAAGGTGAGTGCATAACTGGTTGGAAAACTGTTCCCAGAGAGTAGTTATCAGTGTTTCACAATCAAGTTGGAAGGGCATATCAAGTGGGGTCCTGCAGAGATCAGTCCGGGGCCTGGTTCTGTTCAATATCTTCATCAATGATTTAGATAATGGCAGAGAGCGTACACTTATAAAGTTTGCGGACAATACCAAACTGGTAGGGGTTGCAAGTGCTTTGGAGGATAGGATTAAAATTCAAAATGATCGGGATAAACTGGAGAAATGGTCTGAAGTAAATAGGATGAAATTCAATAAGGACAAATGCAAAGTACTCCACTTAGTAAGGAACAATCAGTTGCACACGTACAAAATGGGAAATGACTGCCTGAGAAGGAGTACTGCAGAAAGGGATCTGGGGGTCATAGCAGATCACAAGCTAAATATGAGTCAACAGCGTAACACTGTTGCAAAAAAAAAAAAGCAAAAGCAAACATCATTCTGGGATGTATTAAAAGGAGTGTTGAAAGCAAGATGCTAGAAGTAATTCTTCTGCTCTACTCTACACTAATATGGCTGCAACCAGAGTATTATGTCCAGTTCTGGGTACCACATTTGAGGAAAGATGTGAACAAATTGGAGAAAGTCCAGAGGAGAGCAACAAAAAAGATTTTAAGTCTAGAAAGCACGATCTATGAGGAAAGATTGAAATAAATGGGTTTGTTTAGTCTGGAGAAGAGACGACTGAGCGGGGACATAACACTTTTCAAGTATATAAACGGTTGTTACAAGGTGGGAGAAAAATTGTTCTCATTAACCTCTGAGGATAGGACAAAAAACAATGGGCTTAAATTTTGGCAAAGGATGTCTAGGTTGGACATCAAGAAAAACTTCTTAGCTGTAAGGGTAGTTAAGCACTGGAATAAACTGCCTAGGGAGTTTATGGCATCTCTTTCATTGTAGGTTCTTAAGAGCAGGTTACCTGAGATAGAGAAGCTGTTTGAAGAAGAGGAGTTTGTTGATTATCAGTTGATGCACAAATCGGAGATCCCTCAGTGTGTATGGGAGGAGGCAGCACTACAAAGTGACACAGATAACAATACTGTGCAATACAGGATGGACACTGGGGGTATATCTTAGCAATGGCAAAAGCCCTAGTGGTCTTCTCAAGTTTCCATTACAGAGTAGGGTTGCCAGGCTTATCTTAGTTTTACCCACACTTAAATGCAGGAGAAGAGAGAGTGTTCAGTCTTGTTCAAAAATTAAGACACCATTCAGACCCAGCCTTGGACTAGATGGGACACTGTCCCCTGTTTTTTTCAAGTGAAGCTGGCAAATCCTGAGCCATGTTTCAAGTTAGAGCCACCCAAAGAAATTATAAGAACAGCAAAGGGGGCTGCATGGCAATATAATAAAGCACATGAATAAAATGTGAAACTTAAATTAGATATTAAAATAAATGTGGAATCTGAATTTTTTATGTATGGTTTATTTTCAAATTAATTAAATTAAATTCAGTTAACTTAAAACACAATACATTAAATGAATGTAAAAATAAAGTATTTATTTTGGAATCTGTTTACTTTAGTTTGCTGTAAATGTAATAAAGGTAACAATATACAAACCAAATAATATTTGTACTATAATGAGGAGTCTGGTGGCACCTTAAAGACTAACAGATTTATTTGGGCATTTATTTAAGCTTTTGTGGGTAAAAGACCCACTTCTTCATGCATCTGAAGAAGTGGGTTTAGGAAGAAGTGGATTTATTACCCATGAAAGCTTATGCCCAAATAAATCTGTTAGTCTTTAAGGAGCCATGGGACTCCTTGTTGTTTTTGTGGATACAGACTAACACGGCTACTCTCTGATACTTTGTACTGTAAAGTGTTTTTCAAATGGATGATCACTGTAACAAGGTGACATGCAAAATAAACATTGTTGTATTGTTAAAAGTTTTTTCTTTTTAAAACTTACATTTAAAAATAAACTGTTTGTACATTTCTCTTGTTCTGTTTAATGACTGTGCCAAAACCAGGGGTTATGAACTGGTCCTCAGGAATCGCCAACAATCCAGGTTTCAGCCAATAATTGTTTATATTAACATCCACTGGTTTGCATTGCCTATAGACCTGCCACCTGCCCGAGACTTTAGCATGAATTAGGAGATGTCAGTGTTTCAGATGCACTATTAAGTAGCGTACATTTTAAATCAAACTATCCCGCGTTGGCTGGATTGAAAACCGGGACTAGTGTAGCCAAGGGCCGAAGATGACCTAACGCCCCCTGGAACGTCTCACTCTTCAGCCTCGACTCCCCCCTGGGTGGGGCGGTGAAGCTTGCTCTGAGGGACAGCCGGCCCGGGGCCTCTCGGGGAGGCCGCAGCTTTATCGCCATCTACCAGCTCTGCCAACCCTCGCGCCCAACAAAACCTGGACTTGTCCCGCAGCCTCACTTCTCCCGCCATGGCAGTGTACAGGGGTGACCGCGGAGGCCCCGACACAGGGCTGCCCGTGCCCATCACCCGAGTGGTTCCCTCAGGCCACCGGCCCCAGGGGCGGAAGAGGCGGCAGTGGGAAGTAGGCTGTTGCCGCTGGGGACTACATATCCCAGCATGCCCCGCTCGACAGCTAGTAACCGGGAGGAGTGGTGCATGCCGGGAACGAATAGTTCTACGTCTGCTGCGCTGCGCACGCCATTGTTCCCCCGCCTCCTCCCTGCGTAAATACGCTTGCTCTTCCCAGGACACGAACAGCCCTCCCCAAGCCGCTTCAGTCCGGGCTGGGGGACGGTTTCTTCCGCTTTCTAAGGTTCTGAGTGACTTGATGAACATCCAATCAGTGTTTGTCTTTGTGCCGCCAGTAGCCAATGAAAGGGGCAGGTCTGGGTAGGAGTTGGTGGCGTTTGCGTGAGAGTCCGGCATCGGACCCCAGTAGGGAGGGGGCGAGTCGCATTTAAAGGGCCAGTTCCAGAGTTGCCGGAAAGTTGTGTGGAGTTAGGGGGGCCGGTGGGGTCCTGTCAGGCGACGATCGCGTCGCGGCTGACGGCTCAGTGCGCCTCCAGTCAACAGCAGCAGCATGGAGCAGGCAGCACCGAGAAGGTACTGAGTCCCTTCCCCGCCCTGGCAGTGGGAGCTGCTGGCGGCGTGGTCTGGTGGGTTGGGGCAGGAGCTGGGGCTAGGCCTCGTTAGGCACCACTGGGGCTACGGCCGGCCCCGCCATCCCCTGGGTCTGCTGGGATCCCCTTTTTCTCTCCCACTTAGGGCGACGGGAAGAGACATTACCCCCCCCCCCCCCGCCATAGGGGGAGAGACACTGATCATCTCCCCCCCCCAGCCTTGGCACTAACCCCCCCATGGGGGAGGGGAGAGACACTGATCTCCCCCGCCCCCCCCCAGCCTTGGCACTAACTCTCCCATAGGGGAGAGACACTGGTCCCCCCCCAAGCCTTGCCACTGACCGCCCTCATGGTGGAGGAGAGAGACCCTGAGCCCCCCCCATCTCCTTTAGCCTTGGCACTAACTCCCCACCATAGGGGGAGAGATTGTAGCACACACATGAATCCTTTGACCTTAACATTCACCCCATGTTAGGGTAGATATGAAGACTGAGATGTGCTTACACAATTTAGCACTAGTTCCATGGGGGTGGGTGGGAATGTGGAACTGGTAACCCGCCCCCCCCCCCCGAGCCTGAAAGTCCCCCCCGCCACAGCTCAGGGAATAAACAAAGTTTGTAGGAAGCTAAGGTTAATTCCTATGGGTGAAGGGGTGGGGAAGGAGAGCATAAAAACACCCAACATTAAAACAATCCAGGAGGGAAATCATAACATCTCACTCTTCTGTCTCTAGAACTAGTTTTAGGGATGGTGAGGAGACTGAAACAAACCTCCTTTGAATCTTTGAATGCAGTTCTTGTCTGAACCTGACTGCAAATTACATTGGGAATTCCATATTTTTATCTTAATTACTTTAAAATCAAATCTGCTCAGTTAACCTCTTTTCTAAGCACTGGCCTTGCAGATCTTAACTAATCATAGAATATCAGGGTTGGAAGGGACCTCAGGAGGTCATCTAGTCCAACCCTCTGCTCAGAGCAGGACCTCAAGGATTGAACTCACAGCCCTGGGTTTAGCAGGCCAATGCTCAAACCACTGAGCTATCCCTCCCCCCAAATTGGATTAAGCTAAATCAGAAAAGGCATATTATTCCAGAATAGCTAAATTTCCAAGTGTAGACAAACCCTTATTGGGCTCAACAGAGGGCTGACAGGATGAAACGAAATCTCTGAAATACAAGAGTTCAGACTACGTGGTCTAATGCAGCGGTTCTCAGACTGTGGGTTAGGATTCCGAAGTGGGTTGCAACCCCATTTAAATGGGGTCGCCAAGGTTGGCTTGCTGGGGCTCTGGGCTGAGACCGAAGTCTGAGCCCCAGGGCTGAAGTCCTCAAGCTTTGGTGCTTCCAAGGCAGCAGGGCTTGAGCTTTGGCCCCCTGCCTGGGCAGTGGGGCTAAGGCTTCGGTACCCCTTCCTGGAGTCATATAGTAATTTTTGTTGTCAGAAAAGGGTTGTGGTGCAATGAAATTTTGAGAGAAACTGGTCAGTGGTTCTTTCTGGCCTTAAACTCTATATTTTTAAAACTAATTCTGAGGGAGAAATTGATATATATGCCCAGCCTTAAAATAACTTTAAGAAAGATCCCTTCTCCTTTTCCTCCTCTTTCCCCCCCCCCAACTCTGTGAGGAAACTATGTGTTTGAGGGTGAGTTTGCACCGCTGCAAAAGAGAGCCTCTATACTCTTCCCCTTCTTAAATAGGTATGGCAGGGGCCTTGGAGTTCCTTGTTACTAACAGTAAAGTCTTTTAGTTGAAATTATCTTTCTAACCGAGTTTAACCATTGGGTTTTTGCAGATCAAAGGGAAGGAAAGTCTTCCTGCTTTTCTCTCTCTTCTCTCCGCCCCCCTCCCCTTTCTAAAATATACCTAAAATGAAGGAAGGGGAAAGAGACGGGTATATAGATGACATTTCATAAAACTACGACAGATAGCATTTGTACCAGGTTATTAGTGACTGAAATATTAACTTTTTTGCTGTAATAACTTAAATGCATATGGCATCCAAGTTGTTCAGTACTCTGCCTGTGTCTCCAATCTTGCCATGTAATGTGACATGGGTAGATGACCACTAACTTTAGTTGGGCTCTGGGCGTGTATCACAGTGTGGCATTTAGTACTTTATTGGTAAAGTATATTGCTCTTACATTTGAAAGATCCTACTTTTTCAATGCTACCTTTAAAATCTCATTTTAAAAAAAGTTGCCCAAATCTAAGACCCAGCAGAAGCCAGGAGAATATGTGAATGTTCTGTTGGCTACAAACAGCCGTCAATAATACTAAATAAAAGCTGCTGGCAGTGAAATATAGCTTTAGGATACTTAATTGTTTTTGGAGGACAGGGAATTGATAAATCATGATTATAGTATCACCACTCCATTTTAATTGTGGTTCTTCTAGAGAAAAGTTTTTCATAAACTTTTTGTAAGCATCTGAAGCTAATTGCAGCTAATGTATTATCCAGAATTTTTATTAGACTGTAACAGTACAATAATAAAAGCTGTGGACCTCATTCAAACTCTTTGGCTGGAGCTTTTATCTGAAAAGCACTTTTAAAATAGCCTCATCTCATAATTAGAGAGATTTAGTCAAATAAATCAGGAACATCCAAAATTAGAAACTTAACACAAAAAACCCTTACTGTTGCAGTATTAACCAACCCCAAAAGCTCAAAAATCATGAGGCAGGCCCCCTCATATCGTGGTAATGTAATACATTTTGGATTTTGAGCCTTTAGGATTCATGTCTTTAGGCTTTTCTCCACAACCATGAAGACTAGAAACTTGATTCCAGGTGTTGTTGCTTTATGTAAAACACAAAGCCTTGTCAATCACAAAAGTTGTTATGCTGCCTTACCTGTGTTGGTATAGTTAATGCAGTACAGCCCCACCCTAGTGTGGATGCAGTGATAGTGGTATAAAGTGCTTACACCACAATAGCTATTGATGAGTAGAGGAAGGGGAATAATACCATATAAGTATACCTATTTCAGTTCGAGGTGGTTGTATTTTCTTTAACAGAAGTAGCTATAATTGTACAAAATCTGTCTGTAGACCAGGCCTAAATATCACAAGGATATCAATACAGTTTTGAGAGTTATCAACACTGCGTACATTAAGTTATATGAACCATTATGCTTCAGGGCAAAAACCCAGCCAAACTGATTGGGTGGGGGGTTGTTAGGAAGAAACTTTCATTGGGCAGGTTATCCTAAGACAACTGCTTGCCTGCTTTCTTGTATCTTTTTTCTGAAGCATCTGTTACCAGGTTACTGTTAGAGAGAGGGTTACAGAACTAGATATTTTGATCCAGCATGGCAAGCTTTGTGTTCTTATGTAAAATTATAAATATTTTAAAATAAGATGTATATATTAATGGCAAATCGAAAAGGGTGGTTTTGTTTTTTAAAGGTGCATGTGCTTTTTGTTTTATCTGGCATATATTAAATCTAATACCAACTTCTTTAAGCCTTTGGTCTGGGATTTTGCTCACTATTGACTCATTGTTTGGAACCTTTTGCTACTTCATTGAAGATCTGTTGCCTATGCTAGAAATACAGCTACATTGGTTCATCAAGTCTATCAAATACTGATACAATTGTACAATCTAAAATTAATCCATTGAGGATTTATATTCTACTTTTCCCCAGATGAAATGATCTCTTAAAAAAGAAAAAAGCGCCTGTATTTCTATAGCCCTTGCAGAACCTCATAGCATTTTACAAGTACTAACGAACTAAAGCCCAAAATTTGCAGTCTTGGACTGTACTTCCACTGACTTCAGTGGGAGTTTTGTTTATTCAGGTTGCAGGTTCAGATCCTAAACCTCATAGTTCACACTTCTGTGCAGTAGGTGTCTGTCCCTGACTTGTAAATGGATAAACAAGCATAGTGACTAAGACCAAAACTTTCACTAACTTTATGTGCTTCAATCTTTGGTCTTCAATTTGGGATATCTAAGGCCTCATTTCAGTTTGGGGTCACAGAATGCTCAGCATCTGTGAAAATAAAGCTTTAGTTGTCTCAAGTTTGGGACCTACACAGAGGCACCCAAAATTAGTGTACACTTCTGAAAGCTTTAGCGTAAGTGACTTTCCCAGTGTTACAGGGGGCAGGAGGAAGTGGTTCTACCATCCCCAAGCATTCAACATTCTTAAAATTGGCTGAATTATAAGATTTTAAAAATAGGCTTGTTGTTGTGTGTGGTGTGTGTGTTTTTTTTTCTTTTTTTGGTAAATCTTCTGGTTTTTGAACCTTTGGGATACACTTATGCCACATTTTTTGAGGTTTTTCCTCTGCTACCAAGAGATCAAGACCCTATTTCTTTTTTTTTTGCTCTCACATGAAGGCTGAGGTTCTCCCATATTCACATAACTTCAGGAGCTGGGGTTATATAAAAGATACCAAATATTTCAAGACATGTGACTTAAAATTGCAAGAATTGGTGAAACTTGGTGAGGAACAGGAGGTCTGACACCTATTTGCTCGCTGTAGACATGAAGCCACTTTTGTTGATGAAACTAGTGATCCCAGCCTTCTGATGTGAAAAGGCATTACAGTTTCATATCCAACTGATTGTCTGTCCAAACAAAACTATTCTTCTGAAATTTTCCTGTCTGCATCATAAAATACTGCTCATACAATGCTTCTAATCTAATCCATAGGTAGTGAAACACCTTACATTTAAGATTCTAGACCAAGCTGTTTTGGAGATTTAGGCCCTGAGCCAGCACGGTACTCAAGCATGTACTTAACTTTAAGCATATCCGTAGCCCCATTGACTTTAGGGGGACTACTTGTGCTTCAGTACCTTAATGATTCAGAGTCCTGATCAGTCAAAACGTCAGTAACAAAACTTGTAGGGAGTTTTTCTGAAATTCATCCTTTAAATTTCCCAGGGAGGAAAAAATCCATCTTTTGGCTGAGAATGTGTTCTAAGTTAGGGGTACGTAGGTTTGTTTCTTTAGTGGGAGAAGAAGTCTGAAAATTCAGGATTTTCATGGGAAATGAGTTTCAGTTTAAATAGCCCAAGTCACTGTCTGTGTGGCTGTGGTTCCGCTACTAGATTTAGTGTGCTTGCTTGAGCAGGGCTAGTGTGTGTCTGTCCCTGCTGGGAAACAACCTCTTAGCTGCTGTATAGAGACACCCTAAAAAAGGTAATCTGAAGTGTCAGACTTCTTGCTCCCACGCCCCAGTCTAATCAGCCTATTTCCCCTATTGGCTGGGAAGCACCAGAGTGACTATTTTTGCTTTTGTAATACTTTCAGAGATTCTTGGATGCCATGGGGATTTGTGGGGATGGTGGCATATGTCTAATAACATAAATAGATTCTAATCACTAGGCTTCTGTAGGGATGGGTTTGTGTGTGTGCACATACACATGCTTGCCTGTAGCAGCAGCTGCTGAGAGGGACGTATTGCTAGGGGGATATGTGGAGGACTGGGAATTAGTTCAGAGATAGCAGAGTCTTTGAGTGAATGTTCTAGAGCTCCATGGATGTCGAGGATGTTTGAAAGGTCCATCCTCTCTCCTCCCTTTGCTTTGTGGAGAAACAAACCACGGTCCTCAAAGGTCTGAAAGAATCCAAGGAAACTTTGCACTAAAACTGACTTGTAACACTCTTATTTCTCAAACCCGAGTCCTTCAGAGAGCAGCATATGACGCAGTCCAATAGACATACTAGACCACTATAGCTTTTTATTGGGAACTTGGGGCATGGTGTGATGGGTGAGAGCTTAAACAAGAAAAGGAGAAATGGCCTTAACAGCAGGTGTCATAAATATAAAGGGAAGGGTAAACCCCTTTGAAATCCCTCCTGGCCAGGGGAAAGCTCCTCTCACCTGTAAAGGGTTAAGAAGCTAAAGGTAACCTCACTGGCACCTGACCAAAATGACCAATGAGGAGACAAGATACTTTCAAAAGCTGGGAGGAGGGAGAGGAACAAAGGGTCTGGGTCTGTCTGTATGCTGCTCTTGCCAGAGACAGAACAGGAATGGAGTCTTAGAACTTTTAGTAAGTAATCTAGCTAGGTATGTGTTAGATTATGATTCCTTTAAATGGCTGAGAAAAGCATTGTGCTGAATAGAATAACTATTTCTGTCTGTGCATCTTTTTTGTAACTTAAGGTTTTGCCTAGAGGGGTTCTCTATGTTTTTGAATCTAATTACCCTGTAAGATATCTACCATCCTGATTTTACAGGGGGGATTTCTTTATTTCTATTTACTTCTATTTTTTATTAAAAGTCTTCTTGTAAAAACTGAATGCTTTTTCATTGTTCTCAGATCCAAGGGTTTGGGTCTGTGGTCACCTATGTAAATTGGTGAGGCTTTTTATCCAACATTTCCCAGGAAAGGGGGGGTGCAAGTGTTGGGAGGATTGTTCATTGTTCTTCAGATCCAAGGGTCTGGGTCTGTAGTCACCTAGGCAAATTGGTGAGGCTTTTTACCAAACCTTGTCCAGGAAGTGGGGTGCAAGGTTTTGGGAAGTATTTTGGGGGGAAAGACGCGTCCAAACAGCTCTTCCCCAGTAACCAGTATTAGTTTGGTGGTGGTAGCGGCCATTCCAAGGATAACGGGTGTAATATTTTGTACCTTGGGGAAGTTTTGACCTAAGCTGGTAAAGATAAGCTTAGGGGGTTTTTTCATGCAGGTCCCCACATCTGTACCCTAGAGTTCAGAGTGGGGGAGGAACCTTGACAGCAGGAAACTGAACATTCATAATGAAAAGGCAGGTATTAAGGAATCCATGGATATTTCTTAACTTTTTTTGGTACATCTACTTTAATTCCTTTTCAGTGAACGATTTTTATAATAGTTTAAGTGAGTTGCATTTTTCTATCTGCACTTCCAACCATATTTCCTACATCTGTGTGAAGCTTAACTTGATACTTTCCGCCCCTATTTACTCAAAAGGACACAATCCCATTTGAAATCAAGTAATTTGTTTTAAAAAGTGACTGGAAATAGTTCCAGCCAGTACATTTGCCTCTGAATCTTCCTGAGAATCTTTGTTTTGTGGCTTTATAGTAAGGTGTTTTTTTAACTCTTCAATCTTTCAGCTATGTTAATGTTAACAGTAGGAGGAGGAAAAAGTGTCTTGGCATTCACTTTAAACTATTCCTCCCCATTTCAAATGAATGCTATCAGCAGCCATAAAATTCTGACTCAGCATTTTTTTTTTTTTAAACTGAGATGACTTATCATAGAATATCAGGGTTGGAAGGGACCTCAGGAGGTCATCTAGTCCAACCCCCTGCTCAAAAGCAGGACCCATCCCCAATTAAATCATCCCAGCCAGGGCTTTGTCAAGCCTGACCTTAAAAACTTCTAAGGAAGGAGATTCCACCACCTCCCTAGGCAACGCATTCCAGTGTTTCACCACCCTCCTAGTGAAAAAGTTTTTCCTAATATCCAACCTAAACCTCCCCCACTGCAACTTGAGACCGTTACTCCTTGTTCTGTCATCAGTTACCACTGAGAATAGTCTAGAACCATCCTCTCTGGAACCACCTCTCAGGTAGTTGAAAGCAGCTATCAAATCCCCCCTCATTCTTCTCTTCTGCAGACTAAACAATCCCAGTTCCCTCAGCTTCTCCTCATAAGTCATGTGTTCCAGACCCCTAATCATTTTTATTGCCCTTCGCTGGACTCTCTCCAATTTATCCACATCCTTCTTGTAGTGTGGGGCCCAAAACTGGACACAGTACTCCAGATGAGGCCTCACCAACGTCGAAGAGAGGGGGACGATCACGTCCCTCGATCTGCTGGCAATGCCCCTACTTATACATCCCAAAATGCCATTGGCCTTCTTGGCAACAAGGGCACACTGCTGACTCATATCCAGCTTCTCATCCACTGTCACCCCTAGGTCCTTTTCCGCAGAACTGCTGCCTAGCCATTCGGTCCCTAGTCTGTAGCTGTGCATTGGGTTCTTCCGTCCTAAGTGCAGGACCCTGCACTTATCCTTATTGAACCTCATCAGATTTCTTTTGGCCCAATCCTCCAATTTGTCTAGGTCCCTCTGTATCCTATTCCTGCCCTCCAGCGTATCTACCACTCCTCCCAGTTTAGTATCATCTGCAAATTTGCTGAGAGTGCAATCCACACCATCCTTCAGATCATTTATGAAGGTATTGAACAAAAGCGACCCCTGGGGCACTCCACTTGACACCGGCTGCCAACTAGACATGGAGCCATTGATCACTACCCGTTGAGCCCGACAATCTAGCCAACTTTTTACCCACCTTATAGTGCATTCATCCAGCCCATACTTCTTTAACTTGCTGACAAGAATACTGTGGGAGACCGTGTCAAAAGCTTTGCTAAAGTCAAGAAACAATACATCCACTGCTTTCCCTTCATCCACAGAACCAGTAATCTCATCATAGAAGGCGATTAGATTAGTCAGGCATGACCTTCCCTTGGTGAATCCATGCTGACTGTTACATGAGAGGAAAGTGATCAGGAAGTGCTTCAGGATTGATTCTTTGAGGACCTGCTCCATGATTTTTCCGTGGACTGAGGTGAGGCTGACTGGCCTGTAGTTCGCAGGATCCTCCTTCTTCCCTTTTTTAAAGATTGACACTACATTAGCCTTTTTCCAGTCATCCGGGACTTCCCCCGTTCGCCACGAGTTTTCAAAGATAATGGCCAATGGCTCTGCAATCACAGCCGCCAATTCCTTTAGCACTCTCGGATGCAACTCGTCCGGCCCCATGGACTTGTGCACGTCCAGCTTTTCTAAATAGTCCCTAACCACCTCTTTCTCCACAGAGGACTGGCCATCTATTCCCCATGTTGTGATGCCCAGCGCAGCAGTCTGGGAGCTGACCTTGTTAGTGAAGACAGGGGCAAAAAAAGCATTGAGTACATTAGCTTTTTCCACATCCTCTGTCACTAGGTTGCCTCCCTCATTCATTAAGGGGCCCACACTTTCCTTGGTTTTCTTCTTGTTGCCAACATACCTGAAGAAACCCTTCTTGTTACTCTTGACATCTCTTGCTAGCTGCAGCTCCAGGTGCGATTTGGCCCTCCTAATTTCATTCCTACATGCCCGAGCAATATTTTTATACTCCTCCCTGGTCATATGTCCAACCTTCCACTTCTTGTAAGCTTCTTTTTTTATGCTTAAGATCCGCTAGGATTTCACCATTAAGCCAAGCTGGTCGCCTGCCATATTTACTATTCTTTCGACACATCGGGATGGTTTGTCCCTGTAACCTCAACAGGGATTCCTTGAAATACAGCCAGCTCTCCTGGACTCCTTTCCCCTTCATGTTAGTCCCCCAGGGGATCCTACCCATCAGTTCCCTGAGGGAGTCAAAGTCTGCTTTCCTGAAGTCCAGGGTCCATATCCTGCTGCTTACCTTTCTTCCCTGTGTCAGGATCCTGAACTCAACCAACTCATGGTCACTGCCTCCCAGATTCCCATCCACTTTTGCTTCCCCTACTAATTCTTCCCGGTTTGTGAGCAGCAGGTCAAGAAAAGCTCCCCCCCCCCCCAGTTGGCTCCTCTAGCACTTGCACCAGGAAATTGTCCCCTACGCTTTCCAAAAACTTCCTGGATTGTCTGTGCACCGCTGTATTGCTCTCCCAGCAGATGTCAGGAAAATTAAAGTCACCCATGAGAACCAGGGCGTGCGATCTAGTAGCTTCCGCAAGCTGCCGGAAGAAAGCCTCATCCACCTCATCCCCCTGGTCCGGTGGTCTATAGCAGACTCCCACCACTACATCACTCCTGTTGCTCACACTTCTAAACTTAATTCAGAGACACTCAGGTTTTTCTGCAGTTTCGTACCAGAGCTCTGAGCAGTCATACTGCTCCCTTACATACAGTGCTACTCCCCCACCTTTTCTGCCCTGCTGGTCCTTCCTGAACAGTTTATAACCACCCATGACAGTACTCCAGTCATGTGAGCTATCCCACCAAGTCTCTATTATTCCAATCACGTCATAATTCCTTGACGTCACCAGGACCTCCAGTTCTCCCTGCTTGTTTCCAAGGCTTTGTGCATTCGTATATAAGCACTTGAGAGAACCTGCTGATCGCCCCTCATTCTCAGGATGAGGCAGGAGCCCTCCCCTCACAGACATTTCTGCCTGTGCTTCCTCCCGGTATCCTGCTTTCCCACTTACCTCAGGGCTTTGGTCTCCTTCCCCCGGTGAACCTAGTTTAAAGCCCTCCTCACTAGGTTAGCCAGCCTGCTCGCAAAGATGCTCTTCCCTCTCTTCGTAAGGTGGAGCACGTCTCTGCCCAGCACTCCTCCTTCATGGAACACCATCCCATGGTCAAAGAATCCAAAGCCTTCTCTCCGACACCACCTGCGTAGCCATTCGTTGACTTCCACAATTCGACGGTCCCTACCCAGGCCTTTTCCTTCCACGGCGAGGATGGACGAGAACACCACTTGCGCCTCAAACTCCTTTATCCTTCTTCCCAGAGTCACGTAGTTCGCAGTGATCTGCTCAAGGTCATTCTTGGCAGTATCATTGGTGCCCACGTGGAGAAGCAGGAAGGGGTAGCGATCCGAGGGCTTGATGAGTCTCGGCAGTCTCTCTGTCACATCGCGAATCTTAGCCCCCGGCAAGCAGCAGACTTCTTGGTTTTCCCGGTCAGGGCGGCAGATAGATGACTCAGTCCCCCGGAGTAGAGAGTCCCCGACCACCACCACCCGCCGCCTCCTCTTGGGAGTGGTGGTTGTGGAACCCCCCATCTCAGGACAGCGCATCTCATACCTTCCAACCAGCGGAGTCTCCTTCTGCTTTCTCCCTCCAGACATATCGTCTGGTCCACTCTCCGCAATGGTACCTGTGGAGAGAACATGAAAGCGGTTAGTTACCTGTGTCCGTGTTGCTGGAACCCGGACATTCCCCCTTCTTCTTCTAGAGGTCACATGTTGCCAAGCTTCTTCACTGGCCTCTTGGCTCTGCTGTGCAACCTGCTCTAAATCTTTAGAGCTTTGTGCCCGTAGAAGCATATCCTGACTTTTGTCCAGACTTAAACTTGTCTGTAAATAAACTTAAGTTTAAAAAAAAAAAATCCAGGAATGATTCCTTCCCGACACATGAACTATGTGTAATTCCCATACATACTCCTGTCTTCCCTCTTACATTTTTAAAATAAGCAGTTTTTATGGGTCTATGAACATTCAAAAATCCATCACTATTCTGCAAGAGGACAAGTTGCTTTTCTTGACTTTTTTGAGGGTCACCGGTCATTCATTTAGTAAAATGAATTTAGCCTAACAACTCTGCTACAAATCATTGTAACATCTGAAGAGACATGTAGAGCAACAGAATTTGTGGGCTTTACTATTATCGTACTCAAAATCACATTTGGTAGTGGGATATCAGTTTATGCAAATATAAAGGGACTAATTCTCTTCTCACATTCTGTACAACCCCACTGACTTCACTGGGATTGCACAGTGTACAAATGAGGGCAGAATTCTACTCAGAACTTTTACTGTTAACGTGTAGGGTCATATAAGTGATCAGATATCTGATAATAGCCAACTTCTTTCTGAAAACTTTGAGTATTTCTGTGTGAAATACAAAGTTCTTTGTAGTTCACATGGCTTAAACACTCCATGCACTATTTCTCCACTTCTAGTAAATTAGATCATCAGTTTATCTTATATTTTAATATTACAGTGTAAATAGGTCTCAGTCATTGTTTTTTGATGTTTCATCTGTCTCCTGGTTCTGCTACAAAGCGAAGTGTCTATAGCAGTGGTTCTCAACTGTGTGTGTGTGTGTGTGTGTTGTTTGGGCTACTACCTGCATGGCCCTGAGGATGTCATAGGCTGCAAACTTGTGCTGGCCGGGTCACAAGTGGCCCACAGGCTGCAGGTTGAGAACCACTAATCTATAGGTGTGTCCATGTCTTATACAGTCACTTTTCCATAATTCATAACAGGATCAATTCATGGAATTCTGATGTAGCTGCCTTTTTGATTTACTCTTCTCTGGTACCATTAGCAGATATCTGCTATTGATTTTGTAAAATTTCTTTTTACCTCATGATCACTGAATGCAGAATGTGATGTTTCTTTAATCAATCTAGCCTTTTCTGGCCAATAACTATCTTGTCAAACTGTGCGTGCATGTGTGTATTGTGACAGGGTCGGGCCAGATGGCTACAGGAGAGTAATAGAAGGCAGATATATTAGCCCCAGGTTAAGTAGGTCCCTTTTCCCTGGGTAAGGTAACAGGGAAGGTTCCAGAACAATCAGGATCCTTCTGGAGACAATTAAGACAGGCTGATTGGCTGTAGGTGTTCTAATCAAGAAGCTGCTAGAATCAATTAAGGCAGGCTAATCAGGGCGCCTGGGTTTAAAAAGGAGCTCACTTCAGTTTGTGGAGCGCGTGTAAGGAGCTGGGAGCAAGAGGCGCTAGCAGCTGAGAGTGAGAACGCATACTGTTGGAGGACTGAGGAGTACAGACTGAGGAGTACAAACGTTATCAGACACCAGGAGGAAGGTCCTGCGGTGAGGATAAAGAAGGTGTTGGGAGGAGGCCATGAGAAAGTAGCCAAGGGAGTTGTAGCTGTCACACAGCTGTTCCAGGAGGCACTTGAGACAGCTGCATTCTACAGGGCCCTGGGCTGGAACCCGGAGTAGAGGGCGGGCCCGGGTTCTGCCCAAACCTCCCAACTCCTGGTCAGACACAGGAGGAGTTGTCCTGGACTGTGGGTTCATAAAAACGGCCAAAGTGAGGGCTGCCGTGAAGCTCCAAGGCAACCAAATCCGCCAATAAGTGCAAGACCCACCAAGGTAGAGGAGGAACTTTGTCACAATATATAATATAAAAATAATAATATATTTTACACACACACACAAGTTTGATATCTGTCGTTTGACTGTGGTAAATTTTCTATTTAACTGCTAACATTCAATGCTGCAGTGATGTTTGGGTGGTACTAAATGTGGATGTTCTTCCATCAGCTAGACTCTATTAAAAACAGATTTGTCAGTATATGAACTCACTCCCATGTTTGATGGGAGGTATCTAGGATGTTGTTTGCAGAAATTTATACCCAGATGGGGACTGAGGAGGCTGATCCTATGGAGGGAACGTCAGCATGTATTTATTTTAACTGGCTTGTTATACTATACTGCCATGCTAGCTTCTGTTCTGAGTAAACTTTGTGAGCCAGAGTCTGTGCCTCCCTCCCTCCCTACTCCATGCTGTCTGTTTATGCCTCCTCCCTCCCCAACACGTTGTCAAAATCGTGGCTAGTTCAGCTGGATAGTTGGCTTCCATGTCATTCTAAAGCCCTGACTAGCAACAATTTTTCTGGCCCATGACAGGGAAGGCCATGCCCATGTAGCTATTTTCCTTTCCCCTTCTCTCCGCTGTCCTGCCCAGCAATGTGCACCTCCCCCAAGTTGGCCCAGTTTGCCATCTCCAAATGGTGGTGAAGCCTATACCCCACCTGCTTCCCTGGCAGATTCAAATAAGAAAAACTTTTTTTGGTCTCAAACATCTGCATTTTGCACAATGCTTAGACAGAAAATTTGGTTAGTGCTTTCGCTTTACATGAGGTAGACATTGACATTTCATGCCCGAAAAGCAACAAAGTCACCAAAAAGGACTATTACTTGGAGCAGCTAGTCCTAGAACCCATAAGGGGAGGCAATTTTTGATTTAGTCCTAGGTGGCACACATGGTCTGGTATAAAAGGTGAATATAGCTGAATTACTTGGCAATAGCCAAGTGCATAATGCAATTAAATTGAACATTTTTGTGGGGTGGAGGGGAAATAGTTAAAAAGAAACAGTTACAAGAGTGAAATACCTGCAAGCTGCATGGCAGGGAAACTACTTAAAAACACCATAATAGTAGCTCAAATTAAATGTATATCCCAAATTAAACAAACAGTAAGAGGACAAGAAAATGCCACCATGTCTAAAGAGAGCAAAAGCAGTGGTTAGAGGCAAAAGGCACCCTTTTAAAAACTGGAAGCGAAATCCTACTGAGAGATATAGAAAAGAACAAACTCTGGCATGTCAAGTGTAGAAGTACATAAGAACGGCCATACTGGGTCAGACCAAAGGTCCATCTAGCCCAAGGGTCTCAAACTCAAATGACCAGAAGGGCCACATGAGGACTAGTACATTGGCCTGAGGGCCACATCACTGACATCCTCACCCCTTCCCTGCCCCCCATTCCAACCCCTTCCCCGACATCCTCTGGCAATGGCTTCCACAGGTTGACTCTGCGTTGTGTGAAGAAATACTTCCTTTTGTTTGTTTTAAACCTGTTGCCTGTTTTTCATTTGGTGACCTCTAGCCCTTGTTATGAGGAGTAAATAACACTTCCTTGTTTTCCTTTCTCCACCCCAGTCATGATTTTATAGACCTCAATCATCTTCCCCCTTAGTAGTCTTTTTTTCCAAGCTGAAAAGTCCCAGTTTTATTAATCTCTCCTCATATGGAAGCTGTTCCATACCCCTAATCATTTTTTGGTGCCCTTTCTGAACCTTTTCCAATTCAAATGTATCTTTTTTTTTTTTTTTTTTTTTTTTTTTGACTTGGGGTGACCACATCTGCACACAGTATTCAAAATGTGGGCATACCATGGATTTATATGGAGGCAATATATTTTCTGTGTTCTTATCTATTACGTTCTTAATGATGCCCAACGTTCTGTTTGCTTTTTTGACTTCCGCAGCACATTGAGTGGATGTTTTCAGAGAACTATCCACAATGACTCCAAGATCTTTCTTGAGTGGTAACAGCTAATTTAGATCACATCATTTTATATGTATAGTTGGGATTGTTTTTCCAGTGTGCATTAATTTGCATTTATCAACACTGAATTTCTTCTGCCATTTTGTTGCTTCGCCACCTATTTTTTCAGAGATCCTTTTGTAGCTCTTCACAGTCTGCCTGGGACTTAACTATCTTGTAGTTTTGTATCATCTGCAAACTTTGCCACCTCACTGTTTACCCATTTTCCAGATTATGACTTTTACTAAAAATACCCATGACTAAATCGTAGCCTTAATTATGAGGACTAGCTGCACAACTTTCCCCACTGGTATAGCTCAGTACTTCCTCACGCTCCTGTAACACTGCTTGGTGGACCATCTTGGTGAATAACATCACAATGAATTTTGCTGGTGCCCTTTGCCTTTTTGAATAAGGCCATTCTCTATATGTTAGGTCATCCAGAGTCAGGACAGCCTAAAGGGGGTGTAGAGGAAATTACTATCTTGCTTTTGCCTAGGTTCACCCTGTTAACCCTTCCGATTAGGGCTGTCAACAGTTAAGGCAAAAATTAAATAATTGTGATTAATCGCAGTTTTAATTGCACTGTTAAACAATAGAATACCAATTGAAATTCATGAAGTATTTTGGATGTTTTTCCACATTTTCATATATGGTATTCTGTGTTGTAATTGAAGTCCGTGTATATTTTTGATTATAAATATTTACACTAAAAATAAATGAAATAGTATTTTTCAATTCATCTCCTACAAGTACTGTAGTGCAATCTTTGTCGTGAAAGTGCAATTTACAGATGTAGTTTTTTTGTTTGTTTGTTACATAACTGCACTCAAAAGTAAAACCAGGTAAAACTTCAGAGCGTACAAATCCACTCAGTCCTACTTCTTGTTCAACAAGACAAACAAGTTTGTTTAAATTTACAGGAGATAATGCTGTCCTCTCACTTTCTGGTGACATTGTAAATAAGAAGAACAGGCATTTGCATGACACTTCTGTAGCTGGCATTGCAAGGTATTTATGTGCTGGATATGCTAAACATTCATATGCCCCTTCAGCCATCATTCCAGAGGACATGCTTCCATGCTGATGACGCTCGTTTGAAAATTTAATGCATTAATTAAATTTGTGACTCAACTCCTTGGGGGAGAATGGTATGTCTCCTCCTCCTGTTTTACCCGCATTCTGCCATATATTTGTATATCAATCTCTGATGATGACCCAGCACATGTTCTTCATTTTAAGAACACTTTCACTGCAGATTTGACAAAATGCAAAGAAGGTACCAATGTGAGATTTCTAATGTTAGCTATAGCAATCAACCCAAGGTTAAGAATCTCACGTGCCTTCCAAAATCTGAGAGGGACGAGGTGTGGAGCATGCTTTCAGAAGTCTTAAAAGAGCAAAACTCGATGTGGAAACTACAGAACCTGAACCACCAGAAAGAAAATCAACCTTCTGCTGGTGGCATCTGACTTGATAATGAAAATGAACATGCACTGGTCTGCGCTGCTTTGGATTGTTATCGGGCAGAACCTATCATCAGCATGGACGCATGTCCCCTGGAATGGTGGTTGAAGCATGAATGGACATATGAATCTTTAGCGCATATGTCACTTTCAGGTGACATAAACAAGAAGGGGCAGCATTATCTCCTTCAAATGTAAACAAACTTGTTTAGCCTGAGTGGCTGAAAAAGAAGTAGAACTGAGTGGACTTACAGGCTCTAAAATTTTACATTGTTTTATTTTTGAATACAGTTTTTTGTACATAATTCTACATTTGTAAATTCAACTTTCATGATAGAGATTGCACTACAGTACTCCTATTACGTGAATTGAAAAATACTGTTTCTTTTTGTTTACAGTGCAAGTACATGTAATCAAAAATACATATAAAGTGAGCACTGTACACTGTATTCTGTGTTGTAATTGACATCAATATATTTGAAAATATTTAAATGGTATTCTACTGTTTAACAGTGCGATTAATCACGATTCATTTTTTTAGAATCTCTTGACAGCCATACTTTCTGTATCATATATGCATCTCCAAGGCTCAACAAAACTTAAAAGCCAGACCAGGAAAATAATTCCCAATCCCGTTTTACCCTCCCCTCTTCCTAGCTTCCAAGGCACAATGGCATAGCCACACAGCATATACTGCACAGGCCAAAAATCCCAATGCACATGCCACTTACTATCTCTGAGGTTTCTCCAAGACTGCAAAGAATCTGAGATCTGAGAAGGAATCTAATAAGCTTTCTAGGGAGACTGTTGCAGTGGCGAAGGACAGCATTGCAATTTCCAGGGACAGCATTGCCATGGTCCAAGACGGTACAGAAAAATATAAGGGAATGCAGAGGCAACTCTTAGAGGCAATACAAAGCCAAAATGCCTCTTTGCAGCAAATGTTACCGTTAAGGCGGCAGGCAATGCACTAGTGCAAAACAGTGCCTCCTCATGTTATGCAGCCTCTGGACAACATGGACTACTGGGAGCAACAGCTTCTGCTCCCCACTGTATCATCAGAACACTACTCCCGGAGGCCATTTCCCCCCCTTGCCCCCAGCTTAGGGCACCAACAACAGTGCACCTGGGTCCCCATTTCTCTTGAGCCCTCTATTGCCCTTGATAACTGTTGAGTTACAGCAGTCCGTGCCAGAAGTCTGACAAACCAGAAAAGGAAGAACCTGCTTGCCTGTGATGAGGAGCAATATCCCCCCCCCCCCCCGCCCCCCCCCCCCCACAACTTGTTGTGTTGGGCCCTGCACTGCACTGTTGGATTTTGCTGTTTCATTTTACAGGTAGTTTAATGAAAGGGTTCTTTGTAGTTTCCTTCATAATTAAAAGCTGTTTTTTCATTTTTTTTCAGTTGACATGCATTTTTGTTTAATAATAGAGCGTTGACCGTTCATTTTATACAGAAAACCATTGGTTGCACTAATTCCTAAGGGCTTATGAACAAATGCTGGCAAAAACAAGGAATAGTACGGATTGCCACAGTGTTGTATTTCTGCCCATAAACAACACAGAACTGCACAACAATCCCATGGGGTCAGGGCGTGGATGGAAGTTAACAGCTGGAAATGTAGCTGCACAGTTTCAGGCCTGAGACCCAAAATAAGAGCATTAGGCACCCCTGACAATATTGCCCTGACTGTGTGCATTTTGTATGGGGTTCCTTGCTGACTGTTCAAACTGCTGAGCAAGTCTCTGCACCTTAGCCTTACAGGTGCAGGGGAGGCTTTTTCCCTCACTCTCAAATAATGTACAAAATACCATGTAGTCCTTCCTCCATAAATTTAAAAAGAGCTGGGTTCCAAAACATCCTAGTGCTGTGGACACTTTAAGACCACCTCAATTTAAGTGTAAATCTGCATTGGTGGCAACCCCCTGGAACACTATGGAGAAATACCTATTCCTGTTTATGAATTCTGAGCTCTGATTTGGGGATACAGGGCTTAGCCAAATGATAGGCACATGGGTCCCATCAATTGCTCCAATGTAGTTTTGGAATTCCATGTGTACAAAGCCATCTATAATCTCCTAAGTGTTGCCAAGCTTTATAACCCAGTACAACAGTACCTTTGCCATGGCCTTATGCACCTGCATGAGAATGGCCCCAATGGTTGCTTTCTCCTTGCTGAATTGGTTTGCAGCAGACCGGTAGTATTTGGGGTGGCTTCCAGATGGTTATGGGGCACCACATGTTGGCACACTGCTGCTCTAGGTCTGGGTTCAGCACATATCTTCAGAAAAGTTTCCTTCTCCATCCTGAAATTTTTTGGTTACTGCTGATCATCCCTGGTCTGCAGAACAATCCTCTTCCCACCAATCCACATTGCCTTCCTGAGTCCAGAAACAATAGCTATGAAGCTGCACCAGGATCCAGTACTCTTACTATCTGGCTTGATGTCTTCCTTGTTCGACAGTGTTCATCAGAGCTCAAGCTTTTCCTTTTGTATTACACTGAATTGCCAGTTCCACAATTTTTCCTAAGGTAAAAGCTGAAACTTTGTGAAGTATGCAAGGCCTAGTATCTCTTTCAATTTGTGCAAACACTTTATCACAGCTTTCGCTGCATATGTTACAGGCAACCGTTTAGTCCAATGTTTCTTTAGTAATACAGCTTCCAGCCTTCATGCTGAAACACATCTGAGGACCATGATCCTTTTCAGAGGGCTAAAGAATTGCAGAACTGATACTCATGTTAATTAAATCTTTTGGACGCTTTTTCATTCTCCAGCATTCATGCCTATTCAGCATTTTTGTGAAGGAGTTTTCTTAAGCGAGTTAGTTGGGGATGAACTTACTGACCTAGTTCAATATGTGAATTCCTTTTTTGTCATTTGGATGTGCTGATGTTCCAAGTTCCTTGAAACTTTGGAATTATGAGACCGTATTCCCTTAGCATCAAGTTCTGTCCTAAGTAATGTAGATAACGTCAATTGTTTGAAACTGACAATTGACTCTCTTCAGTTGAAGGTTGTTTCTTATTACAATGTCTGGAACTTTTTACGGTGATTCTTGGTGTCCAGTAGTGGTGCTGCTCCAGACTGCCATCAGTGTACACTTCTGCAGTCTTCTGAAAGACATGGCACTTACAGTGAAATACTTTTGGTACTGAGCACATTTCTGAGTGCTATATCAAGAAGCTGTATCTGTCAAATGAAAATGCAAATCTTGGTGCTCCCTTTGCTGAGAGGAATCTGACAAAACACTGCAAAAGCATCTGATTTGAAGAATTGGCTTCTGCTATTTCACCAATCATTTCATTTCTAGGCAAGATTAAATGTTCCTTTTATTGTTCAGAGCCCCTCTTTTCTGTCCTCAAATACTAATGAGTTGACCCAGTCTATTAACTCTTCTTCTGTTTTGTCGAGGATGCCACCTGTTCTTATTTTTGGCAGCTTTTTCTCTAGTTTATGGGAGAGTAATATGTATAACTAGCGGTCTCTCTTCTTAAGGCTTGTGAGACACTAGAGATGGCAAGTATAACAGGGGAGAGAATCCTCCATTCTGTGGACACATGATTATAGGATGCATTTAGCCCATTCATATCTGGTTCAAGCTTGTTTTGATATTTATTCCAACTCCGACATGTACCTTCTTGATGAGTCCAAGCACCTCAGCCATGGAAGCCAAAGATTGATTGATTGCTTTTGCTGATATTCTAACACATACATTCTTGTTTTGTTTTAGTATATCTGACAATTGACACTTGCTTAGGAATGGAATGTGCTCCTTACTGCAAGATTTCAGTTTCACCTTTGACTTCTTAGGGCATGGCTACACTCGCAGATGGAGAGCGTTTTGAGTGAAATCAGCCTTCGTAGAGAGCAGTAGGGAAAGTGCTGCAGTCTGTCCACAGTGACAGCTTCAAGCATGCTGCCATGGCCATGTTTGCGGCACTTGCAGCTGCGTTGGGAGCGGTGCATTATGGGCAGCTATCCCAGCATGTAAGTGACTGCAACGTGCTTTTCAAATGGGGTGGGGTGTAGTGTGACAGGGAGTGTGTATATGGGGGGAGAGAGTGTTTTGGGGGGGCTGAGAGCATGTCAGCATGCTGTCTTGTAAGTTCAGACAGCAGCAGACCCCTCCCCCCCCAGCATTCCACACTAATGTTTGCTTTGTCTTGGAGCAGATAAGCAGCCGTCTGTCAGAAACGGAGCTTTGAAAGGGCATATCCACATTCCTGCAGCGTGTTTTCTTCCTTTGTGTTCATGAACAGCTCCTCTCATTCACTTGGGGGACATTTTACTCTGCCTTCAGCTCAGACACTTCCAAGTCTTGTCTGCATCACCTTTGCAAACTGCTTGGGCTTTATTACAGTTTATAGACCATCCCTCCCCAATGCTGGACTCTTCTTATACTTGTGCCAGTTGCTACATCACACACATGTTTTTGACGTGTGACTTTACCGCTTTGCCCTTTTATTCTTTGAACGTCTTTCTTACTTTGCCCTGGTCTACACTACGAGTTTAGGTCGAATTTAGCAGCATTAGATCGATTTAACCCTGCACCCGTCCACACAACTAAGCCACTTTTGTCAACTTAATGGGCTCTTAAAATCAATTTCTGTACTCCTCCCCGATAAGGGGATTAGCGCTGAAATTAACATCGCCGAGTCAAATTTGGGTTAGTGTGGACGCAATTGGACAGTATCTGCCTCCGGGAACAATCCCACAGTGCTCCATTGCGACTGCTCTGGACAGCACTCAACTCAGATGCACTGGCCAGGTACATGAGAAAAGCCCTGCAAACTTTTGAATTTCATTTCCTGTTTGGCCACCGTGGCGTGACCACATAGATCTCATCAGCACAGGTGACCATGCAGTCCCAGAATCGCAAAAAAGCTCCAGCATGGACCGAACGGAAGGTATTGGATCTGATTGCTGAATGGGGAGAAGAATCCGTGCTATCGGAACTCAGTTCCAAAAGACAAAATGCCAAAATATTTGAAAAAATCTCAAAGGGCATGAAGGACAGAGACTATCACAGAGACACGCAGCAGTGCCATGTGAAACTTAAGGAGCTCAGGCAAGCCTGCCAAAAGGGCAAACGGCCACTCTGGGTCAGAGCCCCAGACATGCCACTTATATGATGAGCTGCATGCAATTTTAGGGGGGCCCTTACCACTACCCCACCCCTGTCCGTGGACACCTGCAAGGGGGGAGTCTCATTCAACAAGGATGAGGATTTTGGGGACAAGGAAGATGATGAGAAGGAAGAGGAGGCGGCTATCACACAGCAGGCAAGAGGAGAAACCTCCCCAACAGCCAGGAACTGTTTATCACCCTGGAGCCAATACCCTCCCAAGGCGGGCTCCCAGATTATGAAGCCGGAGAAGGTGCCTCTGGTGAGTGTACCTTGTAAATATAATACATGCTTTAAAAGCAAGCATGTTTAATGATTGATTTGCCCTGAAGACTTGGGGATGCATTCGCTGCCAGTACAGCTACTGGAAAAGTCTGCTAATGTGTCTGGGGATGGAGTGGAAATCCTCCAGGGACATCTCCATGAAGCTCTCCTGGAGGTACTCCCAAAGCCTTTGCAAAAGGTTTCTGGGGAGGGCAGCCTTATTGCATCCTCCATGGTAGGACACTTTACCACAGCAGGCCAGTAGCACATTTTCCTGGAATCATTGCATAAGAAAGCATGGCAGTGTGTGGTTCCCGTGTTTGCTGGCATTCAAGCAACATGCGTTCTTTATCTCTCTGTGTTATCCTCAGGAGAGTGATATCATTCATGGTCACCTGGTTGAAATAGGGGAATTTTATAAAGGGGACATTCAGAGGTGGCCGTTCCTGCTTGGGCTGTTTGGCTGTGGCTGAAAAGAAATCATCCCTGCTGTTAGCCGCACGGTGGGGGGAGGGGTGAAGCGATCATCCCAGAGAATTGGGTGTGTGGGGGGATTTAGTTGGGTTTGTGCTGCATGTAAACCTGAAAACATCAGCCCCTGCTTTTAAATGGCCAATGAGTCCTTTTTTTTTTTTTTTCAATTTTAATCTCCCTTTTTTCCTCCTGCAGCTGCAAATGTTTCAATGCTGCGACTAGCATCTCTGTCCCAGAGGGTAGCGCAGATAAGGCGAAAAAAACCGCACTCTCAATGAAATGTTCATAGAATCATAGAATATCAGGGTTGGAAGGGACCTCAGGAGGTCATCTAGTCCACCCCCCTGCTCAAAAGCAGGACCCATCCCCAATTAAATCATCCCAGCCAGGGCTTTGTCAAGCCTGACCTTAAAAACTTCTAAGGAAGGAGATTCCACCACCTCCCTAGGCAACGCATTCCAGTGTTTCACCACTGTTCTCTGAGCTCATGCAGTCCTCCCACACTGAAAGAGCCCAGCAGAATGTGCGGAGTCAGACAATGGCAGAATCCAGGAAAGCACAAAATGAACGCGAGGAGGGATGCACGAGAGGACAGATGGCTGGAGCAACAAGAGAGGTGGTGGGATCAAGAGGAAAGGTGGTGGCAGCATGATGAAAAGAGGCAGGATGCAATGCTGAGGCTACTGGAGGATCAAACTGATATGCTCCGGCATGTAGTTGAGGTGCAGGAAAGGCACAGACCGCCACTGCAGCCCCTGTGTAACCAACCCCCTCCCCCCCCAGTTCCATTGCCTCCTCACCCAGATGCCCAAGAATGCGGGGGGGGCCCTCCAGCCACTCAACCACTCCACCCCAGAGGACTGCCCAAGCAACAGAAGGCTGGCATTCAATAAATTTTGAAGTGCAGTGTGGCCTTGTGCTTCCTTCCTCCCCCATCCCTCCTGGGCTACCTTGGCAGTTATCCCCCTATTTTGTGTGATGAATTAATAAAGAATACATGAATTTGAAACAATAATGACTTTATTGCCTCTGCAAGCAGTGATCGAAGGGCGGTGGGAGGGTGGCTGGCTTACAGAGAAGTAGAGTGAACCAAGGGGGTGGGTTTTCCTCAAGGAGAAACAAACAGGACTGTCACACCGTAGCCTGGCCAGTCATGAAACTGGTTTTCAAAGCTTTTCTGATGCGCAGCACACCCTGTTGTGCTCTTCTAACTGCGCCGGTGTCTGGCTGCATGTAATCATCAGCCGGGCAATTTGTCTCAACTTCCCACCCCACCATAAACATCTTCCCCCTTACCCTCACAGAGATTGTGGAGCACACAGCAAGCAGCAATAACAATGGGAATAGTGGTTTCGCTGAGGTCTAACCGAGTCAGTAAACTGTGCCAGCATGCTTTTAAACATCCAAATGCACATTCTATCACCATTCTGCACTTGCTCAGCTTATAGTTGAATTGCTCCTGACTACTATCCAGGGTGCCTGTGTATGGCTTCATGAGCCATGGCATTAAGGGGTAGGCTGGGTCCCCAAGGATAACTGTAGGTATTTCCCCAATGGTTATTTTCTGGTCTGGGAAGTAAGTCCCTTGCTCCAGCTGTTCATACAGACCAGAGTTCCTGAAGATGCAAGCATCATGTACCTTTCCCGGCCGTCCCACATTGATGTTGGTGAAACGTCCCTTGTGATCCACAGTGCTTGCAGCACCATTGAAAAGTACCCCTTGCGGTTTATGCACTGGCTGCCAAGGTGGTCCAAGTTAGGGATATGCGTTCCGTCTCGCCCCACCACAGTTAGGGAATCCCATTGCAGCAAAGCTATCCACTATGACCTGCACATTTCCCAGAGTCACTACCCTTGATAGCAGCAGCTCAGTGTTTGTGTTGGCTACTTGGATCACAGCAGCTCCCACAGTAGATTTGCCTACTCCAAATTGATTCCTGACTGACTGGTAGCTGTCTGGCATTGCAAGCTTCCAGAGGGCTATCGCCACTCGTTTGTGAACTGTGAGGGCTGCTCTCATCTTGGTATTCTTGTGCTTCATGGCAGGGGAAAGAAAGTCACAAAGTTCCATGAAAGTGCCCTTACGCATGTGAAAGTTTCACAGCCACTGGGAATCATCCCAGACCCACAGCACTATGCGGTCCCACCAGTCTGTGTTTGTTTCCCGGGCCCAGAATTGGCGTTCCATTGCCGCCAGGATGGCCAAATTGCCGGGGCCCGTGCTTTGAGAGAAGTCTGTGTCCATGTCCTCGTCACCGCGCTGCCGTCACCTCCTTGCCTGCTTTTGCAGGTTCTGGTTCCACATATACTGCATGATAATGGGTGAGGTGTTTGCAATGCTCATAACTGCCGTGGTCATCTGGGCCAGCTCCATGCTTGCCATGGTATGGCATCTGCAGGAGAGCAGAGTTGCAGGGGAAGTGGTGGTTGGATGACCAGACCTACTGCACCGTCTGCTGCCAGTACGCAACAGCTGAGCAGGCTGCACGCTTGCCATGGTATGGCGAGACAAGAGCAGCTGAACAGAGTTGAAGCAGCCCTGCGAGACCACCAGGAGAGCAGAGGATGACGACAGTCATGTGGAGGACCTGTGAGGTGGATTTATAGCATCAGGAGAGCAGAGTTGAAGTAGTGGATGACAACGATGGTTTGCAGACCTATTGCAGCGGCAGCTGAAAGCAGTATAGCGCCCGCATGGAAAAAAGGTGCAAAACGATTGTCTGCTGTTGCTTTCACGGAGGGAGGGGCGACTGATGACACGTACCCAAAACCATCCGCGACAATGTTTTTGTCCCATCAGGCATTGGGAGCTCAACCCAGAATTCTAATGGGCAGTGGAGACTGCAGGAACTGTGGGATAGCTACCCACAGTGCAATGCTCCGAAAGTCTATGCCATCCTCGGTACTGTGGATGCACTCTGCCGACTTAATGCGCTTAGTGGGGACACACAGAATCAACTGTATAAAATCGCTTTTTAAAAACCGGACTTCTATAAATTCAATCTAATTTCATAGTGTAGACATACCCTTAGACTAGTAAACCAGAAGGGACCATTGTGATTATCTAATATAATTTCTTGCACGTCTCAGGGCAGAGAACCTCACCCACCAATTCCTCTAATAGACCCATAATCTCTGGCTGAGATCCTCAAAACTTGATTTAAAGACTGCAAGTTACACAGAATCCAACATTTTACTTCAGTTCAAACCAGGAAGTGACCCCTGCCCTACCCTGCAGAAGAATGTGAACAATTTCCTGCTCCCCTCCCCCCGCCAAGGTCTCTGCCAGTATGATCTGAGGGAAAATTCCTTCCTGACTTCAAATATGATTATCAGTTAGACCCATTAGCCAGACACCTACAGTAGTAGTAATTCAGAGCCCTCCTCATTTTTGACCATTAGAGATTTGCTAATATCAGTTGTGTATGGGCCATATGCTGTTGTAGGCAGCCTCATCATACTGTCCCCTCCATAAACTTAGCAAGCTCAGTCTTAAAACAAGTTAAGTTTTTTTGCCCCCACTATATTGCTTGGAAGGCTGTTTAACTCTGCATTTTAGTTTTGTTGCCTGTCCCTCTAGAGCTTTCTTATTCTGCACTTCTGCTTTTATTCTGCCACCTGGCGCATATGAAAATTGCCTTTTCAAGTGTTGGATCCATGCCTCTGAGTAGCCTTTAATGTGTCTTTTTTGAATTGTTACATTCCAACATTGCTTGGCTTTTAATAAAAGGGTCACTTAATGTTCTATATTCATAACACTGGCTTTTTAATGTTAAAGACTTAAATTCCTGTCTCTCCTCCTTTTCCTTTTTTTTGGTTTTTATCCAGGAAAATGTCATAGGTGACATATTTTCCATAAGGTCCTAATGATCCTCCATACTTCCTTTTTTTTTCCCCCCTCCACATCCTCCATATGGAATACATTGTGTATATCCAGTACTAGAACACCAACCACTATCAGAGCCATTCTTTTGCTCCTCTTTTATTATACTCGTCCTTATGGCTTCCATATACACTTCAAATTGCTATATACGTGTTTTGTATCAGAATTTCCCATAACTAATAGGGCTGGTTAGGGATTTGCGTGTTGCAGCTGCATGTTGCTACCTCTCAGCAGCTATTTCTTAAGTTTCCCCTTGTTGTAGTCAGTGTCACTTTCATCAAACTTTTGCGGTCTGGTTGCTCTCTTCCTTGATCAGCTAGGAATCTGTACCATCCATTTCTAGCATGAGGTATTATTTAAGTGATGACTGAGGCAGGTTTGAGGGTACTTTTTGTTGTTTTAAGTTACATTATTAACTAACAATACAGTGTTGCTGCTGCTGCTGTAATCTGGCATGACTGAATTCTGTCTTAGCCTCTGCAACTGTTTCCTAGTGACAGGACCATAAAGCAGCCGGATAAACACAAGTGGGTTGTCAACTATATGGTTGAGGATATGATGCGAAGGCTGGAGGAATACGTGGCGTACCAGAAAACAAAGCAGGTTTGGAGCATGCTGCAGGCATAGGGATCCCTGGAAAGATTGCTGGTGGAAGAATGGAGGCATAGGGAACCCTAGCCATGCTAGCACTAATGACCACAGACTCCTCATGTTACGATATCTTGCGGTCAGTGCAGGATTTAGACAACTGGGGCTGGCTTGGCAATGGACTATTCCACAAACTGGAAGCGCGGGTGTTCTCTGTGTAGTCATATGCAAAGCAAGCAACATGTTTTTTGGAGTGGGGAGGGCGAACAGGAGGAGGAACTTGGCCAGAGAATAACATGTCCTTTAATATTGGCTTCTGAACATTTGTATTCAGTGGTGGTTAATGTTTTGTATACAAACGCCATGCACTTGCATTGCACAATATGTAGAATATTTATTGCATGTCAAAAATAACATGTAATAATTATTTTATAGAGGGGTAGTTGGCTTTTTCCTTGAGTTGGTTTGTTTGTTTTTAAGTTTGGTTATTTTTGGAAAATGTGGCTTTGTTGGTGCTTTCATAGGAAGGAAGATCCAGGAAGTTTTGTACTAAGCAAAATGTCACAATCACATAGGCTTGGTGTGAAGTTAAGTGCCTATATAACCTAAAATAACACTAAAGGTTAAATCACCTCTACCCTATATCAAATAGACTGTTTACACCTCTATTAAAAAAAAAAAGCAGATAATGAAGTGATGAAAACAGGCGACTTCCTTTCCTCACTGCAACCAATTCCAGGATTCATTGGTCTACCTTATGGTTGCCTGTACTAGGCCTGCAAACCAGCGGGGTCCAGAGCCCATGCAAAAACACTTGCCTTTAACCTTGCAGATGTTGTGCTGGGTGCACCAGACCACGGACATATGGACTGCATTGGCATACAAATGGTTTTGTAGGCAGCACCTTCTTGCCATCAGCCTGTCAGATGCGCACAGTACCTCATCCTGTAGCTGCTAAGCTTGTAATTGAATCTTCTTTTGCCAGGGCCCCTGATGTCAGGGTATGATTTCATGAGCTGTGGCCAGAGTGGGTATGCATGGTCCTCCAAAACGACAGTGGTCACAAAGGTCCCATTGATTACAGTGTAATTAAGAGGGAATAAGGTCCCTGCTTCTCTCAGCATTTCAGTGCCAGATCTCTTTAGCACACTGTATTCATGCAACTTTCCCATACTTCACACATTAGTGTTTCTGAATTTGCCTCTCCAGGCCCTACAGAATGATGGAATAGTACCCTTTGCAACTGACACACATGCTTGTTCCTGCTGACTGTCAAACGGTTAGGTATGGGTTTTGGGACTCCATTTTCTGAAAGCCAGCTATTTTAGGAACATTTCTCATGCTCCCCACGAGGGGATAAACCAGTGGTGATCCCCTCACAAATCTCCGTTACCACAACACCAGCAGTTCACTTGCCAACACCAAACTGGTTTGCAGCACCTGTAATAGTCTGGTGTTGCCAGCTTCCAGAGGCCAATAGCAACCTGCTTTTATACCTGTATGGCCTCCCTCAATTGAGTGTTCTGATAATGGAGGGTCAGGGCAAGCTCTTCACACAGCTCCATAAAGGTCTGTTTCCTTATGTGGAAATTCTGGAGCTACTGCTGGTCATCCCATGTCTGCATGATGATGTGATCCTACCACACTATGCTTTGTGGTATATATCCCACTGATCTATAAATACCCACTATTTTTGTGGGTTTGTTTTACAGCTGTAATATTTATTAAAGGTAGGTTCTAACTGCTTGTTTAGGAAGTTTTCTTTAGGTCTTAATGAGCTGTAACTAAGCTGAAATTTTCCATGTTGAGCATCTGCCTCAGAACTGCAGCAAAAATGGTTCATTTGTTTTTCAGAACCAGGTTAGGGGAAAATACATTTATGTCCATGTTTTTTATATATATAGCCGCTTCCTGCAGCTCCCATTGGCCAGGAACAGCGAACCGTGGCTACTGGGAGCTGCGGGCGGCTGTACCTGCAGACGGTCAATATAAACAAACGGTCTCGTGGCCTGCCAGTGGATTACCCTGATGGACTGCATGTGTTTTGTGGGCCGCAGGTTGCCCATCACTGAATTGGAGGGTGGTGGTTGGGAGGGACTGAATTAGGCCTGTGGAAAAAAAAATAGTATGAGATCCTGTAATTGAAGACTGCATCGTAATGTGTGCGCACAAGGAGGCTAAATCAGGGTTGTACAGGCAACCTGAATTCTGCCATTTTCTAACTTTTGGGTGCTTGACTTTGTAACTAGAGCTGTGCAGATTTTTTTGGTTTAATAGTTTATTCGTGTTTGTTCGACACACAACTATTTGCAAATGTGATACCAATTCAGCCAAACATTTTTGTTTTTTGGGGGGTGGGGCTTGGGTGCCATTCACAGAGTGACATCTACTACCTTTATAAGTTTTAGCACAGTGTTAAGGCACTCATCAGGGATGTGGAAGTTCCTGGGTTCAGTTCCCTCCTCTGCCTGATGTGGGGCTGGGATTTGAGCTTATGTCTTCCACATTGCAGGAGAGTGTCCTCGCCACCAGGCTATGGACTATTCTAGGGTCAGTCTTTCTCAGTCTCTCCCATTGAAGCTGCTCCAGTTTGTATAAAATACTTGAATAGTCATGGGGCGGGAGTGTGTGTGTGTGTGTGTGTGTGTGTGTGTGTCTGATAGACTGACTCTATAGTCTTGTGGTTAGGGCACCCACCTAGTAGTGGGGAGATCTTAGGTTCTGTCCCTGTTTGACTAACTTGTCAATAGGAGAGACTCAGAACTACACACCATTGTATCCCATAGTCCTGTGGTTAGGGTGCTCTCCTGCAATGTGGGTAGACACAAGGTCAAATTCCTACTCCACCTCAGGCAAGGGGGAATGGAACCTGGGTCTCCCTGGTGAGTACCTTAACCACTAAGCTAAAAGTTCTAAGGAGGGCAATACCGCCACCCGCTCCTTCTCAATGGTGTGGAGTGTTGTCTTTTCACCTCCCTGTTTTTTAATGGACAGTATTTTATAACCAACCATCTGTACCTGATGCTTGTTTTTCATTACAAGTGCTCCTGGTTCTCTCTTTGTAAGATCTTAATTTCTTTGTCTCTCATTTAATAGCTGTTTTTTTCTTTGAACTACATGTTTTTACCTTTTAAAGTCAAATATGTAAATGACTTATTGTAAAATATTATTTTTATTAGCAAGCTGAAAAAGCTAAGTGAAGACAGCTTAACTAAGCAGCCTGAAGAAGTCTTTGATGTTCTAGAGAAGCTTGGTGAAGGGTGAGTAAAACTGTTTGTGTGTGTGTGTGTGGGGGGGGGGGGGATACATGGGGAAAATAATTAAAATTAATATGATATTAAAAGTGACATAGTGTCAGTGAGCATGAACTAAATTGTGCCTTTTTTTTTAGTACTTAAACAGCAAATGCCTGTGTGGGTTTTTTGAAAACCTACCCATGCATTTTTGTCATGCCTTTCTAGAGGCTAGAGTTTCAGATTGCAAACTTTCATGCCTTTCATTTACTGAGGCAGAAAAATAAGTTTATTTTTGTGGTTGTAGTGAAGTCAGGAGCATTTTCTTTGCCACAAGCCACGCTTCATTGCAAATTGGAAAGTAGATGAGAATGTGATATAAAGTTATATTCAGAGTACCTTGTTACCTTCCCTGTTATCATTTTATTGCTCATATAGACTGGTGGAACAAACATTGCAATTATTACACAGCAAAGTATCTTCTTATTGAAGGATTGGTATATACTGTAAGGTTGTTTTGCAGTTTGGCTAGCTGCAAAGATAGCAGATTATTATTTTTACAGAGGGAAAGAGGTTGAAGTAGAGAAGGTACCTGTGGTATAAGAGCTCCATTTTTACTGTGATCTGCCCAGGAAAATTGGTAGCTCTGCAGGTGCTTTATGCTGTTGGGAGGGGTACAAGCCTACTCATCACCACCAGAATTAGGAGCTCCGCAGGCTGTGTAAATTGAAGAGGGGCTGCTTCCCTGGTAGCTGACATAGCCAGTGGTAAGCCTAATTCTGTAGAATTCTATTGAATCTTCTGTCATTATGAATATAGAGAAGTCACATACTTAGGACCAAGTAGTAAACTATAAGGCTGATGATGAGGGACTGAAATGGACAAAACATGAATCTTGTCAATTTCTATTCCCCTGCTGGCTCACAGTTATGGAGCATGTAAGAGGAACAGAGCACTATGCCTTCCAAACAAGCGCAGTATGCTCAATTGCTCATGTGTTTGGGTAGCTCACTCTAGAGGCTAGAGTTTCAGACTGCAAACCGTCATTTTGGGTGCCTGAAAACTGACATGTTATAATAGGGAGAATATTGTAAAATAGAAAAATGTAACTGTAAAAATGTAATTGTAACCTTATTCCTTTTAAATGTTGTATGTATATCCAGAAATTCGGATTATATTTGTGATTAATCTAAGGAGCTATTTACAAAACTAAGATTTTTTTAGTCTCAAGTTTTAGAGGGGAGTTGATAGAGGCATTCAAATTATGAAGGGAATTGTGAAAAAATGATCGGTCTCTCTCCAATTTCTTGATCCCATATTAAGAAAACACGAAAGGGTAATAGCAGTTTTTTCTTTGTAATTGTATTTTAGAAAGCACATAACAAATCTTTGTATATTTACAACCACAGCAAATCTGAGTCAAATACCGTAGCTAGATTTTTAAGAAGAGTGGGATAAAATTGTGATTTTGTATGCAAATGATGGTGAGGATAAATCTCATGGTCAGGATGTAAGCTGATTGCCTGAAGCGGTCAGGAAGGATCTTATTCTTTCCCTCCTTGTTTTGTTCTAATTTACAGCATTTCCTATCTGGCTACGTGTATTATGATGGTGATTTTACCTTTCTCTTAATGTTATATTAGTTCATTAGCAACTGCTGGAGGTAAGGTACCAGATATAATTAATATTTTGACATAATATGCCAAATCCTATGAATTGGCGAAGGTAAACGTTATCTGAGGACTTCCTTTTCAGAGGCACAGTCATGACGAAATTAAAATCTCTTGCAATTTTACAAGCATCTCATGTAGATAATGTTAAAAAAAGACGTCTTTTAAATGAATCCAGTGGTTGGCATGATCTTTTGAATAGTGCTGATTGGGAGGAAGGAAGAACTATTTTGGAGAAAAAATTAATTTGTAATTTTTTGTAATTTTTAGATCTTACGGTAGTGTCTTTAAAGCAATACACAAGGAATCTGGACAAGTAGTGGCAATTAAACAAGTCCCTGTCGAGTCAGATCTTCAGGAAATAATTAAAGAAATTTCTATAATGCAGCAATGTGACAGGTATGAGCAATATTACGTATTTATTTATTTATTTAATCATTTGCCTCCTTTTTAAGCATTTATTTGAAAATGTACTTGTAATGTTACGAGCACGGCTGGTCTAGTAAAAGTCTATTTACATTTGATATTCAGTTCTAATTTTAACGACCACTGCATATGTACTTGTTGAAGGTTGAATTTTCCCCTAAGTTCATAGTGAAATGTGATTAATATAAACAACTGAAAGAAAAATATATACTTCTAAATTAATATTAAATTTAGTAATAAATAATAAATAAATAAAGTAATAAATGTTATCCTGAGAAGAATAAGGTAATTTGTTTAGATATGCACTTGATTACAAGCAGTGTCAAACAAAAATAACTTGACATGATTATAATTAAAGAAGGATCTTTTTTTAAAAAGTTTGAAGTGCTGTTAAAATTTCCTGTAAGCAGATAAATCCACCTGAGTTTTGAGTCCTCCATTTCAAAGTATTGGCAAGGATTGTTATAGGCCAAGACTAATCACTGTTAATTTTAAAAAATAGAGGGGGGAAAATGTGCTTGGAAAATAGTCTCTATTATACAATTGGCACTTTTGCAACAATGATTACTTTGGAGGAGCTGCTGTTATCCTAGTCTTTCTTTGGACAACTCACTCTCTGATTGTGGTGGCAGCTTTCTCTGATTAGGGCTGCAGGAACAGGGGCCTTCACTTATAAGGAGATAGAAATGAAAATTAGTGTTACAAGTGCTACTTTCACTTAAATTGTTTTGTGCTCTGTGTGTGAGGGGTGTTTTTTGAAAGGATTATGGTCCTGATCCTGCAATGGAATCCATGATGGTGAACCCTTATGCATGTGAGGAGTCTTCTTTAATTTGGTGGTGTAAGGGTCTGTCTGTTTGTGGGATCAAGACCTAATTCTGCAAAGGTTGGGCTAAAATCTCTCTAGCTGTCTAACTTTCTTTAAACACAAACTTTGTCAGTAACCATTTGGACCAGTCTGCTTTCACAAGTCTTACTTACAGCTGTCCTCTCAAATTAGAGTAGTTTGTACACCCTTGTCTACTGATGCAGTATTGAGGCTAGCTTACCACTGAGGGACAAAAAAAGTCTCCTTCCTCATTCTGAGATTCTGCAGCTACTGCCACTCATCCCAGGTCTCGAAGAACTCAGGGGAGGATTTATGTCCTTTATTTGATATGTTGATGAATGGAAATACAACATGCATAATATATGGCACTATATAAATAACAGTGTTCTGTTAAAACTTAATATGGAAAATGCACATAGAGTTCCATAAATATTTCTATAGCAAAACATTAGACTGAACAATATTTAGTTAGCTATTCAGGTTTGTTTTTGAAATAGACTCCTGCAGGTTGTGTGGGGAAAAAAGAGGAAATTGAAAATGATTTCCATGTTGTCCACTCAACACTGGAAAGAGAGAAAAAGGAGAAGGCTCCTGAAGATAGTGAAAAGGGGAATAGACTTTTCCGAAGGAAAAGGGAAGTGGAGAAGGTGCTTTCCCTTCATCAGAAAGCAACTGGTGATTGGGGAGATCTTTGTATTTATTTGAGGGGTGTGGGTGTATTGTAGGTCATTCTACATGTGCCTCCATCATTTGGGTGAAGGAACCAAACTTCTGGAAGTCTAACCAGGCCTTTACGAGGCCTTGATTAAGGTAGTCCCATCATGACCTAAAATTCGCTCAACTGCACCACACAATCTTTGGCTGTCTTAGTGACTTCCCAATTCTCATTTTATTAGAACTGACCGTGGATATTTTTTTCATTGTTGAGGATCATTAATACATGAATCTCAACTGTTTTGTGTTTATATTTAGTCCCTATGTTGTCAAGTACTATGGCAGCTACTTTAAGAACACAGATCTATGGATTGTTATGGAGTATTGTGGAGCTGGCTCTGTCTCGGACATAATTAGATTACGGAATAAAACAGTAAGTTCCCTTTTTTATGTGTATCTTTTTATACTGTTTTTTAATTATAACTTTTAGTCTTAAGTAATCTGACTAAGAGAAAAGATTTGCCTACAGCCTTTGTCTAACTCTTGGGAAATTTTTGAAGAGGGCTTAATCCTAAAAGCATGTCTATGCTGCGCAAAAAAAAAAAAGTGTTCTTGGGTTTGCTAACCCAAGTTAGCTAACTTGAGTTAAAATAGCAGTGAAGACATGGCAGGTTGGCTTTTAACTCCTATTAGCAGCTCGAGTAGGGGAGCCCAGTACTGAACTCAAACTGCTAACCCAAGGTAAAAGCTGAGTTACTGGGTATGCCTACACTGCAAAAACAAACAAGCAAAACACCACGTGGCAGTGAGTTTCAGAACCTGGGTCAACTGACTTGGACTTGTGGGGCTAAAGTGAGCACTGCAGACATTCCTGCTCAGGCTAGATCTGGGGGTCTGACACCTGCCTCATTCGCATGGTTTCATAGCCCAAGCTCTAGCCTGAGTGGGAACGTTTACACTGATATTTTTAGCCCTGTAGTGTGAGTCCTGTGAGCCTGAGTCAGTTGACCCGAGCTTTGAGACTTGCTGCCACAGGTTTGGTTTTTTTTTTTTTTACAGTGTAGACATAGCCACTGTGTCTTCGCTGCTGTTTTAACCCTGAATTAATGAACTCGGGTTAGCTAAACTGCGTTGAGAACACTGTCTTTGCCATGTAGACATGCCCTTAATATTGGGCACTCTTTATTTCATTGAGACTAAAGGGAATTGAAAGTTGTGATTAGAATATCTTAATCTATGAAACCTCTCAGGATGGTAGCCCTCAAATATGGAATTTATTTCAGCTACACAAATATTGCCTCTTCATCTGCAAGATCACAAAATTCAGTTTATTTTCACTTGATAATTTTACACATCTTAAAAGGACACTCATGGCATAATTTGTAGCTCTAAAATGTACAAATTCTTTTTATCACTGATAGAAAGAATTGAAACTGTAATACTTTGTTCTTCTTTACTCTTTCACCTCTCACTTGCCATCCTTTAGGTACCTTGTTTAGGAGGTTGAGCTGTTGATTAGGCTTTTGTTTTTTTCTTTCCCCAAAATTGATATTCCAGCATTTATTTTGACATCTCCCTGCACCATATGTAACAAAATCTTTCTTGGGGAGGAGAGGAATTATGATGTTTTTGTCCTATCAAGTACTCACTAGGTGCAGGCTAGCATTATCACCCAATTGCCCCCCCCCCAATATTTGTATTTTTCTTTTTCCTTTTATGGAAAGGAGTTGTCTTTAGAATGACAAATGTTATATTACCTAGGTGCCATGTTTAGTTTAAAACTAATTTTTGTTATAAAATACTGTATGCAATACTTTATTACAAGTAAAATCCCTTTGATGTTGAGTTTTTGTGAATACTCCCAGATCTCAACAATAGCCTATTTATGGTAGCAAAGGTTTTTCCCTGAAAAGCATCTGTACTCGGTGTTTTTTCTGAGTTACTGTTGAATAAATGTTGTCCAGACCTCCTGACCTTTACGACTTGTCCAGTTTGTAAAGGGAGAATAGTACTTGGAACTATTGTTTGTGTGTGTGTATGGGGGTGTGTGAGGTGTGTGGCTTTTTTTTTAAGGGGTCTATTCTATTAAGTCGTAATTTGAAAGATGAAGAAGTTACTTTCTATTTCATGACTAGTAAATGGAACAGAAGGAGTTGTTCTAATTTGCTTCAATAACCTAATTTTAAAATATGCCCTTAAAAGTATAATCTTCTTCCCCTCTCCCCATGCCCTTACCAGCAAATCATTTCAGGCTGTTTGAAAGAGATTTAAGCAGTTTCAATAAACCTGCATGTAGTTATGATGTATTTAGTTAATCACATTTCCACTAAAATCAGTTAACTGTTTACGTTGTATAACCCTAAATGAAAAAGCTATTTACAAGAGTAGCTAAGGCAAGTTGTGTCCCCCATTAGTGGTTGCCATGATTTATAAGAATGAAACTACCTTATTTTTCTGCGTAATGATGGAGGAACAAGACAATGTATACTGTTGATTCTCTGGAACAGTAACTTGATTGCTGTATGACTTTTTATTACATGATGGAAAACTTCTGACTACATATTACTGGAATAAGGCTGGCTAAATACTTCAATACTTTGTGGTTCACCTAAAATAAAGTTTGTTTGTGGAAACAATAAGTTGGAAACTTGTTTTAGTGTTTTTATGTTTTCCACAAGAAATAAACCACTTAGAGGGAGACGAGTTAATTCTTAGTTTGATAGAATGTGTATTAACTGGCCACTGCCATTCATAGTTACTTGCAGTATTGTTATAGCTGTGTTGGTCCCAGGTTATTAGAGAGACAGGGTTGATGAGGTAATATCTTTTATTGGATGAACTTTTGTTGGTAAAGGAGACCAGTTTATCAGCTTACACAGAACTTTTCTTCAGGTCTGGGAAAGGCACTCAGGCTCTTGCAGCTAAATACAAGGTAGAATGTATTGTTTAGCATAGGTAGTAAGCACATATTGTAAAAGACACTGTAAAGTCAACAGCTTGTCTCTTTCACCAACAGAAGTTGGTCCAATAAAAGATATTACCTCACCTCTTTTCTCATTCATAGTTGTGTATTTTAGAATTTTCCTAGATCATCACCATAAACCAATACAATGGTTGCTTCAGGAAAAACATTCTTAATTTAGGGATTATAGGTAGAAAATAGATAAAATAGATTAAGGTTTAACAATCTCTGTAACTGTTTATACCGTCCTCCCGAAAAACAACCAACCAGCCTGTGGACAAGGTAATGGAAGATGGCTCTGTGAATTTTTTTTTTTAAATTCTTATTTAAAAATAGGTGAGGAAAGGATGGAAGTTTTTTTTTCATGTTTATTTAAAAAAAAAAAATCTCGAAGCACTCATTCTTTGCCCTTGGTGCCTGTTTGTAAACTTAAAAATGTACCATATAATATACATACATCTCCACCAAATCCTTTCAACCGTCAGCCCACGCCTTTGTCAAAAGACTGAGCAGAAAGATTTGGGCTTTGCAGCATGTCAAGAAAGTTACAAATCTTGGCTCAGCCCTGTTTAACCAAAAGTATGGGAAACAAATTCCAGAATTGGGTACCCTTCAGACCCTTGTTAGCCACTCCCCTTTCGTGTCAAGGGGGCTCCAGCTCAAAAGAGAGGCAGCCTCTCAGGTAATGAAGTCCCAAAACATTTATTGCTTTATAGCGTAAGCCAACCCCTGGAATCCCTTCCAGAAGTTTATTGGAAGCCAGTATATATCCAGGAAGAAGTAGTGTAATGTGCTCTCAGTATGCAACTTCATTTAAGAGGGCCATGATAGTCTCCACTAGCTTCACGTTTTGAATGGTCCCAAGGTGTGACCCTATTATTATTCTGAGATGACAAAGATATGGCTAGCTTTATCAAGGCTCACATCAGAGGGGAAAAGGGCACTCTTCTCCATAGGCACTGATGAAGGGAAAGTGCACATGACCATAGCCATCATTTGGTGATCCAGGATGTAATAAAGCACTCAGGTTGCACACCTCTGCTATTCTCCCTCCATTACAGGTGCCATTGTAAGTTTTAACTGTTTTCACCAGGCCAACAACATTCTAACTTTCCTGTCTGGATTAATTTGTAACCAGCTAGTTCTCATCCAAACCCATAGTTAATGTAGCCACTGGGTAACTTATTCCATTGTTCCATCATATCAGACATGATGGAGATCGGAGTTGTGATGCTGAATACACTGCAGCCTATGTCTCCTCACTAATCCCACCAGCATCCTCAAACAGAAGTAACTGTGGTACCACTAAACCCCTGTGGTATCCTGCAGGAAAGAATCCTTTGGGCAAAGGAATCCACAGCCAATGGTTTGTTTGTTTTTTTCAGAAAGCTAAGAGTGACTCCGTCCACCAACTGCTTTAGTTCACAAGCAAAGGAACAATATCGAAGCTGGTGACCAATATAAAAGGATCAGCACAGATTCTCTCTTTTTTCTGTTACTAGGAGATCATCCACTAGTATAACCGGTGCAATTTCTATCTCATATCCAGGCTTGTAAACCTATAAACTGGTGTCAAGGAAACTAGAGGACTGGAAAAATCAAAACAAACAACAAACCCCACCCACATTAATTTTTCCACCACAACCTTTTCATGACCTTCCCCAAAAATGAAGACTGTCATTATATAGATTGTATATAGATTGTCAGCATCAAAATTGGCTTCTTGAGCACTGGCTTCACTGTAGCTGTAAGAGCTACTTGCACTCTGCCCTTCCATAGGGAAATGTTGACAGTCTTAATCAAGAAGGAACCCACCACTTTCCCTACTGACCTTCACCAGCCAGGAAGGTCATGGGTCCAGCTCACAGGTTGTAGCACAAAGCTACTTCAGTACCTCTTTAACTTCAGTGAGCAATACTGGCTGAAATTCATAAGACTAATTCATTGTTTCCTTAAGACAGTGTTCCATTTCTATAGAAGTAGACAGTTTATTCTAAATTCAAACAATTTTTATTTGCCAAGTAATATGAAAATTTTGAGGGGAAGAACTCAACTCTATAATTGTGATGAGACAGCTAGGATTGGGCAAGCTATTGGCCACTAAGGATGGTATTTTTCTGTATTGGATTTCCTTTGGAAGGGAAAAAAACTATATAATTGGTTGCAGTCTGCATGAGATTTCGGTCACTGGTGTTCTGGCTGTCTCGTTTCTCACTTGATCTGTCTTTTCTGGGAACCATGGTGAAGATGGAGCTTGTGCAGAGAGCATTTAGGGGCCACTGTTTCAATAGTGGATGACCGAATACTAATCTAAAGCTTACCAAAACCATTAATAGGTTGTTTTTCTGAAAGATCACTGGTGTCTGTAGTGGCTGCGTGGAAACTCAGTGGTTTCATTAACTACCGAGGGTGGACTCTCAAGATATGTCTGTCACTGTGAATGGATAAATTCTTCCTAACTTCAGAGATTGTGGATGATCAATGATGGGGGGAAATGGTTCCTCAATCTTAACTCAAGCACAAGATCCAGAGTGTGTCTAGCCTTATGAATGGAGCCTGTGACTGCCTGGGACAGTCCAGTAATTGTAATGGGAGCTGTGAAATTCTTAGCCAATCCACAGGTAACATCCCCTACACTGAAATCCTCAGGCACTGACATTTTGACTATTCCAGATTTGATCCTGTGGGCCAGAATCACTTTAAATGCTGACAAAACCCATAGTTAAAAAAAACCAACAACAACAAAACCCTAAGAAAAAATGCAGGTCATTGGGCGCTTTCTTCAAATAAGATATTCAGTATGTGGCCCTCTGTTGGAAGCTGGGAAACCTGTTTTCCCCTGTATGATGGCCTTATTTTCTGACTTTAAAATCTTAATTTTGTAAGAGTGTGAAAACTTTTTATAGTTGCAAGGCTAATGTTGGTAAAATTGCATATGGTGAAGTACCTAGATACTAATTTGGCCAACGTCACTGTAATATCTGAGTGCTTATTGACGTGCTATTTAAGCTAAAATTTTGTTTAACTATATGTATGATTAATAGCAAAGGCATTCTGTGGCATTTCCCAAATCTCAGTGTAGTCCTTAGTCACCCATTCAAAAATATATTTAATATTCTACAATAAAATCACCTTTTTTTAGTACTAGGTACTTAATTACTACAAAGCTGTCCTTCACTAGGCACGTAAGGAGTTACTGTCAACTCCAAATTTGTCCCAAAGTTTAAATTTACTTAAAAACAAGCTTGTAGAAAACAAGACAAAAAGAAATATTTCCAGGTACAGAAAGATTTAGGCCAATACCGATCTATTGGAGGGGAGGAATAGCTCAGTGGTTTGAGCTTTGGCCTGCTAAACCCAGGGCTGCGAGTTCAATCCTTGAGGGGGCCATTTAGGGATATGGGGCAAAAATTGGGGATTGGTCCTGCTTTGAGCAGGGGGTTGGACTAGATGACCTCCTGAGGTCCCTTCCAACCCTGATATTCTATGATTCTATCTTTTTTACCCAAATGTAATCAATTTTCAAACAAATATACTTTTCAGTACTTACAATTCAAACCAAAATTGACTTAACTGTTTTTCTTCATCCCAGCTCAGAGAAATGCACACAAAGTAAACAGTATGTTTACAGTGTTAAGTAAACTAAATCTTTAAAAAAATTGCTTTTGCTAATCTAAGGTAGTTATTAATAACATAGGTCGAGATATTTTACAATATAAAGATGCTATTCCTGAAAGGCTTATTGGTCACATAAGTAAATTGAAGTCTATAGGACTAATTTTGAAAGTAAGAATTATTCATTAATAAGGTTTATAAGACTTGGCCCTACAATTTTTAGGAAAATTAAAAATTTATATATTGATGATATCAATCCTTAAACTTAATCACCTTGTCTTTAAGAACCCAGTGGTGGAAGGTGCAGAGACACAGTGATGCTTAATTGGGCCCTATGGCGACTAAGGAAGTACATGTCTGGGAAGATAGGCCTTAGCTGACTTTTTGAATTATTCCCTCCCAGTGTGTTTTTACTTCCCCACCCTGAATTCCATTTATATATATATAAATAAATAAACCAACTATTTTTTTTAGTACCATGGGAGAATTTGCCCATCTCGTGGAATTTGCAGGATCTAAGGTTTTTGCAGATGTGAGCGGGATAAAAAAATGCAAGAAAAAATGTGGGAGTAAGTAAGAATGAGTATTGTGTGGTGGGATTGGACGGGAGCGGGATTAAAAAAATAGTCCCTCACAGGGCTCTACTCAGAACCATGGGCCTTTAACATTGGTTGTCCTCCATCCCTCATAGTGAATAGGAAAAAAAAAAAAGCATTTGAACAATTTAAAATGCACCTGCGCACACACAAGAATTTCATGGATTAGACAAACGCTGTAAGTAGTGGTTTGGGGAAATAGTCATATTTTGTTCCTAATAAACATAATGATAACCCTTGATTCATTGAGCAATGTCATCCTTAATTATTAAAAAATTGAAGCTTACTGTGAACAAATTTCTATACTTGTGTGTGCAAAAATTGTTAGCATTTTAAATTTGAACATTTTAAATTATGTAGCTCTCAGGATAAATATAGCTGTTTCTGACAGAGCAGTTTTAGCTTTTCAAATGCAAAATTGCTGTGTTGAGGGAGGCAAAGTTATCATCGCCCCACCCCCACCCCAATAGTCTCAACTGTATGGAGCTGAGAGTATAACTGTAGCTTTCACTATAACATTTTAAAGTTCCCAAATAGCTTCATTGCACACATAGGCTGAATTTTGTTATCTGAAGTTCTTTTGAAGGGTATACTTGCTGATGGAACTTATTTTTCTAGTTTTTCTAAGGTGAACTTGACACTTGTGTATAGAATAATTGTCTTAGTTTTTGTTTTAACATTTTATGCCATTAATGTGACCTAAATTTTGAGTTTACCTTCATCTGAAATAAATCTAGGAATCATTTCAGATGCTTCCTGTTATTGGAGCAGAGTGTTCTGAAAGTGGCTAATAATGGAAAACAACTTTGACCTAAGGAGGAGACCTATTCAAATGTCTTTGAACCAGAAATTAGTTGGACATGGTATATTAAAAACTAGGTTAAGTGTTTTCAAATGGTTCTCTAACAAGAGCCAGTACAACAGCTGCTGTACAACAGCCCTTTTCAGAATGTATTAATATATTACATATAAAAAAACTTTGTTAAAAGAACGTTAAGCACTCAAGAGTTAGGAAATGCCAGATAAGTTGCCTGTTCACCTCTGTTACTATACATTATGATACAGTCTTTAAATACATGATCACATACTATTTTTTTCCATGGGATACTTGCCTCATTCAGTGCCAGGATGGACCTGCTGGGGGGATGAATCAGGGTTGAGTAGTGAAAGAGACTGTTGTCTGTAGGATGCTGCTCGTTTGTTGCTGAGGTTGGAAGATAAGTGTTTCCAGAAAGAGAAAAGATGGTCTTATGGTTGAGGCAGTTGAATGCTGTCCTGGAGAACTGGATTCTGTGCTTGCCTGTGATACAAGTCAAGTCACTTAAACCAAATTTTTCACAGGTGGTCATTAGCTGTGAGTTTCTCATTTTCTGGACGCCTGACTTGAGACCCAGAGGACTGATTTGTGGAAATGCCGAGGACTCACAGCTGCCACTAAAGTTAGTGGGGGCAATGCTTTGAACTATAAAGTGCGTATGATGCTAACTACTCTGAAAAGTCAGTTCATAGGTGTCTATAACTGGGCACTCAGCATTACTGGATACTTTTGATTTTAATCTCTGCTTCGGTTTGCCATCTGTAAAATGAGAAGAATAATACAACTCCCTCATCTCACAGAGATGTTAAAATAAGTTCATTAATATTTGCAATATTCAGATATTCAGGTACTATAGTGATGATTGCCATAGAAAAGGCCATGAGGAAATTAATAATTCTGTCTTCAAAGGAGGATTTGAACAGTGTGCAGTAAATAAGGACTTGGACCACACATTTCCTGATGAGGAAAAAACAAAATATTGAACAGCTGCTCAGTAAGTGAACACTGTCCATTCTGTGCACTGAATGAGGCAGAGGTCCTTTGGGGGAAAAAAAAATGATTTATGAAATTAAAGACAGTATACATATATACAAGGGAGCTGAATTTTGGTTGTGCAGACAACCTTAATTCTGGCATTTCCTAACTTTTGAAAGCTTCACTTTGCAACCTTAAAATGTTTTTAATATACTTTGCTTTTTGTGTTTAAAAATGTCCTAGGTTTTAAAAATAGCAAACTGAAAATACAGAAATTCCGTCATGCTGCATCATATTGACACCCATATGGGTCATCAGTTTGGTTGGAACCTTTAGTTTTACCACACAAACCTCTTCCCCTTGAGATAGTAGAGTAACTGATAGCAATAGTAAGTTTATTATTGTCTATGTGAACCAACATTGGAGGAGGATGAGAGACACACTTTGCTAGTGGATTTCACAGGTATTTAATGATGAGAGAGGAACGGTGAGACTCAGGAATCTTGGTTTCTATCCCAACCTCCGGAGGGGAATTTTCCCTAATGGTCACAGCATCTTCTGCTTGTTCCACCCAGGACTGAGTCCTTCTGCCCCTTTTGCTTCAACCTGTCCCATTCTTCTTGCCTATCCAGTCCTAGTCTCCACTCCTCAGGATTCTCATCCCAGTCCCAGTCTCCTTATCCAGCCAGTCCTCATCTCTCCCTCCTGGCTGTCTGTACAAGTCCCAGTTTCCTTCCCTTCTCTTCTAGTCCTACGCTAACCAGACTCCTTGTCCTAATCTACTTCTTTCTCTCCCCCTGGTCCAGCTTCTGTCTCCTCTGTATTTGAATCAGGCAGCTTCCTCCACGTTCCTGGGTGCTGGAATGCAGGTCACTTAGAGCTCTCCGTTGCGGTGCTCACCTCCACTCTTGCCCAGAGCAGGTGGGTGCAGCAATTACAGGGAAAGTCTGGCTTCACTCTATAGCCCTGGTTTGGAACACATTCAGTGGTTCTGTGGGGCTGGCTCAAGTGCAGTCCAGTCACGCTTGGGAGCTGTGAAGGTGTATAGAGCATCTTTGGAGATTTTAGCTGCTAAAAATTGAAACACTCTCTGAGTATGTGCAAACTGCAGTCGTCATCATCCCCCGCCTCCCCAGGTTTATAACTTGGCCAAATTTGGGTGGATTTTCACAGGGATTGTGAAGGTTACTTCACTTGACTCAAGGCCACCCCATGCCAAATTTGAAGGCCCTGCTCCGAAGCATGGGGGGAGGGAAGGGAAGGGGCAGTGCTAAAGCTTCTCAAAGAAACAGTCACAAGAATTTTTAACATGAGCAAAACCATTTATTTTTCATAGTCTCATTCTCAGAAAGGGCAGAACTGTTTTGACTGAGATTATATTTTTTGAAAAAAATTCAGCCTGTGGCAGACACCTAGCATGTAAAATTTCAGTCCAAATGGTTAAAGTTTGGCAAAGTTATAAACCCAGTGAAAAGAGGATCTTATAATGGGAAGTGTTGGGTACCTTTAATAATAATCAGTGATACTAGGCCCTGCTTATAATACTGGTTAATTAGAAGAGAATCTTTATAAATGAAATTTTTGAGATGTCAGTTGCTGAATATTACTGTGGTGGGGAAAGGGGAAAAAAAAACGAACAAAAGAGAGTGGTGGGGGAGACCTTCACAAGGTTCCCCTCATGGAGTTTTCATCAAGCTGTTTCATGCAGTGTTGGAGTTGTGTGAGATTAGATTTTTTGCACTCTCACCAGAAGAAAAGACTTCTCTGTTCCCCCTCACCTTCTCCAACTCCCCTAGATCCAAGGTCTGTATGGATTGCGGGGTGGGTCTATAAGACACAAGCATCTCTCCTTTTGGAATGCATTTTTGTGTGTGAAATAATAATGTAGTTGCTGTCACATAAGTAGTTTATGCAAATCAGTAATGAGTTAATTTGTCTATTTGCAAATATGTTTCATACAACCATAAAGTTTGTTTTTAATAAAAAAATGCTTTTTTGTATTTAGAGTTAATGAAAGGTCACAGTGCTGGCAAATACAGTTCTTTTATCTGCAGGGTGAGAAGCCCAGACATACTACCCTATCAGCTTGTCTCAACCCTGGTCTGGGTAGGATTTCCACTGTGGCCTTGCTGTCACTACACAATTTTATTGTTAAAATATTACTGTGAAGAGTGGAATTAACTGTCGTGATGCTGACCACATCTTTGTGTGGACAAGGACAAGCCATGTGCATTATTGTGTCACATAATCATGGTTAAATGGCATGTTTAAGTCTCAGACCTCCCCTAGGGGCTGGACAGGACGTGTTCTTTTCTACATTAATTGCAAAGTTGTGGTTAGCCTCTGGTTAGCTAATTTGATACATCACAGTTGTAGATCAAACTTGATAGTGAAGACAAGCTCTAGGAGTAGCAGAGGGAGTCTAGTCTCCATGTTCCACTCTGTTCTTGGCCTCTCCATGCAAAACACATGTGTGCCAAGTGCTATGGTAAATTGGTGATGTGAGAGCTGGAAATGACTTCCACCAAACTCATTTCATATAGGGGCCAGCAGATATATATTAGATGGAGACAGCTTTGACTCTTAACTGATCTGGGCTGGATTCAAACTGTTGAACTACAGGTGGAAAGCTCTGTAGCTCATTAGCACTGTCCGAAGTATCCTGTCCCTTAAAATGTGCTAACATGAGGGGGTCTGATTTTATATATATACAAATAAAATTACATATAAAATACCTTATCATTGAAAAGTCTAATACTCAAATGTCAGAATTAAATCCTCATGCAGCCTGTATATGCACAAGGGAGTAGAACTATCTTTAGTCGTGTGCTCATTTCTATTTATTTTCCACATGACCATGCATCATTCGCTGCTCATGGTGGATGGTGCTCTGAGAATGAGGTAGCTGTGTAATGTCTTTCTATCTGCATCACTCAATTCATGGTCCTATGCCTAATTTACTACTTAACTATTTATTATTAATATTAATAATAATAATTAAAAAAATCATGAGGAAATTATTATTATTGCTCTCATCACCATATTACCCAAGTGCCTTATGATTATCTTCACAACACTCCTGTGAAGTAGGGAAATATTATCTTCCATTTACATATAGAGAACTAAAGTATAGGAAGATGTAGGCCAAATTTTTCAAAAGTGTATATTGATTTTGAGTATCTTAATGATTGGGTGCCCAATTGGAGATAGGTAGGGCCTGATATTTTTATAGGTGTTGACTTCATTTACAGTTGTGAGTGTTTTTAGAATTTCTGAAAAATCAAGCCCTGTGTGTCTCAAGCTGGTCACCTAGAAAATGAGGCACCTGCAAGTTATGACTGCTTCTGAAAAGTCTGGTCTGAGGGAAGTTTGTGTCAAAGTTAGGGCTAGAATCCCATTCTCACTGGTTTCAATCCAGTGCTGTAACCCCAACAACACTATTTCTCTTCCTGTAGGTCCTTGCCTCGTGTTACATGCATTACAACTTTCACAGTGAAAGAGATAGGGGTCTTGCCAACAACGGCTTTTTAGCTATGCACCCCTGCCTCATTTACTGTCCTTCCTGCCTACTGAATGAGGCAGAGGTCCTGTGGGAGAAAAATAGTATTTGACTTTGGTGAGACTTTGTAATAATGAATATGCACAGAAAGTGAAATTAAGGGTGCATGGGCATCCATGCCTAATCAGCCAAGCATATCTTCAGGTTCATTCTCCTAATAGATATGTTACTCTGCAACCTCCCCTAATAGATATGTTACACCTGAACTTAGTGCATGTTCATCTGATCCACCAGAATATTTAGTTTGACCAGAGCTGGCTGGCGTAATAGTTTCCATTGGTTTGTATGGTGGCTATAAAGTTGGCCCACTTTAGCTTTCTAAGTTAATTTTGTATGAATGCTGCAGGGTTCAAAATTGCTTCACAGCTGTCTCAGGAATGGCAGATGGCACCCAAGTGGACAAGAAATGCACAGCACACTGTACACAAGCATGGGGTAAGGGAAAATGGTGACCAAAGACACCAGGTAAATGATTGTACTTCAGGATCATTAGTGTCTACACATAGAAACCAGCTCAGTTTTTTAACTTTCAACTGGAAGATCCGTAAAATACTTAGCTGATTAATTTTCTTATCTACCTGGAAACAGTTAAAAACAGAGCTATCTTTTCTATACTTTTAATTTTTGTTTCTGTGTGGAGATTTTTTATTTTGGACCTGAAGGTTAGAAAATGAAGCCACTTCTAGTTTGACAACAGAGATGGAATGATGAGATTTAAAGAAAACAACAGTGAAAATTTCTCATGATAAAGATTTGGTTATTTCATTTTACATATCGCCCTTAAAGTTAATAGTTTATATTTTCCCCTAAGATTTCATCTTCTTTTTTCTGTTACTAATTTAATTTATAATTGGGTCATGAGGATTCAGATATTTTCCCTGTGGCTAATAATTTTGGAAGATTGGGGGAAGAAAGCATATTGTAAAATAAACACAGAAGCACAAATAGTATTTTATATTCTGTTCAAATTTTGTTTTTTCTCTTTTCTTTTGCCTGATCTCAAATGTTTCTGAAATGAGTGCTGGCTGGTTGGAGAGCTCCTTTTTGCCCGCTTGCTCTTGGGTTAAAAAACAGAGTAAATCAGTTTTACTTTATAGGAAGAATTTGACTAACTCCTGTTCCCTTTGTTGCGTGCTGTGGCTCTTTAACCAATAGCAATAGTTATATGCCAACATAAAAATATCAAAAATAATGCATACCAATATAGAGCACCGGACAGTACTTTATGCAGGCAACAGCTTTTTTACTCTGAAAAGCCAAACTGTGGCCGTGGTGTTGGGGTCTCTCGCACCCTTTACAGGCTGGCTCTCTCTGTGTGTGCGGGGCTTTGGAACTGATGAATCTTCCCACCAGGGTATTCTCTCAGTAGCATAAGGCTGGGGTTTCCCTCATAGCCCCTGGCATGGGAAGGAGTGGTGCAGGAGAGGGAGGAGGCATGGTTGGAGCATATTGTGCGCCAACTTTTCTGGTCTGCTAGACAGCTCTGTGGGGAACTGTTGCATAATGGCTTGTCTCTTTGATGGGGTAATGCAGACTAATAGGGCAAGGTGATTTATAAAGCACATTAATATGTTGTGTATTAACTAGGGCTGTCTATTAATCATAGTGAACTCACGTGATTAACTCAAAAAAATTAATCACGATTAAAAAAATTTATCATGATTAATTGCAGTTTTAATCGCACTGTTAAACAATAGACTACAATTGAAATGTATTAAATATTTTTGGATGTTTTTCTACATTTTCAAATATTGATTTCAATGACAACACAGAATACAAAGTGTACAGTTCTCACTTTATATTATTATTTTTGATTACAAATATTTGCACTGTAAAAACAATATACAAAAGAAACAGTATTTTTCAATTCATCTCATACAAGTACTGTAGTGCAATCTCTTTATCATGAAAGTGCAACTTACAAATGTAGATTTTTTTTTTTTTGGTTACATAACTACATTCAAAAACAAAACCATGCAAAACGTTAGAGCCTACAAGTCCACTCAGTCCTACTTCTCGTTAAGCCAATCACTAAGTCAGACAAATTTGTTTACATTTATGGGAGATCATGCTGCCCACTTCTTATTTACAATGTCACCAGAAAGTGAGAACAGGCTTTTGTAGCCAGCATTGCAAGGTATCTGACAGATATGCTAAACATTCATATGCCCCTTCATGCTTTGGCCACCATTCTAGAGGACATGCTTCCATGCTAATGATGCTTGTTAAAAAAATGAATTCATTAAATTTGTGACTGAACTCCTTGGGGGAGAATTGTATGTCTCTGGTTCTATTTCACCCGCATTCTGCCATATATTGCACGTTATAGTAGTCTCAGATGATAACTCAGCACATGTTCATTTAAAGAACGCTTTCACTGCAGATTTGACAAAATGCAAAGAAGGTACCAATGTGAGATAGCTACAGAACTCGACCCAAGGTTTAAGAATCTGAAGTGCCTTCCAAAATCTGAGAGTGTTGAGGTGTGGAGCATGGTTTCAGAAGTCTTAAAAGAGAAACACACTGATGTGGAAACTACAGAATCTGAACCACCAAAAAAGAAAATCAACCTTCTGCTGATGACATTTGACTCAGATGATGAAAATGAACATGTGTCAGTCCACACTGCTTTGGATTGTTATTGAGCAGAACCCATCATCAGCATGGATGCATGTACTCTGGAATGGTGGTTGAAGCATGATGGGACATAGGAATCTTTAGCAGATTTGGCATGTAAATTGCGATTCATGTAAAATGCGATTTATGGCACTGTTGTAGCCGGCGAACACCTTTTCTCGCTTTCAGGTGATATTGTGAACAAGGAGCAGGCAGCATTATCTCCTGAAAATGTAAATAAACTTCTTAGTCTGAGCGATTGGCTGAACAAGAAATAGGACTGAGTGGACTTGAAGGCTCTAAAGTTTTACATTTGTTTTATTTTTGAATGCAGTTCTTTTTTATACATAATTCTACATTAATGAAAAAGATTGCACTATAGTACTTGCATTTGGTGAATTGAAAGACTCTTTTGTTTTTTACAGTGCAAATATTTGTAATAAAAAATAAAGTGAGTCCTGTGTACTTTGTATTCTATGTTATAATAATATATTTAAAAATGTGGAAAACATCAAACAATATTTAAATAAATGGTATTCTATTATTAACAGTGCAATTAATTGCGTTTAATTTTTTTAATCGCTTGACAGCCCTAGTATTAACTGATTTGGTAGACCTTGCTGGTGCCTACTAAAGGTTCCCTAGTGTGCTTTAATATATTCCTGTTTAAAACAGTACTAAGTTACACCTTACCAAGAAATAGAATATACTTGCTTGGAGAATAATTATGTATTTGTTATAGGACTGAAAATGCTTGGTGTAGAACAAGATGTATGGATGAAGACAATCTCTGTTCCAAAGAGCTTGCAACATAAGGTCCTGATCCTGTATTTTTTCTGCATAGGTAGACCCTTGTGCCTGTATAGAGTCCTATTGAAGTCAATGGGATTTCAGGTGGAACTGACTTCAGATTCATGGCCTGTAAGTAAGGCCTAGAGGAGATGGGATGTATTATAAAATCCCAGTGAGGAAATAACTTTACAGCAAAGGAGAGTTTTTAAAGAGGATCTGAAGAAAGATATCAGTCAACTAAAGTACTGGTTATCCCTTCAGGGCTAAAATATTTGGGAATTATTCTATCTCTGGATGATAAATGAGCCCTTTATGTATAGGCCATATCTTTCAAAAAGTTAGAACTGAATTATTTAAATAGGCTAGGTTTCAGCTAATCCTGCTAAAACCGAATGAATTAGCTGAAAATACTAGTACAATTTTGTTCTTTGCTGTACCTACCAAGAATACAAAGTAACTGGTGGTGACCCCTTAACACAATGGTCCCCAACCTTTCTGTGGGAATAGTGCTTTCCTATTCCCAGAAGACTGTGGCAGGGCGCCAGACACCCCACTGCTGAAATGTGGGGTGATTTTGCCAGTATAGCTACATTTGTTTTGCTGGCATAATTTGATAGTCACAGTTTTTTATTTCTTTAATTTTCATCCCATTTCTCCTGGTTATGCTCTTTTGTACTACCCTAACTGAATATGAGGAGATAAATTTCCACACATCTTGACTGAAAGAACGAAAAAGCAAACACAATATGAAAAAATGGAGTGTAATTCTTCAAAATGTGGCACACAATTGTTGACTTTAATGCAATCTTATAATGCCCTTTTCACCTTAAAAAAAACAAACAAAAAAAAAAACCAAAAACCCAACAGGCTACCTGGTGTTTAGTGAGTGAAATAAAGAAGATTGTTTAAAACCCAGAATGATTGTGGAGGTGAGTAGTATGGGTATCTGACCTCTTCATGAAAAAGCAATATCTTAGCACTGAATCTGCTTTGTAGGGTCAGCCTACACTATGAAGGGTTGGCTGATGCTGCTATACTGCTATAGGTAGTCCAGCAGAACCCCCTGGTGGAGAGGCAGCTTATACTAGCGAAAGGAGTGATTTTGCCAGTATAGCTACATTTGTTTTGCTGGCATCGTTTGTCAGTCAGGAGTGTGTGGGTTGTTTTTTTTTTTTTCACACCCCTGACTGACACAGCCCAACAACATTTTTCAGGGTAGAGCAGCAGGCATTCATAGGCTGTGGCTGCAAGGAAAGTTGTAGTTATCGTGGTACCGTTATCTTCCCATAGTAATAACTGTTCTTATTAAAATGCTTATTAAAATTCTTATTATTGTTGAAATATAGTAAAGGGCCAGCTAATTTTAAGATTCCTGCTGTTCCACAATACAGTATTACAACTGCTCTAGTAACATGATATATTATAATGCAGATCATGTTGCATATTGGCAATTTATTACCAGCTAATAGAAAGCATTTGGCAAACAGCAAAGTAATTCATATTTTTGAAGGACATTTTAAAACAGGTTTTTAGCTGAGAGTGAGGGATTACACTCACCATGATGGAATTTTGCTGTTTGGATATAATGTGATAACTTTTGAATGACACATCCGATCAATTCCAAAATGACAGGGAACATTCTAGTTATCAATTAGCAGAACCCTATTGATTATGGTAAAAATTGAAAAACCTGAATGGGGGGATATGAGGAACACACAGATTTCTTTGCGTTTGGAGAACAGGCTCATTATGTTCAACATCTCTGTAATTATCTACAGATCAAAGAATTGATGGCAGCCTTGAACACATTCCAGTATAATAGTATTCCCAATGTCAATTTAAAATATTGTCACTCTGAAAGACACATCCCTGTAATTGGGAGGGGGTGAGAAAGAAAAGCGGGGGGTAGGGGGGATGTGAGTTGCTTGTCTGAACTTGAAGTTATTCAGGAACAGCTATTCCTGATTGGCTCCATGGGTGGAGACTCTTATTCTGGGATAAGAGGGCCTTATTTCTGTTTAATTTAACCCAGTGATTAAAACTAAACAGGAACAAGACACTCTTATTCCAGAAGAGTGTTCATACCTGGAGCTATTTAGGAATATTTGTTCCTGAATAACTCATTGTGTAGACAAGCCATAAGAATGATGGGAAGGGTGGGGTCAGGTGGTTTTCTCTGCCCCAGTATGCTGTATGTATTTTTTTTTTTTTTTGGCTCTGTGTACAAACCCATCTGTTTTATCCATTCTTCCTCCCCCCCTTCTCTTGCCCACAAACACTTAATTAGCACTGTCTGGCTTGTGTACTGTCAGCAGTCTGAAACTGATAGTTGCTGCCATTAGGAAGTGCTAATGAGCAGGAGCTCAGCCTTGATATTGCTAATTGTAGCAATTAGCAAGAATTTCATATGTGGGAGTTTGAGAAATTAAGAAAACATGGCATTCCCTTGAGTTCAATCCAAATTTAGGACTCTGCTAGTTCATTGTGCTTTAGGGCATGAGATCTTGATAGCCTCTCTTATACTGTACAACTAAGGTGATTTATTTTCCTTCTGGTAAGAGAAAGTGGCTGACTGCTACCTATTCTGTTGTGCATCATCTGGTCTGATGGTGACTGTCCTCTCTGCTGGCATAGGTAAGGCACAACCAGTCACTTGGCAAGTAAACATTTTTAAAATTTGTGATCAAATATTGTCACCAGATTTTGTCAAAACTAGCCTATGCACCAGTTCTGAAGAATAAGCACATGGGAAATTTGAACTATAAAAAGTAGCCTTTTTTTTAGTTATAAATTTAGATTTTTTTGTAAAAGTGAGAAACCTATTAATTTTGTTTAAAAATTGTTTTGGAAAGTTAAGTTTTTATGAAAAGAAGGAGGTTAGACTGGAAACAATTTTGAAACTTTAATTGATCAGCAATTATGACCAATTTTAACATCTTATAAAATGGGGATTCATGTGTGACCATCATGTTCATTGTCTGTGGTGAAATTCATTCCTTCATGGTGGAAGGCCAGCATGTGGCCAGTTCACTTGTAGGATTTAAGGAATGCATAGACTTTTTTTGTCTTTTTCTTCTTCACAGCAATTCATTTTGCTTCTGAGCAAAATCTGTCTTTTGTACTCTATAATCTCAGCAGAGTATTTTGAAAATGGAAATTAACAGAGAGAGTTACATAAGAATGGCCATATTAGATCAGACAAATGGTCCATCTAACTTAATATCCTGTCTTCAGACAGTGGCCAATGCCAGGTGCTTCAGAGGGAATGTACAGAACAGGTAATCAAGTGATTCAACCCATGTTGCCAATTCCCAGCTTCTGGAAAACAGAGGCTAGGGACACTTTAGAGCAGTGGTTCTTAACCTTTACTGCAGCCTGCACCCCTTTGGTTCTCAAAATATGTTCTCGCACCCCTTATCAAAAATCGTTGAAGTAGGTCAGTTCTTCAAACCTAGATATATTTTCTGTTTGTATATTACAGCAATCGTTTAAAAAAAGTATAATGTTAATAAATATATAGGTTTGATGAAACAAAGTAGTTGTACTTACATGCCTGTGCTTAATTTGTGTTTTTGATGATTTACCTTCTAAAAAAATCTGGCATGTCTCGCACCCCCAAAAAGGGCATCTCGCACCCCAGGTTAAGAACCACTGCTTTAGAGCATGGTTTTGCATCCCTGCCCATCCTGGCTAATAGCCATTGATGGACCTATCCTCCATGAATTTATCTAGTTCTTTTTTGAAGCCTGTTATAGACTTGGCCTTTATAATGACCTCTGGCAGAGTTCTACTTGCTGAGTGTGCGTTGTGTGAAGAAATACTTCCTTTTGTTTAAGCGGCAAAGAGTCCTGTGGCACATTATAGACTAACACAAATACCCACGAAAGCTCATGCTCCAATACGTCTGTTAGCCTATAAGGTGCCATAGGACTCTTTGTCGCTTGTACAGATCCAGTCTAACATGGCTACCCCTCTGAAGCCTTCCTTTTGTTTGTTTTAAACCTGCTGTGTATTAATTTCATTTGGTGACCCCTTAGTTCTTGTGTTATGAGATGGAGTAAATAACACTTCCTTATTTACTTTCTCCACACCAGTCATGATTTTATAGACCTCTATCATATCCCACCTTAGTAGTTTCTTTTCCATGCTGAAAAGTCCCAGTCTTAATCTCTCCTCGTATGAAAGCTGTTAGAATCAGAGACTTTAAGGTCAGAAGGGACTGTTATGATGGTCTAGTCTGACCTTCTGCACAACGCAGGCCACAGAATCTCACCCACCCACTCCTGTAACAAACCCCTGACCTATGTCTGAGCTACTGAAGTCCTCAAATTGTGGTTTAAAGACTTCAAGGTGCAGAGAATCCTCCAGCAAGTGACCCGTGCCCCAAGCTGCAGAGGAAGGCGAAAAACCCCCAGGGCCTCTGCCAATCTGTCCTGGAGGAAAATTCCTTCCTGACCCCAAATATGGCGATCAGCTAAACCCTGAGCATGTGGGCAAGACTCACCAGCCAGGCACCCAGGAAAGAATTCTCTGTAGTAACTCAGATCCCACCCTATCTAGCATCCCATCACAAGCCATTGGGCATATTTACCGCTAATAGTCAAAGATCAATTAATTGCCAAAATCACATTATCCCATCATACCATCCCCTCCATAAACATATCAAGCTTAGTCTTGAAGCCAGATATGTCTTTTGCCTCCTCTGCTCCCTTGGAAGGTTGTTCCAGAACTTTACTGCTTTGATGGTTATCTAATTATCTAAACCTTCATCTAATTTCAAGTTTAAACTTCCTGATGGCCAATTTATATCCTTTTGTTTTTGTGTCCACATTGGTACTGAGCTTAAATAATTCCTCTCCCTCCCTGGTATTTATCCCTTTAATATAATTATAGAGAGCAATCATATCTTCCCCTCAGCCTTCTTTTGGTTAGGCTAAACAAGCCAAGCTCCTTGCGCCTCCTTTTCTAAGACAGGTTTTCCATTCCTCGGATCATCCTAGTAGCCCTTCTCTGTACCTGTTCCCGTTTGAATTCATCCCCCTTAAACATGGGAGACCAGAACTGCACACAATATTCCAGATGAGGTCTCACCAGTGCCTTGTATAACAGTACTAACACCTCTTTATCTCTACTGGAAATACCTCGCCTGATGCATCCCAAGACCGCATTAGCTTTTTTCACAGCCATATCACATTGGCGGCTCATAGTCATCCTGTGATCAACCAATACTCTGAGGTCCTTCCTCTCCTGTATTACTTCCAAGTGATGCATCCCCAGTTTATAACAAAACTTCCGTACTCCTAATTTTTGTTACCTTTTTCTGTACCCTTTTCAATTCCATATGTCTTTTTTGAGATGGGATGACCAGATCTTCATGTAGTATTCAAGATATGGGCATACCATGGATTTATAGATAGGCAATATGATATTTTCTGTATTCTTATTTCTTTCTTTCCTAATGATTCCCAACATTCTGTTAGCTTTTTTGACTGCTACTGCACATTGAGTGGATGTTCAGAGAACTATCCACAATGACTCCAAGATCTATTTCTTGAGTGGTAAGAGCTAATTTAGATCTCATCATTTTATATGTAGAGCTGGGATTATGTTTTCCAATGTGCATTGCTTTGCATTTATCAACATTGAATTTTGTTGCCCAATCTCCCAGTTTTTGAGATCTCTTTGTAACTCTTCTCAGTCTGCTTTTGACTTAACTATCTTGAGTAGTTTTGTATCATTTGCAAATTTTGTCATCTCACTGTTCACCCCTTTTTCCAGATCATTTTTGAATATGTTAAATAGGACTGGTCCCAGTGCAGACCCCGGGGGGACACCACTATTTACCTTTCTCCGTTCTGAAAACTGACCATTAATACCTACCCTTTGTTTTCTATCTTTTAACCAGTTACCAATCCATGAAAGGACCTTCCTTCTTATCCCATGACAGCTTACTTTGCTTAAAAGCCTTTGGTGAGGGACCTAGTCAAAGACTTTCTGAAAGTCCAAGTGCGCACTATCCACCAGATATGTCCACATGTCCTTTGACCCCCGCAAAGAATTCTAGTAGATTGGTGAGGCATGATTTTCCTTTACAAAAAACGTGTTGACTCTTCCTCAACACATTGTGTTCATCTAGGTGTCTGATAATTCTGTTCTTTACTACAGTTTTAACCAATTTCGCTGGTACTGAAGTTAGGTTTACCAGCGTGTAATTGCTAGATCGCCTCTGGAGCCTTTTTAAAAAATTGGCATCACATTAGCTATTCTCCCAGTACAGAAGCTGCTTTAAATGATAGGTTACATACCAGTTAGTAGTTCTGCAGTTTTACATTTGAATTCCTTCAGAACTCTTGGGTGAATACCATCGGGTCCTGATGATTTATTAGTGTTTAGTTTATCAGTTTGTTCCAAAACCTCCTCTAATGACACCTCAATCTGGGACAGTTCCGCGGATTTGTCACCTAAAAAGAATGGCTCAGGTTTGGGAATCTCCCTCACATCCTCCGCCATGCAAATAATTCATTTAGTTTCTCTGCAATGGCCTTATCTTCCTTGGGGAGTGCTCCTTTAGCACCTTGATCATCCAGTGGCCTCACTAGTTGTTTAGCACGCTTCCTGCTTTTGATGTACTTAATTTTTTTTTTTTTTTTGCTCTTTGTTTTGAGTCTTTGGCTAGCTGTTCTTCAAATTCTTTTTTGGCCTCCCTAATTATTTTTTTACACTTCACTTGCCAGAGGTTTTTGCTTCTTTCTATTTTCCTTAGTAGGATTTAATTTCCACTTCTTAAACCTTTCCTCATAGGTCACGTTTTCTAAACTGTTTATTATTTTTGTTGCTCTCCTCTGGATTCTCTCTCCAGCTTGTCCACATCTTTCCTACTCGACACAGTACTCCAGCTGAGGCCTCCCCAATGTCAAGTATACTGGGACAATTACCTCTTGTGTCATACATACAACACTCCTATTAATACACCCCAGAGTTGAAAAGGATTTGTTTGGCCTCTACTCTGTACCCAGAGTTGAAGAGTTCATCCTGGGCCAATCCTGTGAAGTACTTAGCGCACCCTCAACTAACATTTAATTTATTGGTTTCAGAGTAGCAGCCGTCTTAGTCTGTATTTGCAAAAAGAAAAGGAGTACTTGTGGCACCTTAGAGACTAACAAATTTATCTGAGCATAAACTTTCGTGAAAGCTTATGCTCAAATAAATTTGTTAGTCTCTAAGGTGCCACAAGTACTCCTTTTCTTTTTTTATTTAATTTGTTACTGTTAATTTATTACTTGAAGTAGCACTTAGAGGCTCTCATGAGGATCAGAGTAACAGTCTGTTATGTGCCGTACAAATGCAGAGTTAAGAAGTGTCTTCTGCTTAGGAAGTAAAAACTCAAATGCACAACTACAAAATGGAGAATAACGGGCTAAGTAGTACTGCTGAAAAGAATCTGGGTTATAGTGGATCACAAACTAAAAGTGAGTCAACAGTGTGATGCGGTTGCAAAAAAGGCTAATATTCTGGGGTGTATTAATAGGAGTGTTGTATGTACAACACAAGAGGTAAATGTCCCGCTCTACTTGATCCTTGAGGGGGCCTCAACTGCAGTATGGTGTTTAATAGGAAAGATCTGGACAAGTTGGTGAGAAAGTCCAGAGGAGAGCAACAAAATAAAAGATTTAGAAAATGTGACCTATGAGGAGAGGTTTAAAAACAAATAAACTGGGCATGCTCAGTATTTTGAGAACAAGAGGGAAGGATCTGATAGGAGTGTTCAAATATGTTAAGAGCTGTTATAAAGAGGACTGTGGTCAATTGTCCTCCACGTCCACTGAAGGTAGGACAAGAAATAATGGGCTTTATCTGCAGCAAGGGAGACTTAGATTAGAGATCAGGAAAATCTTCCTAAGTATAAGGACAGTTAAGCACTGGAATAGACTTCCAAGGAATGTTGTAGAATTCCTGTCATTGGAGGTTTTTAAGAGCAGGTTGGACAAAAACCTGTCAGGGATGATCTAGGTTTACTCAGTCCTGCCTCAGTGCAGGGGGCTGGATTTGGTGATTTCTTGAAGTCCCTTCCAGCCTACATTTCTGTGATTCACTGCATAGTTAATCTGGGTGATAAGCAACCAGGTCTGAGCACCTGGGGTAGTCTAGCCCAGGTGTTAGTGTCCCCAGTGCAAAGTCATATTCACATTATGATGTCCTCACTTGCTTATTTGTGTTCGGGGTCTTGTCCCATGGCTCTCTGTGCTGAGATGCTCTGATTCTTTCCCAGTCAATTGTGGGAGTACTTGCCTGTTTTTCAGGGGGAAGTGTGGGAAAGCATTAGAGGACTATCAGCTCTTGAGTGATTTAGCCTGCATCCACGCTGCAAAGTGGGTGTATTCCAGCCCGAGTTAAAGTGGAGACAAGGTTCAAACCCATACCTGCAGCTGGGTCTGCTAGCTCAGGCTCAAAGCAACTCCAAATCTGGGTAACGGGTTTTAGCATGCAGACAATGGGGGAATGATGGGGGTTGTTTGTGCTAAAATCCCGGTAAGAGTCCGTATTAACTCTACTGGTGAGACATTTTCTTTGGGGTAGCACCTGTCTCTAAGAGTTAATAATCTAATTATAGATTATATTGGGGAGAGAGAAAACTCTTTCTCGTATGTATAAATAAAGAAAAATTATAAACAAATTCAAAAAAGTTTTAAGCTAATCCCGTGGCAACATTTCAACCCCTATTTTGCTTATGTGATGTTTAGGGCCCAATTTTGCAACGTGATCTGTATGGGTGAACTCCTGCTCATATCTGAAGTAGGTTTACTTCCCGTCCAGCTATGTAGATCAAATTGCAGGATCAGAGTCTTAAATTGTAAACTCTTTGAGACCTGGTCTTGCCTCATGTCTGTAAAGCATCTAGCATACTTCATGTATGTTATATAAATAATAATAATAATAATAATTATAAAACAGTTTACAGAACCTGAGTTTTATTCTTCTAGGCTATCATGTTGTTTATTTAAATGTGTAACGTGTGTGTGTGTGTATTTCCAAGAAGAAAAGTAGTTAGATGTTTGTTTTTCTTATAGCTAACAGAAGATGAAATAGCCACCATTCTTAAATCCACACTTAAAGGACTTGAATATTTGCACTTCATGAGAAAAATACACAGAGATATAAAGGCTGGAAACATCCTCCTTAACACAGAAGGACATGCAAAATTAGCTGATTTTGGAGTGGCTGGCCAATTAACAGTAAGTATATGAAAAGATCAGAATCTTTTTTAGATTGTTATAATGCTCATAACCATTCACTTTTTTAAAAAAAGGGTTTCTACTTTTTCATTTCCTTTCATCATTCTCCATGGCCAGGAGTGACTGGTGATGGTGGGAAAGAGAGCACTCTTCTTCCCGTGATGATTATTTTGTTGCTCTCTAACTTTATTGAGCTTACTTAACTAGATAAAAAACCTCATAATACCATCAACTTTAATGCCTTTAATTTGATTTTTAGTTGCTTGAATTATAGCCTAATCAGGACTTTTGAAAGACTGTACTGCTCCTGTGTTTATGCTGTAGTTGTCTTGAAAATACATGGAATACTTCAGTATTGTCGGTCTGGTACCAGGGCTTGGGGAACAGCTAGTATGTGCCCATATGCCATACCAAAACTCTCTGAAGTTACTGTCTTGTTCTTTAGAATTTCAGCTTAGTTTAAAAAGTGAGTCCCTAGTTGCTGTGGTTGCAAAGAAAATCTCATATGTGTTAACTGAATTTAAGTGATGCAGAGATGTCAATATGAGTGTGGAAAGAGCCTGGAACAATACCTCTCAGAGTGAAGTGTTAATAACAATAATTTAAATGTCAACATTATTAATGATTTCATTGCTCCTGTAAAAAAGAAGAGGGAGGATCACAATACTGCAGAGTTTATTGTAGTTTATTGTGAGAGACTTCTCATTTTGGTGCCACAAGTGGGGTGACCTTTGGGAAAGTCACAACTGTTTTCACCCCCTTGACTGGTGCCCTGGGTCAGTGGTTCTTAACCAGGGGTACACCAAGGTCTTCCAGGGGATGCATCAACTTCATCTAGATATTTGCCTAGTTTTTCAACAGGCTACATAAAAAGCACTAGCAAAGTCAGTACAAACTAAAATTTCATACAAACAAAATGAAAATAAGCAATTTTGGGTTTTTATGTCTGATTTTCGTAAGCAAGTAGTTTTTAAGTGAGGTGAAACTTGGGAGTACGCAAGACAAATAGGAGTCCTGAAAGGGGTACAGGAGTCTGAAAAGGTTGAGAGACAGTTTCCTAGGTAGACTAGCAGAGCCCATGTGCATTATTGAAGAACCACGAAAAGGAATCCAAGCTTATTGAGCCCAGAGGAGTCCAGAAAGCATGTGATCATATTTTTAACATCTCCACACCTACAGTGAGCACATTCTTATCCTTGTGATTAATGTGGGCAGAGCTTGGAAAAATACCACTTTTTATTTCCTTCAATTTGGCCCTTTTCTGGCACCGTTAAGGTGCAGGTGTTCCAAAACCTGGAAAAGTGGCTGGCTAACTTATTAATCATATGGATTTATGGGCACTTCTACATTTCAAAAGAGCTTGATCCTTTGTTATGGCAGTAGGATCATAAATGTTTGCATTTTTTGTGTGTGACATAACAGAAATAACTTTTACATTATCATTGTAATAGCGTCTGCTGAACATTATGAATTCAACTAAATACATGAAGTGATCCCTCTTAAAAAAAAATCTTAAAAATGAAGCAGTTGGGAGTACATATCAATAACTTAAGAGTAAAAACCTTTATAAGGACATTATAGTTAGCAATCCTAGCTAATAACAATCCTTATTTTACAGAAGTAAATATGTACATAAATAAAAATCCTAGAAATGTAGGGTTAAGATTAGATTTTCAAGAAACTCAAACTTGAGAGTTTGGAAATTCAGCTAAGGTACCACACTGTCTTAATTCTGCCTGTAGGTGGTCAGCAGAGGTGGGTGGGGATAGCCCATAGTTTTGTCCCTTCCCACCTGAAATACATTGGTCTTGCTAGATACACCCTCTTTCCTTCTTCTTGAGCTCTGTGTTGGAGATGTGGAGAGCAAACAACCCTTCCACTTGATTTTCCTTATGCAACCTGGCCTGTCTCTGAAGCTGCTGGTGAGCTAAAATTAGCTTGGCAGCTTCTGAAGCCCCATTCCAGTGTCACTATTTAAAAATGAGTTTAAATCAACTAGGCTTTGTCCAGTTGATGACATGAGTCCAGTAAACTTTGTGGCAAAACATTGGAAAGAAGAAGAGAAATAAAATAAAGTGGCAAAAAACCTTAAACTTATTGGACTCTGGGAAAGCTCTTTAATTTAAGAGCAAAAAATCAAGAAATCCCTTGTTTTATTTACTTCAGGTTTGAAAGGAAAACTCTTCCTCAGGCACAGACATCATCTACCAATTTTGAGAGTATTTGTTTATTTGTAGATTTGGGAGTGGGGATGGGGGAGGCAATGTAGTGATCACAGTGGAAACTCAGTTCTAACCTTAAATATGAAACAAATGTAATGGGAACCTATGCAGACAAATGTCTAAATTTTAATTGCACAAATGATGTGATTACAGGATACAATGGCAAAACGAAATACTGTTATAGGTACTCCATTTTGGATGGCTCCTGAGGTAATTCAAGAGATTGGTTATAACTGTGTGGCAGATATCTGGTCCCTTGGTATCACTTCAATAGAAATGGCTGAAGGAAAACCTCCATATGCTGATATACATCCAATGAGAGTAAGTAATATTTTTAAAAACATTTTTAAAAAATGAGTTATTGACCATGGTATGTTGTTTGCACAGCTAGCTGTAGAGTTATGTCTTATATAAATAACAGAAATGTGGGCAAAATCCTGGAATCCTTAATCAGGTCTCACTCACTGCTTGACTTCTATCTCCCCAATACTTAAAAGGCACTGTTACTATAGTTTGTACCTTGCAAACATGGAATTGATTTTCACAATCCCCCTATAAGAAAGTACTGTTATCTCCATTTTACAGATGGATAACTAAGGCACAGAGAGGTTAAGTGACTTCTCCAAGGTAACAAAGGAAGACTGTTTGAAGTTGAACCTAGATCTCCGGAGTTCAGTGCACTGCTGTAACCATGTGACCATCCTTCCTCCCTTCAAAGGGTGTTTTGATTAGTAATAGCCAAGAACGGAATTTATGATTTGATCCATTACTTGTTATTGACAGTGTTCATAATTCCAAACCAGTTTTTATGTGTTACTAAACATAACGTAAGTTAGGAATGTATTTCTGCATTAGCTTAGATGAGAAAAAAAAAAAGAATGTGTGATCTAAGAGTGATGATAATTGAAAAATATTGCTCTTTGAGAAGTTCATGGGCTGGTGTTATCCAGGGACAGTCCTGCCACCAGTTGGATGTACTTTTGTTTATTGAACTACACTATAAATAATAGTTATGCCTTTCTAATAAGTATGATTATAATAAAAACAGTTACTTTCATGTGCCATTTATAATTAGAACCCATTAGACATTATATGCTGTTAAAGGCAGTATGTTTCCCAGTATGTTTGGGGATATTTAAGCATGACACACATACTTGCGTATCATAGGGTTTAATATTTTTTTGTCAGTATCTCATGAGTCAGCATTTTAATATAAATACAGGGAACCACCATGGTTGAGTAAAAAGGTGCTGTTTTTACACAGTGACTTTAACTTAAATACATTCAAGAGTATTTAGTAGATTTATGGTCTTAAAAAAACCCCAGGAATGATCTCTAAGGTTGCAAAAAGTTTTGTTAGTGAGTATTTAAAGCAAAACAAAACCATCATTGTTTTGTGGTCTTGAAACATTATAGCATCTAAAGAAACACCTAATAAAACTTTTGGCAAAGCCATTGGTTTTGGCTATTTTGAAATCAAAGAATGACTAGAAATAATTCAAATTGAGATGAACAAGACATATATCTTTCAAGCTCACCCTTTTGTAATGAGTGGCTTAATTAATGAAGATTTAACATTTTAAACTGTTCTGAAGAACTGTATTGATTACAGATTAATTCTATTTGATTGTTTTGGGGTTTTTTAGGTGTACTCTTTAACATTAATGAAATCATCTTCAGTACATCTGGGATCACTTTAATATAATTGCATGTAGTTGCACTAGGTAGTGAAAGGTAAGGACTAAATTATCAGAGAGGATTTTATCAGTATGACAATAGCTGCTTATAAACCAAAGGTCACTCTCTGAATTTGAAAGCTTGAGTCTTTTAAATTCTTGTAATCAAATGAATGATATCAAAGGCCAAAGTAATTTAACATAACAATTCTGGATTACACAGAACACATGTTCTTGTTAATAAATTATGTTATGGTCTTTAAGGACTTGTATGCTGTTAGTACTCTTTTTGTATATTTGATACCCACAGTTTTTCTTAATTTTTATTAGTGAGTTGTTACAGTGGTTAACAAGAAATACACAGATTTAAGTTGCAATAGTTTCCCCAGAGTTATATGATCTAACTTCACAGGATCCTTGGACATATGTAGATGCTTTTCTATTTTGTTTTAGTTATGACATACAATTGATATAGGCAAGCATGAAAGCTTGGGCAAATTTTCATTGCTTTTTCTGGATCTTGCTTGAGTTCTGTGGTATTTATGTAAAGTACAATTTTGTTACAGTACTTGGGAATGCATGTTATATGCGCTATTTTGCTGTAGGCTGGTTGGCATTGCCACAAAGGTAATACACTGCCAGTAGGCCATTTCCTTGTCGCCTGCATTTACAGTTTAATAGAAATATTACATGACTTTTTTTAAACAAGTGTTTTGGCAGGGAGGAAATAGCAGATTCCATACGAACAGGCATAGCTTCCTCCATTTTAACCACACGCTAGCTACTCCAAAGAATTGTACTAAGTTTCAGTTGGGGAAGGATGAGAAGGGAGGAAAAAGGCATTTCGGTTTGAAGAATAGCAATGATTTCTTCTTGTAAAGTACTTAAACTTGTGGTTAAATATTTGTGACTACATAAAGGTGATGAGTGCCATTTCATCTGGTTGTGTTGTAGATCTGAGGCTGTTACTGCCTGGGACCACCATGTTTGGCTTATGATGGAAAGGCCATGACCATAAACCAACCCAATAGTCTAATAGTATCACTTTTTTCATACATGTAAGGGGCCTGCGTTGCCTCATCCATCTGGTGTTTAACTTCATTCATGCTGCTGGTAATGTTAAATAAAGACATACTTCAGAGAACAACATCTGTTCTTCAGAATACTGCCTCTTTGATGAAGGAAGTCTTAAAAGGGAGAAAGCTTGTGGGCATCAGGACTACTCTAGAACATGGAAAGACAGCCCCTAGAAATAGCAGTGAGTGAAACGATAGGCTGTGGTATGGATACAGTCATATTTGTTTGCATCCTGTTACTATCTGTATTTAAATAAAACCATCAGCTACTTCACTCATCTTTTCCTCCCTAATCAACAGCTACCTTTATTATTTTCATTCATCTCTTCCATCTTCTTCTTTTGTAGTGCAAACAAAAGGTTGGCACTGACCACTTTTTTTTTTTTTTTTTTGTTATACTAGCTCTAGTCTAGACCCTGTCATCAGCGGAGATTCAAATTACCAATCTGGTAACCAAAAACTTCTGTAATACTCTAGCAATATTTTCCTTTCTGGTTATCAAGCTGTGTCCTCCAAAATCCTTGCTTACAGAATCTTCTTTAACAAGCAAAGAAAGTAAATTTTATTAAACTTTGAAATGGAGTCTTTCCCAACCTGCTCTACATACATAGTCCACACGTTATTTACAGTCCAAATGCATTCCCTTCCTCGTGTTTGGCTTTGTTAACCAACAAATCTGCAACAAAATATCATAAAGTTCACTGATACCTCTCCAAGCTTGACTGTTCCTAGGGTTCCTCCCTCAGAACTGGTCAGTCCACAATCTAGATATTTATTCTTTCTCTGCTGCAAGACTGCAACTCCCGCCTCCCGTGTAGCCGGGTGAAGTCATGAGTCATGTCCCTAAGAGAGCCAGCAGAACCCACTTAATACTTCACCAACAGGGATCAACATCTGCTGACAGGGTGGGGTGTTTCAGACAAATGCTGCAGGTCAATTACAGAAACCTTATTCTGTTGTTCTTGTGTCTGCCTTCTTTGCAAGTTTACTACACACTCTCAGTAATGCATGCAGCTATAGTATGAAACAGGGTGGTAGTAGCTGTGTATTTAAAGATCTCACAGCATTAGCCTTTGTTTTCTGTGTTGCAGTTTATTGGTAATGGGCATGTGGACATCATGTGTTCCACAGACTACTGCAGGAAGCCAATTTGAACTGTTTCGATTTGCTTTAAGTCCCATCATGATATTTATTTTTCCATAGCACTTACCCAGATTATCTGTACCTCCTGTTTAGCTTGTGTCACCTCCACCATGGGCTAATCTACTTGTAAAAACAATGAGGAGTCCTTGTGGCACTTTAGAGACTTAACAAATTTTTTTGGGCATAAGCTTTCATGGGCTAGAACCCACTTCATCAGATGCATGAAGTGGCAAATACAGGAGTAGTTATAAATACATGAAAAGATGTGAATTGCCTTACCAAGTGTGAGGTTAGTCTAACGAGACAATTCAATTGACAGCAGGATACCAAGGGAGGAAAAATAACTTTTGAAGTGGTAATGAGTGGCCCATTTTAGACAGTTAACAAGAAGGTGTGAGTAACAGTAGGGGGAAATTAGTATTGGGGAAATTAGGTTTAGGTTTTATAATGACCCAACCACTCCTAGTCTTTATTCAGGCCTAATCTGATGGTGTCCAGTTTACAACTTAAATTCCAGTTCTGCAGTTTCATGTTGGAGTCTGTTTTTGAAGTTTTGTTGTTGAAGAATTGCCACTTTTAGGTCTGTTGTTGAGTGACCAGGGAGATTGAAGTGTTCTCCTACTGGTTCTTGAGTGTTATGATTCCTGATGTCAGATTTGTGTCCATTTATTCTTTTGCGTAGAGATTGTCCGGACAGAACTGGAATTAATTTGCACATGACATTTTGATTAAAAACCTAGAATGATGTTAAATTAACATGACACACGTTAAATGGATTAAAACTAGCTAACTGATAGATCAGTGTGTTTCTAGTGGTGTTCCATTAGATTGGTTCTTGGCCCTGTGCTATTTAACATTTTCATCAATGACCTGGAAGACCATATTAAATCAGCACTGATAAAGTTGGCAGATGACACAATAATTGGGGGAGTGGTAAGTAATAAAGAGGACAGGTCAGGATTTAGAATGATCTGGATCGCTTGGTAAACTGGGCGCAAACCAACAATATGTTTTAATATGGCTAAATGTATACATCTAGGAATAAAGAATGTAGGCCATACTTACAGAATGGGGGACTCTATCCTGGAAAAGTGAGTCTGAAAAAGATTTAAGGGTGGTGATGGATAATCTGCTAAACATGAGATCCCAGTGAGATGCTGTGGCCAAAAGGGCTAATGTGATTCTTGCATATGTAAATAGGAAACCTTATAGTGATAGATTAATGGAGCTCAATCTATTCAGCTTAACAAAGAAGAGGTTTAAGGGGTGTCTTGATTACAGTCTATAAGTACCTAAAGGGGGAACAAATATTTAATAATGGGTTCTTCAGTTTAGCAGAGAGAGGTATAGCATGATCCAACAGCTGGAAGTTAAAGCTGACAAATTCAGACTGGAAGTAAGGCATAATTTTTTTTAACAGTGAGCGTAATTTACCATTGAACAATTAGCAATGATTATCACTGGCAATTTTAAAATTAAGACTGGATGCTTTCCTAATAGATATGCTCTAGGAACTATTTTGGGGAAGTTCTGTAGCTTGTGCTACACAGGAGGTTAGATTAAAAGATCACAATAGTCTTTTCTGGCCTTGGAATCGGAATCTATGGACTGCAATGGGAATTATTGCCAGATAAAGTTAAGTGTGGCTTTAGGCATTATTAGCTAAAGAAGACCCCTGTTTCAACCAATGAGGAAATAGTTTTCTCTAAGATTAAAATCTCCTGTAAATATATACCAAAAGATGGAAAAATCCACTTTTGCTGACACCATCACTCTTATTATATGAATAATTCTAGTTGAATAATCTAGTTAATTTCCTGTCTTCAACAGGTGGAATAGTTCTCAGTTTCAATAAAGCATCTTGTTGTTTTTTTCTTTTGAGATTTGGTTTTAATCCAGCACTGTTCGGTATTCCTAGAAGATAGGTATGAAGTCCTTCTTTACACAGACTGTAGGAATTTATCACCATCTTTTATCATTTGTTTACGGTAGTGCCCACAATGTGCTAATCAATGTACAAACTAGGTAAGTCATGGTTCCTATCTCTAGGAGAGAGAATGTAAGAATAGATTGTAATTTACGGTCTCTTCTGTCTTGGTGTAGGAGCTACCTAATATTTGTACCTGAAACATGTGCTTTGTGCATTTTGATAGACACAGTTACAGAACAACAGTGTACGTTAAGAAATAAGATTATAAAGTTGCCCTTTAAAGAACATTGTGGAAATTAATTTTGATCATAAATTCATACTTAATTTCTTCTTCTTTTTTTTTTTTTTTCTATTTCCAAGAGGATGCCAGTGTAGCTTGGTGAGACTGAATAAGTAGGGCTTTTCAGGATGATGATGATGAATATTATTTAATATTTATATTACAGATGCTATGGAATGGTAGCTTCCTTCGTCTTTCTTCTTCTTCGTTTCCTTTATTCAGCTTTTCCTGGTGAGGGTCCCGGCGGCAGGATGGAGAATAGGGAGGACCAGACCTCCCTTTCATCCACAATAAGCTCCAGCTCCTCCTGAGGGATTCCTCAGCGTTCCCAGGCCAGCCAGGAGACACAATCCCTCCAGCATGTCCTTGGGGCCTCCTGTTAGTGGGGCATGCCCAGTGGAGTTCCAAAGGAAGCTTCCCAGGGGGCATCCTTATCAGGTGCCTGAACCACCTTAGCTGGCTCCTCGCGATCCGGAGGTGTAGCGGCTCTAGTCCTAGGCTCTCCTGAATAGCTGAGCCCCTCACCCTGTCTCGAAGAGTAAGCCCAACCACCCTGCGGAGAAACCTCATGTCTGCCACTTGTACCCATGATCTCATCCTTTTGGTCATTGCCCAAAGTTCATGACCATAGGTGAGGAGGGGACGTAGATTGACCTGTAAACTGAGATCTTTGTCTGAGAACTCAGCTCCCTCTTCACCACCACGGATCAGTACAGTGCCTTCATCACTGCTGCCACTGTACCAATTCGCTGGTCAATCTCATGCTCCGGCTTACCATCGCTCACGAACAAGACCCCTAGATACTTTAACTCTTCCACTGAGGGCAGTTGCTCCCCCTTCACCTGGAGAGAACAGTCCACTTTCTTCCGGGAGAGGACCATGACCTCTGATTTGGAGGTTCTGATTCTTATTCCAGTTGCTTCATACTCGGCAGCGAAATGTTCATCTCGATATTCTGTACATGAAAATCATGAATAGGAGTGGGGAGAAGATGCACCCTTGGTGGAGTCCAACACCCACTTTGAACTAACTTAACGCCAAGAATACGAGCACAACTCTCACTCTGAGAATAGAGGGACTGGATAGCATGCAAAAGCGACACTGCCACCTCATACTCCCATGGCACTTTCCATAAGACATCTTGGGGAATGCGGTCATATGCCTTCTCCAAAACAAAGGTAGACTGGATTAGCCAAGTCCCACAATTCCTTGAATATCTGTGAGAGTGTAAAGAGTGTGATGGGTTCGGTCACAGAGACCCCCTTGGGACTGTCACTTGATGTGCTGAGACTACCTCTGAGCCTGTTTTCTCTGCCAGTTTGGGCCTCCAGAACCCTGTCTTGTTGATCCAGATATGCTAATCTGCTAATCTAACACAGACCCAGGGTCTGACCCGCACCCCCGAAGCTGCAGACTTAACTGAAAACGGCTTAGCAAGTGCTCCTGTCTCTAGCACCCAGACACCCAGCTCCCAATGGGATCCAAACCCGAAATAAATCCGTTTTACTCTGTATTAAGCTTACACAGAGTAAACTCATAAATTGTCTGCCCTCTATAACACTGATTGTTAGAGAGATATGCACAGCTGTTTGCTCCCCCAGGTATTAATCACTTACTCTGGGTTTAATAATAAACAAAAGTAATTTTATTAAGTATAAAAAGTAGGATTTAAGTGGTTCCAAGTAATAACAGGCAGAACAAAGTAAGTTACCAATCAAAATAAAACAAAACATTCAGGTCTAAGCCTAATACATTAAGAACCTGATTACAGATAAAATCTCACCCTCAGAGATGTTCCAATAAGCTTCTTTCACAGACTGGACTCCTTCTTAATCTGGGCCCAATCCTTTCCCCTGGTACAGTCCTTGTTAGCTCCAGCTTAGGTGGTAACTAAGGGATTTCTCATGACTGGAACCTCTTTTGTTCTGTTCCACCTCCTTATATAGCTTTGGCACAAGGTGGGAATCTTTTGTTTCTCTGGGTCCCTATCTCTCCTCCTAAATGGAAGAGCACCAGGTTTAAGATAGATTCCAGTACCAGGTGACATGGTCACATGTCCTGTGAGACCCCAAACCTTCATTTTTCCTGGCCTGACTCACAGGAAGGCTTACAAGTAAACAGAGCCATTTACAACCAATTGTCCTAGTTGATGGGAGCCTCTCTTGCAGGGTCACTCCAGAATAGGAAAGAGACCACAATGGTAGCTCCCTTAAAACTAAATCTTGGGTGTACTTTAAATGATTTGTCTTATGGTGTTAGCATTGTTTCAAATAAGTAAATTCTTGTTCAATACCTTCCTAAAGATCAAATTCTTCCAACAGGTAGGCACTTGTATGCATATATCAGGGGTGGCCAAACTTACTGACCCTCTGAGCCGCATACAATAACCTTCAGAAGTTTGAGAGCTGGGGCGCGCCCTGCTGTGACTTGGGGCTTCAGCCCTGCAGGAGGCGCCTGCTGGGGCTTGGAGCTTCCACAGACTTTCTATGTGAACTTGGACAGGTCACTTAGCCTTTCTCTGCCTCAATTCTCTATCTATGAAAATGGGGATAATACCTGCCTTACAGTGGTATTGAAGATAAATGCATTCAAGATGGTGATGTGCTCAGATACCATGGGGATGAGGGCCATGTTATACTCCTGGGGGAATTTTGTGTCACTGCGTGTGTGCAGAATTCATGTCCCCCAAAGAATTATTTTGCTTTCCTGCAGAAAAATGACTTCTGAAGGAGAAGCAAAAGGACGTCGCAAGAGTGTTCATGCGCCCCTCCCTGGCAGCGCAAGCAAGTTGGTTTGGGAGCCCAGAGCAGCTGGTAGAGACACAAATCATTGCCTGGAGTGGGGTGGGCAGGTAGGGGTGAGTGTGTGTGTGTCTGTCTTTCTGTCTCTCTCTCTTTCTCTCTCGCTATTGCAGTACACTTGGCGTGGAGGGGCAGGGCTTCAGGGTGTTTCTGAGGAGGTAGGCATGGGGCAGGCTCTGTTTTCTCAGTCAGAGTAGAATGTAGCAGCCTGCCTACTCGGTGAATTGTTTTCATTGTCTTTGTGATTTGCCCCAGGAGTAGAAAACAGGTGTAAAAGTTTTAAGGCTCCTTTTTGTTGCCAGAGTGGTATAAAAGACAGTATGGCCTTATAAATGCTTATGGTACTTTAATGATTAGAACTGGTCTAAATTTTTGGACTGAGAAAATTTCCTGTCAAAATGTGCTCCATGAACTGTTTGCTACTGACCTTCCTGGAGATATTCAGTGGCCAATATAAATTCTGAGTTTGATTCCCCAGTTCTCACTTGCTCCTCAGTTGCCTATGAAGTAGCACTGAGCATATGGATGCATATATTTGTTGACTAATAATTAGAAAGAGAGGGTCATACCTAGCTACATTAATATTAGGCAAGGGCATTTGGGAATTTTCTCCAATGCTCCCCACTCCTATTCTTCATCCATTGTACTGTAGTTTAAATAAATTACAGAAATAATTGAAACCAGAGTGATTATATTGTGTTATTTTGACAAATAAAGTATGCTGAATTTTGCAGAATTTTAAAATATTGTGCACAGAATTTTTAATTTTTTTGGTGCAGAATTCCCCTAGGAGTAATGTTAAGCATTACTGGACTACCTAATGTACTAACTGTTTTGTTGGGTTGCTTTTCACTATTCTCGTGTTCATAGCTAATTAGGAGCAGGAATTTTTGCTGAGTGCAAGGAACATGCCAGGGCGAGGGGAGAAGAATGGATGAGCAACAGAGCGTAATGACTATAGGAGCCTCCGAGGTTGTAGTGTCCCATATAGGTAAGGGCCAGAGGAATTGCGTGGGCAAACTGCCCCACCTTTCTGCTAGACTGTGTTATGCAGGGAGCCCAAGGACTACAGAGTTTCTATGCTCTGCAGGTAGTATGCACGCTCTGCATAGCCCCCTGAGTACTGCCTCCTTAGCAGAGAATAACTGCCTAGATTCAACTGCCAGGTGGCCTTCCATTTGTGAGAAGCTGAGGGCAGGGCTTGCTCCATAATACGTATTCTTAGTGGCCCTATTCATGGTTAGAATTTCAAATTAGTGATTAACGTATTCAAGACAAACATGAGCACAATTAATACCAGAACAATATTTATCTTAAAGAGAGAACATATATTGTGAGTATAAATTGATTCTTTCTGTAGTCCAAGAAGTTGCCTCCCACATAAATCACCGTGAGAAATGCCACTACATCTGGTAATTGGATATGTAGTGCTTTTCCTCAGAGACAGTAGTGCTGTTTGTGGTTCAAATGGCAGTCGGACAAACTGTGCATTAATATCAACACTGAGCTAAGAATTGTATTTTTTGCTACATTATTTTTTCCACTGTTTTTCTGAGAGCTAAACTTTAAGGAAGTGTGATATTTTCTTAAGAGACCTTAATAAAGCAAGCTTTACATTTTAATTTAAATATGCTGTTACTTTGCATCAGCAAGCAGCCTATCCAGCTGAGAGATCTTATCAAAACTCGAATAATTATCCGTATAAAACCCCCCATACAATAAATAATGAACAGATTGTTAGATACTTCCTTCTAGCAGTACAATATTTTAAAAACAAAACATGCCAAATGCTTTTTCATTTAAAATGTATTTCTCTTGCCAGAATACACAAACATGGTTTTCTTAACCTTGAACAGAGATTTATGCGTACAGAATGTAAGCAGAGGACCTCTCTACTTGAACTGCTTGCTACCTAGTTATTATAGAAAGCTGCTTCTTGTGTGGTGGTATGATACTGGTGTATAGTAAAGATCCAGGACCCCTTTCTTGAAAGCTTCTGAAATAGACCATAGAGAAGATAATGTCAGGCAAATTTTTGAAAATTAGGCATACATAGCTGCGCATAAGTGATCTATGTAAGCAAATACCTGATGTGTATGACTACGTCAGGTATTTGCATACACATGGTTAAATAGACATCATATTGCCAAAATTGAATATCCAGACACAGATGAGAAGTCCTGGCCCATTGATGCCACCCACAGTGCTTGCTAGTAAGTGTATGACCACAGAAAGTAAATCAATTGCTTCTTTATATCAACATTATTAATATATTAGGAGTTCAGTCACTGTGGTAGCTAGATGCACTACTCTTTAAGGTGCAAAATGTGAAGGATAAATGTTTCTAAGTTTAAAGAAACAGTTAAGAGAAATGTTACGTATTTTTGCAATGAATGCCATATTTATATAGTGAAAATAAGCCAGATATAATATTTGACAACTTCACTTGTTTGTTCTTTATCTCATGTGTATCCAGAGGTGGATTAAAACTAAATAGGAAGAACCAACACAAACAAAGGGCTTTCACAACAAATTGTAGTCCTTCCCTCATCCTAAAAAAGTGCTTGTGACTCATTGGCATTTCCAGTCTGATTCTAATACCCAGAGAGACAAGGTGGGTGAAGTAATCACTTTTATTGGACTAATTTCTGTTGGTGAGTGAGACAAGCTTTCAAGCAGCATAGAGCTCTCTTTCAGGTCTGGGAAAGACTTTATTCTTCTTTGAGTGCTCGCTCATGTCCGTTCCAGTGTAGGTGTGTACTTGCCCTGAGAACTGCAGGTGGAAAGTTTATTCCTCATCTGTCGGTTTGGCTCTGGTGCCCCTTGGGGTTACACGCTTATGGTGCCAGTATATAGGGCCTCACTGACCTGTTGCCCCCTCAGTTCCTTCTTACCACCTTTGATGGTCGCTGGAACTACTTCATCCTTGTGTTTGCAAGAACTCCTCAGTGGACTTTGTTTCTAACTTCTTATATATAGTTACAGTTATTATAGTTGTTAGAACAATTATGTTAAGGAACCCCACATTGCGGGGTTAGTCCCTGCCCGGCACTGGGGTATGCCTTGTTCTCCGGGGTTTAAACCTTGTGGTTCTTGCCATAAGCCTATGCTGGTGAGGAACACCCGTTCCAGTTGCCTTAGTGCCTGGAGGAAGCTCACATGTGGGAGCGCACGAACTTCAGGCCCTGCACCAAAAAAGACATAGATGTAAGATTTAAGTTTATCCTCATGGAGGCAGCTCTCCATTCTCCCTCAGAGCTGAGTCACTCGGACTTGGCACCGAGCACTTCAGCTTCTGTCAGGAGTGCCCCTGGTGACTATTAGGACTTATCACCGATCTCCATTTCCAGCACCGATAAGGGATGTTGTTTCTACCTCTTGGGAGCCTCGGCATTGTCCATCATCTCCAGGGCTGAAGAAAACCGCTCCAGCCAAGGACTCTTGACACCACTCTCTGTCACCGGTGCCGAAAAAGAAGCAGTGGAAGGTGGTCAATCCCCATCCCTGAGGTCTCAGAGACTGTAGTAGAGTGCAGTCCACACCAGGCCACTCTGAGACCTCTACAGTCCGCTTGGTACTATTGACTCCAGCCCCAGAATCGGCACCATCGAGTCTGGCAACAATGGACGCCCTGGGGAGACACCGGATGCCTACTGCCCTGGCAATACCTTCAACGTTTGTGGCTGTGAGAGACTTGCTCTCTTTTCTGGTACCGCTGTCCCTGCCAGTACAGAAGTCAACGGCAGTACCAACGGAAAGATCTGCCACAGCACCAAGACTCCAGGTGCCTTCAAAAGGGAAACTGGCCATGATGGGTCAGCACAGATCTCCTCCCTCCTGGCACTGTTCATCAACACTGATGGCAACGGCCAGCACCGCTCCACCTTGGTCTCCAGGAAGGGATTCCTCTGGGACAGACTCAGAGTCATATGTCTCCTGCAGGAGTTGGCACCGATACTTCAGCCGGCAATACCTGACAGTGGACCCAGGCCAGGGCTTCCCATTTCTGGCGTGTCCATCAGCACTGTGGCCCTCTGGAATCCCTGGGTGTTCCCCCCCAACACAGGGCTGACCCAGTGGATACCACTGAGGGAAAAACTTTCTGGCGGCGGTGCTTGGAATGAGCACACACCTACATTAGAATGGACATGAGCAACACATCTCAAAGGACACCAGTTATGGAAGGTTAGTAACAGTTTTTTTTTCAGATTTTCGTGAATCTCCCCAAAGATTAGAACCTTGACAATCCACCCTTGGGCCAGATTGTGCCAGGCCTTTGTGTAGGTATGCATTGTGGTGGGAGGAGGATGCAGGAGCCTTCCTCCTTTGTTGCTGTCCCCTATGGAGGACCCAAACAAACTTACAGCCACTGTGTTCTTTTGAGTCACTGTGCTCTCTTCTCCCGGCACAGGCAGGTGCCTGCAAGGCACAATCTGGCTCGTTATAATATGCCCAGGATAAGGCAGTTTCTTCCCACTTCTCAGCACATCTGATACAGTCTTGTAGTGAAGTTACCTACTACTCAGAATTAATTATTTTTTTTTAAAAATACTACAGTAAATTTAATAGTTTATTATGAAGTGCCATCAGGTTATTTAAAACTAAACTACAATCAGGAGTTTTCATAATAAATAAAGTTCACTCGGTGATATACAACTTACTTTTTAATTTTGTGTTCATTTATTGTCTCCTACTTTAACAAATGCAGTAATGTGCAATGCATCTGTCATGTAATAATGGAGTTCCAGTCTGCAGCGTACCAGAACCCAGTCTCCAGTGTTTAAAAGAAAACAACCTATGATCTCCTAGATTCATGCACCAACAGGGGTTAGCTTGTGCAGCACTGTTCACAGACCAAGATAGAAAGGAACATCAACTTGTCCCATGGCAAAACCTGTAAGAAGGGGGACTTTGGGGAGGAAATCTCTGCAAGGATCTCCTGGTAGAGATCTCTCCAAACTGCTCCGTCAGGGAGCAGGGTTCCCTCTTCCCCACAGAAAAGACCGCAGGGCTTCTTCCGAGAATGGAGGATCCCCAGGGATCTTTGTGGATCATGGGAGTTGGAAGAGACTTGGAACCGGGGCTGAACAGAGAGGTCTCTGCAAGGTCCAGAGTATAATGGGTGTGAGTGATGCCACAGGGACAGCTGAATTCCCCTTTTGTATGGAAACATGTGCAAAGGCTCCACATTGTGTGTGGATTTAGCAGGAATGATGGGGCCAGAGAATTTACATTATTTTAGTGCAAGAGAAGCAGTCATTGCCATGTAGTTCTTCGTTGACAAAAATGGCATAGGCATAAACAAGATATAAGGAAAGGAAGGCATGGTAAAGTCTATAAAGATGACAGTGAAGATAGGTGAGGAATGAGTTTAGTTTTGGAAATCCAAAAGGTACTACTTATGTAAAACTGCAGCTAAGCTACAGTGAATCTGGAAGGAGAGTTCACTAAAAGTAAGGAATCATGGATGGAAATTTTTCTGAGGTAGAAATCTGCACACTGGCTAGAGGAGCCTATTGATAAATTACATTAAGTCTGGTAGGCTTATGGTTCCTAAGCACAAAGGGCCAAATCCTGAGGTTGTAACTCAGTTTTTACTTAGCCCTTACAAAAGCAGACTTAGAGTTCTTCGCATGGTCCCTACTCCATCCACATTTAAGTCTTTTTAAAAAACCCACTTCTGCTATGCTGCTTATAGTGAATCAATTTGACTGTATATAAATTAGCTGTTGTTGTTTTGCTCCCCCTTTTCCTTACCTCTGTCTATTTGTCTGTCCTTAGATTATGAAGTCTTCAAATCAAGGAGCATCTTTCTTCAGTGTCAAGAAAGTGCTTAGCACATAATGACCTCTACTTGATATAAATAATTAGAATATAAATTGAGAGCAGAAGTGTCTGGGTTGTAGGAACCATTTCAGACTCTTCCCTTCAGTTTAGAAGAGATTGAAGAAGGGGTTCCCAAGAGCTATCCCCAAGAGCCGTACATATCACATCACTGATGTTGTTTTATTTGGAGTAAGGCACCTAAATATGGTTTTGTATCTCTTCTAAAACAAGTTTAAACCCCTTCTCCCCACCTCCCCAAAAAAACAAAACAAAACAAAAAAAACCAACCAACCTTCATATGGTATTAAGTTTGTTATTGAATATTTCTGTTGTATAAGTAGGAAAGATTAATCTGGGATGTGTAACAAAGTAGCAGAAGCAGAGAATATTTGAAATTCGGACTACAACTGCAGTCTAATTGGAATTACATAGAAAACATTTATTTCATGCTTGTAAATGAGGATTTAATTAAATCTAAAAAGATGAGCTAACTTTATTTTATCTCTGAATGGGAAATCTGAAACATCCTTCAGTTGATGATTGGCTTTCTTTGACTTTGATTAATCACTTTCAAAGTAAGCAGAAGATCGGTGCAGTAATTTCATAATTACACACAAGTGAGTTAACTTGAAACTTTAACTACAATAACTAACTGTAAAGGACGTTTGATGTTGGTTAGCTTCATGTAATGCTATATATTTATAATTTGAATACTTACAAGTGCTAATGTGAAATAAACCTGTACTATGATACTATTCATTTATTTGCAAGATGTTTTAATAGGGAAATGTTTGAGTTGGGAATATTATTTTCAAAGATATATGAAGAGTAATGCTTAGAGGCCCAATTCAACCCAAACTGAAGTCAATAGAAGTGTTTCCAGTGACTTAATAGAGGTTGGATCAGGCCCTACATTTTTAAGTGTTGTTGAAGACCATTTGAGGAAATTGTCATTGTGGTTAAAGACTGGAAAATTTTCAACATACCTAGCTCAGCATGCATTGTTATTCCATACTGATGTGTTAGCTCCCTTTTCCCTTTTAAATACAAAGCTTTGAACTAACTGAAATAATTTAAACTGCTGTATAGTCTGATTATTTGTGATGTAAGTAAAATAGCCATGTAGACCAAAGTGCAAGGCAAAACTTTTCTGCAACTTAAAAAGGTCTTAGAAAGGTCATACTTCAAGTAAGTTAACCATGGGTAAATCATTGAATTCCATTTAAATTTGAATTTATGTGAATATTGCAAAAGATTGATTTTATTCTCTGCTAATGTAACAGAAATCCTTATTTGAAGCCAACCATTTAATCACCTGTGCACATCATCATATGGCAAATTGACACAATTTATGTTAACTATGGAATTTTTGAACTATGGGCTTGATAAAATATTCAGCAAGGTGTTTATATACAGTCTTACAGAGAGCTCTTTTAACTAAAAATTCCATATTATCCCACAGGATATTGTAAACTTCACCACAGAGTTCGACACTTTAAGATAATAACAATGTATATTTACTACAGATACTTCTATTTCTTTTTATTATGATCTCTTAGTTTCCAAGATTAATGCAAAGTATGCAAGGTCAACTTTTATTCAGGGGCACTGACAATCAGCTTTATTGAAGAAGGAATTTATGTTCTGCTTTTTAATTGAAGTGTGACCTCTCAAGATATTTTTATGACTAGAGTCTTGCTGAAGCCCAGGAAAGTTCAGTAAATGATTGAAGTGTCTCTTGACAGTCTGATTCAATGTTTCTTCTTCCAAATAAAGTATATCTTGAATTTTTAAACTTGACTTTTTTTTGCCAGTTTAGCTGACTGACTTGGGTAAGTACTGTAAAGACACATGGCTAGTGTGTGGCCACATTATTTTTTACTTAGATTTTATTTGGATTTTGGTTAGAGGAACATTATTCAATTTTTATCATATGGGAGAAAACCACACTCAGACTTAGGAGAAAAATGTTAAGCTTCCATTCTGCTACTCTCTGTAAGAACCTTTAATATGTTTTCAGTTTATACAGATTGTTTACTTTGTAGAAATGGTAAAAATTATATAGATTAGAAGGAAGGTAAAATTTGGGTTTGAGGAATCTATTAAAGTCTATGTACACCCTCTTTTCTTTCTTGGTATTATATTGCCTCTTAATATACACCAAGTCATTTTCAAAGAGGATGATACATATTTAATGTAAGAAATGTATTTAAAAGAAAGAGTTGCCAATCAGTCTAAATTTGTTACAGTTAAAATTTGATGGTCTAAAGACAACTTATAATTCTTTTCTTGTTATAAAGTGTTGTCAAATGTGTAGTAGTTTCAGTTAAAAAGTTTATGGAAACTTTGTTTTAAGGTGGTTTAAAATAGAACTAAATCTTTAATTTGAATTTGATGGCACCTGTTTTCATTTTGTTTCCCTGGCAACACCACTGGTACCAAAAATTGCCTGTAGACCACCCTAGAGAAGAACTAAATCATTCTGGCTTTTTCATTTTAGCCTTTTACTTTACTGACTAAATATTTAAACAGAGCCATAACACATCTGTCAAAGTTTGTGAACTAGCTTTAGAATAAATGAGTTTGGGGTGCACAATTCCCAAATTTTCCCAGATTAATTTTTGTTGTTTAGTTATTTTAAAATTTTATTAAGAATAACATAGAAAAATTACTTGTGTATTACATGAGACGAAATAAAAAGCAGTGTTTGAAACAGAGTTCACCTTTTGTCAAGCAGAGTTAAGTTTGTATTTTTAGTCAATATGATCTGTTTTTAAAGTTGTACGAATATAAGGTTGGTTCCAGATGTGAATAAGTTTTCGTTATTGAGGTTCCCATGGGAAAGAAATAAAGCCAACACAAATGTTACCTCCAGATTTCTGCGTTTGTGCCTTTCTGACAGTGTCTGTAAGTTTACATTGACTATGAGCACTGTTTAAAGTGTTTGGAATTCCACGCACATCTTTAAGCATTCTGAATGCTTAGGGGGTTTTTAGGGTGGTGTTTGAAGAGGGTTGGGGGTGGAAACAGACAAAAGACCTGGAAGGTATTGGTTGCCATTGTCTGTATACCCAAAAAGCCTTTCTTTTCCCACAAGATCCTCTTTAAAATGCATTACAAACCAATGAAATCCCAACCACCATACCATAGTCTTAACGATCACTTTGTTCATACAGAATATGCTTGTGCTGCCTGTAAAACAAATCCATGCTAACAAGTGACCTTCTGGCTTATGTTGGAGACTAAAGGAAAACTTGAGATACTGGGAGGAAGTTTCATGTGTGTTTTATTTGTCGTCTTCCTCCTTCCCAGAAACTAGGAATACTTTTCTGAGAATGAGTAGGTACTCCACACCCCTAGAAAATAATTATTTAGTGGGGAGGTTCTGTGGTGGGGATTTAGTCTGGAGAAGAGAAGACCGAGGGGGGGGGAACATGATAACAGTTTTCAAATTCATAAAAGGTTTTACAAGGAGAAAGGAGAAAAATTGTTTTCATTAACCTCTGAAGATGGGACAAGAAGCAATGGGCTTAAATTGCAGCAAGGGTGGTTTAGTTAGGACATTAGGAAAAACTTCCTGTCAGGGCAGTTAAGCACTGGAATAAATTGTCTCTAGGGAGGTTGTGGTATCTCTATCACTGCAGATTTTTAAGAGCAGGTTAGTCAAACACCTGTCTGGGATGGTCTAGTTAATACTTAGCCCTGCCCTGAGTGCAGGGGACAAGACTAGAAGACCTCTCAAGGTACCTTCCAGTCCTACACTTCTATGATTCTTTGATTATTAAATTGGAGATTCTGTGGTCCTCCCTTTGCTTTCCAGCATCCTGATATTAGAGCTACAGGTCTGATGAAAGTAGTGGGTGTGCAGTAGCCTCTATGCTATTTTGTTTTCAGTTCTTCATACTCTGGGCTGTCACATTACTTGAGTCCCACATATGTCTTGGAAGCACCAGAGCACACAAGGTTTTGAGACTACTAACAGCGAAGACTTGAAACTAGTAGTGCTGCAGCTTAGCAGGAAGGCTCCTTCACCATTGATAATATGTTCCTCTATCCACTTTCTCCCAGAGTTTCAAGTTCAGTTCTGGGGGATGAGAGAAGGCTTGAACTAGTACTTTTATTTTACACCAGAGGATCAGGGAATGTTCACATATCCTGCTTTTGATAGTCTCTCTGGTTTCAGGCTGAACAAAACAACTGATCATCAGTATAAATTGTCTTTATATAAATCTGGAAGGGTGAACATTTAACTTGTTTAAAATGAGAGCTTAGAATAAGTACAGTACCTTAAAAGCTCTCCATTTATTATTCTTTCAATGTTGTTGTGAATGCAATTTAATTCAATGGTCCAGTTACATGGAATCTTATACTATCAGATAATATTTCCATAAAAATGGTAGGACACATTTTCTTGGAGCTCAGTGCTGCTCCCATGGCCAGACATCAACTGACTTCATAGGAGTGGGGAGGATGACTTTGGAGAGAATGGAAAGGCAGTTGGGGGTAGCCTGGAAGCCATCTGTACTGAGTGAGGAAGCAAAGTCTCAATCTCAATTGTTCCCCCTGAGTAGGGATAGTGGAACAAGGTGATTGTGCTAGACAGGTTTACAGTCCTATTTCTAGATCAAGAACGGGGTAGGATAACTCAGATATTAAAGTAGTTAATAGTTCATTCTAAATTTATTTTGTTATGCCGTGGTCTTTAGATAACTGTTGGTACTTTTAAATTTTTGTTTACCTTTCCCAACCCTGTTTCACATTTCATTTTTTCTATTCTTATCCTTATAAGTAGGCCAATAATAGTGTCAGACTTGATTCTAGATAAATACAATTTATCTTTTTATCTGTTCTACTTTTTTGGAGAGTCTTTCCCTTTATTTTATATCAGTACACATCTTTAAAATAAAAGTGTGACTGCCTTCCACACATGGTACTTGTTGGTTAGAGGGAGATCCAGAAATGCCTACCTTTTTAACCCCACAGAATTTGAAACACTTTATTAACTTAAATTAACTGTTGTTACTGTTCTACCCTCTATTAAATTGTATTATGTGGGTGATTTGTTGGGTATGTAGCTGGTCATCACAATCTGGATTACATGTTTTTAATGAATAAATTGATTTATAAACAGGGTCTGTTATCCAAATGTAGACGACAAAGTAAGGCCATTCTAACAAGGCAGCAATTCATCTTGTGAATCTTAATGTCCTTTTAAAATGGTACTATTAAAATAGACATTTTTTTACTTATCTGTGTGGCTACAAGTATTCAATTGCAGACTGCCTTGTAGCCATTCCTAACTTAATCTGACAATTTTGTATCCCCCTTCCATGTTACTGGAAGCAAAACATAAAGATCAGGAGATTTACCACTTGACATTACTAACAAATGTTGACCCATCTAGCAGTCACCATTTGAGCTTGAATTCTCAGTAACAGATGGTATAATGTCTTCAAGTTACTGCGATCTCTGCAGAGAACAAATTTATTTAAACATCAGCATTTCTAACTGATGAATATTTATAAATGACGTTAAATGAGATACATTCCTATAGTCTCTTCCCAGCCTCCTTAGATATTATCAAAGCCTAAGGCACTGATTCTGCCATTTATTGGTCGCATGTGAATTGCTGCACCCACTCAGAGCCCCTTTGAAGTCAATGCTTGGTTACAGCAATCTATCTGTGCTCAATGAATTATAGGATTAGGGCTAAAGTAACATATATTTAGAAGCATGTAAGTGATTCAGGAGCCATTATCTAAGCGAGGTAGGCACTTAAAATCCTAAATTTCACTGAAAGTCGTCACGGTGACTTAATTCATCACCGTGCTTTTGAAAATTTTATTTAATTATATATGTGTCTTTAATTTAAGACTGAAATGTTTTCAGAGATTGAGTATATATATAGGGGGAAAAAAGTACTTCCTAAGTAAAGATAAATCAATAAATCTGTTTTTACAGAATAGCCACCTTGAAGCCAGTTGCATTCTTTAATAATTATTATATGAAAAAGCACAAAACAGATGTTTCCAGGTTTTTTAAGTGGAGTATGTGAAATTCATATAATTTGTGGCATTTTAGATCAGTTTCACACCCTCAGATTTTTGTGTTTGGGAGTTTTGAAAATTGAATATTTTCAAATGTTCTCAATGGAAAATGGGTGCAATTTTGGTTTTAAAATTATTCATATGCTGTAGTGACTTGTTATTCTTTAAAAAAAAGAAAAGAAAAAAAAAAGGCCCATTTCAAATTTGTAACAAAATACCAAAAAGCGTCAATTTCTAATAGCTTTGTATTTTGTTATATATATTTCATGCCTTTCTAATTGTGGCTTACTATTTTGTGCATTTCATCTGTCCTGTTTACTTTACACTTGGAGCTGGTCACCTCCATGTTTTTTGTGTTCACTTTAGGAGAAAAAGGATAAAATTTAGTCAACCAGATGGGTTCAGGTGGAATATTTCCATGTTGAGACATAATTATCAAAAAACCTTAAAAATGAATTGGGGTGTTTACTGTACTTTTTAGTGTTTGCTATGAAATATGTTGTGATTAGAAAGTCTGTATTTCTCAATATTTAGTTAATCAAGTTTTTTCTTCATCTGAAATAAATTTTGAATTTAAGGGAGGGAGGGGTTTTATTTGTTTGTGTATGATGTACTGGTTAATTTTCTATAACACATTCTTACTGATGTAGTAGAATGCAATTAAATTGTGTTTGTTAATGCTTATATGTTTTCTCGCTCCAGTAAATTCCAAATACTGAACATTGTTTTGTTGGTACAAACAAAACTAATTTATGCTGCGTGATCTGAATCATCTTTAAAATCTACATGTCTGAAGCCTACACCAGTATAAAAGTGAATATACTTACGTGCAGCATTTCTGGTCTGAGTTGCATAAAAAAATTACAAAATTAATCTTGCACGACAACATTCAGGACTTATTATAATGAATGGGAATTTAAATTTGTTTAAAACATACATATAGATCTGCAGATTCAGGGTTTGAGCAGAAACTTCCTCCCAAAATATATTCATATTTCTCTTAGCTTTATGAATATAGCAATTCCTGATTGCATATTATAACTTCAAATAAAGGATTTTTTCACAAAGCCTAAATCCAGGACCTAGTGCAAGAGGTGCCCAAAGGTAGAACTGGATTTATGTGTACATTATGTCAACTTTTAATACTGAAAGAGTGCTTGTTATTATGAATTCCAAAAGAAAGAAAAGAATAGTTGGCCAATACGGCCTCTAGATCATGTTGCCTATCAGATTTCATAGGGTAGACAGACCTAGACTGGGTCTACACTTGGATGAAAAACCTAAGTACTTTAAGAAGGGATGTTCTCTATTTTGAGAAGTAAAATCAAGATTTTTGACTAAAGCGCCACTTCTCCCTTAACCACTTTTGACTAAAGCGCCACTTCTCCCTTAACCACTTTTGACTAAAGCGCCACTTCCTCCATCCCCCAAATGAGGGTAGATTAATCCCATATTATGATGTAACTCCAACTGTTGTCATTATTACATTTTGTATTTCTGAATCCCCTTTACAATTTAAATTGGTTAAGATATTCTTTACTTCCTTTATTAAACCACTGTGTCCTGTTTTAATCTATTGTATGTTTGCTGATTTGCCCCTTAGAAGTGGCTGCATTTCCATGTTGGATGGAATGATCCTTCGTGTGTAGTGTATGTATATCGGTTAGATTTTTTTTAAAAAAAAAGTATTTTGAGATTCTTCAGGGTGGATAATGCTATATAAGTGCAAAATATCAACTATAATTGTCTCATGTTTACATGTAATCTTTTTTTAAAAATATCCTTGGGTTTTGTACTTGATTTGTTAAAATCCATTTAGGTCACAATTGAGTTTACTTATTGTTAGGGAAATGTGAACAAATTTTATTTGTAACATGTAATGGGGTCATTGAGAAGCAAATTTTGGTGGCCTTCATAATCCTCAATATAACAGTTTAGTGCAGTGCAAATATTTAAAAGGAAAAAACGGTTTTGGACCAACATTGTTGTCTTCTCCCCCTTTTTGTTTGTGTTTCACTTCTTCTCTCCCCTTTCTCATTTCTTTGTTGTAAAGTTCAATTTGCCAGCTGCAGAGCAAGTGCAGAACCATACTTCTGCATAGAAGTGCTTTAACTGTGGTGCTGGATTTAGTGTAAGATTGACTAGGGCTAATTTTGTGATCCTAATCAGTTTCACACTGCTGCTACATATAACATGCTGCTTGCCTGAGAATTAATCCAGTTATTTTTCCCTTTTTAAACTGATGGTACTGGTTGTCCAGTGGGGAACACGTTTTGTAATTTGCTATTTCAAGGTGTGATCTGGGCAGATGAATATTTATTTGCATGCTTATTACATTTTACGACTTGGGTAATTGCATTTAAAACCTAGCTTTGCAAGTGGCTATTGTCTTAATGCTTTTTAGTGATTTGTAAATTATTACTAAAAAGGAATAATATTTCTGCTGCTCTTAATTTTAGCTGCTTTTTGATATAGTTTATCTCAGCATTTTTTGGACTATTTTTGGTAGGTTTCCTGAACTTACCCATGACCTGGTTCAGGATCGTATCTCTTTAGAAGCTGTCCTGATCATCTGACTCCTTGTACTATGAAAATTCATCATTTTGTAACCCACTGTTTACTATAGGGCTTTCCGGGGCTTTATTCTGGAGCACACACTCTTTTTCCACTGCTTCTTAATATTCACAGTAGTCTGTTGCCCTTATTATTTATATGCAGAAAATAAACAGGGTTACCTCTGTGGTTTTGCAAACTTCAGGAGTACACTGTTACTTTGCATGACATTAACCCTTGATGTTAGAAGTTTAAAACTTAAAAATCTATAGTGGATGGCATGAGTTAAATTAACAAAACAGCACACTTTTCAGTAACTAAATGGATTCTCCATTGGCAAGCTTATTTCTTTCTTTTGACATATAAAATTGCACTGATCAAAAAGCGCTCTGTTTGTACGATACTTAAAATAAGCTATTTCATGCTTCAAAAATTGACAGAATGCCAAAAAAAGATTCCAGCTCTGTCAGCCTGAGATCCCACCCTTTGCCCCTCATTCCCTCAGGCAGTAGCTTGTGTAAATGAGCGTTGCAGAGTCTCTTGAAGGTCATTACGTTTGGGCTGGAGTATACAAGTGAAGGGGAACAAGTTTTAGAGTTGAAGGAGCCACACTGAAAATATCCTGCTACCCATTTCAGCACATTTAACTGTGGGAACCACTGGCTTGATTGCCTAGACTGATTTTAGGTTTCAGAGTAACAGCCGTGTTAGTCTGTATTCACAAAAAGAAAAGGAGTACTTGTGGCACCTTAGAGACTAACCAACTTATTTGAGCATAAGCTTTCGTGAGCTACAGCTCACGAAAGCACTCTATGTAGAAGTCCAGTCCTCCTTTTCTTGTTGCGAATACAGACTAACACGGCTGTTACTCTGAAACCTGTCATTACGCAAGGCACTGCATTTAGCCGTATGGAGTGGAAATCTATCAACTGCATGAAAAAACTTGTACAGATACAGACAGACATCATCTTCCTTTCCAAATTCAAACAGATGGACATCATACCAAAAGGACTGAAGGTAAAAAATCCATTACAATCTACATACCACACAGACTATGCTGACAGCTTGTGCCACATGCTCTCAAAGAAACTGCGGAACCACCTGATCAACATCCTCTACAGCAAACAGAGAAAGATTAAGAATGAGCTCTCAAAAATGGATACTCTCATAAAAAACCAACCTTCCCCACAAACTTCCTCGTGGCTGGACTTTACTAAAACTAGACAAGCCATTTACAACACACACTTTGCTTCTCTACAAAAGAAAAAGGACACTAAATTTTCTAAACTACTACATGCCACAAGGGGCCACAGCAATGGTTCCCTCAACCCACCCAGCAATATTGTTAACATATCCAACTATACTCTTAGCCCAGCAGAAGCAGCTGTCCTATCTCGGGGCCTCTCCTTCTGCCCCTCCACCCCCACGAACATGATACAGTTCTGTGGTGACTTAGAATCTTATTTTCGACGTCTCCGACTCAAGGAATATTTCCAACATACCTCTGAACAACATACTAATCCACAGTGACCTCCCTACCAACACTACAAAAAGAAGGATTCTAGGTGGACTCCTCCTGAAGGTCGAAACAGCAGACTGGACTTCTACATAGAGTGCTTCCGCCGACGTGCATGGGCTGAAATTGTGGAAAAGCAGCATCACTTGCCCCATAACCTCAGCCGTGCGGAACACAATGCCATCCACAGCCTCAGAAACAACTCTGACATCATAATCAAAAAGGCTGACAAAGGAGGTGCTGTTGTCATGAATAGGTCGGAATATGAACAAGAGGCTGCTCGGCAGCTCTCCAACACCACTTTCTACAAGCCATTACCCTCTGATCCCACTGAGAGTTACCAAAAGAAACTACAGCATTTGCTCAAGAAACTCCCTGAAAAAGCACAAGATCAAATCCGCACAGACACACCCCTGGAACCCCGACCTGGGATATTCTATCTACTACCCAAGATCCATAAACCTGGAAATCCTGGGCGCCCTGTCATCTCAGGCATTGGCACCCTGACAGCAGGATTGTTTGGCTACGTAGACTCCCTCCTCAGGCCCTACGCTACCAGCACTCCCAGCTACCTTTGAGACACCACTGACTTCCTGAGGAAACTACAATCCATCGGTGATCTACCTGATAACACCATCCTGCCCACTCCTGGATGTAGAAGCCCTCTACACCAACATTCCACACAAAGATGGACTACAAGCCGTCAAGAACACTATCCCCGATAATGTCACGGCTAACCTGGTGGCTGAACTTTGTGACTTTGTCCTTACCCATAACTATTTTACATTTGGGGACAATGTATACCTTCAGATCAGCGGCACTGCTATGGGTACCCGCATGGCCCCACAGTATGCCAACATTTTTATGGCTGACTTAGAACAACGCTTCCTCAGCTCTTGTCCCCTAACGCCCCTACTCTACTTGCGCTATATTGATGACATCTTCATCATCTGGACCCATGGAAAAGAAGCCCTTGAGGAATTCCACCATGATTTCAACAATTTCCATCCCACCATCAACCTCAGCCTGGTCCAGTCCACACAAGAGATCCACTTCCTGGACACTACAGTGCTAATAAACAATGGTCACATAAACACCACCCTATATCGGAAACCTACTGACCGCTATTCCTACCTACATGCCTCCAGCTTTCACCCTGACCACACCACACGATCTGTTGTCTACAGCCAAGCTCTGCGATACAACCGCATTTGCTCCAACCCCTCAGACAGAGACAAACACCTACAAGATCTCTATCAAGCATTCTTACAACTACAATACCCACCTGCGGAAGTGAAGAAACAGATTGATAGAGCCAGAAGAGTTCCCAGAAGTCAGCTACTACAGGACAGGCCTAACAAAGAAAACAGAACGCCACCTTCAGCCCCCAACTAAAACCCCTCCAACGCATTACCAAGGATCTACAACCTATCCTGAAGGATGACCCAACACTCTCTCTCAAATCTTGGGAGACAGGCCAGTCCTTGCCTACAGACAGCCCCCCAACCTGAAGCAAATACTCACCAGCAACCACATACCACACAACAGAACCACTAACCCACGAACCTATCCTTGCAACAAAGCCCGTTGCCAACTGTGCCCACATATCTATTCAGGGGACACCATCACAGGGCCTAATAACATCAGCCACACTATCAGAGGCTCGTTCACCTGCACATCCACCAATGGGATATATACTATCATGTGCCAGCAATGCCCCTCTGCCATGTACATTGGTCAAACTGGACAGTCTCTAAGTAAAAGAATAAATGGACAGAAATCAGATGTCAAGAATTATAACATTCATCAACCAGTCGGAGAACACTTCAATCTCTCTGGTCACGCGATTACAGAGATGAAAGTTGCGATATTCAACAAAAAAACTTCAAATCCAGACTCCAGCGAGAGACTGCTGAATTGGAAATCATTTGCAAATTGGATACAATTAACTTAGGCTTGAATAGAGACTGTGAGTGGCTAAGTCATTATGCAAGGTAACCTATTTCCCCTTGTTTTTTCCTATCCCCCCCCTCCTTCCCGACGTTCCTGTTAAACCCTGGATTTGTGCTGGAAATGGCCCACCTTGATTATCATACACATTGTAAGGAGAATGATCACTTTAGATAAGCTATTAGCAGCAGGAGAGTGGGGTGGGGGGAGGTATTTTTTCATGCTTTGTGTGTATAAAAAGATTTTCTACACTTTCCACGGTATGCATCCAATGAAGTGAGCTGTAGCTCAGGAAAGCTTATGCTCAAATAAATTGGTTAGTCTCTAAGGTGCCACAAGTACTCCTTTTCTTTTAGACTGATTTTAGTTGCTTCAGTGTCCCACCAGGAGTGAGTTCATCTTGGAAAGCTCCCTCAGTTGTCTCCCCATTGGCTTTCCATGTTGAGAGCTCTACCACTTCCTGCTTATCCTTCCTTGTCAAGCTCTGTATTCCTGGCCCTCTTTGCCAGTTTTCCTACCCTAATCTGCCCATCCATCAGCCTTTTGCACAATCACTTCCATACCTTCTCAATGCAGTCTCCATGGGTAGTTGAACTTCCCTGAAATTCATCCTCAAGGGCGCTACTTTACCCATTTTTAAGTACCTCTTTAAAAGCCAGTTTCTTATTGCCTACAATGAGTCTTGTTGGTTGTATAAAACCAACAATATTTTGCTTACTCTTCCCTAACTTCTTTCTATTTGTTCTGAGGTTGCGAGCTCCTCAGGGCAGGTACTGCCCTTTAGTGTCTGGAAAGTAAGTGCCTAGTAAATTGTGGGCACTACTATAAACAGCCAGGACTGAAATATTCATCTTATGGGTCAACAACACCTTTATTTCACCCAGAAAGGAATGAGAGCCAGTAGAGACCATATACTCCCTATTGGAAATACTGCTAAGTAAGCAGGTAGCAATATTGTTAGCTAGCTGAAATTTCATGCATAGCTTCATACAGACCTCATTGCAGCAATCCAGTCTTCAGATGAAAAAGATGTATATTGCTTTGGATATACATGGATGCTTACGTTGAATCTTCTGATAACTGCAGTTACCTTTTTTCTGCATTTACAAGTTAACTGCTTTTTTTAAACTTAATTTTTTTTTGTCCGTTGATTTTTCTTTGATTCTAATATGAGCGGGAAGATCATTGGCGTGTTTGATTTTAGAGGTTTCTTGCAAGAAAATAACATCAGAATTTAAATTCCTAGCTATCCTGTTAGAAGTATTTTCTTTCAAACCAATTTTTATGTTGCTTGGCTTCATAAGCCATCACTTTGTTCTGCAAAATTCAGTAGTTGGGACAATAACAAGAACTCTTATTTTATCATGTCAGTCCAGTTTTTATCGGTGTTTTCTGGCTTCTGGTTAGACAGCAGATTTATTTTAAAGTATCTTTGAACATACATGAGATGTTAAATGAACTTTCTTCTGGTTATTTAGATTTGTTTGTTCTATGTATACATGACCTGTTTTGTCCTAGAGAAGACTGCAGGTGTCTATCTGGTTTTATCTTATTATGGACCCCCATTTTTATTTCTTATTTATGCAACTCCTTGAATCTTCATATTAAGGTATCAGAGTTCACTTAAGCTTTTAAGGCTTAAATGGAAATTTATAGTTTCCCACTGTGAATAAGATTTTTTTTAACAAATAAAGATCATCAATAAGAATAATTTGGTGTGTAAAGTAATATGTTGATTTCCTGTGCCCTTGCATTTCAGTCAGTGATGGTTTAAATTATGACACCCAGCGCTTTGCCTTTAGGCTTACGATTTTGTAACTTCTTTCAGATGCATCAACTAGGCATTGCCTAATTTGTTATGAAAGTGAAAGAAAAGTTGTTCAATAATTTTAACTTAGTTGTGCGGCTAACATCTGTTTCTCATGAAATTTTGGTAATATGATAAGAATTTGAAAGAACTGTGTGATTGCTGGGTTCAAATAACCTTGCCAATGATAGTCAACCAAAGATGGCTTTTCCTTTCTTTTGAGGGTCATTTATATGTATGAGGTGTTATTAAGTCCAAATGGTAGAGAAATATAATGCTAGGAGACATTCTGAAGGTATACACAGGTTTCTTTACATAATGATGCTCATGGATTAATTAGCAAAATTGTGAAATAAATTTTGTTTTAATTTGCTTCTTGAATTTTAGCATTAAGATTATTTATAATTTCACTGAGGAGAGCTAGTTAAAGTGGAGGCTCTCTCATTTTGATAAGTGTGCATTATATATATAGAAGACTTTTAAAATGTGCTTAAACTATTTTTTAAAAATCACAGTGATTGCTTAGACCATGTTTCCAATGTATGGGTGAACAGGAATAATATTTATATGGTACAATTAATTTTTATGTGATTTTTATTAAATATTGCGTGTTATGGAGTTAGGAGTGTGGATGAATGTAAGAGCTTTATGGCCTAGGGTTCAGATTTTTATAGGTGTTTAGGTGCCTAAAGATGCTTTAGTGGGATTTAGTTTCAGTGGCATTTAGATGCACAGGCACTTTAAAAATAATCCTGTTATGTGCCAAGCTATATCTTTAGACAATGGATTTAATTAAACTCATGCAAAAGACTGTTTAAATTAGGCTTATTTTGGTTTAGCATAATTCCATTAGGAAGACATTTCACCTCTATCAAATGAGCCTCACATAGTGAAATAAGAATGTCCATGGACGAGTTTTGCATAAGTTAATGAAATTGCTTTAACGAAATTAGTGAAAGTATGTGTGTAGACAGGTTTAAGTTGGGTTTTTTTGGAATAATCTGTAATAGTGCAACTTGATTTTTTATGAAATATTACTCATCAAACCCTTTCATATCAGTGGACTCCTGTACAAACTGACTAGGAATAGGATGTTCATTATGCCCCTATTTTGCATGAATTCCTTGAAAACTAATATATGATTGTCAGTGAGGCTGTTGCAGAATAGCCCTTTACGCTATTACCAATCCCACTTCACTGAATTCTAAGGAAGTCAATCAGAAGCTGCAAAATCAACATAAATCATGTTATCTGGCTGTTGTGAAACTAAGAAACACTTCCATGACTCGACCTTTAAACATATTAGAAAAGTTATGGAACAGGTACAAGAAACTCTTAATATCCCTTCTTGTTGAATATGCATTCCTGCCTCTTTCAGTCCTGCTCAGAAGACTCATACTGTATGTTTTCAATAATCTTGTGATTTATATTGTTGGCCAAAAGAGAAAAGGTCTGAAAATCCCTAATTATACAGTATTCAAAATTGTACCCATCTCACTATAGACTTCTAAAAGCTCTTGCCCACAGAGCTGGCCTTTGGATACCCTCTCCCATATAGCTACTTGCAGATTGTGATGGTGATTAATCTTCTGTTGAATACATTAAATAGAACAGATTGAACTTCTTTAGTCTTTCACCATAAAGGCAGTTTTCCCAACCTAGAATCGTTCTTGTAACTCTCTCTTTCTGAACCCTTTTCAATTTTTCTACATCCATTTTGAAGTGGATCCCATAGAACTGAATACCATATTCCGTTAATTATGTCACTAATACCATGTGCATATGTAATACAACCTGAATACTTCTACTCTGTCTTTCCCCATTTATACAAGCAAAGGATCATGTTAATTGTCTTACCCACCACATTGCACTGGCAGCTCATGGTTGGTTAGTTTTCGATCGGTAATTCCCTTTCTGTGTCACCACTTTCCAAAATATAGTCCATCATCCTGTAAGTGTGACCTATATATTTCTTCTAGATGTATGACATTGCATTTGGCTGTATTAAAATGTGTATTGTTTGAAGAGCCTGTAGCTGATACCTGGCCTGACATGTGTAATTAACATATGGAGGGAGGCCTCATTTTTTAGAAGATAGAATTAGGGAAGGAAATAAATCATCAGATTGAAAACAGAATGTGCTAAATAAGGTAAGTAAATAGGTTAGTAGGCTAAGAAGACAGAATGTCTGAGCCAACTAAGATAAGAGGGAAAACATGCAGGGAACTATTTACCATGAACTAGATAACAAGGGAAGTTAAGAATGTAGAGATGAGGTAAAGAGGAAATTGAACCATGGTCAGTGTGTGGACAGAGCATGCTGCACAGAGAATGGTTCCTCCAAAGTAACCAAGCTAATCCAAAAATGTGTGATGCAGTGTATAGTAAATGCAATGAGATGTGTAATGTATATAAAGGGAGAAAGTTTCTGTGTAACTTTGGAGCTGTGATTTACCCTGCATCCATCCTCTCTCTGTTTGAGTCTGATTAACTTAGCATAGCACTGATATATGCCAAATAAGGATACCTGAGTGACAAAGGTTAGAGTCTAACTGAGTTCTTGGGAAACTGAGTGGAAAGAGGTCTCAGAGGGAATCCCAACATTAGTGGTGCTGTGACTCGACCCCGGCGGAGTCCTGCAGGAATTTGTTCCTGGACCAACACTTTTCAATATCTTTATAAATGATTTTGGGCAACAAATATAATTGCTGGTAAAGTATTTCAAGATCCTATAAATATCAGCGGCTCAGAGAGTTCCTTAGCTAATTCTTTAAAACACTTGGGTGCAAGCTATTAGGCCCTGCAGGTTTAAGTTTTTTACATCAGTAATTGCTGTTTATTAGCCTCCCTAATTACTGTTGGACTAGAAAATATTTCTCACTGTAAGATGTGAATACATCATCCAATTTGTTTCCAAATGTAGAACAGAAATATTTATTTTGTACTTCTGCTTTTTCTGTATAATTGTCAACAGTATCACCATCCCTAACTAGTAACAGATGTGTAGCATTGCTAGGATTTCTCTTGCTCCTGATATAGTAAAAAGCAAGCTACTTATTGGCCCTGATCCTCCACCATTAAAGTCAAAGGAAGTGTTGTCATTGACCTCAATGAGCAAAGGATCAATCAAGCTATTTCTCAGACGTTTCATCGATACCTTTAGCTTCCCCTATCAATTGTCTGCATCTGCTTCCCCATTTTTATTTGTTATATACTGTATTTTTATTTTTATTGCTATTACTTTCCTCCTTAATCTTCTCTTAGTTCCTTTTCTCTTTCCCACCTCAGTTTATGCACATGAATTAAATTATGTTTGCTGTTCTTAACTGAGTCACACCAGTTCCATTACAACTGGAAATGCACATGAGTCTCAAAATATGGGTCTGGACTCACACTTCATGAGAGTCCAGGGTTTTTTGTATTTGGACTATTGGTTTGGGCCTATTTCTACTTACAGCATCGATTTTGGGGATAGTCTTTTCCTGGAACAGACAAAATCACTCTAGAACACTGTATACCAGAACTCTTTAATCAAACCGTGCCAAAACTGATTAAGATTTTAAAAAGCTCAGGAAGAGAAGGACCTTAACTAGTGGTAAATTAATGATCAACACTAACTATTTGAAGTCCATTTATCCTTTCACACAGCTGATTTCCAGCACATCCAGGGCTGGCAATTGACTTCTTCCAGAGAATCTGACTACAGGTGCCAAGGCGTTAAAGGTTTGCCTATGTCCAACAGGAATGTCTTTTGGACATAGACTGTAACTTTCGCAGAATGACTGGTGGTGGTAGCTCTTTCGCCTCTGGATGAAAATGTTGCTGGCCCAAGTTACACGATGGGATCCAAACTCATACCTGATATTGACCTCTTAATATACCTGGGGGATGGTGTACTGTTACAGATGTCCTCTAGATGAATTGTGAAATAAACTGTTCCCTTGCAGTTTTTGGTGACTACTGAAAGGGTGACTATTCATTAAAAATAAAGGCTTAACACAGTTCTTCCTGTCTTATCCCTTTTCTCCATTAATACCAACTGCAACAGGGTCTTATTCAATCCAGCATCAGACCCTACCTCTGCCTTAATTTTGCCTTCTCAGGCTTCCCGACAACTGCACTCAGGCTCTCATGTGAGTCAAATAACTTCTCTTCTTGTAGAATCTGTTTTATTAAGACAATATTGCAATTCATATGTCAATTTAAATCAAAATAAGGCTTTCCTTGACTCCACTGTTTCTTCAGCCTCTTGCTGTGCTCAACAGTCTTCCCCCCCACACCATGCCAAAAAAACAAAACAAAAAAAAAAACACCCCAGGTCCAGTTGCCTGGTGTTTCCTCAAGCATCTCAAGGTTTCTGCTCATGCTTGTCTTTGTAGTTATCTTGACCCAGGCTTTTTCATCTGGCTGGTGTAGAGGCTCTCTGACCCTGCATGTCCTCAGGACTCTCTTCTTCCCCTCAAGGATGGAGCAAGATCCCTCTGATAGAAAGTTGTGTCCTTGGGCTACTATCAAGTGATCCTGGTCACCTGACCAGCTGCTGGCCTCATCTCAGTTCCATTATCTGTGGCCAGATACCTTGGCACAGGCTGGGCTAAGTCAAACTTCCTAAAAAGGCCAGTCATCCTGTGACACTAATTGTAATGAAATGGTTCACAAACAGGACTTTTAAATGGCTGGGAAAGGGAAGAAGTATTACTGTCCCAGTGCACATATCAGGAGACTTTGTCCCTCCTGGGTGTGCAGCAGGACTTGCTGTCCTAAAAAAAAAAACAAAAACCAAAAAAAAAAAACCAAAACAACAACCAAACCCATTCTCCTGACAATGTATTCTAGGTCCATGAGCACTTCAGGCTCACTACCTGTCACCTGCCTTACACATCCCAGTGCCTTTAGCACAATTAGGTGCTAGGGCTGTCATGCTTAGATGGCTTCAGTGGTGCTTGTCACACTGAACACAGAGAGTTGAAATGGACACCTGCTCCTCTGCCTTCAGAACTCCCTCTTTTAAATCCTGCAAGGATCCGTCTTCTCCCATATTCTGTTCAACATCCATGTGAAGCTACTAGGGGAGATTATAAAACATCATGGACTAAAATGCCAGCTATCTGCATATTGCATCCAGCTCTACATCACTTTCCCATCATATGCAAACAGCTCGGTCTCCCAGTGAGTTGACTGACATCAAGAACTGGATAAAGAGCAGTCAGCTGAAGCTGAATCCTGGAAAGACTAAGATGATGATGGTTGGGAGATATAGAAGCACTTTTGAAGAACTCACGGCACCTGATTTTCAGTTTACACAAATACCCCTTTACATTGTTCTAGTATGGTAAGTGTACCAGGGATCTTGTGAAAATGAGAATCAGGCCCACTGTCTCTCTAACATCTCCCTCCATTGAGAGCAACTGCCTTCAAATTATTCCAGTAGTCTATGGTGTCATGTTCACCTGAACTCTTCACTGCTTCTGTTTATTCAGAACATAGCAGCCCATCTGTCCACTTCTTCTTAGCGTATGTGCAACATGCCTCAGGTGCCATGTGAGCAGGATTAATCATCGAATTTGGTCCTCTGGTTGGATCGTCAGTTTCTCCAATATAGGCCCAGTACATGCCCCTCCAGTGTTCTGCTCTCTTCTCTGACACCCCCTAGAATACTAGATCAAATTCAAGGTTTTCAGTCTCAATAGGGAGACTTGTGTGTATAGATGATTGCACTTTCTCAGTAGTCAGCCCACGGATTTCCAGGAACTTGCTCCCAAAAGACAAGAGGTGACCAAGTACCTCTGTGTCTTTCAAATAAAATGCAAAACCCATTTCGTAAATGTATCCTTCGTATGGTAACAAAGCCATCCCACACTCAGAGCCCAACCTCTGCTGACTGGAGGGAAGAAAACTGTAAGTAAACACATTTTTATGCACTTTATAATTCTGTGTGGTGTTTGTTGGTACGAGTGCCATGTAAAAACCTAGATTTCTGGATGTGTTGGGGTTGGACATAATGTTTCCCCTCCTTTCTCTAGTTTATCAGCACTTCAGCAGCATAATTTGTTCCACAGTGTTTGGTAATTCAAGTGTCATTCTGTTACTGAGTGCGGGCTTATCTTCACTACCAGGATAATTTGACCTAAGTTATGCTACTCCAGCTATGTGAATAATATAGCTGGAGTCAATGTAGCTTAGGCCGACTTACCCCAGTGTCTTCATTGTGCTGCGTCGATGGGAGACATTCTCCGGTCAACTTACCGTTACTCTTCTCAGGGAACTAGAATACCGGAGTCAATCAGAGAGCACTCTGCCGTTGATATAGCAGGACTTCACTAGACCTGCTAAATCGACACCCGCTGCATCAATTGCAGCAGCGTCAATATGCATCTGCCCGGTAGTGAAGACAAGCCCTAAAGAACAGCTACATGTTTGTCTCCACAGAGTTATTCATCAAGTATTTGTATCTAACAGCTATATTATATCTCCATCTGATGCTGTCATGGTATTCTCTCACTTTTTTTATTTTAGGAATATGTTTCCTTAAAAATAATGTACTAGAAACTCAAAGCTGTATAAAATGTTCATTATATACACCCTTTTTTGTTGCATCAAACATAAGCTGCTTGTCTTCACTTTCAAGGCCTTTCATGGTCTATCCCCACTCTACCTATCATATCTGATTTGTTATGGAGCTGTCGATGGCTCACTTCCAATCAACCCATCATGCCGTCATTGCTCGCTTGTTAAATTTTCAAATCAACACCTTCATGCTTTCTCCCGGGCTTCCCCACAAACATCCTATAATCTGCCTCATCACCTTCAGATCCCTGTTCAACACTCTCCTTTACCGTGATGCTTATAGAAAACTTGAAAATGGTTAGGCTCCCAGGGTGTTGTGAGCATTGCCTATCAGGCTGACCAGTATTGTCTGATTGTGTCCTTTGTACTTCCCTGTCTGTATCCATCTATTGTCTCTTGTCTTATATTTAGATTGTAAGCTCCTTGGGGCAGGGACTGTATTATTATTTATAGTTTATACAGCAACTGGCACAATGTTGTCCTGGTCTAGGACTAGGGTGTCTGGGCACACGGTACTACAATAATAAATAATAAGGGATTTATTACATTTATTAACATTTTACATTACATTACTCATTAAATTATATTTTTAAAAGTTTGTTGCCATTGTTTCAAACGTGGAAAAAGTTTTTCATGTCAGATTCATGTCTCGCAGGAATAATATCATTGACTTCAGTGGAGTTACTTTCACTTACACCAAGTCTGAATTTGACCTTTGTATTTAATAAATTAAAATTTTAATTATGTCACCTTATGTTTTAGTGTTTTTTCTAGGTCTGCCAAGCGATTAAAAAAACTAATCACGATTAACTGCATGATTAAAAAAATTGAGATTAATTGCATGATTAATCGTGCTGTTAAACAATAATAAAATACCATTTATTTAAATATTTTGGGTGTTTTCTACATTTTCAAATATATTGATTTCAGTTACAACACAGAATACAAAGTGTACAGTGCTCACTTTATATTTATTTTTGATTTACAAATATTTGCAATGTAAAAAAACAAAAGAAATCGTATTTTTCAGTTTATCTAATACAAATACAGTAGTGCAATCTCTGTATCATGAAAGTTGAACTTACAAATATAGAATTATGTACAAAAAATAACTGCACACAATAACAAAACAGTGTAAAATTTTAGAGCCTACAAGTCCACTCAATCCTACTTCTTGAGCAGCCGATCGCTGCAGGAGATAATGCTGGCCGCTTCTTGTTTACAGTGTCACCTGAAATTGAGAACAGGTGTTTACATGGCGTTGTAGCGGGCGTCACAAGATATTTACGTGCCACATGTGCTAAAGATTCTTATGTCCCTCATGCTTCAACCACCATTCCAGAGGACATGCGTCCATGCAGATGACGGGTTCTGCTTGATAACGATCCAAAGCAGTGTGGACTGATGCATGTTCATTTTCATCATCTGAGTCAGATGCCACCAACAGAAGGTTAACTTTCTTTTTTGGTGGTTCGGATTCTGTAGTTTCTGCATCAGAGTGTTGCTTTTTTAAGACTTCTGAAAGTATGCTCCGCACCTCATCCCTCTCAGATTTTCCAAGGCACTTCAGATTCTTAAACCTTGGGTTGAGTGCTGTAGCTATCTTTAGAAATCTGGTATTGGAACCTTCTTTGTATTTTGTCAAATCTGCAATGAAAGTGTTCTTAAATCAAAAAACATATGCTGGGTCATCATCCTAGATTACCATAACACAAAATATATGGCAGAATGCGGGTTGGAGCAGGAGACGTACAATTCTCCTCCAAGGAGTTCAGTCACAAATTTAACGAACAGGTTTCAGAGTAGCAGCCGTGTTAATCTGTATCCATAAAAAGAAAAGGAGTACTTGTGGCACCTTAGAGACTAACAAATTTATTAGAGCATAATATGCATCCGATGAAGTGAGCTGTAGTTCACGAAAGCTTATGCTCTAATAAATTTGTTAGTCTCTGAGGTGCCACAAGTACTCCTTTTTTTTAAAACAAGCATCATCAGCATGGAAGCTTGTTCTCTGTGATGGTGGTCAAAACATGAAGATGCATATGAATGTTTAGCATATCCAGCACGTAAATACCTTGCAGTGCTGGCGACAAAAGTGCCATGCAAATGCCTTTTCTCACTTTCAGATCACATTGTAAATAAGAAGCAGGCAGCATTATCTCCCGTAAATGTAAACAAACTTGTTTCTCTTAACAATTGGCTGAACAAGAAGTAGGATTGAGTGGACTTGTAGGCTCTAAAGTTTTACATTGTTTTGTTATTGAGTGCAGTTATGTAACAAAAAAAAATTACATTTGTAAGTTGCACTTTCATGATAAAGAGATTGTACTACAGTAGTTGGATGAGATGAATTGAATACGATTTCTTTTGTCATTTTTACAATGCAAATATTCGTAATCAAAAGTAATATAAAGTGAGCACTGTATACTTTGTATTCTGTGTTATAATTGAAATCAATATATTAGAAAAACATCCAAAATATTTAATTTTCAATTGGCGTTCTATTGTTTAACAGTGCTATTATAAGTGTGATTAATCACAATTAATTTTTTAAGTCACGATTAATTTTTTTGAGTTAATCACATGAGTTAATTGCAATTAATCAACAGCCCTAGTTTTTTCCAGAAAAAGGTAAGTGCTCTGTCACTAATAAGATGTTGACTAAGACATTATTGCTTGTTTCTTTTTTGGATCTAAGCATGAGGATTTTTTTCCCTTTCTGGAACCTGTTGGTCTACGTTATCAGTAAAGCTTATTGTATGCCTAATTACATGGAAGTTCAGGTTGATTTAAAAATACAAATGTTATTGGAGAAACAGTAGAGGCTTAGACTATTATTATTTTTAGTGTTCACTAAATCTCCAATGCTATGTTTTTCTTTTGTACTGTAGTAGGTTCAAATCAACAGGCTTGAAAAGGTTAGTTAGCCACTTGGGATATTAAAAATGAAGTGCAAACCCCATTGCTAATATTCTAGTAGCTACAAACAATGCATTTTTAAGTTGAGCTGTAGAAGGGAAAACAGCAATAGTTCAAAATTGTGCTGTCCTCATCTGTCTCCTGAGGGGGAGAGAAAACTTTCAAATTGGTATATTTAAATGTGAGAAATCTAGGAGGTATTCAGAGGTATAAGTTGTTAGCTTCAGCCTTATGTTTGGTGTTAGCCAAAATGCAATTCAGGCAGTTGTGTTCTGTAGCCACTGTGTGACCTACCCAAGGGCAATCAAACTTTTTTTTTAAACCTAATTGGCTCATGTTTAGTTTACTAAATGTCATCTGGACTCAGTAAAAAGCAAGTGACCTGCACTGAATTAGTATAATTGTAATGCAAACAGAACATCACATAGTTTTGGTCTCATACAGGAAAGGAGAAAGTTGGAAAGACTTTTCTATTTGATAAATAAAAACGGAAGATATGGGGAATCAAATCTGGTTCAGACTTTCATTTCACCTTTTATGTAAAAAAAAAAAATAATGTGTTGGATTTTTCAATATTGTTTTTTGTTTCAGAATTTCTTTCCCCCTTTTTCTGAAAGAATCTTCTTTATCTTGTATATGGAACATATGAAATTATGGCGCTAATTCTTTCACTATAAAAAAATGACATTGCCTGAAACAAGTTCTTTTCTGCACTACTCAAGCTGTCAGGAATTTTGGTGTATGATTTTACCTTCGTTGCGACTCTGAGTTTGTAAGGTTGCTTTTAAATGCCATTATGCTGGTTTTGGATGATTCATATGTAACGCATTCTGTTACAGAGAGGTAATGGTTACTTCTACTAAGAGAACAAAGAGCTACAAAGTATTAGGGTTGCCAGATGTCTGGTTTTCAACCGGAATGCCCAGTCGAAAAGGGACCCTGGCGGCTCTGGTCAGCACCACTGACCGGGCCGTTAAAAGTCCGGTTGGTGGTGCTGCAGGGCTAATGCAGGTTAATCCCTACTTGTCCTGGCTCTGTGCTGCACCCCGGAAGCAGCCAGCTGGCCCAGCTGCTAAGTGAGGGGGCCACGGGGCTCCGTGCGCTGCCCCCATCCCGAGCACTGGCTCCACACTCCGATTGGCTGGGAACTGTGGCCAGTGGGAACAGAAGGCGGTGCCTCGGGGCGAGAACAGCACGCGGAGCCTCGTGCCCCCTGCCGCCTAGGAGCCGGACCTTCTGGCCACTTCTGCAGCACAGCAAGGAGCCAGGATAAGCAGGGAGGCTGCCTTAGTCCCACTGCGCCGCTGACCGGAAGCCACCTGATGTAAGTTCGTGCCCCAACCCCAACCCCAAGCCCCAACCTCTTACCCCAGTCCTGAGCCCCCCCCACAAAACCCTGAGTCCCCTCCTGCACCCTAAGCCCCTGCCTGAACCCAGAGCTCCCTCCCTCACTTCAAATCCCTTGGCCCCAGCCTGGAGCCCCCTCCTGCACTCCAAACCTGTCATCCCCAGCCCCACCCCAAAACCCATACCACACTCCAACCCGCTTCTTCAACCCACAGCCCCTCCCACATTCCGAATCTCTCAGCGCCCCCCCCATCCTGGAGCCCCCTCCTGCATCCCAAACCCGTCACCCCCGCCCAGAGCCCGTACCACACCCCAACCCTCTTCCTCAACCCATAGCCCCTCCCACATTCTGAATCTCTCAGCCCCATCCTGGAGCCCCCTCCTACACACCAAACCCCTCATCCCCATCCCAGAGCCTGCACCCCCAGATGGAGCCCTCACTCTCTCCTGCACCGCAACTCCCTGTCTCAGCCCGGAACCTGCACCCCCAGTTAGAGCCCTAACCCCCTTCTGCACCCTAAGCCACTGCCCCAGCCCAGTGAAAGTGAGTGAGGGTTGGGAAGAGTGAGTCACTGAGGGAGGGGGAATGTAGTGAGTGGAGGGTGGGGCTTCAGGGAAGAGTTGGGGCAGGAGGCGGGGCCTTGGGGAAGGAGTGGGGCTAGGGTGTTTGGTTTTGTGCGATTGGAAAGTTGGCAACCCTACAAAGAATTGAAGTGTTGATTCTAATGATATCTTTGAATTTTAGCTCTGGGACTTTGATCTTGTAATTAGATCATCCAATTTGATTAAAAAAGAGTATTTTAAAATGTAGGCTCAATTTGACATTGTATAATAATAGTATGCATCACCAATGCTACCTTTTTCATTTGGTCCCTCAAAACGCAGTGGTCAAATTCTGCTTGTGCAACCCCATTGTCTGCACTGTGGCTTGCATGGGGTGGAAAAGGAGGACTGAATTTAACCTGTTAACTACATTTATTGTCAGGAAATGATGTAGATCAGTCTTATATTAATCTAACAATAAGATGAATGAGCTGTAATTTAAATGTTTTGTGAGTTACGGGAGAAAATATTGATTAGTTACGGACAATTACTTATGGGTGTACAAGATGGGGAAAGGGCACTAGGGGCCTCTTTGGGTTTTTCCCCTTCCCCAGAATCTTCACTGGGAACGCTCCCTCATCACTTGAAGAAGTAGAGAGGTTGGAGACATAGTTGTTTAATAATACCCAATCATTTTTTGTTATTGACTAAAATCTTTCGTAGCTAATTCTAGACTTACAGTGGTGAATAATGTAGTTTTAGCCCAGTTTAATTTTAGGAAAAAATGTTAGAAATCCCTGTGCTTCAGCTCAAACATGTTAAAAGGTATTCTGGTTAATATTGGCAGAAGGACATAAGGGCAGGCATAGTGTATGTAACTCCTTAACTCATTTTAAAAACTAACTAGATTTCATATTTATATTATCCCTTTACTTATCACTGTTTATGCTGTTTGCTTACATTTTGTATTTTTTCACAGCTTGGACAAAGCAAATAGATGAATAGGTTTTACTTTTGTTTATTGTTAGCTTTTAGTCATCTGTCTGTATATCTGCTCCTTTTTGTTGTTACATCCTATTTCACCTCTTCATTCCACCAGAGATGCCACTTCTTATATTTTCTCTCCTAATATTTTCAATATCTTCTTTCATTTGGCCTCTATGCTTAGAATGGCCTGCATATTCTGTCCCTGACATTCTCCTCTTCACTTAAATCCATCCAATCCAATTTGTAAGCCTTCAAATATTATGGGCTCTTCTTCGAATATATGTTTCTATGTGTGCTCCGCCATAGGGTGTGTATGTGTCCATACACTCTTGACTGGAAATTTAAATTAGTAGTATCTGCAGGTCCGTGCCTGTGCATTATACAGCCTCATATTTCAGCAAAGGTGTATAGGAAGGAGTGGATGCACTGTCTCTCCAGTTCTTTCTCAACTGCCTGCAGCTCAAGGTGGAGAAACTGCACTGTCTGCTGCTTCCTAGAAGCTTTTCTTTCCTTTCCTTTCTCCTTTGTGTTTTAATATTTAGTTTTTAATCATTTAATTTTGGCACAGATTTCTGCTTAAGGGAGGGGTAACATCCCCTCTTCCCCCTGGTCTCCTGCTGGGACTGATTTCTTGGTTCCTCTGCTTAGCAGTCTAATTTCTAGGGTATGCCAAAGTCTCAGGATTCAGACCCTGCCAGACCTGCCATAGGATTTTCCCCTGAAGTGATGGGCACTCCAGCTGTCTCTGATGTCTTGGAAACTCATATGTCCTGTCCAAGGGCAAGGTTTGCACAGGGTTTAAAAGCAGATCTTGCAAAGAGAAGAAAGGTGAGATTGAAGCTCCTCCTGATGGAGTGCTCCCTCAGGCCTGTGGGGTCTGAGTTTCTCCTTCCTGCCCCCAGCACTCCACATCAGCCTCATCCTCTCAAGCTGGAGAGGTTTTAGTTGGGGGCTGAAGGTGATGGCTAGTGGCGTTCTGTTATTTGCTTTGTTGGGCCTGTCCTGTAGTAGGTGACTTCTGGGTACTCTTCTGGGTCTGTCAATCTTCCTGAAAACACCATCCTCGCCACTATGTTTGCTTATTGAGAGCCTTTCAATCTTTGCCCACCTACCATGGCTGGATTCCTTAAGGGCTTCTCTAATTTATTTCCTCATGTCCGGAACCCAAAACCTCCATGGGACTTCAGTCAGACCCTCAGCACCTTAAGGAACCCCTCATTTGAATTTATGGTACCTGTTTTTTCCTTCATCTGTTTCTGAAGATTTTCATTTCATTTCAAGATGGTAGTCATCACCTCAGACAGAAGGGTGGAGAATTTGGAGCGCCGGTGGCCAACTGGCCACCCACTACCTTCTACCATGACCAGGACATGCTGTGTCGCCATCCTCAATTTCTGCCAAAGGTCTTGTTGGACTTTCATATCAATCATGATATTCGTTTGCTGATATATTATCCTGAGCACCATGCCTTGAGAGAAGAGGATCATCACTACACCTTAGACAGACAATTGCCTTCTATCTGGATAGGTCAAGAACCTCTAGGGCTTCCTCTGACAGTTTGTATCCTTCACTGAAACAATGAAGGGACAGTGAGTTTCCACTCAGAGACTATCCAAGTGGGTTTCAGATTGCATCCTAGCCTGCTTTGAAGCCACTGGGGTGCATCATCCTCCTAGACTGTTGGCCTACTCTATCAGGGCTCAATCTTCTTCTACACCCCGTCTTAAGGACGTTTCCTGTAGAGGAAATTTACAGGGCTGCAACTAGTCCTCAGTTCACATGTTCTCCAAGCATTGTAATGTCCTACCCGTGTCCAAGAAGGACATGATCTTTGGTGATGCTGTCCTTCGAACTATCTTAGATCTGTTTCCTCAGCATCTGCCTCCACATTGAGTTACTGCTTGGGAGACTTCTTTGGTGGAGCAGCATAGGAACAGATAATATACTCACAGAAGGAGAAGTTACTTACCTGTACAGTAACTGGAGTTCTGTGAGATTTTTTTTGTTATGCGTGTTCCACTTCCTCCACTCCTTCCCCTCTGCTGCAGTATCTCCTAGGCTCTGTAGTTGAGATGGAACTGGCACGATGGCGGTCTGCTCCTCCTTATATACAATCACACTGGAGCATGGTGATGTATAGTGTGCAAGCATGGCCCTGTGGGCACTGCTAATTTAAATCTCCAGTTCAGAGCACATGGGCCTATGTGCATCCTATGGTGGAGCACCCGTAGGGACAAAACAACTCAAAGAACTCAATAGATAATGAAACTCTCCTTCAAACCAGTTTTGTAGATTTTGTCAATTTCAACTTCACTTAACATAGTCAAATTGTCATGATAGTCAAGTTAAATGAATCCCTAGAACTCTGATAACTGAGCATTTCCACAAAGACATACTCATGTTAACTTTGTTCATTGCTATGGCAGAAGCTTAACATTCATTAGCTAAGTAGTTAAAATACAGTATTTTCTCACATAACATATTGGGGTAGATTGATTTAAATCAAAGTCATTTAAATCAGCAAGCAGGAAACTTTGATTTAAGTCATCTATTTTAATTGTGGTTTGCTTTTGTAATTTTTAATTATTTTCCCAAGCAAAGGTTGAATCTCATTGGTTGGTAACCATTAAGACATGTTAATTTGCAACTATATATAGCTGATACGCTAGATGTGGTTCTTTTTGCTAACCAGGAGGACACACTAGATTTGTGCACATTTGTTTAAGAAGAGATGTAGCTTAACATACGTTTTTCAGATTCTTAATTTTTGTTTTTGTATTATGTTAGAAAATGGAGAATAATGCATTTCTTTATTGGATGACTATTACTTTTTTACTCATAATTTGTGTTAAAATCTCTTTGGAAATTCAAATTCAATTTAAAGTGCACAAAAGCGACATTTTAATTTCTTTATTTAACAAAACTATCTTAAATGTGCTGGAAACATAGGGAAAAAAGTTTACCAAAATATTCATCAGAACATGTTGTTTTGCATTTAAAATTGATTCATTAAAACAAAGGAAATATTATTTGTAGTTAGTGAATTGAGCTAATTGTTTTCTGCTCACTATATCCTTCAAAATTTTAGAACTGGTAGATCCCATCCTCTCACATCTCATTTTTATTTATATATATATATATATATATATATAATTTATTTATTTATTTATTTTATTGATAGATTGTAAGAGGAAAACAAGCTCTTCTTTTTCAACTCCCACTTGGTTTCTTAACTTTGAATGAACTCAGTCACTGAACTGAACTAGCTGAATAAACTGAAAATATTCTCTCTGCATTTGCAGAAGAGAGGCTTCTGCTATCAAAAGCTGGTTAGCACTTCAGCAAACTTTTGTTCCAGATTTTTAGCCAATAACTTCTACCTGTTCAGTAGTCTGGCTTTCTTAAAAACTTGGTGGCAAACATGTACTGCTTAATATTTTTGTGTGTGTTTTAATTTAAATGATTTTAATAAGTTTAGGTCTTAACATAAGTTTTCAATTTCAAAATGAATTTTAAATTAGTTTATATGAAAACTCCCTGCATTTAATTTAAATAAAAATCAAATTTAAATAAAATAATTCTATTTAAATAAAAAACCCAATACTTAGTTGTTTACAAAAATCAATTTTTATCCACCCTGTAAAGTGCCACTCTCATTCTTTTTTTGCCTTTTTTAACAACTACAATTGTAAATATACTTTTTCCACTTAAGTCCAGTACGTATCATGTGAATGTAGCTTATTTCTGAATGTAATGATTGCTTGCCTTTCTGAAAAATTATAGAAGAGGTCTTTTTAAAGTAGGCGATCACAGTTTTTAAAAAATTGTTGGGTTTTTTTGGTCTGTTTCACACATACATTGGTGAGTTTATTCTCATCACCATATAAGGATTGTGATCTGATCCTGTTGTCTTGGAACCTCTCTCTATATAAACATATCTCAAGAATGCTGTTGAAGCAGAAGGGGAGTAAAGTAGTGCTGGTCAAAACATTTTCATCAATTTTTTTTTACAGGAAGCTGTTTTAATCAAAATTGAAATATTTTGAAAAATGCATCAATTTCAACAAAAATCCCAATGGAAAAATATTTTGTTTCAGAAAATTCTTGTTTTGATGAATTCTGAAAAATCATTTTGGGAAATTCCCAAAATTTAATTTTGAATGTTACATTTTTAAAAATGTTTTAATATTTTTATTATTTTTGTATTACTCCGCTACATCAGTAGTAGTCATAATATGCACTACTTGTCAGAATGTGCACAAGCATGTCATAATGTGCATTGATACTTCTGACTGCCATAGTGTGACACACACAACCCAGAATTTTTAAATTATTTTTATATAAAAAATCATTTTGTTTTATTACACTGTTTCATTCTAGAAAAGAAGAGAAGCTGTTTCAGTCAGCATCTGCCCTTAATGATTAAAAAAATTAAATTAAATTAAAAATACTGATGTTATGAAATAACGTAAAAATAATATAAAATGAAGTACCATCATAAAATAAATTCTGAGTTTTGACTCCCACCCCCCAAAGCTTCAGATCACTGTGTGGCCAAGGAAGAGAAGGGTCATCAAGATGGTGCTTCCACAAAAACAAGTATTATGCTTCATCCATATTTTAAGAATCTTTTCCCTAGCTATGTGATTAATAAGAAAATGATGAAAAGGGTTAGGAGTTGAGGGTTGTTAACTTCCCTTGCAATCAAACTCTCAATTTACAAGAAGTCATGTCACAGGATTTAGGCTACATTTGCTTTCTGGTTTTAAAGGAAAATAAAGGTCTGGTCTACACTATGAAATTAGGTCGGTACAACTACATTGCTCAGGAGTATGAAAAAATCCACACCCCTAAGTGGCGCAGTTAAATCGACCTAACTCCCATATAGACCAGTGTTAGGTCAATGGGAGAATTCTCCCAGTGACCAAACTACCGCCTCTTGGAGGCGAGAGTAAGACTATGTAAACGAACAGGACAAGCCCTCCTGTCAGCATAGGTAGTGTCTACACTGAAGCACTACAGCTTGTGTAGACAAGCCCAAAGGAATACATTTAGTACAGTTTATGTTTCAGAATAACAGCTGTGTTAGTCTGTATTCGCAAAAAGAAAAGGAGTACTTGTGGCACCTTAGAGACTAACCAATTTATTTGAGCATAAGTTTTCGTGAGCTACAGCTCACTTCATCAGATGCATACTGTGGAAAATACAGAAGATGTTTGTTTTTATACACACAAATCATGAAAAAATGGGTGTTTATCACTACAAAAGGTTTTCTCTCCCCCCGCCCCACTCTCCTGCTGGTAATAGCTTTATGTAAAGTGATCACTCTCCTTACAATGTGTATGATAATCAAGGTGGGCCATTTCCAGCACAAATCCAAAAAGAAAAGGAGTACTTGTGGCACCTTAGAGACTAACCAATTTATTTGAGCATAAGCTTTCGTGAGCTACAGCTCACTTCATCCCTCCAACGCATTATTAAGGATCTACAATCTATCCTGAAGGATGACCCAACATTCTCACAAATCTTGGGAGACAGGCCAGTCCTTGCCTACAGACAGCACCCCAACCTGAAGCAAATACTCACCAGCAACCACATACCACACAACAGAACCGCTGACCTAGGAACCTATCCTTGCAACAAAGCCCGTTGCCAACTGTGCCCACATATCTATTCAGGGGACACCATCACAGGGCCTAATAACATCAGCCACACTATCAGAGGCTCGTTCACCTGCACATCCACCAACGTGATATATGCCATCATGTGCCAGCAATGCCCCTCTGCCATGTACATTGGTCAAACTGGACAGTCTCTAAGTAAAAGAATAAATGGACAGAAATCAGATGTCAAGAATTATAACATTCATTAACCAGTCGGAGAACACTTCAATCTCTCTGGTCACGCGATTACAGAGATGAAAGTTGCGATATTCAACAAAAAAACTTCAAATCCAGACTCCAGCGAGAGACTGCTGAATTGGAATTCATTTGCAAATTGGATACAGTTAACTTAGACTTGAATAGAGACTGTGAGTGGCTAAGTCATTATGCAAGGTAACCTATTTCCCCTTGTTTTTTCCTACCCCCCCTTTTCCCGACGTTCCTGTTAAACCCTGGATTTATGCTGGAAATGGCCCACCTTGATTATCATACACATTGTAAGGAGAGTGATCACTTTAGATAAGTTTCAGAGAAACAGCCGTGTTAGTCTGTATTCGCAAAAAGAAAAGGAGTACTTGTGGCACCTTAGAGACTAACCAATTTATTTGAGCATAAGCTTTCATGAGCTACAGCTCACTTCATCGGATGCATACTGTGGAAAGTGTAGAAGATCTTTTTATAAAAAATAGATAAACTATTACTAACAGGAGAGTGGGTTTGTTTGGGGGGGTGGGGGGTACTGTACTTTTTGGAAAGCTGTACTTTTTGGAAAGACATTGTCACCTGTACCTATAGTAGTGAATTTCCTTGCCTTGAAAATCTGTCATGTCACTGACAAAATAAGTGGCTGGGTGTACTTGCATAATTGCAGACAACTATATTAGAGGTTTTGTAAACACTTGATAGCCCTTTATAGAATTATAGAATCATGGGGTTGGAAGGGACTGCAAGGGTCATCGAGACTAACCCCCTGCCAAGATGCAGGATTATACCATCCAAGACAGATGGCTAGCCAGCCTCCTTTTGAAACCCTTCAGTGAAGAAGCTTCCACTACCTCCTGAGGTGTCTGTTCCATTGTTCTACTATTCTTACAGTTTAGGAAGTTTTTCCTGAGATTTAATCTAAATCTGCTATTCTGTAGTGTGAACCCATTGCCTCTTGTCCTGCCCTCTGTGGCAAAAGAGAACAACATTTCTTCATCATTTTTTATGGCAGCCTTTCAAGTATCTGAAGACCGCTATCATGTCCCACTCCCCTTAATCTCCTTTTTTCCAAACTAAACATACCCAGTTTCTTCAGTCTTTGCTCATATGGCTTGCATTCCATCCCTTTGATCATCTTTGTTGTTCACTTCTGGATCCTTTCCAGTTTCTCCACATCCTTTCTATACATTGATGACCAAAATTGAACACAGTACTCCAGCTGAGACCTAACCAGTGCCGAGTAGAATAGTACTATTACTTCCCCTGACTTGCATGCTATGTGTCTGATAATGCAACCTAAATTTGCATTTGCTTTTTTGCAACAGCATCACATTGCTGACTCATGTTGAGGTTGTGATCCACCACATCTCCCAGATCCTTGTAGCAGTGTTGCTGCCAAGCCAATTATGCCCCATTCTGTATTTGTGTGTTTGGTTTTTCTTCCCTGAGTGTAGCACCTTATATTTATCTTTGCTGAATTTCATTTTGTTGTTTATACAAAATGTTGGTACAGTTCTCCAATTTATCCAGACCTCTCTGAATTTTAGTTCTATCCTCTAAAGTATTGGGAGTCCCCACTAGCTTTGTGTCACCTGGAAACTTGATCAGTATGTTCTATATACCTACATCTTGGTCATTAATAAATATATTAAATAACACAGAACAGATCCCTGTGGAACCCCACTTGAGACCTCCCTCCAATCCGACATCATTCCATTAATAGTTACTCATTGTTTGCAGTTGTTTACCCAATTATGTATCCACTTAATGGTAGTTCTGTCAAGCCAGCGTTTCTCCAGCTTATTTATCAGAATATCATGTGGAACTGTGTCAAAAGCCTTGCTGAAGTCCAAGTATATTATGTGTACCACATTTTCCCCCGGCCACCAAAATCAGTTACCCTGTCAAAGAAGGAAATCAAGCTGATTTGGCATGATTTGTTCTTATAGAGTTCTTTGTAATAACAGAGTACAACACAGTTTCACTGTGGAGAGAGGAATGCTCTTAATCAGTTCTTTGTCTGTCACTGTATTACCTTGAAGACTATGATCTTGTATAACTTTCATTATTTCTGTCATTTAGGTCCCAGTTCAAAATAGTATTAGCTGCCTAAACTTGATTCTTAAGTAGCATCAAAGTGATTTTGTGTTTTCTAAATCTGGTTAGAGAACAGGGCAATTGGCAGCATTGTCTAAGCATCTTCTATTTTTTGTTGACTGTAAATACAAGGTAGTTATGTATCCTTTCTGTCTGAGAACTTTTCACTTTCATGTGGCTCAACACAGTGCAGGATTTTGCAAGGTCTTACAGTAGTAGGGAGCTGCATTATCCTACTTACAATCTTGGAATCACTCTGAGAGCAGGTGTCCCTTGACACTATCATAGTGAAGTTTTATATTACAAAAGTATGTGAAAACCAGCAGCACATACAAAAATATCTTGTAAGTCTGCAATCCAATGAAACTTTTGGTAGAAGAATCAAAGGACTACATCAGATTTCTTGCATCTAAAGTTAAAATATTTTAATTTCATTACTGCTTCAAAAACTCCTTTAGTTCTTAGCATTCAGTTTTAGGATTAAGTTGGTTTACTTTTCAGCGTAGCAACAACAAATTTATCTGTAACCGGTTTTAAGTTGCTTCTTGGTGGCTATTCTTATTGTTGGACTTGCTATGAAATAGTGCTGAATTTTGAAGCTCATTTCAGTTCTGTTAAGGATAATTTTTTCCATGTAAGACACACTGCTCTCATTCACTGTTGTGTTGTAACTCCATTTGGCAGGGTTCTTGTTGATGGTTTTGTCTTTTTCATTCTTGATTACTGTAATGCTATGTTAACTTGTAATTGACAGACAAAATGGTATACATAATCTTTACAAATTGTTAAATAATTGCATGATTTTATACCTCCTGTGGGTTATTTGTAATTTATTATTATTAGATGCAGCTAAAAACCTTTCCACATCAAAGTTGATTTCCTGTATGTTCCAGACCTTTATGTGGTTACCTTAGGGCAGTTTCCTTTACTTTCCTATCTTTAGCAACATGGAATAATTTCCCTGTTGCCTTTTATCCAGGTTCCTTCATTATTTAGCTTTGAAAATTTTAGGTTGGTTTTTTTAAGGAGCTTATTGATGTTAAGTTCTGTTTTTCCTTTCTGAAAGTCATTCACAAGTAGCAACAGCACTAGTATACCACTTAATGTAAATCTAAGTTACTTGATGATGTGTGAAATAGCGAGGACTAGATTGTGATCTGTACTTTGCTGCAATCTCATTGACTTCAAGGAATGTTTATATCATTGTAACTGAGCTTGGATTTTGGCCCGGTATGTCCCGAAACCAAAAAGGAAGCATGATTTAAAAAATAACGGTATAGTTAAATGGCAAAGTTCAAAATGTTTTTAAGCTAGATATACCTTTTAGAAAATGGAAATCCAGCCCAAATGAAATCAATAGAAAGGATAATAAATTGTGCTATTTTAAATATAAGATGAAAATATAGAAGTTGAAATCTGAAGAACAAATAGCCAAAGACATGCTAATGCAAACAGACAAACTAATACAAACAAACAATAAAATATCAAGGAATTATTTAAGGATATTGAAAGAAGCATCCTTGGGAGAGACAGGGCGTGGCTACCCTTGCAGATGTAGAGCTCTTTGAGTGAAACCAGCCTTCGTAGAGCGCATTAGGGAAAGCACTGCAGTCTGTCCACATTGACCACTTCAAGAGCACTCGCATGGCCACATTTGCGGCACTTATGGCAGCATTGGGAGCAGTGCATTATGGGCCGCTATCCCAGCATGCAAGTGGCTGCAACGTGCTTTTCAAATTGGGGGGACGGGAGGGGTGGGGTGGAGTGGAGTGTGATAGGGAGTGTGTTTTGTGTATGTGGGGGGAGAGAGAATGGGTTTTTGGTGGGGGGCTGAGAACATGTCAGCGTGCTGTCTTGTAAGTTCAGACAGCAGCAGACCCCTCTCGCCCCCCTGCCTCTCTCTCTCCCGCACACAGCATTCTGCAGTAATGGCTTGCTTCGTCTTGGAGCAGATAAGCAGCTGGCTGTCAGAAATGGAGATTGCAAAGGGCATTTCCGCATTCTTGCAGCCGATTCCAAACAATGAGAAGAGTGGCCACTTAAGAGGATTATAGAACGTTTCTGGAGGCTGACCAGAGTGCAGTAAAGCAACACCTCGTTCACACTGGTGCCACAGCGCTCCAGCGAGGGCACAGCAAATGTTATTCCACTTGCCGAGGTGGAGTATCAGCAGCGCTGTAGCCACAGAGTCAGAGTGCTCTATGTGCCTTGCCAGTGTGGACAGGTAGTGAGCTACTGTGCCCGGGGCTCCTTTATTGCACTGTAACTCGCAAGTGTAGCCAAGTTCTCAGTGGATCTGCTGGTTTTCCAGGTTGTAAAGAGAGGAATTAAGGAAGAAAAAGACATTAAAGAAATCATTTAACTTCTCTACTTAAGACTTACACAAAGAGGAGGATGGGGCAATTCCAGGCGTAATCTTTTCAGGTAATAAAGATGGCATACTGTCAGAGATCAAGGTGTCAAAAAAGGAGGTGAGGCACATTGATAAACAGCAAAAAGTCACCAGGCCCAAGTGATATTTCTGTGCTGGAACTGGTGGTGTTCAACCCTTTTCCACATCATTAAATATATTAAATAGTGAGGTGGAAAAATTGCACGTTATAAAATTGTTTGTCAATCAAGAGCAGTAGCTTGGACTTTGCCTGACTGGTGAATTGCTGCTACTCTGGTAAGTTCTGCCCCTTAAGTCGTGAAAGCAGCTTTGTCCCAGATCCCTGCCAGAACCGGAAAGTTGAGCCAGGGTCTGGGGTTTCAAAATATGATATACTGACTAAAAAATTAATAAAAACAAACAAAATTTACTTGTTATTTTAGAAAATAGGCTATTTCATGTCATCCACGCTGGGCACTATAATGAGACCTACTGCAAGCAGAATCATATTGGTAATATTGTTTTGAAATTTAAAAGAAATTTGTTGTGATTCCAGTTAAAATATCACATTTAGCAGTAGGAGCAAGGTACATATGAAACTTTGACTGCAGTTGTGTTACAACTGGCAGCATAAAAGAAGGTGAAGGTTGATTCTGTACAGTAGTTTTACAACTGCACTATTACAGTTACTGTTGCAAAATGTTTGAGATCAATATCTTTACATTCTTGACTTATTGTAACACTGTCAAAACGTTATGAATTTACTGGCAATAACTGTGTGGCTCAATATAAATTGTTTATCCTTTAATAACCCATCTTTGCTCTTAATCATGTGACTATTGTTTCCATTATCTTTATTTCCTTTTCCCTGTGTCTATTGCTTTATTACTTTACCATCTTAAGTACATCATGTTTTGCTTTAAACAGCATCCAAAGGTCATCATTCCAAAGAGAAGCTTACAGTAGTTAATGGGTATTAAACTACTAGTAACAGTTGTAAAAAAAAAAACCCCCAAACCTCTGCTACTAGTGTTAAGGTTACATATTTTTGTCATTCTAAAGCAATTGGAGTACAGTTTTGATACCATACCATGTTGTTTCATTTGTATGTTTTGTCATTTGTTACATTTAAAAAAATGTTCAAAAAGCACAAACAAGTAATTTAACATATAAACCCAATTTTATATACATTTTTCCCCTCAGAAACATTTTAAAAAAATCTGCATTTATGTTCACTTGTTTCACTCTGCAACCTGTGTCTCCACTAAACTTTTTTTCCTCTTTATATTCCATTGAAACCATTGGTGGCACTATCTTTAAGTGGGCAGGTGTTCTTGCTTGGGATCCTGATGTAGGATCAAGGCCTGATGAAGTATTCTGAATTTCATTCATCTTCAGCTGTAAACAGACAAGTGTAGTTTTTTGTCCTTTTTATTTCCTGGATGTGGTTTTGATTTAGGATGAAAACAATTCTGGGGAATACTTACATTAAATATAGAGGATTTTACTAAACTCTTAAATGTTATAAAACCTATATTTTGAGCTAAATTACTTGATACTGTCCTTTTTAAATATAAAGTGACATAACAGGAAGCAAAGAAAACTCTCAAAAAGAAGCACCTTTCATCATGAGAAAATAGTGACTTAGTTTAATCAATATTGGCACCTGTGACACTAATGGAGTGAAAGTCTTCTGCAAGAGGAAAACAGTTTTTATTCTGCTTTGATAATGATTTAATTTGCAGAGGAAAATATGGTAATTTATTTCAAAAATTTGTTTAAAAATATTTTTCTTGACTTTTAAATCATATTAAAGGAGGTTAAAAACTGATTTGTGATCTTACACTGATAACTACTTACAGGTTTCAGAGTAGCAGCCGTGTTACTGCTTTTCTTTTTGTGAATACAGACTACTTGTGGCACCTTAGAGACTAACAAATTTATTTGAACATAAGCTTTCATGAGCATCTGATGAAGTGAGCTGTAGCTCACGAAAGCTTATGCTCAAACAAATTTGTTAGTCTAAGGTGCCACAAGTCTTCCTTTTCTTTTTGATAACTACTTAGTGTCTTAGACACCTTGAGAGTGACTCAGAAATGCCAGTTTTTTTGGTTTTTTAAAATGTCTTTCCCAGTTTATTCATGGTATTTTGTCATCTTTCAGATTGCAGAGAAATTAGCATAGTTTTTCTTAGCCTTTTGGAAAAGTTGAAGTTTATGGAGAGTATTTACAACATCTCAGAATAACGTATTGCAATAAACTTAATGAAGTTTACAGAAACATTACTGTTCACTGTCTATTTGAGGCTATGGGCCGGAAACAATAAGCATTTAAGTCAATGGAAAATTTCTCATTGACTTCATGGCTATTGGATCAGGCTCCAAATGAGCATTGGCAGTAGTTAAGTGATAAATGGTAACTATAAACTTTCATATGAAGTTCAAACCACAGATCTCAGTTCAAGGCAACCCTAGACTTTTGACAAAAAGGAGTAGTCATTTAATCATCAAGGTAGTTATGGCAGTATTTTGTTCCAAGTTAGAAAATGCCACCTGTATCCGTGGGAGGAGGGGGGAGGGAGGATGTTTGTTTGATTGGACTAAAATCAATTATGCCCAACCTCCTGGATTTGGAGGGAGAGGGCTGAGAGCAAGAGTGAGCCCTTTCTCGGTACATGGAGGAATATGCTGGGAGGAGGAAAGGGGTATCTCCACCTTCCATTGCCTGGCTGGGGCCTAGAGGAATCTATTGGTTATTACTCCCTCCTCCTCTATACATTTAAAACCTGCCTGGACTTTCAGGAACCATCTTGCTTTATGGCTGTCCTATCCTCGCTGCCTGTTGTTGCTGTGATTCCAGGATGTTGTGGGTTTGACCAATCATCTGGGAATGAGTTCCCTATTGGGTCAAATTGGCAGAGATATAGTGGGTTTTTCACCTTCTTAGCATTATGAAAGTCCTGTCAGGTAAAAGGATTAGGAATGGGAAGTTAATAAGAGATAATACTGGCAATGTTTTGTTGTCATAGCCTGCGGCTGGTGTCCAGTGTGGATAAAAGCTAAAAAGGGATAGCTCCCAGAGGTAAATGAGACCCAGGATTTGCTGGTGCCTGTAAAGAGAAAGGGAGACTTGAAGGCTTTGCAGATGGAGGTCCCTGCTGATACCATCTATCCCCTTTGAGGGAGTGAAGGCAAGGGGATTCAAAAGTAAGCTGATTCTAGGGGAAGATGGAAGAGGATGTTCCCCAAGTTATTGATTTATATGGTGGGAACCCTGTAACACCACACTGGACTCAGTTAAATGAGCAGTATGTGAGAGGGGGTGGGCATGTACACTCTGCGCTTTTGTTAAGTTAATAATGCTGCACCCTGATTCTTAAATCCATTCCCATGTCTTTCATTCCCCTGCATTTCCTGATCAAAGGTCATCATGACCTTGATGAGGAATTTTCTTCTTGCTTTCTTTACTCAAGCCTTTGATATAACAATATTATATTATCCTTCAATATTATCAGTCCTTATTTTGTTTCTAATAAGTTAGATAAATGAGTGGTCAGCTACAGATATCTGGAGCAAGAGTCATCCATGGGTGAAAAGAAAAGGAGTACTTGTGGCACCTTAAAGACTAACAAATTTATTTGAGCATAAGCTTTCATGAGCTACAGCTCACTTCATCAGATGCATAAATTTGTTAGTCTAAGGTGCCACAAGTACTCCTTTTCTTTTTGCGAATACAGATTAACACGGCTGCTACTCTGAAACCCATCCATGGATGGTTAGGTTAGCCTTGATTGTGTATTCTCTAGAGACACTCTTAAGTAATCTATTTTGAAGTTATATGATTCTTGCTTTTTTTTTTAAAGGTATTAGTGTTCTAGTTAAGCAAGGTACACTGTATTTGATGAGCTTGGATATTTCAGATATTTAATTCAATAGAAATTGTTGCTCAACTTTTCTCATGCAAAATGAATAGATCGGCTCAACCAGACCATCTTCCCTTGTCACCTCTGTTAGAAGAGTGTGAGTGTGAGAGAGAGAGAGAGAGAGAGAGATCTATATCTCTTGGGCCTGGTCTACACGGGGGGGCGGGAAATTGATCTAAGATATGCAACTTCAGCTACGAGAATAGCATAGCTGAAGTCGACGTATCTTAGATAGACTTAGAATCACGTACTTCACGTCCTCACGGTGCAGGATCGATGACCATCACTCTCCTGTTGACTCCGCTTCCGCCTCTTGCCGTGGTGGAGTTCCGGAGTCAACAGCAGAGTGATCGGGGATCGATTTATCGTGTCTACACTAGACGTGATAAATCAATCCCCGATATATCGATCACTACCCGCCGATCCAGTGGGTAGTGTAGACATACCCTTGGACTTTTCAGGAGGCAAACTTCCTTTCTTTCCTGAAAGGTTGCTCTCTGCACTCCATGGCCAGCTGGTAATTAGTTGCATCCTCTCCCTCACTCTTGCATGTAACATTTATGTGCTCTGAAATACAAAAAATGTTATATAATCCACCCTTTTCTCCTACCCCTATAGTCTGCTTCTCTGCCACACCTGGTTTCTGTGGCTAAATATGTTACCACCAGCTTAGAGATTGCTGCAGCATCATTTTGCACTGAAGGTGTGACAAGGCTCTATGACATGGGTCCCAAAGAAGAAAATAGGTACAATTTTAAAATGTTAGTGTGCTGAGTGCCCCTTTTAGCCTGGTTATTAGGGGGTCACATTTCTAAAGCTGATGGAATTTCACTAAATTCCTTTGTGGGTCTCCTTTAAGGGAAAACTGTTACAGTATCTCAGATGACAATTATTTAAAGGCAATTGATTTTTTTTCTCAAATGATTCAGCATTTCCATAAGAATGTTATATCTGCTTATTTTTGGAAGTTTGTTGACTAAAGTGAAAATGTATTTAGTGTAAGTAGGCAATGCCAAAACAGCTAAAAGAAACGTAACTTCACATATTGCCTAAGGATACCTTGCTCCTACCAGTCCTTGTGACTCATTGTTCCTTTCAGAAAGGCTTATGTTCCTGTAAATTCCACCTGGCAAAATGTCTCACATCACCACCAATATCAAAAAATGACAAAACAACCAAGATGTAGAAAAATGACTGCTAGACACCTTCAATAACATTCCAACTGTACTGGAGAAAGTGACAAGAAAAAGCAAACTGAAACCGAGGGTATGTCTACATTGCAGCTGGGAGAGTGCTTCCCAGCCCTGGTAGTAAGACATGCACTAGCTTGGTTTGCGGTACTGTGATAAATAGTCTGCATGTTTTGGCACCAGTGGAGGCTTGGGCTAGCCACCTGAGCTTAGACCGGGGTGGGCAAACTTTTTGGCCTGAGGGCCACATCTGGGTATGGAAATTGTATGGCGGACCATGAATGCTCACGAAATTGGGGGTTGGGATGCAGGAGGGGGTGAGGACTCCAGCTGGGGGTGTGGGCTCTAGGCAGGGAGTTGGGGGTGCAGGAAAGGGGGCTGCGGGGGTTGGAGTGTGGGAGGGGGCTCTGGGCTGGGGCACGGGGTTGGGATGTGGGGGGGTGATGAGGGCTCCGGCTGGGGGCGTGGGCTCTGGTGTGGAGCAGGGGATGAGGGATTTGAGGGGCAGGAGGATGCTCCGGGCTGGGACTGAGGGGTTCAAAGGGTGGGAGGGGGGTCAGGGCTGGGGCAGGGGGTTGGGGTGTGGGAGAAGGTCAGAGGTGTAGGCTCTGAGTGGCGCTTACCTCAAGCAGCTCTCGGAAGCAGCGGCATGTCCCCTCTCCATGGTTCCTGGCCAATGGGAGCTGCAGAGCTGGTGCTTGAGGTGGACACAGCTGAGCCTCCTGGCAGTCCCTATGTGTAGGAGCTGGAGGGGGGACATGCCGCTGTTTTCGGGAGCCGTGCAGAGCGGGGCAAGCTCCTGACCTCATTCCCTGGCAGGAACTCGAGGGCCAGATTAAAAGGTCTGACGGGCTGGATGCAGCCTTCCCTGGCTTAGACTCAGAGGGTCCAGTGTGCTTGAGAGCCTGAGCTTCTGCCTGAGTAGCAACATACATGCTGCTATTTTTAGTGCACTAACCGGGCTGGGAGGCTTGCTCTCAGCTGCAGTGTAGACGTACCCCAAAAGGCTCTATGGCAGTCACCCAGCATTCAAGCCCAAACAATATACCTAACCTACTCTCAGAGCAGAAAAAGCAGAAAGGTGCAGTTCCTTTGCTAAACTTCTGTTGGGTATGTGATGTGTTCTTAGGTTGTGTGAAATTTGCAGGCGTGTCACCCTGAATGAAAGGAAGAATAAGCCACAAAAATTTTTGGAGGAAGAAATTCCACGTGATCTATGAGGGTTCTCATTTTTCTAGTGGCATATCCTAATTCTACTAATTACATTACCTTGATTATCATACACATTGTAAGGAGAGTGATCACTTTAGATAAGCTATTACCAACAGGAGAGTGGGTTTGTCGGGGGTGGAGGGGTGGGAAGAAAACCTGAATTTGTGTTGGAAATGGCCCACCTTGATTATCATACACATTGTAAGGAGAGTGATCACTTTAGATAAGCTATTACCAGCAGGAGAGTGGGGTGCGGGGAGAGAAAACCTTTTGTAGTGATAAACACCCATTTTTTCATGGTTTGTGTGTATAAAAACATCTTCTGTATTTTCCACAGTATGCATCCGATGAAGTGAGCTGTAGCTCACGAAAGCTTATGCTCAAATAAATTGGTTAGTCTCTAAGGTGCCACAAGTACTCCTTTTCTTTTTATTATCACACCAGTAAAATCATCCATAAAAGAAACATAAAAGAAATGTTTTCAGTCTGGACTTCACTTATATTGCTGGCATACTAAATATAATCAAAGGAAAAATCAGATGCATATCCATCCTCTCTATTAGGACTAAATCCTCAGCTCAGCACAAAGCTGACTAGATGTTCTGGGCAGTTGTGTAGGGGGGCAGAAGAGATCCGACTCAGTCACGTCAAAGGCTAGTTCAGTCCAATTGCTGTAGTAGCAACTCAGTATGTAACTCTGCATAGTGGTGTATCCTCTGGACTTGTCCTGCACCTCCCGCATTATACAATGTTGATTGGGGAGAGCCTATCTAATCCTCCACAAATCCTGATTCCATAGCTGGGGGCCAGAATTTGCCCTAAAGCACTGTATGAAAAGATATTCCTAAATATCTTCTATTTGTAGATCAGAACTGGAAGCATAAAACTGGAAAGTTGAGGACAGGATGGAATCTCTTTTAAAGACAAGACAAAGGAAATCACAGATTAAGTTGAAAAGTAAGACTAACTTAAACTCAAGGGTTTGTACTCTGACATCTCTTAGCCTGTAAAAGAGAATATCTGGAAGCATGCTTTCATGATTAAAACTCAGGACTAGGAGTCAGTTGACCTGAGTTTTATTTCTACCTCTGCCCTGTATTTTCTTTGAAACCTGGCTGGGCAAGTCACTTGGGAATCTCTCTTAGGAATACAGGGTGTGTGGAAGAAGGTGTGAAAATAGGAGTGAGGTGGGAAAAAGGCCTTGTCTAATTAAGATCCCCCCACCCCCTAAAATTTCTCTCAGTCGCTACCACCGGGCTGCTACTAGCCCAAGCACTGAGAGCAGTGATGAGAGCACTAGTGTACATAAGGTGCTAGCAGCTGCTAGCGTGTTAACTACTATTATCTAGACTGCCTAGAGCACTGTCTAGGTTAGCACTGCCACCAGTGAAACTGTACTAGTGCTAGTAATGGTGGGGAAATTTTAGGAAAAAAGTCTAAGTGGAGGCACAGCCAAAGAAAGTGGCTAAGAGTGATACACTGGGTAAGCAAACAGCATGGGGATATAGGAGGAGATGAGGGCACAATGTAAATGTGCTTTCTGTGCACTCACTGGGTAGCCAGACACAAACAGATGAAAATTTCTTCAAGTTAAAATAATACATGTATTTTTTTTTAAATGTAGGATGAGATCTGCCAAGGTGTTTAAAGATGTTCGCTATCCTTTTTAAAAATAGGGGGATAAGATATTTCACAGACCAAAAATAGAAACACATGATCAAGACATTTCTGTGAGCTAGAAATTTTATTTTAATCTTTTGAGTTGGGGTCTAGTTCTGTTTCTCTAGTGGCAGCTTTGCAAATTTCTTGAAAGGAAACAGAGGTAGGTGGAAGCCAAATCACAGAGTACTTCGAAGGTGAACTGGTGAAGCTTAAACTTTATATTGAAAAGATGTGAAGGCAGTAATAGGAAGTAGAAAGGTGAGATGGGGTTGGAAGAGGAAGACGATTTGTCAGTCATGTTTTGGTTGGATTGCAGAAGGGAGAGCTGGGGAAATGGGAGGCTGGGAAGTAGTCTAGCAGTTCTCAAACTGTAGGTTGGGACTCCAGAGTGGGTTGAGATCCTGTTTTAATGGGGTCGCCAAGGTGGCATTAGACTTCCTGGTGCCCGGGCGGCGGGGCTCAGGCTTTGGCTTCTGCTCTGGGCAGTTGGGCTCAGGTTACAGCCCCACACCCAGGGCTGAAGCCCTCACGCTTCAGCCCCCACTCCAGGGTGGTGGGGCTCAGGCTTCAGCTTTGCCCCCTCCCACAGCCCCGCTTGGGATGGCAGGGCTTGGACTTTGGCACCTCCCCACCCCACCCCACCCCACCCCACCCCACCTGGGGCAGTGAGGCTCAGGCTTCGGTCCCCCTTCCCGAGGTCATGTATTAATTTTTTGTTGTCACAAGGGGGTCGCAGTGCAATGAAGTTTGAGAAACCTGGAGTTAGATGGTTACAGTAGCCAAAGTATGAGATAGCTAGCATGTTGGACTAATGATTTGGCAGTTGGGATTGACAGAAGGTCTTCTAGAGACACTGTAAGTGAGAAACCTGGATGTGAGGGACAAAGAAAAGGAGTCAAAGATGACTCCAAGGTTGCTAGTCTGTTAATATGAAGGATTATGAAGTTAATAACAAGGGATTTAGAGGAGAGGTGTTAGCAGGAAAATAAACTCTGTTTAGATTTGTTGAACTAGAGATAACAGCAAATCATTCAGGAGGCTATGAAGAAAGGAAAAATAGTCCAGTGGTTAAGGCACCACCCTGAGACTCAGGAGGCTTGGGATTCACTTTCTTGCTCCGTCATGGACTTCATGTCTGCCCTTGCACAAGTCACTTTGGTTTGGTCTGGTCTGCACTTAATTTAGGTCAATAAGTTACATTGGTCAGAGGTGTGAAAAATTTACACCCTGATTGATGTAATTATGCCAACCTAACCGTAACCCCATGGTGTGGATACAGCCATGTCGACAGAAAATGCGTCTGTTGAAGCGATAGTCATTCAGGGAGTTGTATTCCTACACCAATTGGATAACCCCTTCCATTGCATCTACACTATGGGGTTATGCTGGCATAGCTATGTTGCTGTAGCTATGTGAATATAGTCTTTGCAGTGTAGATGTTCCCTCACGCTCTCTGTATCTCAGTGATTCACCTGTAAAATTGACATAATGGTGCTTTTCTATCTCAGGGATGTTGTGAAGAAGATTATTCTTAGATTTTACAGTAATGGGGGCCATATAAGTGCCTAAGATAGATACACCCGGTAGATACGGGTGACTTGCCCAGGGGTATTGTAACAAGGCTGAGACTCACCAGTGCGGTGCCTCCAGCTGGTCATCCTGGGCATTAGCTCTCCAGCCTCCAGAGCACCCTCTGCAGGCCGGTGTCCTGCTTGCCTCAGGCCCCCCATGTCCCTCCTGGACCCCGGTGCCCCTTCCCTCAGGGTTCTGCCCTCTGCAGTCCCCCCACAGTCTTTGGGTCTCCCCACCCCAGGGAATCCCCACCTTGCCTCAGCAGCTACTGCCAGTCCTCACCTAGCCCCCACACACTGGGGCAGACTGCAGTCTGTACCACTCATCATCGCAAGGAGGGTTTGGACCTGCTGCCTTTGCCTAACCTTGGGCTGCCCCTCTGCAACCCCAGTACCTGCTTTAGGCCTTCAGCAAGGCCTGCAGGCTGGGGGTTTTCCAGCCTGGAGCTCCCCAGCTCCTCCGGCCTTTCCCCAGCCCTGCTTCACTCTAGGTACCCTGGTGGGTTCCCAAGCAGCCAGGCCCATCTCTCTCCACACCTAGGGAGAGACTGCCCCAGCTGTGGCTGCCTTCCCCATCAGCCTAGCTTTTGGCTTTTCCGGGGCAGCCCTTTCCCCAGGCTGTTTTAACTCCGTCAGGGCCAGACCAGGTGACAACCCCGCTGCAGGTATGTATGTGTAATAGATTCAAGAATGCCTGTATGAAAGCGATAGTTAAAGCAATGGGAGGGTGGGGGGTGAACAAGATGACCTCTGGCGTGAGTACAAGGTATGAAACGAGAAGAAGATTTCAGGTGGAGCCAGGCAGTACACCAACAAGGAATGAAGGAGCAGTTAGAGAAGAGAAAAAAGAATGGAGCTGTACAACAAGACCTGTGAAAAGGAAGTGATCAACGTTTTGAACAAACACTAGAATTTAGACAAGATTTATTTTTCATTTGATTTATGGTAAAATGTTTAGTTAAGCAACATGTTGTGTAGACACAAATAAACCGGGAAGCTAATATTTCTGGATATTAACAATCTTCCATCAAAATGGTTTTTGAGATCAGATAAAATTATATAGACTGACATATATGTATGTGTATAATTTGTCTGCCTAAGCATCTTGTTCTTTTCTCTGGAAAAATAACCTCCTGTTTTTTAGTATTTCCTATATTGAGATGGGGTTCAATGTAAAGTTTAATTTCACATTTCCCCCTGTAGTTTAAACCATGATCTTGTATTTTAATTGAATATGTACTTTTGTACTGCATATACAGTATTTCACATTGTCTTTATACAGTGTTTTTGTAACACAAAAGTGCATCTAAAATAGTTTTGCAGATTCATATTGCAGGAGAAATAATAGGTCAAGATTTTAGAAAACAGGACCCTACCGTTTTAGGGTTCTAAATCCAAGTTTAGGCACCTAAATAAGTGGCCTGATATTCAGTAGTGCTGATTACCCATTTTTTTTTAAGTATGTAAATATGGGTCTAGGAGCCTAAGTTTAAGATATATGTGTTAGTTACTTTGGTAGCTTGTATTGTTCACCATTTAAGAATAAATGGTCAGTCATTTGTTGACTATAAAGAAGTAAATTCTTTGATACGATTCTTAGCTGCTATGTAGTTAATTGAAATAACCTTGCCCCTAAATGTGATGGCTCATATATTTAGACTTGTTTGTTCTGTATGTCACACAGTTCAGTGTTTATGATCAAATAGGAGATGTATATTTTTAGCTCATTTTATGATGATACTATATAAACACTAGTTACAAGAAGACCGTTTTATCCTTATGTTTCTTATAGCTACTGCAGAAATTATATGTTAAGTCTAAGATTATCTTGAGATAAGACTACAACTCAGCAGCTCAAAGTTCAAAAGAGATCATTACCTTCAAGGACAGAAGCAGCTGAGTTTGTCATCCTTTGCTTTATAGCAGTAGTACTTCATTTACACTGATAAACAATTAGTCTGGTACTGCAAACTAGTAGTTCAATGCCAGCATGGAGGCCTATCAGTAGTACTACTTTCATGCATCTGAGCTCAAGTGCCAGGCTGAGGATACTTTGTATTGGAGTAGAGTGCCCCTCTCCAAGAAAGTAAAGAAAAATAACTTTCATTATGGCAGCAGGCATATTACTTTTGTTAAACCAAATGGCCAGATTTGTTACTGTACGTTTCCTATTAGATGAATAATGAACTGATTTATAAAATACAAGTATTTGAATTGAAATCAGTTATTTGGTACAGAAATATTTATTCTCTGAAAATTATAGTCAGGGCCGTCCCTACTTGTTCTGGGGCCCTACGCAGCCCCCAGGCATCTGCGGGATGGGGGAACGTGGGGGGAGGGGCTGGCCCATGGCCTCCGCGGGGGGTGGGGCTGGCTTGGGGAGCAGGGGGAACCACCCCCCAGCACTCACCGGTGGCGCGGCTGGGGCTGGGTTACTGCACTCCCGCTGCTGGTGAGTGCAGGCCAGGCCCTGCTGCACTCCTTAGGGGAGTGGGGGCCCTGGGCAAGAGCCGGAGCAGGGGCTGAAGCAGCATGCAGCTGCACAAGGCACCAGGAAATTTGGTGCCCTAGAGCCCTACACAGCTGCGTGTTTTGCATATGGGTAAGGACGACCCTGATTATAGTGAATATTTTGGTTGTACAACAGTCAACACACGTTGCTTTTCTTGAGACTATGAGTTTAATTTTAGATTGAGGTGTTTGAACAAGATACTAGGCATTCATAAACTATCAAAAATATGTTCAGGGATTATGCTGAAAATCTCAAATGCGTGTCTCTCTCCTCTCCCCTCCCAGCAGTATTTCAAATGTTTGTATGTATGCTATGTAGATGGTACGAATAAATTGTCTCATTTTTTTACATCACTCTGTGCTCATTTCATTTTGTTTTTTCTTCCCCTGCTTCAAAGTTCCATTTATCTGTGTAGGATGGTTTCAATAAATGAGTACTATGTTTTTGTGACCCCCCCCCCCCCATCTTCTTACATGGGGAAAAGTGGTGATCCCAACTGAACCTGGTTTGAGAAGTGAATAATGAAATTTTTTTTTAAACCTTAGGTCTCTCTTAATATACGATGTGCTGCTCTCTTTGCAACTATTTGTAATTCTATACAGTAACTGATGACATACGTATTTAATATTAACGTATGGCACTTCATTGATTAAAAACTTCCCCCCCACACCTTATTAGGGTGATGGTTCAGACTGATACCTCAGAAAGGTGTCTATTAATCTTTCTTTTCCTCCTCTTATGCAGGTAGCTCCTCAGTAGGGTAAAATCTAGGGTCATGAAAATCAGTGGCAAAATCTCTTGGACTTAAACAGGACAAAGAAGGGACATATAGTGTGATTTTTTTTTTCAATCTATACTCCTGAGGGAATTCTACACCAAAAAAATAAATATTCTACACACAATATTTTAAAATTCTGCAAAATTCTGCATATTTTATTTGTCAATAAATGTGGAGGCTCCAGCATAGCAGAGGGAAGCACAGGCCACTGGCTGCATGAAGATGTGATATCACCCTGCATTTCTTTCCCCCTCCACTGGGGGACACGGCCTTTTCAGTGAGGCTGCACCCGACCCTGGCATTGCAAGGGCCAGGGCCTTGCCCCATGACACCAGTTGCACCATGATAGCAAGCAACAGTCTCGCACACACACCCAGCCCTGGCCCCTGATCCAGGTTTGGGGCAGGCAGGCTCAGCCTTGCAAGATCCAAGTGTGGAACGGCTTAGTGTGGGGGAATCCAGATGTGGGATGAGAAGGTTCTGTGTGGGGTAATCTGAGTGTGGGTGGCTTAGTGGGAGGTCCTGGTGTTGGCGGGTTCCGGGTGCAGGGGGAACGGGACTGTGTAGGGGAGTCCGTGTGAAGGTGGTTAGGGCTCAGCAGGGAAGGTTTGTGTGTGGGTGATGTGGGGCATCTGGGTGTGGGGAGTTCAGCAGGGGAGAGTGGGGCTTGGTGAGGTGGGGGTCTGGGTGCAACTGATTGGGATCAGTGGAGTAGGAATCTGGGATTGGGGGGCTCATTGGGGTGGTCCAGGTGCAGGGGGGTGAGGCTCATTGGGATGGGGGTTTGAGTGTGAGGGCTAAGTAAGGGATGGTCTGGTACAGGGTTGGGGGTCTGGAGGCCCCGGCCCCTGCCCCTGCCCCGGCCCCGGCCGCTCCTTGCAAGGGAAAAGGAAGTCCGGTCCTCCCCCACACCCAGCCAAGACTAGTAGCTGAACCCAGTGCAGGCTAGGAGACACTGGCCAGGCCATCCCCAGCCCCACTCCGAGCACCTGAAACAATGCACTGGCACTGCTGAGGAGGGGCCCATGACTGTTCTTGCTACTTTCCTTTGCTTCCCTGTCAGAAGTCATTACAAAAAATCTCCAGGGGACATGAATGCTGTGCATGTGCAGTGGCACAGAATTCCCCCGGGAGTACCACCTGGAGAATTTCTCTGTATGTGGTTTTCATCAAATAGGCTAAAATGTTGCCATTTTCACAATTTCTATAAGACTTTTTCATACCAGTAAGCTAGTGACATGATTTTGTTTACATTTTATTGTTGCAATGTGCCTTCAGTGGCATCTTATCCATTTTTAGAATTAGTTTTAAATCACATTGGCAGAATCAAGGTGTTTAATTACACCTGAATTTTAGAATGTAAAAATAAATAGGATTGATCTGACTTTCTTCAGCAATTCTGCGTGTACAAAATTGAAATTCAGTTAAGAGATGGAAAGTGGATCTGGTTCTCAACAGCAATATTTTTAGATATATCTGCTGAACCAGGTAGTGCCCTGACTTCTGCTAAGAGGTTCTTAAAGGGCAAAATCTTCTCTCGAGACTGATAACAGTAATAGATAAAATAAAGAATGATGTGCTGAATGAGGTACAATTTAAATAGAGGAAATCTAATGGGAAATAGCTGCATTGGTAGCAGATGGATTTGCTTCCTGAATCTCAATCGTATTGGAAATTCTAGACCAGTTAAAATTTGTCCTCCAGATTCTCAGTCTGATTTAAAAAAAAAAAAAAAGCTGGATAAAGCAATGTGTTTATTTGGCTACAGTGTTATGATTTTTGCTGATTTTTTTTTCACCTTTCTGTTTTTGTTTTAATTTTTTTAACTAGGCTATTTTTATGATTCCCACGAATCCACCGCCAACATTCCGGAAGCCGGAGCTCTGGTCTGATGAGTTCACTGATTTTGTGAAAAAATGTTTAGTGAAGAATCCTGAGCAGAGAGCTACTGCAACACAGCTCCTACAGGTCAGTATTCAAGTTGCTAAGGCAATGCATCTGCTTTGGTTTTCTGGCTTCAGGCCAGAACTTCTGTGAGGATTTCTAGGAACCAAGGGTCATTAGAAAATCTTGTTCTGGCCACATGTTCCTTCTTTCTTGAAGTTTATATAACAAAGTACAGAGATTCAAATAGCAGCAAATGGTTACATATGAAATAAAATCAGAAGGTGCATTCTAAAGCCAGACTTAATTAACTAGATAATCTCATCTCTTGTAGAGTGATGCAGGCCCAAAATCCTTGCAGGGCTTTAGAAACAGGTTGGCTGGGTTTTGTAGGGATAACTTAGCTGACATGAACAGGCCCAAGTTAAGACAGGCCAAGCCTGAACAAGTAACTTCTGAACAAGTAATTGCTGAAACAACTAACTATTGTGAATATATTTTTAGTAAAAAAGGGAGTCGGAAACTAATTAAACTAACTATTATGAATAAGTTTATAATAAACAAAAGTAAGCAGCACTAATAAGCTTGCCTTATGCAATCTGCAAAGCGATTGGTCCTTACATGTAAGTATAGCTGTTAGGAGCTAGGAAAGACATATATGAACTGTATAGTATGTGACATGAACTGGAAATGTGGTACAGTATCACCCTATGCCAAAACTCCCTGTGTCTGGGCCTAGCGAGCATAGGCAAAGTAACCTGAGAGACGAGTGGAGTCGAACTGAGTTTTTTGGATCCTAGAGACCTGGATAAAATGTTTTTCCAGAAGTATGCGAGGTGTTCTGGATAAGCCTAGTGGAAAGGTCTTGGAGGGAATCCCAACAGGTTCATGACAGGCGTGCTGTCAGCTTGCCTCCCAGGTGAAGGACCTGCTGTGTTCCGTTCCCCACCCACCACCTCCAAATATACAAGTCCCTTCTTTTGGCTATGTCTACACTACGCCACTACAGCCATGCCACTAAGAGGTGCATAGTGTAGCCACTGTTTGTTGGCCAGAGAGAGTTCTCAGGCTGACAAAAATCTTCCACCCCCAATGTGCAGCGGTAGCTTTGTTGGCAGGAGAGCTCTCCTGCCGACAAAGCACTGTTCACACCGGCGCTTTTCGTTGGCAAAACTTTTGTGTTCTGGGGTGTGGTTTTTTCACACCCTGGAATGACAAAAGTTTTGTTGTTCAGGTTCCAGTGTAGCCAAAGCTTTTGTCATTGTTCATAAACAGGACACTCCCTGCTGTTTTGTTTCTTCCTGTTGATTTTCTGTTGTGTGGATTTTGCAACTTTTGACTGGCACTGGGTCAGTATGCAAATAGGTCTCCTTTTGTGGCAGACAAAGTACAAATGATCAGAAAGGGAGATAAGTTTCTGTTATCTCCTGCCTAAAAGGAGCCTGTGTGAGGCAAATTACCTCCTGGGGACCTGCTTTAACTCCAAGACCTTAAAACATAATTTTCAGTATAGATATATAAACTCCTTAAATATTATCTGTACATACATTTCACAAGGATTATGACTACCAGTGGGCTAATGGATCTCAGTAGAGACCTTATGTATCACTCTTTGGTGAACTGTTATACATATATCTGACCCAGAGGATTCCTATAAAACTCTATGCATTCCCTATCCCCTCTGCCAGTTGGCACCAAGAGGTCCCTGGTTCACACCATGGCTGCCTGAAATTGCATAGCAAGAAATGGGAATAATAGAACTGAACAATACAAGGGTTTTAGATTTCAAGAAAGCAAGTGTTGTGGAATTAGGATATCTATTCGGTAATGTATTGTGAGAGGATGTACTAAAATTCACAAGTGTAGAAGAGTGGGGAGTCCTGAAAATACCAGGCTAGATTGTTTCCTTTATAGGGAAAACTAGTAAAGGGGTAAAATATACAACCCCAGTTTTCTCTTAAACTTTCTTTAAGAGTTGAAAAGAATTTTGACCCACTATATCAGTGCATGTTCAAAGAAACCACACATCTATTCCAGGCCAAACACCAAGGTTGACTATTCAGAGGCCAGTAGTTCTGCACAGTTCCCTAAGTGACCATCTCCTATGACAGCATGATTCCCATGCTTTCCCCTTCCATGGCTGCCTAAAAAACCCTAATTTTCGAGGCAGAGGTTCCAAGGAACAGCTAGCATAAGTAGAACTGACTGGCTGACAGCAATATAATTGGTCAAAAAATAGAGAAAAAACGTCATGAGAATTTTGTTGACATTTTTCTTGACTTTTGTTGTTGTTAGTTTTTTCAATTTCAAAAATTCAAATTGAATTTCAAATTTCCTGTAGGTAATAATCCTACTTTGATAGGGGGATAGTCTATATTACTACCTAGGCCTTCTGCTCCTCTCATGTTTTTGATTCTTCATCCATAAGCATTTTGGACAGGCTAGTGGTTACATTTTAAATTTTAACAGTAGTACCAATAAACAATCAAACTGGGTGAAAACAAAATTCTTCCTTGGATTCTCTGATAAGTTGATGGGCAAGAAAATGCTAACTCCGGATGCCACAACAAGTTACAGGGGGTTCATTATTGACCAGCACCACCTTAGCCTCAAAAATTATTCTCTTGGGAACTCATTTTTCCTTTAATTATTCAGAACCATAAATTCACCACTTAGAGACTATTATCTTGCCCTGGAGATGAACCAATCTCTGTTTTTTATATCAAATTTTTACTTTCCTGAATTTTCTGACTCCCTACAAAGAGATTAAAATTCTTGCATTTACAGTATTAGTATGTAGTGCCAAAGAACAACCTAATTCAGAAATAAGGATATGAAGTACTTCCATATTCCTTCTGTGATCACTGCTTCGAGCTGTAAGGTAAGTTGTGGCAGGACAGCATATAAACAGAGCTTTAATCAGTTTGGTGAATCAGCATTCTGTATAAGGAAAAAACAATTTTACAAGCATTGCGATATTAGCCATGGCATTTGATAAGTTCACTATGAACTCTGGAAATACTAATTTTCACTGGATACCTAAGTTATGTACGGCTACAGCTGATCAATCCACTGTTTTATGCCATGTCACAAACATCAAGCTTTATTCCCCATCTCATTTATATTCTTGTAAATTGATTAGCACCATGTATTTCTGTGGAGTGTCACCATTGTAAAGTTGGTGTGAGTGAGACAAGAAACAGGCGATAGTTGAAAAAAGTAATAGTCTTAAGGGCATGTGTAGCCTACAAACTTAAGTCGATGTACAGCCTGGGCTATATTTACTGCTGTTTTTCAAGTCTACAACTTGCATGGGGCGGGAAGGGGCTGAGTTCACAGCCCCTCTGCTCCAAGTGGTACTCCCCACTGATAGCCTGGCTGCCACCCAGGCTTCTGGCTCCCGGCTCCGAGCTGGGCTGCAGCCTGAGCTTCCAGATTCCCACTCCCAGTCGTGCTGCCGCCTGGGCTCCCTACTCTGATCCAGGGTGCCACCCAGCCTCCCAACTCCCTGCTCTTATCCAAGCTGCCACCCGGTCTCCCCACTCTGATCCAGGCAGCCGCCTGGGCTCCCTACTCTGATCCAGTGTGCCACCCAGCCTCCCAGCTCCCTGGTCTTATCCAGGCTGCCACCCGGTCTCCCCACTCTGATCCAGGCAGCCGCCCGGGCTCCCTCCTCTTGGGAGCCCTGCTGCTGCCCATGGTCCTGGCTCTCCGCCATGGGCCAGGCTGCCGCCTGGGCTTCTGGCTCCCTGCTGCAAGCCGGATTGGTGTCCGGGCTTTTGGCTCCCCACTCCGAGCCAGGCTCTTGCCCAGGCTCCCAGATCCAAATGGGGAGCTGGGAGGCAGCAGGGATCCAAGTGGGCAGCCAGGTGGCAGCCCAGTTTGGTACGGACAGCCAGGAGCCTGGGTGGCAGCCCAGCTCCAAGTGGGAGGCCCGGGCAGCACCCTGTCTGGCAATGGGGAGCCAGGAGCCTGGGGGACAGCCGGGCTTTAGCTGGAGCCCCCCACCTTCCCCAGGGTGACAGCCCAAGCTGTGAGCTGGATGTGGAGTTCACAGCAGGGAGCTTCAGCACAGAGCTGTGAAATTCGACAAGAATGACAACCAACAGCTGATGTAAGTAAGGCAGTGTCTACAGGGACACTGCGTCACCCTAACTACACTGACATAAGCCCTACGCCTCTCGTGGAGGTGGAGTTGTTATTATTTTGGTGTAGTAGGGCACTTACGTCGGTGGGAGCAAGGCTGTAGTAGACATGCCCTAAATTTCAAGGATAGACCCAGGTGCTGTCTCTGGATTGCTTGTAGATAGCATATTGAACAGCTACTTTGCTACAATTATGAATATAACAAAGAGATGTTAGCTTGCATCAGTAAAGCTCATCTTTTGAATGATAGGACAGAAAGGAAAAATAAGATTAAAGGCTTCAGTATTTAAGCTCAGACCAAGAAAAAGAAGCCAACTACTGAAATGCTCATTGCTGTTTTTTTAATTGTCATTTTTCATTTGGTGTAATAACTTACTTTGCCAGTCTCAGAACTACAGATATGTTTTCTTGCTCTGAGAAATTCCATGTAAATACTAATGGAGAAATCAGAATTTGCTGACAACAGGTGCTTTATAGACAGCAACATGCATATGAAGAGGGGTAAATGATATTTGAAATGGTTTTGAATTAAAAATAATCTGCCTGCTAAAAGATAGTTGGGATTCTTTGCTTGTTTTACATTTCAGCATTGCAGATGATTAAATAATTCATAACATATTAAAATACAGGTTTGTTGAAGAAAGCAACAGCAATGGCTGCTCTGCTTATGGCCACTAATTGTGTTGTCAGCTTGTTAAGATTAATTAAATGTTGTAACTGAATATCTGAAAAAAACTATTTTTCTATGTTCAACAACCACCACAGGTAGTATTTATTTACTACCTAATCCACATTTCCTTTCAACAATTACACCCTTAACTATAAAGCAGTTGTATTATATAGTTATATTTTCCCATGGCTTGCTGTGTAAAAAGCCCAAATAACTAAAAAAGCTAAATTTTATTTAGTTGCAAAGCAGCTAAGAGAGATCATATATTTCCCTAATCTAGATTTTAATTTCTGTCTGATGTGAAAGACTATTTATCGCTGAAGTCTGTGATGTTGAATAACATGTTATTTTTAACATATGCTACTTGTAATTAAGTTGTAGCTGAAAAGTATTTGTTGGATTTCTGTTATATAATTTCATGGTTTGTTTTCTAGCATACTTTTATTAAGAATGCCAAACCAGTCTCAATTTTAAGAGACCTGATCACAGAAGCTATGGAGATCAAGGCAAAGAGACATGAGGAACAACAAAGGGAGCTGGAAGAGGAGGAAGAAAATTCGGTGTGTGTGGTGTTTTTTTTTCTAAGTATTTTGTATTTTAAGTATCTTTTTGTAATTTTCTCATATATATATATATATATATATATATACATATATATATATAAAATATTTTGAATCTTCTTACCAGTTCTTCAGCGTGCAAGGTCTGAGCTTTCACCGTTATTCATGTTGAGCAATACTCCTGTGACTACTGCAGCATCAGCCTGTTCCCCATACAGCTTTACCTAGTTGTAGTGATATGAGCTCTTTTTAGAATAAAGATGCCATTGCTAACTTAACTATGGTGTACACTACAGTAAATGAAAATGTCAGGCTAAGGTTTCAAAAAAGGAGTCGAGATATTCAAGTTAGGCTTGTAAGTCCATATTTAGGCACCTGAATAAGTATTCTGATTTTCAAAAAGTTAGGCGTATCCTACAGCTTTCCCTGAAGTTAGTTATAGAAAACAGTTATCTAAAATATAGAATTTGTGAATTGTGTTGGTTGATGTTGCCATTTTCACATTATGCACATGATTTTTCGTGCAGATCTGTTAGGGAAGCAGATTAGGAGGTAAATAGGATTTATGTTGTTTGTTTTGTGGTACGAAGAGTAAATCATTCTTCCCTCGTTTTATTACCCTCTCTAAATCATTTATTTTAGTGCAGGCCTGTGAAATGTAGACAAGGAGAGAACCGTATACAATAGAAAAAGACATTCATTCTGTGTGTTTCAAACAAATGCATTGCCACATGTCATTGGAAGAACCAAGGTCATACAGGAGCAAGGCTGAGTAAAAAAGTTGGTGGCTTGAATATTAATATGAATCTCACAGTTCTGAACAAATTGAGAAGCATACATTTTGGTAATGTATTGTGTATCACAACTTGAACTAAAGAAGCTTTGTTAGGTACTCTGGATTTTAGGATGATGATGTGCATATAATGATACATTCCAGTCAAATAATGTAGAATGTTTGCTTTGGATCTGGCATAAGATATGTTCTGTGTCTACAGGATACTTATGTGTTCTAACAATGTCTTAACACTGACTGAGAGTAAGTCGTTTTTAAAATTGGTTAATTTGGGGTAGTATTTGTCTAGTCAGTTATAAAACAAACTGGGAAGAATGGAATTAGCCTTCCTATGTCAAGAAACACACCCAGATATGGAATTTTGTGACTTCGTATGCAGTTTTGTTGTTTGCTACTTAATTTATCGGAGAGGAGACTTTATTGGCAGGCCGCTGAGCTGATTTTAATTCAGATTCTTACAAGTGGTCCACAAATAACTATATGCTGGAGTAGAATTTCACTTCATTAAATGACCCTTAAAAAGACAAATTTGTTGCAGACCTTTAAAAAACACCTTTGTTGGCATTTTTTTCTCCCTACTTATCACCTTCTGAACTCTCAAACTCAAATATTTTGGTCTAAGTTGTGTCTTTGTCACAAACCAGAATAAGAGCAGCATGTAGTTACACCGTCTCAGCAGTAGATTGGGAACCAGACTATCAGTCAGGGACTAAGTAGTCTGTGCCAGCCCTATATATGGTGCAGTTACTTTCCCAGTGTGGCAGCTCAGCTGTGCTATCTGGGTTGGTGAAGTAGGAGTGAAAACAAAGCTCCACTCACTCCCTGCCCACCTTCATGGGTGGGAGAGTAACAGCTGTGTGGAGGCTATGCTCCCTCAAATACAGATCCTGAGTGGAGGGGAGTAAGGAGGCATTTTATGCCTTGTCACTGCCTCGCCTGCGGACACAGAACAGGATGCCAGTGGCCGTTACAGAATAGAGGATAGCCAGCATTTTCTACAAAATGTCTTGAGCTAGTTAGTTAGTGGTTGTGGATTCTGAACGTTAATTACAAAAAAGAAAATCTAAATGGGGCTATATTGACAGGCACGTCTTCCACCTAGTGGTTAGTCTGTGGCAGCAGTGCTGCCTAGTTGTTAGAGCCTGCGGCAAGGGGAGCAGGGACAGGCAGGGGGACCTGGCCTGCCCACTCTACCAGGTTCTGACCCAGGGACCCCTTGAGTGCTGTAGGGATGTCATTCACCACCTGCCATCTGGCCAACACCCTCTCCTGGGTCCCTTCCTACCTCTCTGTGCTTCCTTGAGGTGTGTTGAAGCTTGTAGGTGCCCCTTGCAGACTGGCTTGCAGGCCTCTGGGTGAGAGTCCCTGTTTCGTGCTGCAGTTCCCCTCCTGGTGATGCACGCTCTGGTGTAGTCCCTTTATAGCGGTGAGTTGCCTAGGTTCCCCTCTGCTAGCTGCCTGGCTGTACTGCAGTGCCTCCTGTTAAGCCCTTCCAACTGGAGTGGGATGAGGTTTCCTTGGCCCACAGCTGTTCTAGTACTCCTCACCTCCCATCCCAGGAAAAGAAATCTGCATTCTGGTGTTTGGTTCCCCATCTGTCTGCTACTTGAAAGGCCTGTACCTCTGACTATAAGGCTAAATACCATCTCAGAATCCAGGAGTCGGTGTCCCTCATGGAATTTAACCAGTGGAGAGGTCCGTGATCAGTTATCGAGAGGCAGGGGTTTCCGAAAATGTAATATTGTAGTGCTTCTATGGCCAACTTCACTCCCCAGGGCTCTTTCTCTATAGTTAAGTGGGCCATTTCTCTGGGAAACAGTTTCTGGCTAATATAAAGTATTGGGTGTTCTCCCCCCACTCTAACCATGTCCTGGGACAGTCCCACCCACATCTGAAGCATCTGTGTGGAGTGATAACTGGGTGAAGGAAAACAGTTTCTCTGCTTAAAAGGTCTTTCAGGGTTCTGAAGGCTCTATCACAGGCCTTTAGTGGTGTGCTTTTTTTTCTTTTTTTTTTTTACCCTAATTTTTTTTATGGTTATATGGTTTGGAAAATAAAAGAAAGATGGTATATGGCTATTAGGTCTGTGATTTGCTATAATGAATATCTGATGGTTATTTTTGTTGAAATTGCTAATGAATTATGTTTGGTACTTACAAGTACATTTATTGCTAATAGGACCTGCATGTACTCTGATTTTCTCTATGCTGCTCAGAAAACTGAAGCCCTTAATAATAAATAGCTTGGGTATTGAAAAAAAAGTGATGTAGTGTGAAAGAAAAGTTGCCAGTGAAGTTAGAATCCTTATCATGAATGAACATTTAAATTAATCCAACTAAATTTTAAACAAAGTTTCATTTCAACCACAGGTTTGTAGTAGTGACTTTTCATTTTATCATGTTGCATAAAATATCTTGTTCTGGACTAGTTTTAATAATCACTCATTCTTGATGTTGATTTCCCTTGTGTTGCCTTTGCATCTTATATGCAATTAATCATCATAAGAAACTCCAGCTTTCTTGTGGGAGGTGAAACCAAGGTCTTGCCCACTTGTAGTCATTAAAGATTACAGTACACTTTTCAGAAGAGTACAGGGTTAACCCTAGTGTCCAGGACCAATTCCAAGTTTGGTAATTATATGCTATCTTCCTACATTCTTTTTGCAGTTTTAATTGGAAAAGATCTTCTTCGCTTCATGTTCTAAATTGTTAGGGGCTAGATTGAGAAGGGCTAGAGAGCACAATGCTGAACAAGGGGCGGACTTGGTTGAAGGCTCGGCTCCCTTCCTGTTTGACCCTTGCTCTGAGGGAGGGAAGAGGACAGATACCAGCAGCCTATTATGACATCCCTTGTGTGGATATAGCTATTCTGGCAGGTACATTTGGGGGGAAGGCACAGTCAGTGCTGCTTCTCTTCCATGGTCACCTGCTCTGGGCGGGGAGAGGTAGGTGGCTCACGTAGTCCAAGTGATAACATAGCCCTAAATAATTTAATATGCGAAGGCACCTACACTTCATGATCTCTAGGTATAGTTTATATACATGTGCATAGTCCGATTACATATGTAACAGTACCACTGAAATGCAGCCACTCTTAGGTTGGAAAGTGATAACCAACTAGTGCGTAGCACATCTTCCCAATAATATAGGGAAGATAACGTCATATAGTATAGTAGATGGAGCAGGTGGACTCCATTTGTATGGTGTATTTTTCCTTTCATCAGTGCTGTATACACCTGTGGTACTGTATGAATAACATAATTGACTAAAATAACCAGTTTGTGGCATGACATGGTATCTTTTGCTATAACATCAAGAAATTTTAATTCATGTCCTCAGTGTAGAAACACAGCTATAGGTACAGAAGTACACATTTAGTTTATGCTTGTTCTCTGTATACATTTCATGTATATAAGGAAAGGGATTTTTTAGAACTAAATGGATTAAGTACAAAGATTGCACAAGTACACTTTTCATTTTCAGAACCTGTACCATTCTGTTTTCCTCAGGTGTGGAAGAGTCACATTTTGTCCACCAGCTGTAAGCATCTTGTGATGGGGACACAATTTGTAGTAAACATTTTGATATATATGCTTTTCAAAAACCTGACACTGCACACCTGTAGCCTGGATGGCTGTTATTAACAACTAGCTTTTCTTGTCTTGTTTGAATTACAGAATATGATTGGGAGTAGTGCACTGTGAATTGATTTTGTGCATGTTACAGGAACTGCTTGTGTGATGGGAATGCATTCTGACAAACTGACATGTTTTGATAGGTGCTGAGGTAATTGTACAGATTTTTTTAATTAAGCAAAAATTGCAAGCTGAGTACTTTACAGAAGGTTAATCGCAATATCAAAGTTTAAATGTTAGTTTAAGTATTACTAAACATGACCAATCTCTTCTCTTGTGCATTTTTTGAAGTGTGATGTGAATTTGATTCTGAGGTCGGGCAGCTGTATTATGGGAATGTAAAGTAATTCGTTGCCTGGCAGCTCACAAAGAACATGTCTAAATATTTATTTCAAAGGATCTTTAAAGAAATGAACTAATAATCGACTCTTAGTATATATTTTCTGTTACATTTAAATGTCTCCATTATTTGAAGAATGTTTAAGCTATTTTAGGTTTCAGACTAGCAGCCATGTTAGTCTGTATTCGCAAAAAGAAAAGGAGTACTTGTGGCACCTTAGAGACTAACAAATTTATTTGAGCATAAGCTTCCATGAGCTACAGCTCACTTCATCGGATGCATTCAGCGGAAAAACAGTTTTTCTTTTTCATGTTCTTTATAATATATAGTAGTTATATAGTAATTATATATACTACATTAGAAAATTTTAACTGTAGGCCTAATATAATGGCAGAGGGCAAGCGGCAGTGTTCCTACACTGTAGAAGAAAAGCTAGCTGCAATAGTTCAAGTAAATAGCAGAGAAACCCAGGCCAAAGTTTCAAAAGATATTGGGATTGCCGAATCTACTCTCCGAGGATGGCTAAAAAACTAATCTAAACTGAATGGCTTTGTACAAAATATCGATTCTGCTGCGGGGCTTCAGCGAAAACATGTGCACTTTTCAGCAAAACCCACAACACACAAAGCCATGCGCACGTGGTTTGCTCAGGAAAGGCTGAAAGGAATGCCCCTAAGTGGGCCAATTCTTCAAGCCCAAGCGACAAAATTTGGAAATTTAACAGGGGATGAATAATTCCAAGCCAGCAAGGGGTTTATAAGTCGTTTTAAAAAGCGTCATGGTGTAGCGCAGGTATGGATTTCTGGAGAAAGCCGATCAGCCGATGAATTGGCCGTGAACGCATTTCATCTGCAGCGAATGACAGACTTCATAAGAAAGAAAAAAAATGCGAGCCAGAAAGAGCAGAAAATAACGGCATTTTTTTCTAAGTGAATCATAGACACTTTTTTCAGCATGGCCCTCTTAACCCGCGGTCCGTTAACACACGGTTGTGACGGCTTGACTGCCGACATCCACACGTAAACGGGTCTGTACTGTACTTGTGTAAGGTAAACTGAAAAATACTGTTTATCTTTTTTACAGTGCAAATATTTTTAATAAAAATAGTAATATAAATTGAGCTCCGTAAACTTTGTATTCTGTGTTGTAATTGAAATCAATATATTGGAAAATGTAGAAAAATATCAAAAAATATTTATAATACATTTAAATTGGTATTTTTATTGTTTAACAGTGCGATTAAAACTGTGATTAATTGTGATTAATTTTTTAAATCGAGTTAATTTTTGTTTTGAGTTGATCACTTGATTTAACTGTGATTAATTGACAGCTTTAATAAAGATCATAAAATCATAGAATATCAGGGTTGGAAAGGACCTCGGGAGGTCATCTAGTCCAACTCCCTGCTCAAAGCAGGACCAATCCCCAACTAGATCATCCCAGCCAGGGCTTTGTCAAGCCTGACCTTAAAAACCTCTAAGGAAGAAGATTCCACCACCTCCCTAGGTAACCCATTCCAGTACTTCACCACCCTCCTAGTGAAAAAGTTTTTCCTAATATCCAACCTAAACTTCCCCCACGGCAACTTGAGACCATTACTCCTCATTCTGTCGTCTGGTACCTCTGAGAACAGTCTAGATCCATCCTCTTTGGAACCCCCTTTCAGGTAGTTGAAAGCAGCTATCAAATCCCCCCTCATTCTTCTCTTCTGCAGACTAAATAATCCCAGTTCCCTCAGCCTCCCCTGCATAAATCAAGTGCTCCAGCCCCCTAATCATTTTTGTTGCCTTTCGCTGGACTTTTTCCAGTTTTTCCACATCCTTCTTGTAGTGTGGGGCCCAAAACTGGACATGATACTCTAGATGAGGCCTCACGAATGCCGAATAGAGGGGAATGATCCTGTCCCTCGATCTCCTGGCAATGCTCCTACTTATACAGCCCAAAATGTCGTTCGCTTTCTTGGCAAAAAGGGCAGAGTGTTGACTCATATCCAGTTTCTCATCCACTGTAACCCCTAGGTCCTTTTCTGCAGACCTGATGCCTAGCCGCTCGGTCCCTAGTCTGTAGCAGTGCATGGGATTCTTCCGTCCTAAGTGCAGGACTCTGCACTTTTCTTTGTTGAACCTCATCAGATTTCTTTTGGCCCAATCCTCTAATTTGTCTAGATCCCTCTGTATCCTATCCCTACCTTCCAGTGTATCTACCACTCCTCCCAGTTTCGTGTCATCTGCAAACTTGTCGAGGGTGCAATCCACGCCATCCTCCAGATCATTAATGAAGATATTGTACAAAACTGGCCCCAGGACCGACCATTGGAGCATTCCGCTTGATACCAGCTGCCAACTAGACATGGAGCCATTGATCACTATTCATTGAGCCTGACGATCTAGCCAGCTTTCTATCCACCTTATAGTCCATTCATCCAGCCCATACTTCTTTAACTTGCTGGCAAGAATACTGTGGGAGACCATATCAAAAGCTTTGCTAATGTCAAGGAATAACATGTCTACTGCTTTCCCCTAATCCACAGAGCCAGTTATCTCGTCATAGAAGGCAATTAGGTTAGTCAGGCATGACTTGCCCTTGGTGAATCCATGCTGACTGTTCCTGATCACTTTCCTCTCCTCTAAGTGCTTCAGAATTGATTCCTTGAGGACCTGCTCCATGATTTTTCCAGGGACTGAGGTGAGGCTGACTGACCTGTAGTTCCCCGGATCCTCCTTCTTCCCTTTTTTAAAGATGGGCATTACATTAGCCTTTTTCCAGTCATCCGGGACCTCCCCCGATCGTCATGAGTTTTCAAAGATAATGGCCAGTGGCTCTGCAATCACATCAGCCAACTCCTTTAGCACTCTCGGATGCAGCGCATCCGGCCCTATGGACTTGTGCTCATCTAGCTTTTCTAAATCATCCTGAACCACTTCTTTCTCCACAGAGAGCTGGTCACCTCCTCCCCATACTGTGCTGCCCAGTGCAGTAGTCTGGGAGCTGACCTTGTTTGTGAAGACAGAGGCAAAAAAAGTATTGAGTACATTAGCTTTTTGCACATGCTCTGTCATTAGGTTGCTTCCCTCATTCAGTAAAGGGCCAACAAACTCTCCTTGATCATCATCTTGTTGTTAACATACCTAAAGAAACTCTTCTTGTTACTCTTAACGTCCCTTGCTAGCTGCAACTCCAAGTGTGATTTTGCCTTCCTGATTTAGCTCCTGCATGCCCGAGCAATATTTTTATACTCCTCCCTGGTCATTTGTCCAATCTTGCACTTCTTGTAAGCTTCTTTTTTGTGTTTAAGATCAACAAGGATTTCACTGTTAAGCCAAGCTGGTCGCCTGCCATATATACTATTCTTTCTACACATGGGGATGGTTTGTTCCTGCAACCTCAGTAAGGATTCTTTAAAGTACAGCCAGCTCTCCTGGACTCATTTCCCCTTCATGTCATGCTGTAAGATCACATCACCGACCACTGAAATGCAGCCATCTGTGGGGTATAGTGTACATGTACATACTTCATGTCCCAAGCTGTTGGGTTATGTCATGGGTCAGTTTGATATATTGGGTAGTTTACATATAGTGTTAAGTTTGGGCAGATGGTCATTGCTGTAAGTATATAATCAAGACCATGTGCACATGGAGTTAAAAACTGCGTAGAGATTGTGGATAATATATATGTTGTTCTTCGAGTGCTGGTTTCTACGTGTATTCCACTGTGGGTGTGCACATGTGCTCCATGCTCCTAGACTTGGAGGTTTCTTGCAAGCAGTGTCTGTTGGTCCACGTGTGTGCCTTTGCCTTCCTTGTGCTTCCAACAGAAGGCATAAAGGGCTGGAATGGCCCAAATGTCTCTCCATTTCCTTTTTGCCACTGCATGGCCTGGATCAGAACCTCCAGTATCTGGACCTTTCCTTTGATTTCTCTAATCTGTAAATATTTCAAAGTTTGCCTTAATGCCATTTGTATATAGTTCTTTATGGTTGCCTTTCAGCAGAGTTTTCCAATTAGATAGATTCCCCCACCTTGGGGATACCCCCCCATTCACCGTTATGGGTATTGGACTGTGCCCAAGTCTCCAGCCTTCAAAATTGTCTCTTACCCCCTTTTCTTCTTGGTCAGCAATGACCACCAGTGCTATTTGCACTATCTCAGAAAGGCACATGTTACGGCTAGCCATACCCGTGAGGCAAGGAAACTCCAGCCTAGAAAATACCCAGGAGAAAAGCATCAAGCATCCTTGTCATAAATATAAAGGGAAGGGTAACCACCTTTCTGTATACAGTGCTATAAAGTCCCTCCTGGCCAGAGGCAACATCCTGTTACCAGTAAAGGGTTAAGAAACTCAGCTAAGCTGGCTGGCACCTGACCCAAAGGACCAATAATTGAACAAGATACTTCCAAATCTTGCGTTTTTTTTTTTTTTCCTAACTCTCCAGTATAGCTAGAGTTAAGCACAAGAAAGCAGGAAAATTACTATCGGTGAAGCAGCTAATAGACTAGAGCTGGCCAGATTCGAAGCTGAAGAGAAACAAAAAGAGCATGATAGATAGATGGCCTTAAGGCACTTGGAGGTGGAGGCAAAAAAAAGTCAGGGTGGAGGCAGAGGAAGCTGCCCACAAGAGAGCTATGGAGGAGAAAGATAAACTAATCTGCCTTGCCTGGTTTACCTATATTGGTTGCAATGTTGGAGACTTGGATTAGGAAGTGTTGGAGAAGATGGATTTCTGTCTGGCCTCTCTCAGTCCCAAGAGAGAACAAACACGTAAACAAAGAGCACAAACAAAACCCTTTCCACCCCCACCCCCCCGCCCCCAATATTTGAAAGTATCTTGTTCCCTTATTGGTCCTTTGGGTCAGGTGCCAGCCAGGTTAGCTGAGCTTCTTAACCCTTTACTGGTAACAGGATGTTGCCTCTGGCCAGGAGGGATTTTATAGCACTGTATACAGAAAGGTAGTTACCCTTCCCTTTATATTTATGACAATCCTAAACCTGAAGTGCTTCATCTCATGGCCTGTTTTTTGATTGGGCATCAACATTAGAATGTTTCTGCTCTGAAGCCATACAAACCATCCTTAATAATAGCAGAGCTGACTCCAGTAGAAAATGCTCCTCAGCAAAGTGGAAGCGTTGTTTCATCTGGGCACAGCAAAATCATATATCTCCTGAGTCAGCAGACACTACTCTCATTTTGGACTATTTTCTTTCAACAGCTGGGCTTTCCCTCAGTTCTATATAAGTCCACTTGGCAACAATCCGTGCATGCCATCCATCAGTTTTTACTCACCCATTTACTAGCAGATTCTTAAAAGGCCTAATCAGAATGTTCCCACCAGTAAGGAAACTACTGATCATTGGGACTTAAATCTTGTACTTTTGGCACTCACTAAGCCTCATTAGTTACATGTTCCATGTCTCACTTATCAATGAAAGTTGTATTCCTTGTGGCCATCACTTAAACCAAAATAGTGGGTGAGCTGGGAGCATTAATGGCAGATCCACCATACATTAAATTCCATAAGGACAAAATCTGTACGACTACATCTGAAATTCACCCCAAAGTAGTTTCGGCATTTCTCATAAAGCAATCAGTCCACTTACTTGCATTTTTTCTGAAACTGCATGCATCAGAAGAAGATATTTCACTCTCTCGATATACAATGAGCTCTCTCCTTTTACCTGCAAAGGACAAAACCAATGAAAAATCACCTAGATTGTTTTTCAGTATAACAGAATGAGTCCAAAGTCAACCTGTATCCTCTGAGAAGATCTCTAGGTGGATCTTGGTTTGTATCCTGCTTTGTTGCCAGTTATTGCATCTAGGGAGAGGGCTCATTTTGCAAGAGTTGTATGGCTTCAGGAAGTACCTTTACTGGATATTAGCAGAGCCACTAAGTGGAGTTCCAGCCACGTGTTCATGAGACATTATGCTCTAGTGCAGAATTCATCTGCTGACTCATCCTGTGGGACAGCGGTTCTCCAAATGGTTCTGCCATCTGCATCCTCACATCCTGCTCCTACTTGAGTACTGCTTCTCAGTCACCCACAGTGAAATACACACAGGTACCAGCGCTCAAACAAGAGGAAGTTACTTACCTTGTGGGAACTGGAGGTTCTTTTGTGGTCTCTGGGTGTATTCCACTACCCACCCTCCTCCCCCTCTGCTTCAGCTCTTTACTGGATTTGGGATAGAGTGGGAACTGAGGAGATGGTCGGTCAGCTCTGTCCCTTTATGCCTTCAGTTGGAAGCACGAAGAAGGCAAGGGCGCACACGTGGACCAACAGACACTGACTCCAGGCGCATGGAGGGCATTCACACACTCACAGTGTGGACTGCAGATAGGGACCACACATCTTGAAGAACCTTCAATTACCACAAGGTAACTTCCGCTTTTGACTGTTCAGGAGTAGATTTAAGCCTGTGCTTAAAATTAAGCACACGGTTAAGTGGTCTGCTGAATCAGGCTTTATAGATGTTATGGAACTTTTTCAGATCCTCATACTTTCCCAAAGTATATTATGTGTTTTATGAAGCTACTACAGTGCTTTTTCCAAAAGATAGCTGAGTCTACAACCACATTTTTCCAAGGTGATGATGAGGTGTTAATAGTAAATGAAATTATTTTATAGGATATTAAATTTTGTCAGCATGTAAATCTTCACTTAATGTACTGAAGTCTAGTTAGCTGTCTTTGGTGCCATCTAGTGTTTTTTATTTTAATATACAAAGTGTATAGTTAAGGAATTTTAGAGGCAAGCTGTTTGTTTTATTGCATTTCTACAAGGCAATAGCAATCTTAATCCCTTGACTTTCTGTTGTCTGTTTACAAAATTTGTAAAAAGGGAAGCTCTAATTAATTCTACAATTCTTAAACTCAGTCATACTTGATCTTGCATACTGTATGAGTTACAACATTATCTCCTCTTTGAGAATGTTTTAACATTTTGTAAGGACTTGCAGAGCCTTGTAATATCTTTTCTGCAACTGTGTAGTTTGTGAAGTCTTGCACATGCTTTTCATTGTTGTCACTTTGGGTTACCTGTCCTGATAAGCAGGTCCCTGTGGCCACCTTTCATGCGTAAAAGCTTTATTTTGGTTATAAAATCCTTATCTAAGCTTTGGTAGAGAGATGAGGATCTAAAATGACAGCCATGTAGTGCCACAGGATATTGAAAAAGTCTGCAGTTAAACCCAGTTTCTACAATTGACAGTGCTATATCATACCAGAATAAGTTAAATATCCCTTTCTCACATATAATTATGTTGGTATTTCTGATATACCCCAAATACAACCAAGTACAAACTTAAGAGTCGGTTACATTCATCTATAAAAAAGTAGTAATCTGCTATTCCTTATTCGACTGTTATTTTACTCCATCCTTTCTCTATTGTTATCTGTTCATGAGGAAAGGTCTGAGGATAAAGTGTCATCCTTAACACTTAACCATCCTTGCTATTTTAAATTTGTCATATTTTGTCACTTCATATTTTTAAATAGTAGAGCCAAAGTTCCCCCGAAATGTTCATGAAGAGTTAATTATAGATTGTAACCAATACTCAGAAATTATTTCCATCTGTTGTGTAAACATGTACTGATATAACTTTATAAAAACATCCAGTAGATTTAAGTGGCTTATTCAGAGCACCTTAGGTCTACTAAGCTATTACTTACATCTTCGATATCTGTGAAAACGGCTGGAATGACAACCCTGGAAACTGATGACCTGGTTTAATCCTCAAAATAGGTTTTTTTAAACACTACGGGCAGCAGCAGTAGAAATTTCATACCACTGTCCTGGAGAACCCTGCATCAACTCTGACTTGGAGAAAGCGCTTTTCAGGCCAAAATGGTTGTTAAATCTTCTTGGTCATTCAATCCTTGGTTCCTTCAGAGACTGACAATTAGTGGTAGTGAGGCTTTTATGCTGTGCTAGGTATTAGGTAGCAACCACCCGGTAAACCTCTGTAAGATGGTAATGACTTTCAGTCACTATTTCCCATTTGAACTGGTGACATGGAAATTAATGACTTTATTTCCTGTTGCCAGGCTTATTGTTGTTACTCAGTTGTTCCAGCATAATAATTTTTTAAATTAAAAATGTTAAAATAAAGTTTTAAACAAAGTTTAAAACAGATTCTTCAGCCAGTAAGAGCAGCTGCAGAAGCAGCCAAAGCTGGGGCCCTTTGGACATTCAGGGAACTTCCTATGGTTTTGACAGGACTTTCTCCGCCATGTGCTGATTGGCTGTTTTTTCCAACCATCTCCTTCCCTCACAATCTGTTCACCAGAGCTTCACCACACCTGGACCTCTTAACCTCTTCTCTACCCTGTTCCCTTCACTCCCCCTTCCCTTTGGTGTCTCATCTCCATTCATTTTTCTTTCCATTTAGCTTATCAACTCCTAACTAAATCCATCAAATAAATATACTGTAGAACCAAGATGACATTTGCTGCCATCACATCGTTCCCTCTGCATGTGAGTTATACTTCTTCTCCCACCCTGTGTCTGTCTTGTCTGCTTAGACTGTAAGCTCTTCAGGGCAGGGACAGTCTGTTACTCTGTGTTTATACAGCCTTGCACAAAGGGACCCCATTTTTCATCGGTCCTTAGGCACTGTCGTAATAAACATGATTAATGTATGTGTATATATATATGTTTGGATGTTTTACACTGATTAGACTGTTTCCAGTTATATTAGGTTTAAAGGTTCAAATATTAGGTACTGCTATTAATATTGCTCTGGCAAATTAATAAGCCTCACCTTAACTGCAGAGGCTAATCTGGATACGAGAGGAAAATCTTGTTTGCAACATTTACAAGAATAAATAGCACTACATCTACACTCATAGTGTAAATTTGGATCAAAAAGAGTGAAGAGGGAATAGTGAATCTGGCTACTTTGGGCTCACCCAGAATGTACATTACCTTAATGAACAATGTAGTTAATTTATCTACGTTCTACATAGATAAGCTTTTCTTTTTCCTTCTTTATATGTATTGCAATAATGTCTAAGGACCAATCAAGAAGCAGCACCCCATTGTGCTAGGCGCTGTACAAACACAGAACAAAAAGACAGTTCCTGACCCAAAGAGCATACATTCTAAGTAACTTAGGGTATGTCTGAACTACGAAATTGGGTCAATTTTATACAGTCAATTGTGTATGTCCACACTAAGCACATTAAGTCAGTTGAGTGTGTCCTCAGTACCGTGGCTACCATCGACTTATGGAGCAGTGCACTATGGGTAGCTATCCCACAGTTCCCGCAGTCTCCACGGCCTGTTGGAATTCTGGGTTAAGCTCCCAATGCCTGATGGGGCAAAAACATTGTCGAGGGTGGTTTTGGGTACATGTCGTTAGTCTCCCCTCCCTCGGTGAGAGGAATGGCAGACAATCGTTTTGCACCTTTTTTCCTGGGTTACCCATGCAGACGCCATACCACAGCAAGCATGGAGCCCGCTCAGCTCACTGTTGCTGTTGTGAGCATTGTAAACACCTCGCGCATTATCTTGGAGTATGTGCAGAACCTGGCTAAGAGACGCCAGCACGAGGACGAATGTGGACATGGACACAGACATTCCTGAAAGCATGGGCTGTGGCAATTGGGACATTATGGCGGCAGTGGGGCTGGTTGATACAGTGAAACGCTGATTCTGGGCCCGGGAAACAAGCACAGACTGGTGGGACCACATAGAGTTGCAGGTCTGGGATGATTCACAGTGGCTGCGAAACTTTCGCATGCCAAGGCCACTTTCCTTGAACTTTGAGTTGCTTTCTCCCACCCTGAAGTGCAGGAATACGAAGATAAGAGCTGCCCTGACAGTTGAGAAGCGAGTGGTGATAGCCCTCTGGAAGCTTGCAACGCCTGACTGCTACTGGATCAATTTGGAGTGGGCAAGTCTACTGTGGGGACTGCTGTGGTCCAAGTAGCCAGTGCAATCACTGACATTCTGCTATCAAGGGTAGTGACTATGGGAAATGTGCAGGTCATAGTGGATGGCTTTGCTGCAATGGGGTTCCCTAACTGTGGTGGGGCAATAGACAGAACGCATATCCCTATCTTGGCACCGGACCACCTTGCCAACCAGTATATAAACTGCAAGGGTTACTTCTCAATGGTGCTGCAAGCACTGGTGGATCACATCGGACGTTTCACTGACATCAACGTGGGATGGCCGGGAAAGGTGCATGACGCTCACATCTTTAGGAACTCCAGGCTGTTCGAGCAGTTGCAAGAAGGGACTTACTTCCCAGACCAGAAAATGACTGTTGGGGATGTTGAAATGCCAATAGTTATCCTTGGGGACCCAGCCTACCCCTTGCTCTCATAGCTCATGAAGCTGTACATAGGCAGCCTGGACAGTAGGAGCAGTTCAACTATAGGCTGAACAAGTGCAGAATGGTGGTAGAATGTGCCTTTGGATGTTTAAAAGCTCGCTGGTGCTGTTTGCTGACTAGGTTAAACCTCAGTGCAACCAACATTCCTATTGTCATTGCTGCTTGCTGTGTGCTCCATAATATCTGTGAGAGTAAGGGGGAGACGTTTATGGCAGGATGGGAGGTTGAGGCAAATCGCTTGGTGGCCGATTTTGAGCAGCCAGACACCAGGGTGATTAGAAGAGCACAGCTAAGCATGCTGTGCATCAGAGAGGCTTTGAAACCCCCCCCCCCCCCCGCATTCTTGGGCATCTGGGTGAGGAGGATATGGAACTTGGGGAGGAGGGCAGGTGATTATACAATGGATGCAGTGGGGGGACTGTGCTCTTGTTGGCTTTCCTGCGGCTCCAACAGACACTTCATCATGTCCGTTTGCTCCCCCATTAGCCTCAACATCGCCTCCTGCCTCTGCTTTTCACACTCACTTAATGCTTTCCTGGCCTCTGCCACTGAATGCCTCCATGCATTAAGCTGTGCCCTATCAGTGCGGGAGGACTGCATAAGCTCAGAAAACGTGTTAGCCAAGCACAAACAACCCAGCATGAATGGGGTCTTTTTATTGTTCTCTTACAAAAATTTCCCTGTTTCAACCAGGTGACCATGAATGATATCACTCTCCTGAGGCTAACACAGAAAGATAAAGACCGAATGTTGCTTGAATGCAACCAAAACCCAGGACCATTTGCTGCCATGCTTTGTGCTGCAATGATTCCAGACTACTTGCTACTGGCTTGGCGTCGTAAAGTGTCCTACCGTTGAGGACGAAATAAGGCAGGCCTCCCCAGAAACCTTCTGCAAAGGCTTTCAGAGTACCTCGAGGAGGGCTCCATCCCCAGACATGTTAACAGACTTTTCCAGTAGCTGTACTGGCCGCAGATGCATCCCAATTCTTCAGGGCAAATCAAACATTAAACACTATTGCTTTTAAACCCTGTACTGTAGTTACAAATGTGCACTCACCAGAGCTGCCTTCTCCGGCTTCAGGGTCAGGGATCCCGTCTTGGGAAGGTATTGGCTCCAGGGTGATGAAAAGGTCCTGGCTGCTGGGGAGAATGGATTCACCGCTTGCCTCCTGCGCATTCTCCTCCTCCTCCTCCACAAAATCCTCCTCCCTGTTGCGTGAGACTTCCCCTTGCAGGTGTCCATGTACAGTGGTGGGGTAGTGGTAGGGTCCCCCCTAGAATGCCATGCAGCTCATCATAGAAGTGGCATGTATGGGGCTCTGATCCGGAGTGACCGTTTGCCTCCTTTGTCTTTTGGTAGGCTTGCCTGAGCTCCTTAACTTTCACGCGGCACTGCTGTGTGTCCCTGTTGTAGCCTCTCTCCACCATGCCCTGTGCGATTTTGGTATATATATTAGCATTTCTTCTTTTTGATCGGAGTTTGGCCTGCACAGATTCTTCTCCCCATACAGCAACCAGATCCAGTGTCTCCCTTTCGGTCCATGCTGGAGCTCGTTTGTGATTCTGGGGGGACTGCATGGTTACCTGTGCTGCTGAGCTTGCCACGCTGACCAAACACGAAATGAAATTCAAAATTTCCCAGAGCTTTTCCTGTGTACTTGGCTAGTGCATCGGAGTTCAAAGTGCTGTCCAGAGTGGTCACATTGGAGCGGCCAATACCATCTAATTGTGTCTGCACTGCCCCAAATTCGACCCAGCAAGGTTGATTTTAGCGCTCCTCCCCTCGCCGGGGAGGAGTACAGAAGTCGATTTTAAGAGCCCTTTAGGTCGACGGAACAGGGTTGGTTGTGTAGACGCATTCATTTTAAAGGCCACCTTATGCGGCTAAATTCAACCTAACCCCGTAGTGTAGACCAGGGCTTAGTTGAGAAGGAAAAAATCTTTAGGTAACCTGTAGACAAAATTATTTCAGTGGGAGTTAACTTTAGCTTCTTATTTTTACCACCAGGAGGAACACTATTAAAATATTCTTATCTGTATACTGGCACGCTCTGTCTAATGCTGTTGCTGTAAATTTTCCATATATTTGGGAATACCGCAAATTGTTGAAGGCAGAGGAATAAAGATGCTATTATGGAATGTAGGTTACACTTAAGAAAATTTTTAAAAAGAAAACAAGTGAAGTACTTTTATTTAAAAAAAACAAAGGTTTAGAATTTTTTTTGTCCTCAAGAAATATTTGTTTTCTTTACATTTGCGCTAGAATTTATGTCTAAATCACAATTATATGGGTTAGTACTATGGCTGCAACACATTGCAATGTTAGCAGGAGGCTCAGAATTGGAATGAGATGAACTTCTGAAACTGGAGATTTGCTTACTTTAGAGTAGTTCATCTTCAGATGACAGGGTGATAGGATCGCTAACAAAAACTCTGTCAGCCCATGCTAGCCTTTTACTAGATAAGTGTTAGAATGTAACACGATTGCCTATATTCTGCTATCATAGCTGGGAGGAAAGTTAACATGGTGGCAGTCATAAAGGATAAAGGGGCTGGTCCATAAAGATGTGGCTCAGTACTCTATTGAGCGAGACACTGTACAAACACAGAACGTAGTTCTGTGGGCAGAATATTATTTGTTTTCTTCTTCCATTTATAAATACAATTTCTTTTTTTGAAAACTTAACTTTGTTTTACTTTGTTATATGCAGCACCATACCCATTATCTGTGCCTAACAAATAATATTTTTCTCTTCTCAGGAAAAAACATGTTCGCAAAACAGTCCCTTATGTTGACTTGTATAGCTCTAATGAATGCTATTTGGCTCCCTCATTCGGGATTGTTCTGTGGTGACTATTCCTGAACTCAAATTAGGTTATGCCATGACATAGGCAAAATAGGCATATTTGACTGATTTATATTTTCCCCAAGGAGGACTAAAAATCAAAGGATAGTATTAGCATTTAAAAAGAAATGCTTGAAATTAGAGTCTTTGCATTAACAGGTATTTTTCTGAATAATCAACAAGAAGCATATTTGATTTCTTAGATTTTCTTTGGATAGTAGATTTTACCAATGTAATGGAACTTAATGCACAGTACACCATGTTATTCTTTAAATTGCTGTGATGTTCACATATTCTAAATCTGACTTCAGAAAAGGAGTAGGATTTCCTAATAGTGTTTTCAAATATTTGTATTCCATATGGATTTTATGATTCATAAACTGGATTATCATCAGTTCCCTGTTTTACATTCCTGGCACATTACTGCCACTGATTGAAAATGCTATTGTAGCCCTTGCTGGAATTAGTTCTTTTCTACAGTGTTGAAGCATCTGCTCAGCAGATATATTTCTACAAAGTATCAACATGTTTTCTTCTTGCCCTTTTATCATGAGAAGCGGTTAAAAAATACATACAAATAAGCCAAGTTGGCCCTTCTTTTTTTGAGGTGGACTCTTTAAACAGTTCTCAAGGACCCTCTAACTCTCAAACTTAACTTAATCCTGTCACACACTATACACAAAATTGGACTTGGAATTTAGGGGAGGATAATCAACATACCTGTTTGAGGTCTATTGCAAGGCCAACTTAGTAGACATGACACTTGTTTGAAAACAACAATATTTTATAGTTTCTCAATTTAAACATGGCAGAGGTCTACAAAAATTAAAGGTAATTGAAAAAAAGTCAGCGGAAGTTGCAAAATTAATAAAATAAGGCACCTAAACGAATAACTTTTGACTTGTTCATTTAAATGTTTTGCTGCAAATAATTCCTAATAAATATTTGTTTGCAGGAAGAAGACGAGCTGGACTCTCACACCATGGTGAAAACTAATTCAGAGAGTGCTGGCACAATGAGGGCCACAAGCACAATGAGTGAAAGTGCCCAGACAATGATTGAACATAACAGTACCATGTTAGAATCAGACTTAGGGACTATGGTGATAAATAGCGATGATGATGATGATGATGAAGAAGAAGATGGGACCATGAAAAGTATGTTAATTATTTATTTCCTCTTTTGATTAAGAATTATTTTTCCATATTGCACAAGGGTGTACAGCATTATGGTATCAATATTTAAACACCTGTATATACTGCTTTTATGTAGTCCTTATAAACTGTATCTTGTTTTTTCTCTCATGTCCCATGTTTGTTTGGATGAATTTCTTTAAATTAAACTGAAATGTAGTAATTATGAGCCAAAGCTAATTAATAAGATCCTGATCCTCAAATTGGATCCATGCAGAAGAATTCTCTGTTCCTGTGTATGGGCCCGTTGACTTCAAAGGGACTTTGTATGGGTGCTGCAGTCTATCTGCACAGATCCAGTTACAGGATTGGGGCAGGCTTTTTTTCGTGTTGTACATCCAGAAAATATTGGGGCCAATTAGCGTATTTTATTTAAGTATTGTCATCTTTCATTGACAGACAGATTCCCCAGTTGACTTCAAAGGGCTTTGGACCGCCCCCTAAAAGAGTAGAAAAACTGAAAAATTAGTAGTTTTTTTTTAAGAGAGCAAAATTTTAAAATATGATACAATCTTTGTAATCTGCACTTGTTAAACAGTGACTTCATGACACATTCTGATACCCTTACTCATGTTGTGTATCACCTTCACTCCACAAGAACATCTGTAGAGGGACTACTTGTTTAATAAGATACAATTCAACCTGAGTAGAGTATCCGAAACCATCCATAAGTACGTGAATCTGTGAGGTGCTGAGCACTTTTACCTTCCAGTATCTTCAGACATATATTAAATGACTTCGCTAGCAGTTGAAGTTGCTCAGCATCTTGCAGGTGGAATTCCACACTTCTAAGGTTTGGATTCTACTGTGGCAGAATGCAAGGAATCATTTATAGTGGGCAAAAACCTTGTGTTAAGTCTAAAAAATAAAGCGAGAGTCTGGTAAACTGAAAGGAATGATAAGGTAACAAATGAACAATTGAAAGAGCGTAGAGTGTTTTATGTTAAATGTGAATTTGGATGTATATTGGAAAAACTTCTGTTGTGACTTATGCAAGCTTGGTTTGAAATTCAAGGCAGGATTACATTTTATTTATTTGTGGTGTAGCCTATAGTAGACTGGAGATTATTTTTCTCTTCAAATGTAAGATAATAAACAATCCTATTGATGAGTGATGAGTTTCGGTAAGAGGATTAACCCCATAAAACATTTAGTACATGTTTTAATTTGTTCTGATGATGAAACAGTATTTGCTTTATAAACTATGAGAATAATAGGGAGGCTTAGTGGAAGCAGTCCTGAACTAATTAAATTTAACATGTTTTGGAACAGAGTAGTAATAAGTATAAAGGTACCAGATAATAAAAAAAAAGCAAATTTAAGGGAGCAAAGGAAAATCCTGAGTAAATTCTTGTGGATAGAAATGTTACAAAGTAAGGATTCTTTTCAAGAAAAGATTGATATGCGGCCTTCCAAACCTTTTAAGACTCAGAAATCCATGCATGCAGATGATCAGCCTGCCAAAAGGACAGGTCAGCGTGGTGTGCAAAGCCAAAAACACCACCCAAGATCTGTGCTGGGAATTGTGGAGCTATTTGGGGAATGAGAGTTTATATAAATCTCATATGTGCTGCAATTCCTAATCCATGCTCAAATCCTTTCTCTACTGTTGGAGACATGCAGCCTGCAACAGTTACTGCAATCCTAGTTATTAAGTAATCCCAGTAGCAAGCTGTGATGGCCTAAGCTTACCTTTCAGTTGGCAAGAAGGATTCTTAACTCCACTGGTAGCTTCCTCTTCTTCAACAGTCTTTTTTAGGCTTCTGTGTTCTTCCTGAGCCTCTGATCACTAGCTTTTAAAGGACAAAGGGGGGAATAGAATCTCTGGGACAATATGATTATTCTTCTTCTCCTTGGGTGACAGCTTTGTTTTGGGATCGCTAGCCAACAAGCAGCAGCTCTGGACTTCATGGTCCCCTGCCCTGGCTAACTGCAGTGCAGTGTTATTCCTATGTCACTTTGTCTGTGTCTCTTACCCCTACCTCAGCCCATCCAGAGAAAGGTAAGACTTGGGAGACTGCTCAGTGCCAATAAGGAGATTACTTAGCTACTTTCAAAGAGGAGCTTCTTACTAGGAATAGGGTCAGCTGTGTTGTTTGGGAAGAATGCAGATCCTCTGCAACTTTCACTCTCTTGGAAAGAAATGTGGACTGGAGGGAGCCTTAAGAATGTAAATGATGTTCAGAGGTTTCTGCGGGATGCCATAATTAATGTACAACAGACTTCCATTAAAAAAAGTGAGAAATAAAAGTCTAATGGGGCTTTATGAGGGGCTGTTCAAGGGTTTTCTAGGAAAGAAATTATACATGAAAAAGAGAATAGGCACGACTGGAATATACAGAGTTGGCGTCAAATTGTGTACAGCCCCTGTGTGCATTTGTAAGGGAGGGAAAGGGCACAAGGAGCCCTTTTCTCTTAGTGATGGTCCCTATTGTATTCCACTTTGGGTTACGCATGTGCCTGGAGTGAGAGAATTTGAAAGTAGTGTCCAAGTATGTGCCCTGGCTCGCCTTGTGCTTCTGTCCGAGGTGATAAAGGCAGGGTGGGTCAATCACCTTTTCAGTTCCTTCTCACCATCACATGGTTGGAAACTTTAGGATCCTCAGCTATGATGTCATTCTGAAAAACAATATTAATTCAGTTATAAATAGTTCATAGTTCTTTTAATAGTTCTTATTAACTTGTATAGATGTAATCGTTTTAATAGTTTTAGTACCTTTTAGAATTAGATTAGGCTACGGGGAATTCCCCCCACAACCCAGTACCCCATGCGGGTACTGTACTTTGTCCAGAACTCCACGCTTCAAACTCTGCGTCTCCTGCCCATGATCCTTCTTGGTTCGCAACAACTATCAACGCAACCTCTATTCCCTGGGGGAAGCTCACATTGCAGCTCAGTGCAGTAGTTGCCAACCCTTCCTCCAATCTTACCTAAGAAGGGTAGGCACTTTGCTTCTATGAGCTACAGCTCACTTCATCGCATGCATCCGATGAAATCAGCTGTAGCTCACAAAAGCTTATGCTCAAATAAATGTGTTAGTCGCTAAGGTGCCACAAGTACTCCTTTTCTTTTTGTGGATACAGACTAACATGGCTGCTACTCTGAAGCCTGTCACTTTGCTTCTGTAAGTATTTCATGGAGATGGCCATGAGATCCCAAATGGACCCAGGCCGGGGAACCCCACCTGTACATCAGCCTGAATCAGCAAGGAGTGAGCCACCTGCTGCAAAGTCTGACTCTGGTGCCAGAGAATCCACAGACACCACAGCGGGGCCTAGTTGGGAAGCATTCTCATAAGCATGGGATTAAGTCTTCCTCTATGTCCACTTCACATCAAAGAAATCAGATGTGCCTGCAAGCAAATCCACCAGCTCAGTCCATGAGGACTTAGTATGTCCTAAGTTCCATAGGCCTTGATAAGAAAGCACAGAAACATGGGTCTCCGCTGGCTCCAGACAGTGCTCTGTTGGTATCACCACCCCCAGCTCCTCATAAGACCTGGGTCCCTCTAGTGCCGGTAAAGACTGACCACTGCCAGATACCATCATCTTTGCTGGCCTGAACAGAAAAAGTCTCCCTTACACCTGGAAGGTCTAGATCCATAGCCACACCACAGGACATTTTTGCTTTCCTGAATCCAGAATCCCCTGCTCCTTCGGGACCCTCTGTTTCTGTAGAATTCACATCTCCTCTGAGAAACCTGCCTATGGGACGGAGCTTATGGGCTCCCCTTTCCTCTCCCATTCACAACTCAGACCTCTCCAGTGGCACCAGCGGTACTGCCATTGGAAACTGAGTCAGGCTTTTCCTCCTCAAGAGATTCAGAACTCTCAGAGGAACTGCTTCTCCTGTACTGTCCTTACTCATTTCCCAGGAAACCCACACAGCCCTAGAATCAACTGCGACTTCACCTGACTCTGAGACACTTTTACCCCATACCTTGGGGACCCTTATGATCAGCTGCTGGCCTATTGGGGACCCTGGGACTAGCATCCCCCTTCAAAATCTATTCGATACACCAGGGAGGTGCCACCTGCCTCTTCTTCAAACGAATCATCAAATTTGCCCCCAGGTCCAATAGAGGAATAGTAGTACTACACTCCAATTCTGGAAATTCCTTTGAAACCAGCCACATTACCATTGCCATCGCCTGATGAAGTGGTGACCTCAGTATCCCCTCTCCCCCCCGATGACTTCGGCAATTCCTGGACCGGCAGAGTCATTGGGGAACTTCAGATGCCACTAGAGAAGATTCAGGACTCCTAACACAAGTGCGTGGACATCTTCCATGCCTCTGGACTTAATGAGAATAGCCCACCTGGTCAATGAGGCTGTGTCAGGGTTTGACTCACCGCTGTGACACCTCCTGCTGGCTCTCCTGGGAATTAGCTTAGTTCGCCAGCACGCCCTCACTTGGTGACATCTCGCCAGTATCATGTCTGCTATAGGAAGTGCGTTGTCCCAAAGAACACAGCATCGTATTCAAAGCCCCCTCACAGAGGCCATACTGGAGTTGGCTAGGACCGTGTGGCACACCCCTGCCACCTGTACCCCAACCCCCAAAGGAGTGGAGAGGCATTATTATGTGCTGGCTAAGAATTCAGAATTCCTGTTCTCTCACCCAGTTCCCAACTTGGTGGTGTTTCTGGCCACTTCAGAAAGGTCCAGGCAACAATGTCTCAGATCTACTCCCACAGACAAGGATTGTAAACACTTAGATCTACTGGTCCTCCAGACTTCATTTCAGGATAGCTAATTATCAAGCAGTTGGCTTACTTCAGGAAATCATATTATGCCAAGTTTGACAAATTCGCCAACAGCCTCCCACGACAGGACTTTCCTCTGTCAGGAAATGAGTAAGGGAAGTCAGTAGCCAGAACCACCCTCTAATCTATATAAGAACGGCCATACAGGGTCAGACCAATGGTTCATCTAGCCCAGTGTCCTGTCTTCCTACAATGGCCAATGCCAGGTGCTTCAGAGGGAAAGAACAGAAGAGGCAATCATCAAGTCATCCACTCCCAGATTCTGGTGAACAGAGGCTAGGGACACTCAGAACGTGATGTTGCATCCCTGCCCATCCTGGCTAATAGCCGTTCTCGATGAACTTATCTAGTTCTTTTTTGATCTCTGCTATAGTTTTGTCCTTCACAACATCCCTTGGCAAAGAGTGCCACAGGTTGACTGTGTGTTGTGTGAAGAAGTACTTCCTTTTGTTTGTTTTAAACCTTGCTGTCTATTAATTTCATTGTGTGACCCCTAGTTCTTGTATTATGTGAAGGAATAAATAACATTTCCTTATTCACTTTCTCCACATCAGTCAAGATTTTATAGACCTCCAAGATCTCTTTCTTGAGTGGTAACAGCAAATTTAGACCCCATCATTTTGTATGTATAGTTGGAATAATATTTTCCAATGTGCATTACTTTCCATTTATCAACATAGAATTCCATCTACCATTTTGTTGCCCAGACATCCAGTTTTGTGAGATCCCTTTGTAACTCTTCTCAGTCTTTTGGACTTCACTATCTTGAGTAATTTTGTATCATCTGCAAATTTTGCCACCTCTCTGTTTACCTGTTTTTCCATATCATTTATGAATATGTTGAACAGTAGTGGTCCTACTACAGACCTCTGGGGGACACCACTATTTACATCTCTCCATTCTGAAAACTGACCATTTATTCCTACTCTTTGTTTCCTATCTTTTAACCAGTTACCAATCCATGAGAGGACCTTTCCTCTTATTCCATGACTGCTTACTTTGCTAAGAGCCTTTGGTGAGGGATCTTGTCAAAGGCTTTCTGAAAGTCTATGTACTTTATATCCACTGGATCACCTGGTCCACTTATTTGTTGACCCTGTCAAAGAATTTGAATAGATAGGTTAGGAATGATTTCCCTTTACAAAAACCATGTTGACTCTTCCCCAACAAATCATGTTCATCTGTATGTCTGATAATTCTGTTCTTTACTATAGTTTCAACTGATTTGCCTGGTACTGAAGTTAGGTTAACTGGCCTGTAATTGCTGGGATCGCCCCTGGAACCTTTTTTAAAAATTGGTGTCATATTAGCTATTCTCTATCATCTGGTATAGAGGCTGATTTAAGTGACAGGTTACATACCACAGTTCTGTAATTTCATTTTTGAGTTCATTCAGAACTCTTGGGTGAATACCTTCTGGTGCTGGTGACTAGTTACTGTTTAATTTATCAATTTGTTCCAAAACTTCCTCTTATGACACCTGAATCTGGGACAGTTCCTCAGATTTGTCACCTAAAAAGAATGGTTCAGGTGTGGGAATCTCCCTCACATTCTCTGTAGTGAAGACTGATGCAAAGACTTCATTTTATTTCTCCGCATTGGCGTTTTCTTTCTTGAGTGCTCCTTTAGCACTTCTATTGTCCAGGGGCCCCACTGGTTGTTCAGCCGGCTTCCTGCTTCTGATGTACTTGAAAAAAAATTGCTATTAGTTCTTGAATCTTTGGCTAGTTGCTCTTCAAATTCTTTTTTGGTCTGCCTAATGATACTTTTACAGTAGACTTGCCAGAGTTTATGCTCAGTTATATTTTCCTCAGTAGGAATTAACTTCCTATTTTTAAAGGATGCCTTTTTGCCTCTGACTGCTTCTTTTGCTTTGTTGTTTAGTCCTGGTGGCACTTTTTTGGTCCTCTTACTATGTTTTTAATTTGCGGTATACATTTAACTCTATTATGGTGGTTTTTTTTTTTAAAGTTTCCATACAGCTGCAATCAATGCGGCCAATACTTCCTCTAGAGCTGCCACAACCGCTAGTGTGATGCAAAGGCAGTCCTGGCTCCATGCCTCAGGGTTCCCCAGGGAGGACTGGAATACCATCCTGGACCTCCTCTTTGATGAATTTCACCTCTTTATTCAGAAAATAGGTGAGTCCCTACACACCCTGAGGGACTCTGGGGCTACCCTTTGATCGCTGAGTATATACACACCTGCCCCTAAGAGGAAGTTCCATCACCAGTCCACTTCATCGAGATATAGGACATGACACTTCTACTATCAGAGATGCAATGAACCACTGTGTAAGGAGCAGACGTCTCAAAAGTCCCACTTCCATCTATTCTCTTCACTGGCCTCAATATTCCAATCTCAGCCCCTGACCCAGTGGTATTTTTGACACAAGCTCGAGAGCCATGAATCACTAAGCCCAACACCTCCTGACCCAATATTCCATGCAGGGGTTGTCTAGCACTCTTTTTTTTTTTTTTGACACCTGCAGTGTGATAACAGCAGACAAGTGGGTGTTGAATGTCGTCCACCCTCACTATACAATCGCAGCACTATCTCCTCCAAAAAAAACCTCCCCATCTCCCTGCAGGGACCACTCTCACAACAGTATTCTCACTCAAGAGGTGAATTCTTTACTGCAGTGAGGAGCAATAGAACATTATTAGGGGACAAGCTTTTATTCAATCTACTTCCTCATTCCCAAGAAGAAGGGCTGGTGGACACTAATCCTTGACCTCCATCACCTCTTCCACATTATTTGCAAGCTCAAATTTTGCGTGGTCAGGTTGGCAGCGATAATTCCATCTTTAGGAAGGGGCACGTAGTTCGCGGCTCTTAATATGAAGGATGCTTACTTTCACATTGATATTTATCCTGCCCATAGACAATTTCACAGGTTTATGGTGGCCTTTGACCATTTCCGATACAGAGTACTACCCTTTGGGATAGCTACCGCCCCCAGAGCTTTTACCAAGGTATTTTCATTAGTAGCAGCTCATGTCGGGCATCATGGACACCTCATTTTCCCGCACCTGCAGGACTGGCTCCTTCCTGCCAAATCTCACCAAGAAGCCTATATATCAACCTCTATGATGCTCTGTCTCCTTTCCTTACTATGAGTCAGCGTAAACATAAAAAAAAAAAATCTGTTCTTACCGCTGCACGATCTTTGGACTTCATCAGGGTAACCTTGAATTCTGTCACTACTTGGGTGAACTTTCCCACAGACAGGTTCCAGTCCATGAACAATATCATAGTTCACATCGCCAGCAACCCTCAGGTAATGGTCAAGACATGTCTGTCGCTACTTGGCCACATGACTCCACCTTCGCTGCCTTCAAGCGTGGCTACAGTTGGTTTACTCCCCAAGCCATCATTCCATGGGCCTCATGTTGATGGTTCCTGCGAAGGTACTGTCCTCTCTGCTGTGGTGGACAAATCCTCATCATGTATGCATGGGGGGTCCCTTTCCCCCTCCTTGTCGGACAAGACCATCATTAATGACATGCCCTTACTAGATTGGGGCACCATAAGGAATGTGGACATCTTAAGAGTCCAGAATGCACATCAATGTCCTTAAATTACAGGCAGTAAGGAAGGCGAGTCCTTTCCTCCATTCATCTGCTCTCAACACATCCTGATAATGTCAGACAACACTACGATGGCCTTCTACATCAATAAGCAAGGGGGAGCAAGGTTGGCCTTCCTTTGTGCAGAAGCAGTCCACCTCTGGAACTGGTGTATCAGAAATTGGATCACCCTATCAGCAGCCTACCTTTTGGGGACACAGAATGTTCTCACAGACACTTTGCAATCGACGACAAGTGGGAACTTCATGATACAGTGCTACACGACATTTTCAGATGATGAGGCACCCCAACCAGAGATCTATTCACTTCCCTGGTCAACAATAAGTGTGCCAAGTATAGTTCCAGAGGCGCCCTAGCTTATCGCGTTCCCTCCACTGAAGCTTCTGCCATGAGTGTTACACAAGATCCAGCAGGACAGGGTGACAGTCACCTTGATCTTCCCGTTCTGGCCCAGACCGTTCTGGTCCCCAATCTGCCTGTGCATGTTGTCTCACCCACCAATTACTGTCCCAATATTTCCCAATCTACTGACCCAATGCAATGACAGGATGCAATCTATGACCGCTGTACCTTCAGGTATGGTATTTGGATGGGCATCATACTGAGAAAGTGCATGCTCCTCAGCCATGTGAGACATCCTCTCCAACAGCAGAGAGGACTCGACTAGGAGATAGGTTTCAGAGGGGTAGCTATGTTAGTCTGTATTAGCAAAAACAATGAGGAGTCCTTGTCTTAGTCTTAGAGACTAACAAATTTATTTGGGCATAAGCTTCCGTGGGCTATAATCCACTTTGTCAGATGCATGGAGTGAAAAATACAGTAGGTAGGTATAAATATACAGCACATGAAAAGACGGGAGTTGCCTTACCAAGTGGGGGTTCAGTGCTAACGAGGCCAATTCAATCAGAGTGGACGTGGCCCATTCCCAACAGTTGACAAGAAGGTATGAGTATCAATAGAGGGAAAATTACTTTTTGTAGTGACCCAGCCACTCCCCGTCTTAATTCAGGCCTAATTTGATGGTTTCAAGTTTGCAAATTAATTCCAGTTCGAGAAACTGCAGAACAATGATACTATCTTTCCAGTCTTCTGGCGCTTCTTGTTCTATCACCCATATTTCATGAGAGTTTTATTAGCTTCTAAGTCAGAAGCTGTCAACCCCAGGAGCTTTCCCCTGTTTGAGGTCTTTGATGTCTGCTTTAATTTCATTGGGTGTTGTCATAAATATAAAGGGAAGGGTAAACCCCTTTGAAATCCCTCCTGGCCAGGGGAAAGCTCCTCTCACCTGTAAAGGGTTAAGAAGCTAAAGGTAACCTCGCTGGTACCTGACCAAAATGACCAATGAGGAGACAAGATACTTTCAAAAGCTGGGAGGAGGGAGAGAAACAAAGGGTCTGTGTCTGTCTGTATGCTGTTTCTTGCCAGGGACAGAACAGGAATGGAGTCTTAGAACTTTTAGTAAGTAATCTAGCTAGGTATGTGTTAGATTATGATTTCTTTAAATGGCTGAGAAAAGCATTGTGCTGAATAGAATAACTATTTCTGTCTGTGCATCTTTTTTGTAACTTAAGGTTTTGCCTAGAGGGGTTCTCTATGTTTTTGAATCTAATTACCCTGTAAGATATCTACCATCCTGATTTTACAGGGGGGATTTCTTTATTTCTATTTACTTCTATTTTTTATTAAAAGTCTTCTTGTAAAAACTGAATGCTTTTTCATTGTTCTCAGATCCAAGGGTTTGGGTCTGTGGTCACCTATGCAAATTGGTGAGGCTTTTTATCCAACATTTCCCAGGAAAGGGGGGGTGCAAGTGTTGGGAGGATTGTTCATTGCCCTTAAGATCCAAGGGTCTGGGTCTGTAGTCACCTAGGCAAATTGGTGAGGCTTTTTACCAAACCTTGTCCAGGAATTGGGGTGCAAGGTTTTGGGAAGTATTTTGGGGGGAAGGACGCGTCCAAACAGCTCTTCCCCAGTAACCAGTATTAGTTTGGTGGTGGTAGCGGCCATTCCAAGGATAACGGGTGTAATATTTTGTACCTTGGGGAAGTTTTGACCTAAGCTGGTAAAGATAAGCTTAGGAGGTTTTTCATGCAGGTCCCCACATCTGTACCCTAGAGTTCAGAGTGGGGGAGGAACCTTGACATGGTGGCACAGTGGTGGGATTAACCTGAAATCATTTTGAGATCCAGTTGAGATTTTTTTGAACTAGAAATACAGATTTTAAAAAGGAAATTTTTTTTTTCCTTTGAAAAGGAGTCCAGAAAGCAGTTGAAACTGAAAGCTGAAACTGTGGCCAAGCAGAGACAAAAGGGGATTATCTTGTGAATTGCAGGTTTTCTTTGCCTGGAGGCAGGGTACTTAACTCCTGCAGGGAAATTCACAGTCTTCCAACCCAGAGGTTTTTTTTTCTTTTCTTCCTAAAAGTAAATAGGGGGTGTGTGTTCTACCCATTTGCTTTTTCTTTGGGCTGGGTAAGCAGGTTTCCAAGTAGTTGGAGGTTTTTTGCTTTGATTTGGGCCCAGAGCAGAGACAAGGGAATTGTCTTTTTCTGTAGGCTGACAATCACTATCAGAGAATAGGTATTCTATTCCAGCACAGCAAAATTTTACAGCCAAGTTTTGTTTGTTTATTTCTAAACCTCGGGTGTAAAGTTAGTTAAAAACAGAGAGGTTAGAATGACCAAATCCTCAGCTCGACTACAGCTGGAATTAGCCAAATTTCAGGCTGAGGAAAAACAAAGGGAACATGAAAGACAGATAGAACTCATGCGGCTGAAAATGGAAGCAAGGGACAAAGAAATGGAAGCAAGGGCCAAAGAATTGGAGGAGAAGGAAAAAGAGAGGAAGCATGTGGAGGAGGTGGAGAAGATAAAGGCTCAGCGGAATATCCCAACGAACCCTAGCAATCCTTCTCCAAGCACCACTTCCCATCCCAGAAAGTTCCCCACCTACAAGGCAGGTGATGATACTGAGGCCTTCTTAGAAAACTTCGAAAGAGCCTGCCTTGGGTACAACATCTCTACTGACCAATACATGGTAGAGCTGAGGCCGCAGCTCAGTGGACCCTTAGCTGAGGTGGCAGCTGAAATGCCTAAAGAACACATGAACAAGTATGAACTGTTTAAATCCAAGGTGAGAGTCAGAATGGGGATAACACCCGAGCAGTCTCGTCGGAGGTTCAGAGCCCTAAGGTGGAAACCAGACATGTCATTTACCCGACATGCCTACCACATTGTGAAACATTGGGATGCCTGGATATCAGGAGCAAGTGTTGAATCTCCAGTAAATTTGCCCTTCCTAATGCAAATGGAACAATTCTTAGAGGGTGTTCCTGAGGAAATAGAAAGATACATCCTAGACGGGAAGCCCAAAACTGTAATCGAGGCAGGAGAGATTGGAGCCAGATGGGTGGAGGTGGCCGAGAAGAAGAAAACTGGTCGCAGTTGGAGCGGAGACCAGAAGGGACCACCCCAGACCACACCCTATTACCGGGGGCCGCCCAAAGCCCCACCTACCTCCCAAAGAGCCCTCCAGACCCCTTATCGTCCCACCACCCCGTTCTCCAGCAGCCCTCCTCGCCCCAGTGACCCGTCAGCTGGACGATGTTTTAAATGTAACGAGCTGGGGCATGTAAAGGCCAACTGCCCCAAGAACCCCAACAGATTACAGTTCATTGCACCGGAATCACACCAGAGGTCCACAGGCCCAGATACCTCCCAGATACCCTTGGAGCGGAGGGAAACTGTGAGTGTGGGCGGGAAGAAGGTCACCGCGTGGAGGGACACCGGAGCACAAGTGTCAGCTATCCATGCTTCCTTAGTGGACCCCAATTTAATCAACCCAGAGATCCAAGTGACGATTCAACCCTTCAAGTCCAACTCTTTCAATTTGCCTACAGCCAAGTTGCCTGTCCAGTACAAGGGCTGGTCAGGAATGTGGACTTTTGTAGTCTATGATGATTATCCCATCCCCATGCTGTTGGGGGAAGACTTGGCCAATCATGTGAAGCAGGCCAAGAGGGTGGGAATGGTCACCCGCAGCCAGGCTAAACAAGCCGTGAGGCCTAGCTCTGTTCCGGAAACTTCTATCAGGACCCAGTCAGAGGTGATGGACCCGGACCCCAGGCCAATGTCTGCAACAGCAGTAGTGGATCCAGTCCCAGAGACCCAGACGGAACCAGTCCTAGAACCGGAACCAGCCGAACAACCAACACCAGACCCCGTGTCAGCACTGAATCCAGTACTTGCAACCTCAACACCAGAGGGCCCCACCGAACCTGAACTGGCAGCAGCCGATAACCCTACACGAGAGGCTCAGCCGGAGCCTGAATCCCAACATAGTGCACCAGCGGAGAGCGGTTCACAGTCAAAAGAAACAGCTCCATCCCCTATATCGCTTCCAGAGGGACCAAGCCTAGGTCCACAATCCCATGAGGAACTGATGTCCCCAGCATCAAGGGAACAATTCCAGACCGAACAGGAAGCAGATGAAAGCCTCCAGAGAGCTTGGACGGCGGCACGGAGCAACCCACCACCTCTCAGCTCTTCTAATCGATCCAGGTTTGTTATAGAAAGAGGACTTTTATACAAGGAAACTCTTTCTGGTGGACACCAGGAAGACTGGCATCCTCAGAGACAGTTGGTAGTTCCAACTAAATACCGGGCCAAGCTCTTGAGCTTAGCCCATGATCACCCTAGTGGCCATGCTGGGGTGAACAGGACCAAAGACCGTTTGGGGGGGTCATTCCACTGGGAGGGAATGGGCAAGGATGTTTCTACCTATGTCCAGTCTTGTGAGGTGTGCCAAAGAGTGGGAAAACCCCAAGACCAGGTCAAAGCCCCTCTCCAGCCACTCCCCATCATTGAAGTTCCATTTCAGCGAGTAGCTGTGGATATTCTGGGTCCTTTTCCGAAAAAGACACCCAGAGGAAAGCAGTACATACTGACTTTCATGGATTTTGCCACCCGATGGCCGGAAGCAGTAGCTCTAAGCAACACCAGGGCTAAAAGTGTGTGCCAGGCACTAGCAGACATTTTTGCCAGGGTAGGTTGGCCCTCCGACATCCTCACCGATGCAGGGACTAATTTCCTGGCAGGAACTATGAAAAACCTTTGGGAAGCTCATGGGGTAAATCACTTGGTTGCCACTCCTTACCATCATCAAACAAATGGCATGGTGGAGAAGTTTAATGGAACTTTGGGGGCCATGATATGTAAATTTGTAAATGAGCACTCCAATGATTGGGACCTAGTGTTGCAGCAGTTGCTCTTTGCCTACAGAGCTGTACCACATCCCAGTTTAGGGTTTTCCCCATTTGAACTTGTATATGGCCGTGAGGTTAAGGGGCCATTGCAGTTGGTGAAGCAGCAATGGGAGGGATTTACACCTTCTCCAGGAACTAACATTCTGGACTTTGTAACCAACCTACAAAACACCCTCCGAACCTCTTTAGCCCTTGCTAGAGAAAACTTACAGGATGCTCAAAAAGAGCAAAAAGCCTGGTATGATAAACATGTCAGAGAGCGTTCCTTCAAAGTAGGAGACCAGGTCATGGTCTTAAAGGCGCTCCAGGCCCATAAAATGGAAGCATCGTGGGAAGGGCCATTCATGGTCCAGGAGCGCCTGGGAGCTGTTAATTATCTCATAGCATTCCCAACCTCCAACCGGAAGCCTAAGGTGTACCATATTAATTCTCTAAAGCCCTTTTATTCCAGAGAATTAAAGGTTTGTCAGTTTACAACCCAGGGAGGAGACGACGCTGAGTGGCCTGAAGGTGTTTACTACGAAGGGAAATGTGCTGGTGGTGTGGAAGAGGTGAACCTCTCCATGACCCTTGGGCGTATGCAGCGACAGCAGATCCAGGAGCTGTGCACTAGCTACGCGCCAACGTTCTCAGCCACCCCAGGACTGACTGAACAGGCATACCACTCCATTGACACAGGTAATGCTCACCCAATTAGGGTCCAACCTTACCGGGTGTCTCCTCAAGCTAAAACTGCTATAGAACGGGAGATCCAGGATATGTTACAGATGGGGGTAATCCGCCCCTCTGAAAGTGCATGGGCATCTCCAGTGGTTCTAGTTCCCAAACCAGATGGGGAAATACGTTTTTGCGTGGACTACCGTAAGCTAAATGCTGTAACTCGCCCAGACAACTATCCAGTGCCACGCACAGATGAACTATTAGAGAAACTGGGACGGGCCCAGTTCATCTCTACCTTGGACTTAACCAAGGGGTACTGGCAGGTACCGCTAGATGAATCTGCCAAGGAAAGGTCAGCCTTCATCACACATCTCGGGCTCTATGAATTTAATGTACTCCCTTTCGGGCTGCGAAATGCACCCGCCACTTTCCAAAGACTTGTAGATGGTCTCCTAGCGGGATTAGGAGAATATGCAGTCGCCTACCTTGACGATGTGGCCATATTTTCGGATTCCTGGGCAGACCACCTGGAACATCTACAAAAAGTCCTTGAGCGCATAAGGGAGGCAGGACTAACTGTTAAGGCTAAGAAGTGTCAAATAGGCCTAAACAGAGTGACTTACCTTGGACACCAGGTGGGTCAAGGAACTATCAGCCCCCTACAGGCCAAAGTGGATGCTATCCCAAAGTGGCCTGTCCCAAAGTCAAAGAAACAGGTTCAATCCTTCTTAGGCTTGGCTGGTTATTACAGACGATTTGTACCGCACTACAGCCAAATCGCTGCCCCACTAACAGACCTAACCAAAAAGAAACAGCCAAATGCTGTTCAGTGGACCGAAAAGTGTCAGAGGGCCTTTAACAAGCTTAAAGCGACACTCATGTCTGACCCTGTACTAAGGGCCCCAGACTTTGACAAACCGTTCCTAGTAACCACGGATGCGTCCGAACGTGGTGTGGGAGCAGTTTTAATGCAGAAAGGACCTGATCAAGAATTCCACCCTGTAGTGTTTCTCAGCAAAAAACTGTCTGAGAGGGAAAGAAACTGGTCGGTCACTGAAAAAGAATGTTACGCCATTGTCTACGCTCTGGAAAAGCTACGCCCATATGTTTGGGGACGGCGTTTCCACCTGCAAACCGACCATGCTGCACTGAAGTGGCTTCACACCGTCAAGGAAACTAACAAAAAACTTCTTCGTTGGAGTTTAGCTCTCCAAGATTTTGATTTCGACATCCAACACATCTCAGGAGCTTCTAACAAAGTGGCTGATGCACTCTCCCGTCAAAGTTTCCCAGAATCAACTGGTTAAAATCGTCCTTGAGATGTGGAAAATATTGTTAGTCTTTATGTACTTGGTAGTATATTTAGAGATGCATGTGTCTTATTAACTCTGTTTTTCCTAGAGCTCCAGGAAGAAATCCCAGCCAGTGTTCCACCCTAGCTGAGATTTGGGGGGCGTGTCATAAATATAAAGGGAAGGGTAAACCCCTTTGAAATCCCTCCTGGCCAGGGGAAAGCTCCTCTCACCTGTAAAGGGTTAAGAAGCTAAAGGTAACCTCGCTGGCACCTGACCAAAATGACCAATGAGGAGACAAGATACTTTCAAAAGCTGGGAGGAGGGAGAGAAACAAAGGGTCTGTGTCTGTCTGTATGCTGTTTCTTGCCAGGGACAGAACAGGAATGGAGTCTTAGAACTTTTAGTAAGTAATCTAGCTAGGTATGTGTTAGATTATGATTTCTTTAAATGGCTGAGAAAAGCATTGTGCTGAATAGAATAACTATTTCTGTCTGTGCATCTTTTTTGTAACTTAAGGTTTTGCCTAGAGGGGTTCTCTATGTTTTTGAATCTAATTACCCTGTAAGATATCTACCATCCTGATTTTACAGGGGGGATTTCTTTATTTCTGTTTACTTCTATTTTTTATTAAAAGTCTTCTTGTAAAAACTGAATGCTTTTTCATTGTTCTCAGATCCAAGGGTTTGGGTCTGTGGTCACCTATGCAAATTGGTGAGGCTTTTTATCCAACATTTCCCAGGAAAGGGGGGGTGCAAGTGTTGGGAGGATTGTTCATTGCCCTTAAGATCCAAGGGTCTGGGTCTGTAGTCACCTAGGCAAATTGGTGAGGCTTTTTACCAAACCTTGTCCAGGAAGTGGGGTGCAAGGTTTTGGGAAGTATTTTGGGGGGAAGGACGCGTCCAAACAGCTCTTCCCCAGTAACCAGTATTAGTTTGGTGGTGGTAGCGGCCATTCCAAGGATAATGGGTGTAATATTTTGTACCTTGGGGAAGTTTTGACCTAAGCTGGTAAAGATAAGCTTAGGAGGTTTTTCATGCAGGTCCCCACATCTGTACCCTAGAGTTCAGAGTGGGGGAGGAACCTTGACAGGTGTCATTGGCTCCTCTTCTATTTCTAAATTAGGATTGGCATTTCTCTCAAATCTGTGTGTGATCAACAGCCCTGGACAGTTTAATATGAAGTGGAAATGTTCTTTCCATCATCTGGGTTGCTCTTCATGCATTTTCAATCTGTCCATGAGAGTCTCTGATGGGCATCACCTGTAGTGGTCTGGTTCTTCCTGAGAGCTCTTTCACCGTTCTATAGAGCTACTTGACGTTCCACCTGTGTGCTGCTGCTTCTGCCTCTGCAGCCTTCTCCTGAACCAGGCATTTCTATCATGCCTACATCTCTTCTTTATTTCTTTTCCTTTTTCTCTGTATCTTTCATCCGCCTCTAAAAGTTCTTCCTGTGTCTTGCACTGTTCCTTTTTGGTCTTCAGAGCTTTCCGCTCATCAGTCATTGCCCATGTTTCATATATAATCCATGGATGCTTCTTCTGCTCTCTTTGGAGACAGACTCGACTACCGTCTTGCTTCCAATTTGAACATCTCTCCTCCAGACTTTCATCAGCCTGGTCCTGTAAAACATTGCAGTCTGGAATCTGATCTGTGTTTCTTTGTCCTTGAACTTCTCTATTGCTGTAACACTCTTTTTGTCCATCTTTGTGATCTTTTTGAGTTTAAGTTGTAATTTGGCTACTAAAAGATAATGATCTGCGCCAACATTTGCTCCTGTGCTGACTCTGACATTCCTCAAAGAAGATGCCCATCTCTTAGGGCTTGTCTACATTGCCCGCTGGATCAACGGGCAGCAATTGATCCAGCGGGTGTCGATTTATCGCATCTAGTCTAGATGCTATAAATCGACCGCTGAGCGCTCTCCCGTTGACTCCAGTACTCCACCAGGGCAATAGGTGCAGGTGGAGTCGATAGGAGAGTGTCAGCCGTCGACTTACTGCAGTAAGTAGATCTAAGTACGTCGATTTAGCTGAAGTTGCGTAACTTAGATCGATATCTCCCCTCTCCCCCCAGTGTAGACCAGACCTTAGATATACACACGTGATCTCTCTGGTTGACAGTTGCATTGTCTGATGATCTCCATGTGAGCTTGTGAATTCTCTGGTGCCAGAAGATATTTTTTCCTACATTTATGGTGTTTGTGCCACAGAGATTCATGAGGCTTTGCCATAATCAATTCAGATGCCTTCTGCTGCTGTGCCTGTGACTCCTTCCCAGCCAGTAGAGTTTGTGCACTGAAGTTGTCTATCATCAACTTGATGTCATGTCTAGACAGGTCATTAAATACTTTCTGCACCTGCTTGCGGCGTGTACCCTTTCCACTGTTCCCTGCTGCATTTATTGGCACACAGACTTGGATTATTGTATACTTGATGTGTCTTGTTTGCAGCCTGGCTGTTGTTGTTCTGTCTGTCACTGGCTGTCAAGCCACCAGGGTCTTTGTTATGCTGCTATGCAGCATTATTCCTACACCTCTTTCATGCATTCTTCTTCCTGAGTATAAAATTGTAGCACCATCAAACATCATCTTGCCACTCCCTGCCTATCTCATCACACTGGTGCCAAGAATGTTCAGATAGTATTTTTTCAATTCTCCTGTAACCTGTACGAGCTTTCCTGTATTATACAAATTATGTACATTCCACATGACTACACTTGTGACAGATTTGGTCGTAGGATTCAATGTCTTGAGATCTCAGCTTCCTTTTAGCTTTCACTGAGATGTGTCATACTTGGGTTTTGAGCTCCTTCTGCACCTACCATCCTAAAGTTTTGGTTTAACTGAACTGTTCCTGTTGCAGTAAGTAAGCTTTTTACCTGAGTGGGTCGCAAACCCAACTGCAGAACCATCCTCTGTTGTTTGGGCATGGGACTGCGACTGTTACTAACAGTGGCAGAGTTATTTGGACAGAGAAGAGAGGTTTGCTTTTTTAAAAATCCTAGAGATGCAAAACATTAATGACAAATGTTTTTTTTTAAACTTTCCTAACATTTAGTTTCCTATATTTGTTTCCCTCTGCCTTTTATTTCCCTGCTAAAGGACAAAATAAGTAACAATAAGAAGTTTTTATTTATAGGCGCCCATGCTCAGAGGCCTCTGGGAGCCTTGACAAAAAATAATTTAAAACATATTTTTTCACAAACAGGGAATTGTGCCCAAATAAAGCTGAGATCGGGAACAAAACAAGGCCTGTCATCCGGCCCCATCATGCAATACATAACCCAGCAATAAATAACATTATGCCCTGTTTCTTTTTGCATCTGTACATGTTCACAAGCAGGAAGTGATGCCTTTTGTTCATATGCACTTAAAAGGAAGGAAAAAAGATGTGAGGCAATATAGCTGACCAGACTGCCCTTGATTTTCGTGTGTAAGTTTCATCTGATCTCAGTTCAGAGACCCCCTATATGCAGAACATTCTCCGTGAGCATGTTTGCTAGTACCTTTGTAGCTGTCTTTAAGGCTCAGGGTCAGACCTTTCTATTTAAGTGAACTCACTTTTGATTGTTTTACTTTCTCTTTTCCATATAATTTTATTTTTTATTATTTTTACATTTGCCCTTTTTTGGGTTGGCAGAGGCTCGCTCGCTCTCTCCCCCCCCCCCCCCCCCGCCATTTGGCCTCAATCTGTTTTTTATTATTATTGCTTTAACCTTGACACATCATCCCCATACTTGGTGTTGGTACTGTAAAAATAAAGGGAAGAGGGCAATAAACTAATGGGATGCAAGATACAGGAGAGGTTGGGGTAGGTGCTTTTTATTTCCCGTTAAGAATTAAAACTTTTTGACCCTAATCCTGGAATGCCATCTACTATCTTCTGAGGTCCCTAGTGGATCAGATTGCAGGACTGGCGTCCTTCTGGTTGAATAACAAACCCTTTGGGTCATTTGGGTTGAAAACTTGGTGAAGAAATTCCAAGCCCTCCTAAATATCAGATTGTGTCACATTGACGTCAGTCCGTCCTGTCTCTAATAGGAAGCTGACACTTTAAAGAAATGTTGAACTGCTGATTTGAAAACTCTTAAGGAGAACAAAGCTCTCCCAAGTTCCTTGTTCAGTGTAAGAGAAGAAACTCATTGCGATCAGATTTATTACAGTCTAAGGCCCAGGTCCTACAAGGAGCCCTGCATGGGCAGGCACTTGCACAAAGCCCTGTTGATTTCAGTAAGGCTCCCCCTGGGGGTCTTCCTGCACAAAGGCAATTGCAGAATTGGAACCTAAAAAGCTAGCACGGAAAAGAGGAAGAGGAGACAGGGCAAACAAATAAGGGTGAATTAAGGAAATGAAAGTCTTGGGAGGAGTGAATATCAGTTTTGATGAGAAAGAAAAGGCTTTTTGCAGCAGACACTTAATTTTAGGGATTCACTGGTTTCCTTAAAGCCTGTTGTTTTCCTAATTGTTGGTTCTAGGAGCTGCCTAGGGTTCATTGTATCTATGGTACTTATGTATCAATGCTACCTATAAATTAGCTCTTTAGAACCTACCAATTTTGTTCAGGGTATTTCATTCATATTTATTACCAATAAATAAATAAATAAAACTAGTAGCTTGTATTTCAGAAAAAAATAGATGACTACAGAAATATTACTGACAATTTCAGAAACTTCAAGGCATGTTTCCCTGCCATTTTGAAAAGTTTCCTACATTCTTGACTATCATATATTATGGAATTAATGTTGTAATGTTAGGGTTCCAGGCACTGATCTTTACAATATAAACTGCACAAGAAGCCACTTTTTATCTGGGAAAGATGTTCATGCATGTTATTGTTTCCTGCACTTAAGCTGGTATTTAATAGAGAAAGCCAACATTCCAGTTAATATGGGGCTCTGCATCATAGATATTATCTTCTAATGTGGAACTTATACATTTTCTGAAAGTCTAATCAAGTGATGTCAGTATATCCCCTTGTGTATTGTTGTAGTAATAGTAGAGAATATCAAAAAGTTAGTGAGGCATGACTTTCCTTTCCTGTAAGCTTGTTAGCTCTTCTTAATTGGGTTTTGCTTTTCCAAATGATCACTTAAATGGCTTGTAAGATTACCCAACTACCTATGTCAGACCAATCGATCTCCAGTTTCCTGATGAGTCTAGCTTATTTCTGAACAAGAGAATTGGTGCTATACTGAGTTTTTGGTTTTCAGATAGCTCTTTCACAGTTAAAGATGTCTGTTAAAAATTCTCTGATTATTGTTCCCCATCTTTTTCACAATTTTGGATGTTTCAGCATGGATGTTCTACAGCTCTGGGAATAGTATTAATTAATTACCAGTTTGTAGAAGATCAGCGAGGAAATCATACATTATGGGCCTAATTTTTAGAGATGCTGAGCTCCTGCATAGCCATTGACTTCTCATTTATTTGGAATGATTTAACCACATTTACTGAACCTGTGTTGCACATCATTTGTTAAGGTCCAAAGGTTTGTCTGTGTTTGACATCAGTTTGCTGAGTAATTTTTCTAGTATATACAGGTCCTTAAAATGAGAAGGTAATTGTTTTGTGCAGACCCATTCAATCCTCGGTCTCTCTGCTGTGACTGCTAACGAGACTGCTCATTAATGCTTTTTGTGATACTGTTTTTTAGAAATGGGAAGTGCTTTTAAGTTACATGTCAAAGAACCTCTCTGGGAAAAATCATGTTGGTCCCTCTGATTCAAGAGCTATTGCAGAGTATGTACTTAACATGGATTCTCTCTTTACTGTGCATGAAGCAGAGGTATTGTAAAACTCAACCTAGAAAGGGCTAATGGGTTTACTATAGTCATGTCATTGATTTTATTTTCCTCCACTAGGTGGAAAAGCAGATCAAAAGTTAATAGAGCCAGTTTTACAGGTCTTGTTCTCAGAAAGCAAAAACTATATTTGTGTATTAAAACAAACTTCTTTCATACAGAAGTCTTCAAACGTGAGTTCACCGTCCCTTCAAGAGGTTTGTGAATATTTTTTCAGGTGGCCCATAGAGTATGTGGATTTTCCTTTTAATTATCAGAACAATTTACATTTTGTGTAGATGTTATATATAGATTACGCAAAAAAAAAAAAACCCCATCCACCATCACCACCTAAAAGCTACATATAAAGACCATTGCTTAAATTGCAAAGTCAAGCACTCAAAAGTTAGGAAATGCCTGTGCTTTGTAATTGTGCCCTTTTGTGCCTTCCTTCCTATGTACTGAATGAGGCAGGAGTCCTATGGAAAATGTAGTATGTGATCATGTAATTAAAAACTGTATCATAATACATATATATCTCAGCAAAACCTGAATGGAATTTCATGTGTCAAAAACGAGGCAGGACTTTGTCCCTGCCAAATTTCAAAGACCAGCACCACAATAGAGGTGTTAGAGTTTCTCTAGCTCAGGGGTCGGCAACCTTTCAGAAGTGGTGTGCCGAATCTTCATTTATTCACTTTAATTTAAGGTTTTGCGTGCCAGTAATGCATTTTAACGTTTTTTAGAAGGTCTCTCTCTATTAGTCTGTATATTATGTAACTAAACTATTGTCGTATGTAAAGTAAACAAGGTTTTCAAAATGTTTAAATAGCTTCATTTTAAATTAAATTAAAATGCTGATCTTACGCCGCCGGCCCACTCAGCCCGCTACCAGCCTGGGGTTCTGTTCACCTAGGCTGGCGGCAGGCTGAGCAGGGCCTGCAGCTGGGACCCCGGCTGGCAAGGGGCTGGCAGCCAGAACCAGAGACCAGCAGCAGGCTGAGAGGAGCCGGCGGCCGGGAACGCAGACCAGCAGGGGCTGAGCGGCTCAGCCCGCTGCCACTCAGCCCACTGCCGGTCTGAGGTTCAGTCCACCGGCTCCTGCCAGCCAGGGTCCCGGCTGCCTGCCCCGCTCAGCCCGCTGCCAGTCTGGGATCCCGGACCTGCCCACACAGAGTGGGTATCTACCTTCTCCCTGGTTCTAGCCCATTCTCTTCCTCTCTGCACTGAGCTGAGGGTGGGAGTGCACGGAGCACAGGGCTGGGGGTGAAGGAGCAGGCTGTGGGTTGGGGTACAGGGTCAAGCCAGGAGCTAGAATGAGGGAGGGGGCTCAGGGTTGGGTCAGGAGGTTTGGGTGTGGAGTGCTTACCTGGGCAGCTCCCATTTGGTGCAAGGGGTGCAGGTGGGATTGTGGGAGGGTGCAGGAGCTCCTGTTTGGTGCTCAGGGTGGGGGTGGGAATGTGGGGGGGTGCAAGAGTCAGGACATGGGGTCTGAGGGGGCTGGGTATGTGTGGGGGGTGCAGGAGTCAGGGCATGGGGTGTGGGGGGGCTGGGTATGTGGGGGGTACTGGAGTCAGGGCTGGGGTCTTGGGGGGGTGCAGGGGTCAGGGCAGGAGGCTAAGTGTGTGTGAGGGGGTGCAGGGGTTAGGGCAGAGGGCTGGGGTGTGTGGGGGGTGCAGGGGGCTGGGATGTGGGGGGGATGTAAGGGTCAGGGCAGAGGGCTGGGGGTGTGGGCTGGGGTCGTGGGGTGCTCCCAGCCCCCTTCTCAGAGCGGCTCACAGCAGGGGGCTGGAGGGGATATGCCCTCATTCCACCCCCTGTCCCCACGGCCCCGTCCCCACCTCTTCTCCGCCTCCTCCCCAGAGCAGCGAGCACGCTGCGGCTCAGCTTCTCCCCCTCCTCCGCAAGGGCCATCAGCTGATGGGCGGCAGGGAGGGAGAGGAGGAGGAGGAGGGGCAGGAACGCAGCACGCTGTGGTAAGAGGCGGGGTAGGGAGGAGCTTGCCTGCCCTGCAGCAGCAGCCAGCAGGACCAAGCTTCTTCATCCTGCCGGGGCGGGGTGGGGCGGCAGAGAAGAGCGGGCCAGGACGAGCAGGATTTGAATGGCTCGCTGCTGCCTGCCGGGGTCCTGGCTTGGGTTTGGCAGCGGGCTGAGCGGTGCCGGCGGCTGGGACCCGGCAGGCAGCAGGCTGCCATCAAAAATTGTCTTGCGTGCCGTCTTTGGCACGTGTGCCATAGGTTGCCAACTCCTGCTTTAGCTAGTTCATTGTAAAATCCTAGTAAAGACAGGGCAAGTGGTAGTCTTACATTGATATCAAGATAAACCCTAGAATCCTCCTCTCTATACTTCTCTCCCCTCACTGCACCCCTTCCCCCCCACGGGTTTACCTTGACCAGCTACATCAAGGTAAAACTACCACTTGTCTTGTCTTCACCAGGATTTTATATTGAGTAACTTTCTCCTGTTAGCTGTCTTGTAAATGACACACCTTTTTTACTAGTGAAGACATAACCATAAAGTTCGTAAGAATCTTGTGTAATGGAAATGTTAAGCAACATAAATGGAGGGGTCACAACCTGCTCCCCCTAAAATAATAAACACATTTGAAACTGGGGATGTGTGTGTTTTCCTTCAGAAATAATACATTTGTCTTCACTTTGAGGTAAGTATGAGGACCATTGATTCTTCTTCGAGTAGATACAGCCATGTATTCCACATGGGTGTGTTCGCACTCATTACACCAGAGCCAGAGAATTTGCCTAGCAGTACTCAGAGAGGGGCAGTACTTGCACCTTGTGGCCATAGCCCTTGCATGGGCTAAATGAGGTGGTGCCGCTCTGATCCTCCCCTCAGTTCCTTCTTACTGCCCATGGCTGGAGTTCGAGTTCTGTGTGGTTTCTAACCTCACAGTCTCTCTAGTTCTTAGTGACTTTTCTAGTTGTATATGGTTAATTAGTACCCTTAGTATACTGTTAGTTAGGTTTACTGTTAATTAGTATTTGTTTGAACCCTGTCGCTTCATGTCTTGGAGCTGGTGCCTCACCAAAGATGCAGAGGAGTCGTTCCCTATTGAGTGTGCTGAGAAAGAGGTCACACAAAACTGATTGTGGCCGCTTTAGGTAGCATGAGGGCTCATCTGCCTCCTCCAGGTATGAATGCCACTATGCGAGATGGAGCACAGCTGCTCCCCAGTACTGCACAGGGAGGTCAGAAATCCTGTACCATCAACTCCGGTTCTGGCCCTGGGGCGTCTGTTGAGTCCAGCACCAGCTGTTTCCGCGCTGGCGACATATCAGGTGGCAACAGACCTGCTCTGCCTTTCTGACCTGATCTCTCCTTTGGTCCAGGACTTTGCCAGGACTGCATTGTTCATAGACCCTTTGGCTGGGCAGGCCACTGATCCTGTGGTTCTATTGGCACTGAACCCTAGTGTTTCCCTTCCACAGTCAGTAGAAGTGGGGCCTGTGCTGGGCTCAGCACAAGTCACCTCCTTGGCACTGGGAACTTTCTCAGCAGTCCTGCTGTCAGCACCGCCGATGTTACCATGGCTGTATTCACCACCCTCCCCTTTGACACCATTAGTCACTGTGGTACTGCTGCTGACTTTGGGGTTGACACCTCTTCTGGCACCAGAAATAATGGAGGGATACTCCATGCTGGCGGTATCATTTCCACTGTTAAGTGCCAGTTTGGGCTATGAATGAGTCAGAGCAGTTGCTCACACCCTTAGGGCTGGTTCCATCTTTGTCCCCTGAAGCCTGGGACTTCTTGGCATCCAGGCCAGGTTCTTTTTCCTCACATTCTCCATTACCTGGCTTTGCAGGTGTACATGCTGGCAGGGCAGAGGCACAACAGAGGTCAGCAGTAGCAGCAGAACTATTGTTCACAGTGCACATCTGGGCAGCCTTTCCCTCTCCAAGAAAGGAGGAGGCATTCGGGACCATAGTTTGGCCAGTCAACATACTTTCCCCCGCTGTCCTCCAAGCGTCCATTTTGACTCCTTGATCCAGATCAGTGTTCCACTTATCACTCCCTTCTTCCCGTCTCCTCCATTTGGGGACATCTCAACCAATAGTCAGCTCTCCTGAACGCTTTTCCTCCAATTCCGATTATCCCACAGGTCATCTTCAAGTTGGAGGTGGATTGAGCCAAGCTCATTCTCATTGCCCTCGTATGGCCGAGGCAGTGCTGGTTCTCCAAACTTCTTGTGCTATCAATTCAGCATATCAGACCTGTTCTTCTCCATACTCTCACAGAATCACATCTTGTATCCCGGTCTCATCTCTGTGCATCTCATGGTGTGGCTGATTCATGCCTAAATGAGGAAGAGCAGTGTTTTGAGGGCTGTTTAACAGGTTCACAGTAGAAAGCCCTCTACCAGAATGGCCTATTCAGCAAAATGGAAGCGGTTTTCAGTGTGGTCATTGACCATGGAATTCAACTGATCCTGGCTTCTATCCAAGATATCTTGGAGTACTTGCTGAACCTTCAGTTGCTGGGACTTGCACTTATCTCATTGAGAGTGCATCTGGCAGCAATGTCAGCATTTTATCCCCCCTGTAGCGAAGCGATGACTCACCAGTGCAGCACTTCCTGCTGGTCTCCTCAGGAATTAGCTCTCCAGCGTATGGAGTACCTCCTCCTGGCCGGTGTCTTGCCTGCTGCTGCTCCCCGTGTCCCTCCCGGATCCTGGTGCCCCTTTACCTTGGGGTCCTGCCCCCTGGCAGTGCCCCCACACTCTGGGTCTCCCCTCTCAGGGGAACTCCCAACCTTCTATCCCCACCTTGCCACAGTGGCTACTGCCAGTCATCATCTAGCCCCCGCTCACAGGGCAGACTGCAGTCTGTCATGGCTACTCATCATTAGCAAGTAGGTTGGACCAGCTGCCTCTGCCTATTCCCAGGTTGCACCTCTATAGCCCCAATACCTTTGTAGGCCTTCACTAAGGCCTGCAGCCTGGAGGTTTACCAGGCTGGAGCTCCCCAGCTCCCTTTGCCCTTTCCCCCAGCACTGTTTTGCTTCAGGTACCTTGCTCCTAGGCAGCTAGCCCTTCCCACTCCAGGGCTAGAGTGAGACTCCTTGAGCTCCTGAACTCCAGTCCTCTTATTAGGGCCAGCTAAGCCCTAATTGAGCTGGCTACGCTTGTGGTCAGCTACTCAAGTGCTTTCACTCCTTTTCCCAGCCACAGCCCTCTCCAGGGCTGCTTTTACTATTGGCTTCCCAGGGCAGGCCTCTCCCAGGGCTGTTTTAACCCCTTCAGGGCTGGAGCGGGGTGACCATCCCGCTACACCCCCATTCAGGGAATATTAGTCTTCTCCAATGTCATGGTTGCAAGAGTCTTAAAAGGGTTTGTCTCCATCCTCGGATCCAAGAGCTGGTTCCTCTGTGGGAACTTAACATGGTCTAGCGGCTTTAATGGGACCTCCATTTGAGCCCCTCACATCTTGTCCCTTTCCACTTTTGTGTCAGAAAACTTCATTCCTGGTAGCGATAACATCTGCAAGGAGAGTCTGTTAGTTGCAGGCTCTGATGGCAGAGCTGCTTTATACGCAATTCCCTGAGGACAAAATGTCTTTATGACCATACCCCAAATTTTTGTTTGTCGTGATTTCTCATTTCATTTGAACCTGTGTTCTTTCCTAACCTGCATTCATCTCTGGAAGAGCAGCATCTCCATACATTAGATGTCAGGCGATGTCTAGCCTTCTATCTAGGTAGGACTAAACCATTTCATGCTTTGCCTCACCTGTTTGTGTCATTTGGAGATCATGTGAAGGGGCAAGCGAACTCTTTGCAGACTGTCTCCAAAGGCATAACATCTTGTATCAAGATTGCATATGACATAGCTTCAGCTATGCCTACTCAGCAGGTGCAAGCTCATTCTATGAGAGCTGTCTCAATATTGGACATTTGCAGGGCTGCTACGTGGTTGTCCATCCATACATTTATGAACCATTATGCTGTTATCGCATCTTCCACGGTGGATGTAAGTTTTGGTAAGATGGTCCTGCAATCTTTGTTTAGGTAGACTATGAGCCCCGCCTTCTGGGTGTATACTGCTTGTTTATCACATACATGGAATACATGGCTGCATCGACTTGAAAAAGAAGAAACGGTTATGTATTGTAACTACGGTTCCTTGAGATGTGATGCAGATGTGTATTCCAAGACCCACTGTCTGTCCCCTCTGCATCGGAGTCTAGTCTCTGGGTGTTTGGTGAGAAGGAGCTGACGGGGGGTTGGGGCAGCACTGCCTCATATAGCTCGAGGAGGGGCCGTGGATACAAGATGCAAGCGCCGCCTTGCACGTCCTGCTAGGCAAATTCCCTGGCTCCGGTGTGCAGAGTGCATGCACACATAAATGGAATACACATCTGCATCACATCTCAAAGAATCCAGTTACAGTAAGTAAGTGTTTCAGTTAATTACAGTATATTTTTGTTCATATTTGGCATTAAAGTCCTTCATAAATGTTAAGGCCCTGATCCTGCAAAGAGACCCTAGAGATCCTTGGCTGTGAATCTTTTTGCAGGATCAGTGTAGAAAAACCTGTTGGCATAGGGCAGTTTGCCCAGCCCTTTCACTTCCCAGCCAATACAGAATTGTTTTATTCGGTATATTCCTGAGTGGTTTTTCAGTCTAGTGTTTAATATATTTCTAAAGATGGGACTGCTACTGTTGTCCTTGGGAGACAATTCAATGTGTAAGGGGCCTCACTGTTTTCTGATATTCAGCCTTTTTGATGCTCACTGAACCAGCCTAAACAACTCCTCGCCCTCTGACATTTACACCCTTTCAGTGCATTGGGATACTAAACATATAGTTGTATCTCAAATGTTATAGCGTTGTAAATCATTTTAAGGATTGTGTACATGTTTTGGCATCTGCAGTGCAGAGAGGTTAAAACTAATTACAAGATTTCTATTCATTCTGCCAAGAGTAACAGAATAATGTATTTTGCTATTGGTATTGTTCAACTTAATTATTACATTTTTACAGTTGTGATATAATACATACTAGTCATTTAATACTTTATATTGTACATGCTTTTTATTCATCTAGGCTTTACCTATACATTAATCTGTGGGAACAATGGATTTCTTTTTTTTTAATCTTCATAAAATACTTTTCTTTAGGGAATACATCATCACTGAGATATTTTTCCTTAATGAAGACATCAGGTGGGTTTGATCAAAACATGCATTACAGTGGATTATATTCCGATTTAAATTGAAACATTTGCACAAAATTGATTTCCCCCCTGCACAGTCCTTGAAATAGGGCTACGTGTTTTGAGTAGAATGACAGAGCTGCAGTCAAGTTAAGTTGTGTTTCTTCATTGTATTAGATGTCACAATTTATATTTTTAAAGATAAACTTTATATGACATCCCGATGATCCTTCTTGGAAAAAAATGCCCTTAATAGAAATAAAAGTACTAGAGAGCCATTTGAGGACATCTAATTTCATTTTGTCTTTACCACCAGTACTGCCAAGATGGAATAGATGTATTGAGTGTCCAAGATAGTCTCTGCATTCCCCTATTCACATCAACTTCTCAGACTGTTAGAGGCATTGTGACTTCTTTCCCCAAAGTGTGCCAAAAAAGGACTGGAGTGGGATTACCTTTAGCATTAACTCACAACCAGCCAATATGTTTTTAAACACCACTGCCTTTGTCTACTCTAAGTACTAACAGGTGTTTAATAATGTGTTATTTAAACACATTTTTAATGCAGCTTACTTCCTCAATGTAGGCAAAGCCCACAGCTATTGCTCCCAGCCTCCCTGCTTTAAGAAACTACTATCGTAAGTGTCCCTGCCCCATCCAGGGAAGCAGGAAACAGGGAGGGATGTTGTTATGGAGAGGAGGAATTCTATAGGATTCTTCCAGCTTATACACCTGGGTCATGCTTCAGACTTATTGAGGCATAGTGGTGGCAGCCCTCAGTGTGGAGTTTCGGACCAGTGAATTCACACTGTGCAGCGATCTACTGCCAACACCTCTGTTACACACACAATGTCCCGCTCCATAATAGATATTATTATTTCTGTTACTGTAGCACTTAAGAGGCCTAATCATGGACTAGGACCCCATTGTGCTAGGTGCTGCACAATCAGAGAACAAAAAATATAATCCTTGATCCAAAAAGTTTACGTTCTAAATATAACACAGACTAACAGATGGATAGAGATAGATAGATCAGAGGTGGAAGTCAGTTGCCATCTCAGTAGTGAATGAGAGATGAGAGGTAAGGGAAGAATGGGGGTAGGCTGTGAAAGGCTTGTTAAGGTGAAAGCAAGTAATCATGAGCAGTGGGTGACCCGCTGCTTTGGATGGGCTAGCCTGCCAGCCCCGACCCTGCATGCTGGAGCCCCAAAACCTCATGCCCCCCCAACAGGAGAAGCCCTGAGGGGGGGCCCCCCCACAACCAGAGGAGCCCCAGTCTGCCCAACCCACCGCCTATCCCCCCCACCAGCACCAGACCGAGCCTCCTCACTCCCCTGCCCACCTGTGGCTCTCTGCTGGCTCTCCGCATCCCTCCTCACTCCGCCGTCCCTGAGGAGGCGGGACGCAGTGAGCAGCAGGGACCTCCAGAGGTGGTGGTGGAGTGGAAGAGACATGGCAGACACAGGCAGGCAGCAGCAGCAGGAGGTTGGGGACTTTGTGGGAGGGGCAGGGCCACTGTGACCCAGGTGTCTGGCAGCAGCTTGGCAGCAGTGCCAGGGATACCTGCTGCCCATGCAAGTAACTTATGTTTGATGCAGTAGAGAAGGGGGAGCCAGCAGAGGGGTGACATAGTGAAAATGATGGGAAAATTACCTTTGCAGCAGCATTCTGAATGGATACGAGTGGGGCAAGATTGTGTTTGTCCAGGCCAGAGAAAAGGATGTTGAGGTAATTGAGACATGAAATATGAGAGCCTGGATGAGAGTGTTAGCTGTGGGGATGGCTAGGAAAGGCCGTATCTTAGAGATGTTATGGAGAAAGAATCAGCAAGATTTAGACATAGCCTGTCATTGAAGACTTAGACCAGTGGCGGACAATCTGTGGCCCGTGGGCCACACACCGCCCATTAGGGTAGTTCACTGGTGGGCCGCGAGACAGTTTGTTTACATTGGTTGTCTGCAGGCACGGCTGCCTGCAGGTCCCTGTGGCCGCGGTTCACTGTTCCTGGCCAATGGGAGCTGTGGGAAGTGGCAGCCAGCAGAATCATTGTGCTTAAGCTTAAAGTGTATAGAATTGTGTTTAAGTGTTTTATTAAAATACAAAATTCAATAAAGAATGTTAGCTTGCATTTTAAATAGATAAATAATTTGTAAGCGCGTGCTCATGTGATATTATATGCATACTGTATCCAGATAACTGGAATCGTTCACTGGTAATTTGCCTGCAGCACTATTTCAAGGAGAAATATTGAAACAGGGAAGAGGAAAAGAACTAAAGGCCATATACTGCCTTTCCAGTGTAAAACCAAGTAGAAAGGGAACACAGCTTCCCAAGGTTGCATAGCTTTTGTAAAGCTACCAGACACTGGGTTCTGTTCCCTTCTATTTTGTAGGAAGAAGGGGAGCATATGACTCTTCATGAATTATGTTTCTTTCAAAGGAAACCAAGGACACATACGTGAATCCATTCTGGACTAGAATTTTAAAAACTGAAAAGAGGACAATGGAAAGATTTTGTAAAGTGGGAGTGTCACAGTGATGTTGATAAGCTATATTATTTCATGATATTTAATTGCAGAGTTTATGTAAAGTAAATGAAAAGTTATATGTCTGATATAGTATAATGGACTGTTCACGTCCTTGAAAGAATCGAAATGTCAAATTCATTACCAAGACAGTATCATACTTAAGCTCAGTATTCAGAACAAATTTCTCACAAATTTCTTTGTGTGTCAAGATAATGGAGTGGTTGATACAGGACTTGATTAATCGAGAATTAACAGAGGGTAATGTAATTAGTGCAAATCAATGTGGATTATGGAAAATACATCCTGTCCAACTAACTTGATACCTTTTTTGATGAGATTACAGCTAAATGATATAAAATTAACATGGCACACATTAAATGGATTATAAGGGGGGAGGGTAACTGAAAGGTCTCTAAATGTAAATGCAAAAAGAGAATTGTCATCGAGCAGGCATGCTTCCAGTGAGATCCTGCAGGGATCAGTTCTTGGCTCTATGCTATTTAACACTTTTATCAGTGTTCTGGAAGAAAACATAAAATTATCACCAATAAAGTTTGCAAATGACATAAAAATTGGGGGAGTGGTAAATGAAGATGATAGGTCACTGATTCAGAGAGGCTGTGACCAAAAGAGCTAATGTAATCCTTGGATCCATAAATAGGGGAATTGCAAAAAGGAATAGAGAAGTTATTTTGCTTCTGTATTTGGCACTGGTGCGACTGCTGCTGGAAAACTGTGTCCAGTTCTGGTGCCCACAGTTCAAGAAGGGTGCTGATAAATTGGAAAGGGATCAGAGAAGAGCTGTGAGAATGATTAAAGTATTAGAAAACATGCTTTAAAGTGTTACACTCAAAGCACTCCACCTATTTAGCTTAACAAAGAGAAGATTAAAGGGAGACTTGGTTAGAGTCTATAAGTATCTATATGGGGAACAAATATTTAATAATAGCCTAGCAGAGGAAGGTATAGCGTGACCAATGGCTGGAAACTGAAGATAGACAAATTCAGACTATAAGTAAGGTGTAAGTTTTTAACAGTGTGGGTAATTAACCATTGGAACAATTTACGAAGGGTCACTGTGGATTTTCTCTCCCTGTCAGTTTTTAAATCAAGATTGGATATTTTTCTAAAAGATATTCTCTAGGAATTATTTTGAGGGAGTTCTATGGCCTGTGTTATACAGGAGATAAGATGAGCTGATCACAATGGTCCCTTCTATCCTATGAATATATGAATCTATAAATTGTAGGCTCTGCTAGCCATCATGTGTCTATGTGTTGACTGAGATCCCAATTCTGGAATTGGATAAGCCTGTACGGAGCCCCATAGAAATCTGGCCCCATGCAGATCCAATTGCAGTGCCCCCCCCCCCCCTTTTTCTAACTGAGATTTTTTTTTGGGAAAATATTTTTAAGATAACATATTTACAACTACTTTAGAAAAGTTAAATTCTTACAGCTATCTGTTATGGGGATATAATTTTATTTCTTTTAAGTATAGTTTTCATATTTTCCTTACATATGATGCTTGTAAGGACATGAAAGGGCACAAAATGTTTTTGAGCTCATAGCCACACTCAGAAGTGCAGTTATTGACAGACAGTACATTGGTGATGCACTACATACATAAGTAAAGGGACACCCAGTCTTCCCTGCTCTATAGACAGTCAAGTTGTGAAGTTGGTGCTACCTGCATGGTGTAATTCCAATGACCCTACACCTTCCTTGCAGGTGCTAGCAATGACTTGGTGGACTTCTTAAGCAGACAGTTGGTGACCAACCAATGAGCCCTGCAAAAACCCATTAGCAAGTCAGTATTCCACCAGTGGAGGAACCTGGTGACAGGCCTGTTTGTCATCAAGGACAACACCAAGTATCCAAATTACTATTCCAGAAGAGGCATGAACCTGGGATCCTTGCCAGATGCTTCCCACTGCAAAGGAACCAGAGATTCCTTTAAGGCTCTCCACCAATTCCACTAGCCCCCAGCATGATTGCCAAGGCCTGAGGAGACCAAGCTACAGTCATCCTCTGTGCTCCAATTGGCTGAGGCAGTTTTGGTTGATTACAAATGTCCATGCAACCATCAATCGGGCTCCTGGACCACCCAGATATGTTATCACAGGAACTAAGGGAAGTATTCCATCCAAACCTGAAGTCACTGCACCTGAAAGCCTGGATGTTGGCTGGTTGGACACCATGGAAAGTAACCGCCCCTCACAGAAAATCCTAATTCGGAGCAGAAAACTGTCCATGAGTAACACTCTGGACTTCCATTAGTTTAATCAACTTCCATTAGGAAGCAAAGAATAACAGTGAAATCTTCAGTGAGCTTAAACTCAAAAAGGAAGCTTACAAGAAGTGGAAATTTGGACAGATGACTAGGGAGGGGTATAAAAATATTGCTCGATCATGGAAGGGTGTAATCAGGAAGGCCAAAGCACAATTGGAATTGCAGCTAGCAAGTGAAGTGAAGGGTAACAAGAAGGAATTGGCGGATGTGATTGCAGATCCATTGGCCATTATCTTTGAAAACTCATGGCGATCGGGGGAAGTCCCGGAAGATTAGAAAAAGGCTAATGTAGTGCCCATCTTTAAAAAAGGGAAGAAGGATGATCGTGGGAACTACAGGCTGGTCAGCCTCACCTCAGTCCCCGGAGCAGGTTGTCAAGGAATCAATTCTGAAGCACTTAGATGAGAGGAAAGTGATCAGGAACAGTCAGCATGGATTCACCAAGGGAAAGTCATGCCTGACTAATCTAATTGCCTTCTGTGATGAGATAACTGGTTCTGTGGATGAAGGGAAAGCAGTGGACGTGTTATTCCTCGACTTTAGCAAAGCTTTTGACACGGTCTCCCACAGTATTCTTGTCAGCAAGTTAAAGAATTTTTGGCTGGATGGATGCACTACAAGGTAGGTAGAAAGTTGGCTAGATTGTCGGGCTCAACGGGTAGTGATCAATGGCTCCATGTCTAGTTGGCAGCCGGTATCTAGCGGAGTGCCCCAAAGGTCAGTCCTGGGGCCGGTTTTGTTAAATATCTTCATTAATGATCTGGAGGATGGTGTGGATTGCACCCTCAGCAAGTTTGCGGATTACTCTAAACTGGGAGGAGTGGTAGATATGCTGGAGGGTAGGGATAGGACACAGAGGGACCTAGACAAATTGGAGAATTGGGCCAAAAGAAATCTGAAAGGTTCAACAAGGACAAGTGCAGAGTCCTGCACTTAGGACGGAAGAATCCAATGCACCGCTACAGACTAGGGACCGAATGGCTCGGCAGCAGTTCTGCAGAAAAGGACCTAGGGGTGACAGTGGACGAGAAGCTGGATATGAGACCACAGTGTGCCCTTGTTGCCAAGAAGGCCAGTGGCATTTTGGGGTGTATAAGTAGGGGCCTTGCCAGCAGATCGAGGGACGTGATCGTTCCCCTCTATTTGACACTGGTGAGGCCTCATCTGGAGTACTGTGTCCAGTTTTAGGCCCCACACTACAAGAAGGATGTGGATAAATTGGAGAGAATCCAGCGAAGGGCAACAAAAATGATTAGGGGACTGGAACACATAAGTTATGAGGAGAGGCTGAGGGAACTGGGATTGTTTAATCGACGGAAGAGAAGAATGAGGGGGGATTTAATAGCTGCTTTTAACTACCTGAAAGGTGGATCCAAAGAGGATGGATCTAGACTATTCTCAGTGATAGCAGATGACAGGACAAGGAGTAATGGTCTCAAGTTGCAGTGGGGGAGGTTTAGGTTGGATATTAGGAAAAACTTTTTCACTAGGAGGGTGGTGAAACCCTGGAATGCGTTACCTAGGGAGGTGGTGGAATCCCCTTCCTTAGAAGTTTTTAAGGTCAGGCTTGACAAAGCCCTGGCTGGGATGATTTAGTTGGGATTGGTCCTGCTCAATTGGCAGGGGGTTGGACTAGATGGCCTCCAGAGGTCCCTTCCAACTCTGTTTTCCTATGATTCTAAGGGTTTCTACAGGTATGTTAGTAACAAGAAGGTCAGGGAAAATGTGGAACCCTTACTGAATGGGAGAGACAAACTCGTGGTGATCGGGGGAGGTCCTGGATGATTGGAAAAAGGCAAATATAGTGCCCATATTTTAAAAAGGGAAGAAAGAGAACCCGGGGAACTACAGACCGGTCAGCCTCACTTCAGTCCCCGGCAAAATCATGGAGCAGGTCCTCAAGGAATCCATTTTGAAGCACTTGGAGGAGAGGAGGGTGATCAGGAACAGTCAGCATGGATTCACCAAGGGCAAGTCATGCCTGACCAACCTGATTGCCTTCTGTGATGAGATAACTGGCTCTGTGGATATGGGGAAAGCAGTGGATGTGTTATATCTTGACTTTAGCAAAACTTTTGATATGGTCTCCCACAGTACTACTTTAACTTGCTGGCAAGAATATGAATTGGAGGAACTCTGACTATAAGGTGGATAGAAAGCTGGCTAGATTGTTGGGCTCAATGGGTAGTGATCAATGACTCGATGTCTAGTTGGCAGCCAGTATCAAGTGGAGTGCCTCAGGGGTTGGTCCTGGGGCCAGTTTTGTTCAACATCTTTATTAATGATCTGGATGATGGGATGACACTAAGCTGGGGGGAGAGTTAGATATGTTGGAGGGTACAGATAGGGTCCAGAGTGACCTAGACAAATTGGAGGATTGGGCCAAAAGAAATCTGATGAGGTTCAGCAAGGGCATGTGCAGAGTCCTGCACTTAGGCCGGAAGAATCCAATGCACTGCCACAGGCTGGGGAGTGACTGGCTAAGCAGCAATTCTGCAGAAAAGGACCTGGGGATTACAGTGGACAAGAAGCTTGATATGAGTCAGCAGCGTGCCCTTGTTGCCAAGAAGGCCAACAGCATATTGGGCTGTATTAGTAGGAGCATTGCCAGCAGATTGAGGGAAATGATTATTCCCCTCTATTTGGCACTGGTGTGGTCACACCTGGAGTATTGCGTCAAGTTTTTGTCCCCTCACTACAGGAGGGATGTAGACAAATTGGAGAGAGTCCAGTGGGGGGCAACAAAAATGATTAGGGGGCTAGGGCACATGACTTATGAGGAGAGGCTGAGGGAAGTAGGTTTATTTAGTCTGCAGAAGAGAAGAGTGAGGGGGGATTTGATAGCAGCCTTCAACTACCTGAAGTGGGGTTCCAAAGAGGATGGAGGTAGGCTGTTCTCAGTGGTGGCAGATGACAGAACAAGAAGCAGTGGTCTCAAGTTGCAGTGGGGGAGGTCTTGGTTGGATATTAGGAAACACTATTTCACAAGGAGGGTGGTGAAGCACTGGAATGGTGGAATAGGGAGGTGGTGGAATCTCCATCCTTAGAGGTTTTTGGAGGCCCGGCTTGACAAAGTCCTGGCTGCGATGATTTAGTTGGTGTTGGTCCTGCTTTGAGCAGGGGATTGGACTAGATGACCTCCTGAGGTCTCTTCCAACCCTAATATTCTATGATTCTATGATCCACTGAATAGTTTTTTTTCAGCCTTCTCTCATCCAGTGGTATGTAAATTCCCAAGGACCCTCCTGCATGCTTTCCCACTGGTTAGAGACCCTACTTCAGCATGGGACCACAACATCATCCTTCTAAAATTTATGGAGCCCTTTTGATTCCTCTGAGTGTTCTGCCTTCTGTCTCACTCCCAAAAGTAGTAATGGCCATCACCATTCTGATGGCCATCACCTTGGTCAGATGAGTAAGAGCTTTAGGCTCTTGGGAACCCCTTCATACCTTGTTTCATAAAGACAAGATGGTACTGAAACATTGTGCAAAATTCAGCCCCTATGTGGTTTCTGAGTTCCACTTAAACCAATCAATCAACTTAATTGTGTTCTTTCCAAAGCCAGTTTTCTACAAAAGGGAAAAAGAAGCCCTAGGCCTTGGATATATCCAGTACTCTTTGAAAGAACATCAGTAGGAACAAATCTTTCAAACTGCCCTTATGTCTATTTTTCTTGGCTGGCCACTCCGAAGATCTGGTCATTTCATCACAGAAACTTTCAGAATGAGTAACACATTGTCTCTCACTGTCCTACCAGCCTGCTGATGTACTTCTCCCACTGACTCTTAAGGCCCACTCCACCAGAGCCCAAGTGGCACCATCAGCCTGTTTCCTCAATGTGCTCATTTCTGAAATTTGCAAGACTATTACGTGGAGCAGCTACCCTCACATTTGTCAAGCATTATACACTGAACTTAATTGCTAGATCAGATGCCAAATTTGTGGAAATGATACTCTTCAGCTGATACAGCTGATATTCCTCATCCCCACCATTCTGAAGAGAATACTCCTTGTGTAAGGATGCATATGGATGCATAGCCAAAGAAGAAAGAATGATTAGTCATACTATGGTAATTGTAGTTCTTTGACATGTTGTCAGTGTGGATGCCACATATAGACCTGGGTGAAATATTCTGAATGAAACATTTTTTGCTGAAAAATGTAGATGTGGGTCAACTGAAAGGTTGCAATTTTGCATTGAATTTACCAAATTGTTTCGGTCGTAAAGACCCCAATAATTGAAAAAAACTGAAATCTTTTCAATTCAAAAATGACTTTTTGTTTCAAAATCTACTTAAATTTCATTTTAAAAAAGGATTTAAAAAAGTCAAAAATGAAACAAATGGTTTTGTTCAGCCTGAAACTAATTGTTTTCAGTGTTTTTGGTTTACCAAAAAATCCCAACTTTTTTTTATATTTTTTGATTTTTTGGCTTTCCAGCAAACAGAAAAATCAGTTATTTGCACAGCTTTATGCATGACCTCTTATTCCCTCACTGCTTTTGGAGTCCTCAGCTACCAAGGGGCTTTGAATTGCAAAGAAACTAAAGCAAGGTTGAGGCCATTCCACTCTTTATGCCCTTGCACAAGGTGGCACAGGCTGCATGCGCATTCCGGAAGGACATTGCTATTCAAAAGATTCCACGCTTGCATGCCAGAGACACATGCACACCTACACGAGGTCCACTCTGACTACAACAATTCAAAGAACAACAGTTACTGTAGGATATGTAACCGTTCTTTAACATGTTAACCACATTGTGAATTATTAACTACGTTTGTACAGGTTAAACTATAAAGACTCTGTCGTGTTCATTATTTTTAATGATAGAGAAAATCTTAATTTCCCATATTTTTATTTGACATGAGAGAATTTTAGAAAATCCATCCTTTCATAGTTGTGAGAGTATTAGTTTAGAGTTTTACTGTATTGTGGTGGATACAAGCAACTCTTGTTTTCTTTAAAGTGGGGTGATTATAACTGCTTACTTTTTGTTGTCATTGTTTTTATTATAGTAATGATCATAATGCTAAGGAGCCCCAGTCATACACCAGGGAGCGTATTTAGTCAGAGATAAGAGAGTTATAAATTCCTCTTTTTAAGTTTCCTTAAGTAAATTGAACACTTCAGTTGTTCTACAATTCCCACTCGAACTCCCCCAAAAAGGTGACTCAGAGTGCAAATTAAATGTGATTTGTTCATTTTTGAGAAGCTTCAACTCTAATCTTGCTGACCACTTTCCTTAATTTGCATTTAATGGCAAGGATACTGTTTCTTTTAGTTTTTCCTAGGTTTACAGATGTTTTCAGTCTCCTGACATGTATTTAATAGAAATTTTTATGTAGCTCTGAAATCTTCAAGAGTAGCTCAAGGAAAATATAGAGTGAGCTTATTTGTTTGTTGTGAACGAGGGGGAGCGACATGGTATCTGTCATAAATAAACTTGTTATTTTTTCTGATCATAATTATGTCTTATGTATGAAGCATAAGTACAGTAAGCAGAGCAGGAAGAAAAATAATTAGTTGTTAGATGACGCAATACTATAGACCTGCGTCTGCCTCTTTAATGCTAATACCTGGGTTACTTTTTGGCCACATAAACTATACAATATAAAAGCTGGGGGGGATCATAAAGATTTTTTTTAATAGGTATTATTTTTTTCCCCAGCACCTCGGCCTCCTTCCATCAGGAGCCATGCTATTGCTATCTCCTGTTGGATCATGGCTCTCCCCCCAGCCCCCATGCCCCCCCCCCGCTCCCCCCTCCCCACTTTCCTCCTCTCCAGCTCTGACTGCAGAGAGCCAGGAACCTGATTCAAGTCACACTGAATTCAAATGGAGTTGAATCAGGCCATAAGAGAGGAAGTAGAAACAGGACCTGAAGCAGAGACATTGGATAAGCCCTGAATTTGGCTCATTGGTGCATGTGTGTGTGATTGTCCATATTTGAAAAGATGAATAGAGGCAGCAGCTGCCTGGGCTTACAAAGGGAACTGGGGCAACAGCTAAGGGAGACTTGGGTAAAGTGTGGAAACATACATACATTTATGTGAAAACGTCACAGAATAAATGGAGGAAGCACCATGGATAGAGAGGAGTGGAAGAGTTAAGTGAGCAGGTTCTGGGGAACAGGAAGCCATTATTTAAAAAAAAAAAAAAAAAAAAAAAGGAAATGGTTGAAATAATGAGAAACTCAGAGGGAAAGCTTATTAGAACAGAAAGATGTAGAGAGGGCATGGAGGAGAGAATAACTGAATGAAGCTGAGGCAGTAGGGAGAAAACACAATACAGAAATAAAGGTTAGTGAGTGAAAAGAAACTAGACCAACTACTAATATTGCAGTAAAATTATAGTGAATGGGGAAAGCCAAACAAACAAAACCCACAGCGCCAGAGACACAGAGGAAAAGATTCACCAATGTACCTTAGAAAGAAAAAGTTGGATGAATAAAAGTAGAAAGGGAAAAAAAGTGAGTAAGTTTGTTATTAATTTATAGGAAGTCTAATACCAAATTATATTTGTGGTTTTTTCATATACCTGTGATTCTGGCTAACTGAGGGGAGGCTGATTTTGTGGGCTACTCAAAAAATATTAACCAGGCTACTTGCACTCTCAAGTCCTGCTCCAGGGTAGATAAAAATCAATGGTTGGGGTTTTTTTCTTTTCTTTTTTTTTGGGGGGGGGGTTTGATTTTTTTTTTAATTTAAATTAAATATTGGTTTATTTTAAAAAAATCTATTTAAAATTAAATTTGAAATTGACAACATATGTTAAAGCCCACACATATAATAATGTGTTAAAATCATGAAAATTAAACACAAAAATTGTAGTAAGCAGTTTGCTTCTAAAGTTTTAAAGAAAATCAGATCACTGAGCTTGTGGAAGTCAATGGTTAAGTGCCTGGCCCCAGAATTTGTTGAAGTCCTAAACCAGACTCTTCTACAGGTACAGAGGGAATATTTTCTTCATTACAATTTATTGAACTAGATCAGTTCAATGACTAGTTCATTCAAAGTTAAGAAACCAGTTGGCAGCTGAAAAAGCAGGAAAGTAAACAAGTTGTGAGAGGAAGAGCTCTACTAATTTTAAAATCTTGAAGGACGTGATGACCAGGAACAATAAGTTCAATTCACTACCTTCAAATAACGCTTCTTTGCTTAAAAAATCAGTTACTTTTAATGCAAAACATGTTTTGATAAGACAAAAAAAATCAAAAAGTTTATGTATCCAGCACATTTAAGGTAGTTTTATTTAATTTAAATAAAATAAATAAATGCTGTTTTTGTGCATTTTTAATTGAATTTGAATTTCCATCTATATAGAGCTTGACATAAATCACAGTTAAAAAGTTCATCATCTAGTAAGTTAGAAATGCATCATTTACTGTTTTCTAACATAAGAATTGTAAAAATTAAGAATCTCAATAAATGTAAATTAAGCTATGCTACTGTTTAAATAAATGTATATAGATAGAGTGCATCTTCCCGCTTAGCAAAAAAATAGTACCAAGTTTAGTGTAAAGACTCTATTTAGTTGTAAATCAACATGTTTTAGTGGTTATCAGTGAAAATAAATAAAACATGATTAAAATTGATTATTTAAATCAAGGTACAGCTCTGCTTCCTCCAAACCCTTAAAGGAAAAATAGTTAATAAAAATTGCTTTTTGTACATCTGTGGGCTTCTTTAGGTAAAATTGATGGCATCCTTTGAACATATCATGCTTTTGTGTCTAGTTACTTTACAGGAACTGAGACCAAAAGAAAAAAAGTTCCTTAAATTTTGCAATAAAATGCAAGCATACACACTGTAGTTGTTTTACAATTCTTAAATATACTACGGTGTACCACAGTCCAGGTTTGCAGTTGATGAAATTTCTTTTCCCAGCAGATCAGAAAGCCCACACACTCATACATTATACATATGCCTAAAAAAATGTTTGCAACATTCTCCTGCTCCTCCGCCCTCGCTGTAGTTTATTCTCTCTTTAAAACAGGATAATTCCACCCAATCTAGGTTTTTACTTAGTTTGCTTTTAATGCTTATAATAAAAAAGTACAGGTTTGTCTAGTGTTCTTGTTTTTCATTTCAACTAGGTTACTTGTGCTTGTCATAGAATCAGAGAATCGTAGGACTGGAAGGGACCTTGAGAGGTCTTCTAGTTCTGTCCCCTGCACTCAAGGCACGACTGAGGATTATCGATCATCCATGACAGGTGTTTGTCTAATTTGCTGTTAAAAATCTCCAATGACAGACATTCCACAACCTCCCTAGGGAATTTATTCCAGTGACTAACTACCCTGACAGTTAGGAAGTTTTTCATCCATCTAAACCGCCCGTGCTGCTATCTAAGCCCATTAGTTCTGGTCCTTTCCTCAGAGGTTAACGAGAACAATTTTTCTTCCTCTCCTTGTAACAACCTTTTATGTACTTGAAAACTATTATCATGTCCCCCTTCTCCAGACTAAACAAATGCAATTTTTTTCAGTCTTTCTTCATAGGTCATGCTTTCTAGACCTTTAATCATTTTTGTTGCTCTTCTTCGGACTTTCTCCAATTTGTCTTTCCTGAAATGTGGTGCGCAGAACTGTACACAATACTCCAGTTGAGGCCTAATCAGCACGGAGTAGAGTGTAAGAGTGCTTACTTCACTCCTGCTAATACATCCCAGAATGATGTTTGCTTTTTTTGCAACAGTGTTACACTGTTGACTCATATTTTGCTTGTGATCCATTATGACCCCCGATCCCATGCTGCAGTCTTACTTCCTAAGCAGTCATTTCCCATTTTGTATGTGTGCAACTGATTGTTCCTTCCTATGTGGAGTACTTTGCTTTTTTTCCTTATTGAATTTCATCCTATTTACTTCAGACCATTTCTCCAGTTTGTCCAGATAATTTTGAATTTTAATCCTATCCTCCAGAGCACTTGCAACCCCTCCCACTTTGGTGTCATCTGCAAACTTTGTAAGTGTACTTTCTATGCCATTATCTAAATCATTGATCAAGATATTGAACAGAACTGTACTCAGAACTGATCCCTGTAGGACCCCACTTGATATGCCTCTCCAGCTTGACTGTGAACCACTGATAAAAATTCCCTGGGAATGGTTTTCCAATCAATTATGCACCCACCTTAGAGTAGCTATATCGAGGTTCTGTTTCCCTAGTTTGTTTATGAGAAGGTCATGTGAGACAGTATCAAAAGCCTTACTAAAGTCAAGATATACCACATCTATCGCTACCCCACTTCCACAAGCCTTGTTACCTTGTCAAAGAAAACTATTAGGTTGGTTTGACCCAATTTGTTTTTGACAAATCCATGCTGACTGTTGTTTATCACCTTATTATCTTGTCGGTGTTTGCAAATTGATTGCTTAATTATTGTCATTATGTTTTTTATTGTACTGGTAGAATTTGTATATTTATATTATTTGAGTACAACATTTTATGATTCATAGTATTCTTTTATTCTGGATGTAGCCTCTGGAGAGATAGTTACGTAGACTTAATATAGTGTTTTTTCTGTTTAATAGATTAACTGTTCTATTCGATGGGTGAACTCTTTTGACGTCCCACAAATGGCAACATATTTCAGACATAATTCTTTTATGAAAAGAATGAGAGTGGGAGTTTATGCCGTAATTTATATGGCACTTTCTAGCCATCTGCTCTGTAAGGCTATGATCCTGTTATATGTGGAGTATTCTCAACTGCCAGTGAAGTAATTTACTCGTTGTCTATACACCCTCTGTGCACCAGTTTTGCTAATTCAGTTTAAAACCACATCTTTAATTAAACTGCTACAACTGTGTATTATTTTTATTTAGTACATACTGATATTTGAGTTTGTATAACAATAAGTAGACATTACATGAATCAGTGCAGAGTTAGTCCAATAAATTCATAAACATAGCTTATTTTGTAGGGCAGTAAATCTTCCATCTTCAGACAGTTTTAACTTTTCCTTTCCTTTCAACTAAGGAAACGCTACTTCACCGCAAGTACAAAGACCTTCTTTCATGGACTACTTTGATAAACAAGATTCCAAGAATAAAAGCCATGAAAACTGTAATCAGAACATGCCTGAACCCTACCACATATCCAAAAATGTTTTCCCTGATAACTGGAAAGTCCCTCAAGACGGAGATTTTGATTTTGTAAGTAGATTTACAGTGTTACTTTTCTAATGTTTATTTCCTTGCATACTGTTTATTTTATATATGCTAAAATTAATTAATCCTTTCTATAGCTTTCTAGTAGTGCAAACAAAATAAGTCATCTTTCAAGGATAACTTCCAAATATTTAATAATAAAGTCATGTTCTAGCTGTTATAACAACACGGAACATGACTTCTAAAAGAGAGTGGTAGATTGGAGTGAAAACATTAAAAAAAAATTCCTTTCAGTAAATGTATTCTTGGCGCTTTTCAATTTTGTATTGTAGTTTTTATCTTTATCGAACTTCTTGTGTGATCTAGTTTATTAAAGCCTTCAAAAATATGAATATACTGTAAATGGGTTTTTTTGAGTTAATATCTCAAGTGAGACATGTAGAAAGAATTTTAAACTAGGCAGAGCAATTTACATATCTCCTAAGTAGATTGAATAAGATCATTTAATGTGTCCTTTGAGTCTTTTGGTACAACTTGTATTACAATTCCTGTGATTTCTGGAACAAATTATTACATCTTTAGAAATAATACGCTGATCTGTTTGCTCTCTGTTACACCAGCTTGAATGTCTTTTCCTTCAAAATGTGGGGTTTTTTTAAAGATAACAATGAAAAATATGGCAGAGAAAAAAAGAACTGTCTCCAAGCAGCCAGTAAACTGATATAGTTTTAAAATGTTCTTTTATCAAAATGAAATAAATAAACTGATAAGATTGACTTGGACACGTGATGTATAGCTGTAACCGTTTTTTTCCCCACTCTTTTATATTTTCTAACCTTTCTAAACAAGGGAATTTAACATACCTATTGTAGCTTTAACATGATCTTTCCTTCACTACACTGTAGTAGCTAAATTTGATCACGATACCTTCAGAAATTGAAAAACACTGCATTTAATTTTAAGTGACAGCTGTAGGTGTGGGATTTTTTTCTCCGTTTTCACTTACTGTCTTTCTAAATAAAGCTGACTCTTACATTTAAGCTACTATGATACGGCAAGTGAAACAGTACAATATAAACTGTTGCTGTAGAAGAATAAAGCTTTTGAATAAGTACACTGTTTTTTTCTATGCTACAAAAATACAATAGCCAGCATCTTCATAATCAACAAGTGAAATAACAAGTACATTATTCATTGGAAAATAACTATCTGTATCTAAATGTGGTTTATATGGTGGTAATAAAACTACTTTAGAACTGTTGTAAAAACTGTTTTGCTTTTACGGATGGGCAATAATTACAAACAAAATGAATACACTTGTAAATTCTAAGGTCCTGAACCTGTAAATATTTATCCACAAGTAAATTTACACAAATCATAGAAGATTAGGGTTGGAAGAGACCTCAAGAGGTCATCTAGTCCAACCCCCTGCTCAAAGCAGGACCAACCCCAACTAAATCATCCCAGCCAGGGCTTTGTTAAGCCGGGCCTTAAACACCTCTAAGGATGGAGATTCCACTACTTCTCTAGGTAACCCATTCCAGTGCTTCAGCAGCCTCCTTGTGAAATAGTGTTTCCTAATATCCAACTTAGATCTTCCCCACTGCAACTTGAGACCATTGCTCCTTGTTCTCTCATCTGCTACCACTGAGAACAGCCTACCTCCATCTGCTTTGGAACCCCCTTCAGTAGCTGAACATTGCCATCAGATCCCACCCTGACTCTTCTCTTCTGCAGACTAAATAAGCCCACTTCCCTCAGCCTCTCCTCATAAGTTATGTGCTCCAGCCCCCTAATCATTTTTGTTGCCCACCGCTGGACTCTCTCCAATTTGTCCACATCCTTTCTGTAGTGGGTGGCCCAAAAACTGGATGCAATACTCCAGATTTGGCCCCAGCAGTGCCGAATAGAGGGGAATAATCACTTCCCTCGATCTGCTGGCAATGCTCCTACTAATGAAGCCCAATATGCCTTTAGCCTTCTTGGCAACAAGGACACACTGTTGACTCATATCCAGCTTCTCATCTACTGTAATCCCCAGGTCCTTTTCTGCAGAATTGCTGCTTAGCCAGTCGGTCCCCAGCCTGTAGTGGTGCATGGGATTCTTCTGTCCGAAGTGCAGGACTCTGCACATGCCCTTGTTGAACCTCATCAGATTTCTTTTAGCCCAGTCCTCCAAATTGTCTAGATTACTCTGGACCCTATCCCTATCCTCCAGCATATCTACCTCTCCCCCCAGCTTAGTGTCATCCTCAAACTTGCTGAGGGTGCAATCCATCCCATTATCCAGATCATTAATGAAGATGTTGAACAAAACTGGTCCCAGGACAGACCCCTGGGGCACTCCGCTTGATACCAGCTGCCAACTAGACATCAAGCCGTTGATCACTACTCATTGAGCCCGATGATTTAGCCAGCTTTCTATCCACCTTATAGTCCATTCATCCAATCCATACTACTTTAACTTGCTGGCAAGAATACTGTAGGAGACCATATCAAAAGCTTTGCTAAAGTCAAGATATATCACATCCACCGCTTTCCCCGTATCCACAGAGCCAGTTATCTCATCATAGAAGGCAATCAGGTTGGTCAGGCATGACTTGCCCTTTGTGAATCTATGTTGACTGTTCCTGATCACCTTCCTCTTCTCCCAAGTGCTCCAAAATGGATTCCTTGAGGACTTGCTCCATGATTTTTTCAGGGACTGAGGTGAGGCTGACTGGTCTGTAGTTCCCTGGATTCTCCTTCTTCCCTTTTGTTAAAGATGGGCATTATATTTCCCTTTTTCCTATTGTCTGGGACCTCCCCAGCTTGCCGCAAGTTTTAAAAGATTGTGGCTCTGCAATCACATCAGCCAACTACCTCAGCACTCTCGGATGCATTAGATCTAGCCCCTGGACTTGTGCATGTCCAGCTTTTCTAAATAGGCCTTAACCTGTTCTTTCACTACTGAGGGCTGCTCACCTCCTCCCACTACAGTGCAGCATTCCGGGAGCTGACTTTGTCTGTGAAGACCGAGGCAAAAAAAGCTTTGAATACTTCAGCTTTTTCTACATTATCGGTTACTAGGTTGCCTCCCCCATTCAGTAGGGGTCCCACACTTTCCCTGACCTTTTTCTTGTTTCAAACATACCTGTAGAAACCCTTCTTGCTACCCTTCACATCCCTTGCTAGCTGCAACTCCAGTTGTGCTTTGGCCTTCCTCGTTACACCCCTGCATTCTTGAGCAATATTTTTATACTCCTCCCTAGTCATCTGTTCAAGTTTCCACTTCTTGTTAGCTTCCTTTTTGTGTTTAAGCTCACTGAAGATTTCTCTGTTAAGCCAAGCTGGTTGCCTGCCATATTTGTTATTCTTTCTGCACATCAGGATGGTTGGTTCCTGCACCCTCAATAAGTCTTCTTTATAATACAGCTAGTCGTCCTGGACTCCTTTCCCTCTCATATTAGCCTCCCAGGGGATCCTACCCGTCAGTTTCCTGAGGGAGTCAAAGTCTGCTTTTCTGAAGTCCAGGGTCTATATTCTTCTGATCTCCTTTCTTCCTTTTGTCAGGATCCTGAACTCAACCATCTCATGGTCACTGCTGCCCAGGTTGCCACCCACTTGTACTTCGCATACCAATTCTTCCCTGTTTGTGAGAAGCAAGTTAAGAGGAGCATGGCCCATACTTGGTTCCTCCAGCACTTGCTCCAGGAAGTTGTCCCCAACACTCTCCAAAAACTTCCTGGTTTGGCTGTGTATTGCTCTCCCAGCAGATGTCAGGGTGATTGAAGTCCCCCATGAGAACCAGGGCCTGTGATCTGGAAACTTCAGTTAGTTCTCCGAAGAAAGCCTCGTCTACCTCATTCTCCTGGTCTGGTGGTCTATCGCCGATGCCCACCACAACATCACTCTTGTTCGAGGATGGCCAACCTGTGTCTCTGGAGCCACATGCGGCTCTTCAGAAGTTAATATGCAGCTCCTTGTATAGGCACCGACTCCAGGGCTGGAGCTACAGGTGCCAACTTTCCAATGTGCCGGGGGGTGCTCACTGCTCAACCCCTAGCTCTGCCACAAGCCCTGCCCCCACTCCACCCCTCCCATCCATCCCCTGAGCCTGCCATGCCCTTGCTCCTCCCCCTCCCCCCAGAGTCTCCTGCACGTCACGAAACAGCTGATCGGGAGATGCGGGGAGGGAAAGGGAGGCTCTGATCCGCGGAGCTGCTGGTGGGCGGGAGGCGCTGTGGGAGGAGCTGATGGGGGCTGCTGACGTATTACTGTGGCTCTTTAGCAATGTACATTAGTAAATTCTGGCTCCTTCTCAGGCTCAGGTTGGCCACCCCTGCCCTTGTTGCTCTTGCCTCCAAACTTAACCCAAAGACTCACAACAGGTTTCTCCAGTTTCATATTGTAGCTCTGAGCAATCATACTGCTCCCTCACATACAGTGTAACTCCTCCACCTTTTTTCCGCTGCCTGTCCTTCCTGAACAGTTTATACCCATCCATGACAGTGCTCCAGTCATGTGAGTTACTCCACTGAGTCTCTGTTATTTCAATCACATCATAGTTCCTTGACTGTGCCAGGACTTTCAATTCTTCTTGATTGTTTCCCAGGCTTCTTGCTTTCGTGTATAGGCACCTAAGATAACTCGCCAATTGCCCTGCTTTCTCAGTATGAACCAAGGAGGACTCCCCTGTTGCACCCTCATCCTTGTGTTTCCTCCCAGTATCCTACTTCCCCCCTTACCTCTGGGCTTAGGTCACCATGTCCCAGCGAACCTAGTTTAAAGTCCTCCTCACTAGATTAGCAGTAGTCCCACTGAACTCAGTGAGACTACTCACATGTATCAACTTGTTTGCTATGTGTATCAAGGCCTAAATAATTTATAATCTTTAGCAAGAAATCATATAGTGACTTACTGTTATTGAACCTCTTCAGTGCTTTAGCTTTTTTAAAATTCAACTGAAAAGATTTTTTTAAATAAATATACAAAATTATTTGAAATCTCAGATGATTGATAGAATGAACCAGTAGCACAAAAAATTACAAACAACATTTTAAAAGTTACATGAAGTGGTGATGCTGTTTTAAAAACCTACTAAAACTTGAATATGTGTTTTTACACAATATTAATTTGTGAGAGACAAGATGGATCCAATATATTTTACTGGACCAACAACAGTGGGTAAAAGAGACAAGGATTTTGAGCTTTACAGAGCCCTTTAGGTCTGGAGCATATTACTTCACCCACCTTGTCTCTCTCATATCCTAGGACCAACATGACTAGAACAATATTAATTTGTGGCAGTTGTTGCAAAATACATTATTGAGACTAAGAGGATTAAAAAAGGATTAGATGTTTATATGGATAAAACAAGAATAAAAGTATAAGTTACTTTATTTAGGATTAATGTTTTAGTTTGGTACTGGCTGCTGTCAGAGACAAGATACTGGATTAGAAGGACCATTGGTTTTAACCAGTAGGGCAATTGTTATGTATTTATTTATTTTCAGAATACTTCGGTTTGTCTTTAAGCAGTCAGAAACGGGTATGTTTTTTTCAAATTAGAATGCTTTGAAAAAAATTATTGGCAATACTGCTGAAAGGTCTGCAAGAGACTTTCCAAAAGGATAAATCTCTGGGAAGCATGCATAATAAATTTCCTACTTACATGAAATCAACATTAATTTTTTAGATTACTGACATACAGTCTTTTAAATCATTTATGAAAAAGATAAATAATAGAGAACTTTTAGTACTAAACAACTCTATTCTATCTCAAGTGGAATTATACTTAATGGGACCAAGATAGAGATTCTAAAAGTGAATACAGGCAATCGTGACTGCTATGTTTGTTTAGGGATCGAAAGTTAACACTTTAATTCTAAAGTAAGGATGCTGCTCCAGACCCACTCTTATGCTAACACACTGTAATAGTGCTTTGTGATACCAGGTGGAAGAGCTAGCACCATGTCAGATGGTAGTGGCCAGTCTCATATGAAAGATGATATGATTATTCTGTAAAAGGGAGGAGGATTGTACTATGTTTTACCACACTCCCCAGGCAAATACATAATGTGCCAATGGTAGCAGCCAACAAATACTTTACTCTTTAGCCAGAAGGGCAGAACAAAAAGTGCCACAATAATGGAGGGTAACAGACCGTATTCAGATGTCTGGAGAGGGAAAAGTAATATCAAGTTTATTAGTGCATCTGGCTTTTGTTAATGCGGTGTAAAAGGGAAGATGTGCCACTCAAACTTTGCAATTAATTAAAAAAAGTCAGATGCATATTTTAGCTTTAAACAAAGTTAATAGTAAAGGAAATATTTAAGATCTTTTGCTTATACAAGGATTTTTTAAAAAATGAAATTGGGTGGACTATTTTTGCATTCAGAGAAATAAAATATTGGGATTACCACTTTTTCCTGCAAGCATTCAATTGGTTTATGCTTGTGCAGAAATGTTGCAGAAGTGGGGCATAAATTCTTCAATCCAGAAGGTATATTTTCTTTGTGTTGTACTGCTAGATAGTCAATATCCTAGTATATTTTATTTGCTAGTTTTCCAAATACTAACCAAAAAATTAGTTCCAGGCCAATGGGGGCTGCAGAAAGCGGCGCAGGCCGAGGGGCATGCTGGCCGCCCTTCCTGCAGCCCCCATTGGCCTGGAGCAGCAAACCGCAGCCAGTGGGAGCCACGATTGGCCAAACCTGCGGACGCAGCAGGTAAACAAACTGGGCCAGCCCGTCAGGGGCTTTTCCTGAACAAGCAGCGCCCCTAGTTTGAGAACCACTGTCCTACACCTCCTCATGCCCTGTACCAAGGCTATATAAGGCTGTGTTGGTGAACCGCCATCACTTTCTTCTCAACCTCCTTTGGCCAGTGGTGGAGTCTAGCATGTGCCTGTTCACTGTGTACCCCCCCCCACCCCTTTTATTAGTCTTTTAGCTTTATAGTTAGTTCTTAGTAGTAGTAGGTTTAGTACCATATAGTTGGAACATTTGTTCCCCTTTTCTTAAAATACATACACACATTTTTTTTCTTTTCCCCCTACTGCGGGGCTTGAACAGCTTTTTCTTCTGTCAGGAAGGCTGGGCTCCCCAAGATGTAAAAGGCGCCTCTCTTGTCAAGAAGTAATCCTGTTAGCGACTAGTACTCCCACTGCATTTGTTGTTAAAGGGAAGATCCAGTAAAAACACGGAAATGAACTATAGAATACTAATGATGGAGCCAAGTCCAGCAACATCTCCCGCCCCCAACCCTGCCACATGCAAGAGGTTTGATAAATACTATGTTCTGGGCAGGGATTCTGAGTTTTTATTTTCTCATCTAGCATCAAATTTTGTGGTTGTGGATGCAGTCAGTGAAAGGGGACAGACAGCATACCCCAAAAGCCACCTCTTATAATAAGAACCAAAAAAGTCAAAGGACCAAGCCAAAATTTGGTTTCCTTACCTCATCACACTCACCTCTCTGTCTCCGTGGCAGCTCCCAATCAAACCTTTACTGTTGTCTCAGGATGTGAATCAGATGCTTCATCCCAGTCTGAATGTCCTGCAACTACAAACTTGATTCCTCAATGGCTCTCAGGACTACAGATCACACGTGCGTCGGAAGTGCAAAAGATACTGTTAGATAGCAAAAAGGAATCTACTAGACATACTTTCTTCAGAAATGGAAAGATATAACATTTGGTGTAACCAGCGCCATCTTTCTCCTATCCAGTCGTCTCTTTCCTCAATTTTGGATTACCTCTTGGACTTGAAAAATTCAGGCCTTCTATGTGTTCCATCAAGGTTCATTTACCAGCAATAACAGCTTTCCATGTGTCAGTGGAAGATTTCTTGGCTTATCCGACCACAGCGAGATTCCTAAAAGGATTTACCAATCTTTGTCCATATATTAGAGCCGTTACACCACTTTGGGATCTCAACCTGGTTCTTAACTGTCTCATGAGACAACCTGTTGAGCCATTAGCTACATGCTTACTGCTACATCTGTCTATGAAAATGGCCTTCTTGGTAGCCATCACTTCTACTTGAAGGCTTGGGGATATGGGGGCTCTAATGGCAGACCCTCCCTTTATTTTGTTCTCCAAGGAGAAGGTATCTTTATGACCTCATCCAAAGTTCTTACCCAAGGTGCCCTCTGAATTGCAGCCAAATCATTCGCCTTCCGGGTTTTTTAACTAAGCCACATCAGTCTACACAAGAGTCTGTGTTTAATACTATACTAGATGTTAAGAGGGCGTTGGCCTTTTACTTGGACAGGACTAGGCCATTCAGGAAGACTCCTAGATTCCTTTGTTTCTGTTGAAAATAGGTCTAAGGGAGTGCCTGTCTCCACTCAGAGCCTTTCTAAATGAATCTCTGGATTTATTATTGCCTGCTACGATTTAGCTGAGGTTACACCTCTCTTAAGAGTGGCTGCACACTTGACTAGATCACAGTCTATGTCTGTAGCTCTACTCAAAGATGTTATGGTTAGTGAAATCTGCAGAGCTGCAACATGATCCTTGATGCATATGTTTTCCTACCATTATGCCCTAATTCACGCTGCAAGATTAGATGCAGCAGAAGGCAACAAGTTTCTTCTTCAGTAATGGACTCTTTTCTGAAACTCAGATCTCCTGAAAGGATTACTGCTAGGGAATCACCTAACATGAAGCACCCCTACAGACACTACTCAAAGAAGGAGAGGTTACTCACCTCAGGGCCGTAACCAGGGCCGGCTCTACAGTTTTTGCCGCCCCAAGCAGTGAAAAAAACTGCTGCCGAATTGCCGCCACGGCCGGCGGAACAGAGGAGCTGCCGCCGAAATTGCCGCCACCGCGGAAACACTGCTGCCCCTTTCTAACTTCCGCCCCAAGCACTTGCTTGGAATGCTGGTGCTTGGAGCTGGCCCTGGCCGTAACTAGGGTGGGGAAAGAGGAGCAGCTGCCCAGGGCACAGAGCCAGCAGGGGCGCAAAAATGGGGCAGCGCAGGATCAGGCCAAGTGGTGTCAGCCCCCCACCCCTGCAGGATTGGGCCCAGCCGCATCAGTGGGAGTTTATGGGTGTAGTTCCCCCCCCCCCCCAAATCACAAGCAGAGGCCTGGGCAGGGAGCACAGGGGATAATCAGGAGCTGCTTCTCCTGCCTCTAAAGCTGGACGCCACCTCCTGGGTCCTTGCGCCAGTCATTTTCCTTTTCTACGTGTGTTGGGTGCCCTATATGGCCCTTAACCTAATTTTCTGGACAACGGTGAGTGCCCGCAGTGTGTGTGGGGAATATAGGGAAAGGGGGCTGAGGTGGGGGAAGAGGCAGTGGGGAAGGAAGGGGCATGGGATAGGGCAGGGGGAAGAGAAGGGGATAAGGGAAGGGAGCAAGGAGATGTGGGAGTGGGGGGGGAAGGGGAATGGGGGGAGAAAAGGGTATAGGGGAATGGCAGGAAAGCAGGAGCCCCGCATGCAGCGTCCCCTTGACAGCAGTGGCAGGTGGGGCTCCCCCATTAAGTCAGCTCATCCCCCCAACACTGGGAACCCACCTCCAGTGGGTACCCCTGCTGCAGGTACCCCCTCCAGTGCCCCCACAGATATCCCTTCCAGCACCCCCCAGGTGTCCCCTCCAGCTCCTCCTCCCCTTGGCAGTGTCCTCTATTTGGGAACTTGAAATATGGTAACCCTAGGGGTTGCTCTGTTCTCATGGACTTGGTTTCTGGAGTTGGTGGGAGTGAGTTTGCCCTGCCAGTAGCTGCTTACCCCCAGAACCTAGGCTGGCCACCAGGCATGCATGGCCGAGCTCAGAGATCAGGCTGTATCACCACGAGCCCGGCAGCCACTGGGCTGGGGCAGGGGCAGTGCAGTGAAGGGGATCAAGGGGCGGTTCCGCTCAGCAGGCAGGGAGTGTGGGAAGAGTGACCAAGCTGCAAGAGCAGGGCCCTGGGCGGCGAGTGGGGTGTGACCGGGCTGCTGAGAGGCAGGTGCTCAAAGGGAATGAGTATTCCAGGGAGCAACTTGGGAGGCATCTCATGTCAGCCAGGCTTCATAGGCCGGGGCCGACTCCAAGTGGTATTGCCTGCTGGCACCAAGGGCTTTCAGAGCAGAGACAGGAGTGTGTCAGGGATGTAGCTTAGAGCTGTGCTACCCGCCCTGGGGAGCACCCAGCTGTGCAGAGGCAGCCTGGCTCAGGGAGCAAGGCAGAGAGGTCTTCTGGGCAGCCAGTCAGCGCCCAGCTCCCACAGCAAGGAGAGCCAGGGGCCCGAGCGGGCTGGGAGGCTCCCACCAGCTTCCGCTCTGCTGGCTCCTGGCAGGAGGCAACGGTTTTCAAACTGTGGGATACATCCCCCTAGGGAGGTGCACCCCACAGTTTGATAATCTCTGTGCTAAATAGGAGGCAGAAATTGGGGCAGCACATGACCTTGTGACTCCCCACATGTTGCTTTTAGAGGGCACCAATATGATTCCTTGCCCCAGGCACTAAAAATGCTTAGTTACAGCTCTGACTCACCTTGTGCAGTAACTGGAGTTCTTCAAGATGTGTGTCTCTGTGGATGCTCCACCTCCCACCTTCCTCCCCTCTGCTTCAACCTGCCTCTCTGAGCTTTGCTGTAGAGAAGGAAGTGAGGGCAGTTTGCCTACGCAGCCTTATATAGCCTTGGTATGGGACATGAGGATATGTTGGGTGCATGTCCAGGCAGAAAGGGCACTGCTACCATATGTCTCTGAAAAAGGTGCAGCGGCACATACACACCTAAAGTGGAGCACCATCAGGGACACACATCTCAAAGAACTCCAGTTACTGCACCAAGTGAGTAACCTTTTCTTCTCAGTACCTGCGAATCAGGATAGAAGTATATTAAAATAAAATTCTTTGTTTTGAAACAACAAAAATGATATAACGCTGACTTGAGAATACTGGACTGATCTGTGTATTGTCTATCCATTAATGCTAGATGGAAAATTGAGACTTACCTCTATTGCCTTGTGTCTTCTGGTCATGGTGTCTTTCTGAATTTCCTGATCTGATTGTTTCTATTTCTGGTTATTGGTGTAATGCTACATTATTTGCCCAGACAAAGCTCCAACTGAAGTCAGTGGGAGTTTTGGCAGAATAAATTGTGCTGGATCGGGCCCCTTGTAGGTAATTTCAGTGGACCTGATTCTTATACCCTTTACTCATGTTGACTAGTACTTTCTCCACAAGTGGTCTCGTGTAGCCTGCACTTGCAGAGTAAGATGCTCTTCAGCATGAATAAGGATTCTACCACATCTGTTTTCAAGAAGGCCTTGCTTGAGCTTTGTAGCTGCTGGGGCTATGTTCTTTTTAATAATCTAATTGTGTTGGCAGAAAAAATCTGAAATTATTTACTTGTAATTCTGCATACTGAAGGCATTAATTATGATATATTAACACTCACTCATCCAACTTCCCTTGGGAAATGGCATATCAGTTTTGTTTTCCTCTGTTGAAAAAGAAGGCTGTGACATTCCATATCTGTTACTCATCGAAGGGTTCCAGATTCTTTTACTTTGCTAATCTGTTTCTAAATCTCATGCCAAAAGCTGAAACCCAGGAATACGTGTCTTCTTTTATGACAGTGAAACGCAGATAAATGAATAACCAATACAGATTTTTAAACATTTTATTTGCTTAGGCCCCAGTACAGCAGGGACTTAAGAAAATAAAGTGTTTAAAAACACTGTAAGCACATGAATAGACACAAGAAATCCTGCATCTTGATAGGAGTTTAGACTAGATGACCCTTGCAGTGCCTTCTAACCTATGATTCTATGAATAGTCCCATTAAAATTAAGCACATGCTTAGTGCTTTGCTGGACTGGGGTCTAAGATACCAAATCTTTTTACATATACCAGTGGTTAGCCATAAATGATGACAGATTAATCATGGATTCCATGCACAGCAGGATACAGGCTGCACCATTTTTAGTGGGGTCCTTCAGATTTTTCCCTTCCTGTCTTTCACCTCTACCTTTGGTTTGCTTCTTGGATCTTCAGCATGGCAAGGAGTAAGCTGTCTCCCTGCAAAGTTTTCCTGCCTCTCCACATTCTGCCTCTGTAGCCAGCACTGGCCCGTACAAAATGCAGAATATCTCTGTGCTGAACATGCATAGTTAGAAGGAACTACGCTTTGTAGTAGCTTGGAAAAGGCAGAACAGCAGACCTTCCAAGTATCATACATCTTGGATGCACTTAGCACTGAGGAATTTGGCAGCATTGACACACTTGCTTGACTTTAGAACAGGGGTTCTCAAACTAGGGCCGCCGCTTGTTCAGGGAAAGCCCCTGGCGGGCTGGGACGGTTTGTTTACTTGCTGCGTCTGCAGGTTCGGCCGATCACGGTTCCCCCCGGCCGCGATTCCCTTGGCTCGCGCCGCTTCCCGCAGCCCCCATTGGCCTGGAGTGGCCAACCACGGCCAGTGGGAGCCGCGATCAGCCGAACCTGCGGATGCAGCAGGTAAACAACCCGGCCCAGCCCGCCAGGGGCTTTCCCTGAACAAGTGGTGGCCCTAGTTTGAGAACCACTGCTTTAGAACCGTCATGTTCTTTTAACGTAGGTTTTTTTAATGTAATATGTATTGATAATACCCCTTCTTAAATTGTCACTTATTGGGAGACTTGATGTCTCAAAGCACTGCTGATGAGCAGGGATCCTAGAAATCGGTTTGCTGTGGAAAAACAGGGAAATTGCATTTTTACAGAGAATCTTTAGTTTTTACATTTTGTGAAAAAATAAAAACATATATTAACTATTAACTAAATTGTACTGAAAGCACCAGTATCATTTATTCAGTGCACACAACCTTCCCATCTTGTGGTTGATTTTTGAATGCGCTTTAAATTTACATAGCTACACATACTTCAAAAAACTGCTTCTGGCATATAGATGTTACTCAATGGCATATAGGGCTTTGTGTTTTAATGCATCTCAAATTTCACTTTAGCTTCCAGGACTAACTCAGAAAGAGAGTAATTTTAATATAAAAGCAATTTTTGCTTTATTTTTTGTGCATTTAAGGAACAATTTTCTGAAAATATAGAACACAGACATAAAAGTATTTGGTATATGTAAGAAATACAGATTGCAATTCTATTAATTTTTATTTTATTATAATGATTAATGGCACTGGTAGGCTTTGAACTTGCTTAAATATTATAAGTATGTCAATAGAACGTTGTGTTCAACTGATACCTATATATATTGTGACTAGGGAAACTAAAGTTCAGTGTTTCATTTTAATCATGGAAAAAGGCAGATTTTCATGTTTTTTATTGGAGAATTTTGGAGGGGGTTTATCATGGAAAACTAGGATCCCTGCTGATGAGTTAGCTATAGGGTATTTCAGCCATAAGTCACCAGTTTGAATTAAGACCGTTTTAATAGGGATTACAATTTGTTTCCCTCTGGTGGATATTGGAAGGAACTGGGGCATAGATGGTCTGGCCTAACAGTCACAGCTGGGCTGGGTCCACATGTCAAGGACGGTAGTCGGAGAGCAGAGGTCAGAGAAATCGCTAGTGCTGGGTTCAGTAAGCGAGCGTTGGGAGTCAGAGTCAGGCTAGGGTCAGAGACCGGAGATCAGAGGTAGTCCCAGGCTGGAGTCAGGACGCAAGAACTAAGGTCAGAGTCAGGTCAGAGTCCAGAGATCAGGAGATGAGGTGAAGTTTGGAATCTCAGCAGGCCAGAAGTCTGTGTAGTTGCCAGGACAACTTCTTGGGGCACCTCCCAGAATTACATAGTGCACTTGCCAACAGAGGGACACAGAGTACTGTTACCCTAGGTCCCTAGGCACCTACTCTCCAGTGCTCCCTGGCTGTGGTTCGGCATTGCCTCCCCATGGCATTGTGGAAACATCAGCTGTCTCAGGCATTGCAGACCCAGGTTCTAGTTCACGTATCCTTACAGATGTTTGGTAGTCCCTATTTGAGATCCCTTCCATCTTACCATCATGTTTTTTTACGAATAGGTAGACATATTAGAGAGGTCAAGAGTCTCATAGACCATTGAGACTGAACAATCCCTTTACCACTAAGAAATCTTTCCCCCGGCACTGTGGTTGAGGCATATTGGCTAGGCCATGGGGAGTGTGAAGTTTGCCCTACTGATAAACAGAAGACTTTATTCTATCTATTTATGGTACTTATATGGCCTCTATTACCATAGTATCGGAGTGCCTCACTGTCTTTCTTTATTTTTACAACACCCCTTTGGGGAGTGGGGGAGTGCTGTTATCCCCATTGTACAGATGGGGAACTGATTCACAGAGAGGTTAAGTGACTTTCAGGGCAACATAGGAAATCTGTGACGGATCAGGGAACTGAACCTGGGTCTGAGAAGTCAAATCCTAGGTTAGTACTCTAACCACAGGACCATCCTTCTTCCTTTTTCTCGCGGCTGTTGAGCTGACATGTTTAATCAGCACTAAATCTATGCAATTTGCATTAAGTTTGCATTTATGGTAATACACAAATTATTTTCAACTATGTAAATTAGCTTAATAAATAAAATATTTGGTAATTTGCATAAAATAACACACAACTTGGTGTGAAGCAGAGAGGTTGGCTGTAAACTTTATGAACTATGAAACCGACTTTCTTTGAACTCTATCCTTTGTATTCACTTTTAAATGTATGTTTTGCATTCAGGTATCATTGGGGATTTCTCTTTCATCCACTACTTAAATTGGAAACTCTTCATTTAGGCACATTCTTTTGTCTGTTTGATGGCATGGTATAAACAATAATTTAAGCCCCAATTCTGCCTACCTGACTTAGGTTAAGTAGTTTCTTACTTTGCAAGTAGATGTGTCAGTGTTTACTACTTGATGTGAGTAAGGGTGGTAGAATATGACCTTAAATTATTAAAAACATATTTAAACTATACTGTATATAGATGTGATATTCTAGACAAGACTTAGCCATTTAATTGACCAAGCTAAGAAAGGTTTTATGAAGGTTCACTCCTTCCTCCCAAGGTTCATAAACTTGTAGCTTGGTTCTCTGAAATTTGGAATAGAGAACCAAATTAGCCCAAATTGTGTTTTATTTAATTTGAACTATTTAAATAGCCAAGCCTTTTTTAATGTAGTTGTTTTTATAGCCATCATGTCTTTCTATGGACATATTCTTTTTCTATCCTGGTTTTGTTCTACATGAGAAATGGTTTCAATTAGATATCTAAATGCTGGAGGGAATCCGTTATTTTGAGTTGGCAATAAAATGACACACACTATTCTTTAAGCAGATCTCTTCACTTTATTTGTTGTTATTTCTGCATTCTGGGTTTGAGAGTCATCCATTACTTTGTATGATGGTGTTGACTGTCAATTTTTTTATTTGAGCAATTAAGGAATGTATTTTTCAAAAACAAATAAAGGGAACTGTTCATTGTTTCCTTCGCAAAAGAACGTATTCACAGATTTCTTTGGCACCTGTATCACAGGTGTGAGGAATAACAGGCAAATCTCAATTCACTGGATTGTAATTTGCTGAATATATTTTGTTAATTAGTCCTCTCCCTACCTTTTGACTTTTTTACTATGAAATTGTACATCTAAAAATTGTTCTTGAAAACCTCTTTCCTTAGGTAATCTGTGTTGTTGTGGGATGCAAACTCAATAAATAGTTCTATACTAAGCATAACAAAATGATAAATTAGTCTAATTACTAATCACTTAGGCATTGGCACTACCAACTTAATCTAATTTAGGAAGAGTTATAAAGTCTCATTTCACTGAGTAAATCTATTTTAGCAGCACTTAAACATTGAGAAAAACATTTTTTTCTGTATAGGATAACTAATGAAAAAGATAAAAGGCAAATCTGTTTATTACAGTGACATGAGTGTAGTGATTTCTGTCTTTGATATAATTATTTCCAAACAGGAATGGTATGCAGATTGTTTAGCATTAAACAGAGAATGTGTAGATCATGTTTTGCAGCAACTACAGTGTCATATATTAAGTAGATACATTTTGGGTGATATAAAAATTCTGGAAAAGTAACAAAAATTTAAAAAGCCATCTGGTACCCTAGGCAGAATAGTTTTAATGGGATCCATGCAAAACAAATATATTAGGAATATAATCGTTATAAAATAATAGTGCAGATACCAAGTACTTTATTTAACATTTACACATGTATAATGTGACGATTAGATAATAGTAGAATACCATTACATGACTACAGAGCATATAAAATTTAATTTAAACTCCCATAAATTATATATATATATATATATATATATATATATATATATATATATATATATAAAAACCTTGCTCTGCTAAGTTAGCTTCATTGGAGAGCCCCCTTGTTTCCATCCTTAGCCTTGACTGGTTTTATCCTGATTTATTTGAGCAGCCGTTGACTTTGTGCTTGGAACATTCCCTATATTTGGTGGGGAAATTTTTTTCATGTAATAATCTTTGGTTGAGTCATTTTGTGCCCTCTTCTGAGCACTCTGAAGTATTAAAATATATTAGTTTTGCTTTGTTTGAAATTAGTTGTATGATTTTTGTGAGAGACAAGGTGGGTGAGGTATTACTGAACCAATTTCTGTTGGTGAGAGACAAGCTTTCGAACTACACAGAGCTCTTCTTCAAGTCTTATTATTGCAATCCATTTCCAGATGCTTGCAGGAAGCTACATGGCTTTTTCTTAATTGAACAAGTAAGAAATTCAAGTTGCTGGGTTTGTTTAGATTGTGAGCAGGCATATGAAACAAACAAGGGTTGCATACCGTGCTGTGCAGGGTCTGTTCTTGTGAACCAGATGGGGGATTGTTGATATTGGCAATCTGGTCTTCATGCAGCATTCTCATAAATTTCAGTTCATAAGTCGGCAAAGAGAGCAGAGATGTAGTGTGTGCACCTCCACATCTGACACACATTTTGTGAGCATTGTGTATAGTTTAGCAGCTGAACTCTGACTGTTGTACTTCTTATTACAGAGGATTAGGACAGTAGCTTCTTGTATGGAAGGGAGGAAGATGGTTCATGTGACATGACACTAATTTATTAGTTTGATTGCACAATCATTGTTCATACAACCAATGGTGGAAGTACACCAATATGTAAAATAAATTAAAAATTTGGGGGCAGAAGTGAGTTTCCAAGTGAATTGGCCAACCTTAAATAAAGTTAATAAGGGCTTGCTGATTTAAGTTCTGCTGGTCAAATTCAGGGCATACTAAACCTGATTCAGCTACACTATGGCCTTTTTATATCTTCAGCATAAACGGACTTTGACGGGGGGGTATAAATTACCTAAGCAGAGTGTCACGTGTCACCCCAGCTGGGGTAGAACTGGCATAAGAGTAGCTTAAATGCACCTTTGCTCCCCAGTTCCATCCCTGCCCCAAGTGCAGGATGGAATGACTGAAAATCAGATGCAGTGATTTCTATCATTGTATCAAGGTTTAAGATGTTTAACTAAAGATACTGTAGATAGAAAGTGGGGGGGAGGGGGGAAGGATAATTAATAATGCATTAAATTTAAATAGATAGGATAATTGCTTTTCTGTAATCTTAACTTCTACATCATTAATAAAAAGAAAAGGAGTACTAGTGGCACCTTAGAGACTAACCAATTTATTTGAGCATAAGCTTTCGTGAGCTACAGCTCAGTTCGTCGGATGCGTTCAGTGGAAAATACAGTGAGGAGCCTGTATTTTCCACTGAATGCATCCGACGAACTGAGCTGTAGCTCACGAAAGCTTATGCTCAAATAAATTGGTTAGTCTCTAAGGTGCCACTAGTACTCCTTTTCTTTTTGCGAATACAGAGTAACACGGCTGCTACTCTGAAACCTACATCATTAATGTCCTTCAGACAGGGCTACAAGTCATCAGCTTCACATTGAGGGCCCTCTCTGTGGGAGTTTTACAAGATGGGGAAGTAAGGAAGGGGTCTTACAGAGCTAGAACAGTCTTTTGCTTTCTTATATATGAATAAATATTGATAAAGATTTTTAGTTACCAGTTCTTTAAGCTATCCCTGATGCAATTTCTTGACCTAAATAGAAAGGTACTGTTATGTGCAGTTCTCCTTTTATGAATCAGGTGAGATTTTTAGAAGTGCTTTAGTCGCTTAGGTGCCTTTTAAAATGTCACTCATGCCAACAATTAATAATTAATTTTTTATTCCAAACACAAATCTCCTTCTGAAAATCGCATCCAAGTTTCTGCAGTTTTGCGTTATGTAGTTAATAACATAATACTGTTTTTTGTTGATGTATGTGGAGCCTTCTCCTCCTGGCTCCTTTTTGAGATGTTAAATATTTCAATGTAAAAAGATCGGCATGATGAAAATTTAGTTAAAAAAACAACATTTCTGAGTCACAAAATGATCCATAATGAAAGGACAAAAAGTGTCATGAAATTTTTCCATCACTTTTGCACAACTCTAGTATTAATCTATCAGCTGTGAAACTGTTTCATGATGAAGAGTTTAAATGTACAGACAATGTGATAACATTTTTTTTCTTCTAACAAACTGGAATGGAGAGGTTGGAACTAGTTTGCATATACTTAGTTATATAATAGGTTTATAATTCATCCATAATTTAAACAGAGGAACAAATATAAATAAGCAATGAGAATGGTGAGATAAAGCAGCACAGCTAGTTATAGTTGTCCATCTTGTTACCGTGGTAACCAATTGTCTATATTAATATAGCTCATTGAGAATAGCTTAGTATCCTTAGTGGTCCAGGAGCAGTTTTGAAACACGTGTTTTGAAAAACAGTTGTAGCTGGACAAGTTTTAGAAGATGCTTTTTCACACATCAGAGCATAGGGTTTCATGTCTCTGGAGACTCTGTCCTCTCACTAAAAAGTTGTCTAACTCAGAAGTCTCTAGATGCATAGTTTCCATCATGTTACATGAATCATGGTTTATGTCAAGGCAGTGTACCTTACCTGTGGGTGCAATATCTCACCCCAAAACTGAGTAGTATTAGAGAGGGATGGGTTACATTTTGAGTTTGTCAACTTTGAGAGTGTTCTTCTAAATTGGCCTCACTAAATATCATGCAAATTTACCAGACCAGGCACAAAAACTACTCTCCTAGTCTTTGCCATGATGAATAATGATCATGAAAAAAAAAAAACCCTAAAAATAAAACTTGCCTCAGGAGAGTGGGCGAACAGAATTTTGCAAGGCTGTCTTAAGTTAATGTCTGTAACTTTTTGGTTATGAAAAGGATTTCCTCATTCTGTGGTACATCAAAGAAAATGTTGATTCTTTTCAGTTTAACATTATAACAAAAGGGAAGTATTTTTCCACAAGAGTCAAATAAGAGCATAAGAACTTGTCAAATGGAATTCCAGTATTCTAATAGGAGACGTTTCTGGATTCGTTTGGTAGCCATGTGGTTAGAGCACTGTATTCAAGAGAGCTGTATTTGAGTCTCATCCCTTGATCCGCAAAGACTCAGTAGGTTATATATTAAAGAATAAGTGTTGAACACAATGTATGAAAAATTAAATTACATATATTAATGGTGTACAGGTGTCTGCATAATGTATAATGCACAAGGTTAAAAATTCTATGAAGTTCTTTCTGTTTGTCATTTGCAGTTTATGATTAAATGAACTGTAGACGTTCGAGAAGAAAGAGTTCTCTTGGGTTGTCAATTACTACTTCTTCCCATCAATGTAGATGCCCCACAAAAGTATCATTCTGAATATATTCTTTTTTTCTTGGAATACATTTTGTGATTTCATGCAAAGTGTGGGAGTAATGGGGACATATTTCAGTGTGGAAATGTTTTACTTGCAAAAAAAGATAATTATATTGGGCATAAGGGATTAGATCATTCTTTGAGCTCTTTATTTTTGTATTGATTGTTACTGCTATTTATGTATTGCTCAAGACTATACTCCAGAGTAGAATCTCTATTTAAACATAAATAAATACAAAAAGATGGAATACCCCATTAAGATCACCTGACTGAGAAGAAACATGGACATGTTACAAACTTTAATCATATTTGATAATGTTACATAAGTCATCATTTAAGAGCAGCACAGTGACAAGCTCTGCATGTAAGGCTCAGTCCCACAGAATCTTATTGAAGTTAATGGCAAAACTCCCACTGACTCTGAAACTCTGGGTGCTCAGCTTGTTAGAAAAATCATGCCACTTTTGTTTAAGTGCGTTATTGTGGATTTAGAGTAACAGCCGTGTTAGTCTGTATTCGCAAAAAGAAAAGGAGTACTTGTGACACCTTAGAGACTAACCAATTTATTTGACCATAAGCTTTTGTGAGCTACAGCTCACTTCATCGGATGCATACTGTGGAAAATACAGAGGATGTTTGTTTTTATACACACAAATCATGAAAAAACGGGTGTTTATCACTACAAAAGGTTTTCTCTCCCCCCACCTTACTGTCCTGCTGGTAATAGCTTATGTAAAGTGATCACTCTCCTTACAATGTGTATGATAATCAAGGTGGGCCATTTCCAGCACAAATCCGGGGGGGGAGAAAACCTGGATTTGTGCTGGAAATGGCCCACCTTGATTATCATACACATTGTAAGGAGAGTGATCACTTTACATAAGCTATTACCAGCAGGAGAGTGGGGTGGGGGGAGAGAAAACTTTTCGTAGTGATAAACACCCATTTTTTCATGATTTGTGTGTATAAAAACAAACATCTTCTGTATTTTCCACAGTATGCATTCGATGAAGTGAGCTGTAGCTCACGAAAGCTTATGCTCAAATAAATTGGTTAGTCTCTAAGGTGCCACAAGTACTCCTTTTCTTATTGTGGATTTAGAAGCCTAGATTTAGGTACACAGATTTGAAAATGCTAGCCCTAGATTTATGAAATGCTTCCTTCCTGATAGCTCAGGGCACATGTTCATACAATAATTTTAATAAAAACACATACTGTGTTTTTGTCTGGGAACAACATAATGTTAAGATGGAGTTACTGTTGAGAGTACATAACAGTAATATAGGCCTTTTCGACACACAAAATTTGTACTGCTTTAACTATCAGTGAGCACTTTTATACAGTCTAATTGCATTCACATTAGGGTTGTAATGGTACAACAATTTTGTTTAAAAACATCACCAAAACAAAACCTTTGTGTAGACTAGACCTCAGTGACTCTAGTCCCAGATTAGGTGGAAGTGATTTTTAAAAGTAAATTTGATTTTTTTCCCTCATGGTGTCACTAAAGGGCAATATTTTAGGTATTATTTTTCATTACTGAAAGTTTCTCCTTCAACAGAGACTGAAGAAAAAAATTCTACTTCAGAGAATTCACAAAGAGCAGACTTTTTTTTCATAATGGCCACCATCTCCAATGGTTCTTAATGGGACTGAGGCCTCAGGATGCCCTCAGTAAAGATGGCCACTACCTCCACTTGCTCCCAGCGGCAGTGAAGCCAGGCTGCTCTCATGGAGAACAGTGACTCCTTATGCTGTCAGGAGGCAGAGAGAGAACACAGTGAGGAACAAGTAAATGGAAAAGGTAGCCATCTTTACTAAGACCTGCCTGTGGCCTGAGTCCCAATGAGAACAATAGGAAATGGTGACAATTTTGAAAGAAAGCCAGTTCTTTATGGAAAAACATTTTTTCCGGCTGAAAGAGAAACTTTCAGTTATGAAGAATTAGGGCAAAAAATGAACATTAATCTAAAAAAAGTGTTCACATGTAGCCTATGCACAAAATTTGAGTTTTAACTATATGAAAAATCTGGAGAGTCTGTGCTACTTCATTACTGCCATCATTCAGAACAACAAGAAGGTCTGACATCAGCTGCTAAATTTACATGAGAACAGCCTTACTGGGTCAGACCAAAGGTCCATCTAGCCCAGTATCCTGTCTTTCAACAGTGGCCAATGCCAGGTGCCCCAGAGGGAATGAACAGAACAGGTAATCATCAAGTGATCCATTCCCTGTTGCTTATTCCCAGCTTCTGGCAAACAGAGGCTAGGGACACCATCCCTGCCTATCCTGGCTAATAGCCATTGATGGACGTACTCTCCATGAATTTATTTAGTTATTTTTTGAACTTTTATAGTCTTGGCCTTCACAATATCCTCTGACAAAGAGTTCCACAGGTTGACTATGCATTGTGTGAAAAATATTTCTTTTTGTTTGTTTTAAACCTGCTGCCAATTAATTTCATTTGGTGACCCCTAGTTCTTGTGTTATGAGAAGGAGTAAATAGCATCTCCTTATTTACTTTCTCTACACAGTCATGATTTTATAGACCTCTATCATATAACCCCTTAGTCATCTCTTTTCCAAGCTGAAAAGTCCCAGTCTTATTAATTTCTCCTCATTCAGAAGCTGTTCCATACCCCTAATAATTTTCGTTGCCCTTTTCTGAACCCTTTCCAATTCCAAGATAACTTTTTTGAGATGGGGCAACCACATCTACATGCAGTATTCAAGATGTGGGTATACCATGGATTTATGTAGAGGCAATATGATATTTTCTTTCTTAATGATTCCCGACATTCTCTTCCCTTTTTTGACTGCCGCTGCACATTGTGTGGATGTTTTCAAAGAACTATCCACAATAACTCCAAGATCTCTTTCTTGAGTGGGTAAAAGCTAATTTAGACCCCTTCGTTTTATATGTGTAGTTGGGATTATGTTTTCCAATGTGCATTACTTTGCATTTATCAGCATTAAATTTCATCTGCCATTTTGTTGCCCAGTCACCCAGTTTTGAGAGATCCTTTTGTAGTTCTTTGCAGTCTGCCTCGGACTTAATTATCTTGAGCAATTTTGTGTTGTCTGCAAATTTTGCCGTTTCACCGTTTAGCCATTTTTCCAGATCATGTATGAATATGTTGAATAGGACTGGTCCTAGTACAGACCCCTGGGGGACAACACTATTTACCTTTCTCTATTCTGAAAACTGATCATTTATACTTACCTTTTGTTTCCTACCTTTTAACCAGTTACCAATTCATGAGAGAACTTTCCCTCTTATCCCATGGCGGCTTACTTTGCTTAAGAGCCTTTGGTGAGGGACCTGTTTTCAGAGAACTGTCCACAATTTGAAGAACAGCCACAAACAGGTGGCTGTTCTTCTTCAAATTCTTTTTTGGCCTTCCTAATTTTAGTTTTACACTTCATTTGCCAGAGTTTGCTCCTTTCTATTTTCCTCACTAGGATTTAACTTCCACATTTTAAAGGATACCTTTTTGCCTCTTACTGCTTCTTTTACTTTGTTGTTTAGCCGTGGTGTCACTTTTTTGGTTCTCTAATTATGTTTTTTAATTTGGGGTATACGTGTAAATGGAGCCTCTATTATGGTGTCTTTAAAAAGTTTCCATGCAGCTTGTAGAGATTTCACTTTTGGCACCATAGCCTTTAATTTCTGTTTAACTGACTCCTCATTTTTGTGTAGTTCCCCTTTCTGAAATAAAATGCTAGTGTTGGGCTGCTGTGGTGTTTTTCCCACCACAGGGTTGTTAAATTTAATTCTATTATGGTCACTATTACCATGCGGTCCAGCTATATTCACTTCTTGGACCAGATCCTGTGCTCCAAGAAACAGTCATTTAAGGTGTCAAGAAAGTATATCTCTGCATCCCATCCTGAGGTGACGTACCCAGTCAATATGGGAATAATTGAAATCCCCTGTTGTTGTTGAGTTTTTTATTGTAATAGCCTTTCTAATCTTCCTGAGCATTTCACAGTCACTATCACCATCCTGGTCAGGTGGTTGGCAATATATCCTTGCTGCTATATTAGAGCATGTAATTACTATCCATAGAAATTCTATGGTACATTTGGTTCATTTAAAGTTTTTACTTCATTTGTTTCTATGCTTTCTTTCACATATTGTGCCACTCCCCCACCAGCACGACCTGTTCTGTCCTTCCGATATATTTTGTACCCTCATATTACTGTGTCCTATTGATGATCCTCATTCCACCAAGTTTCTGTGATGCCTAGTATATCATATTCTCATTTAGTACAAGGCATTCTAGTTCACCCATCTTATTATTTAGACTTCTAGCACTGGTATATAAGTACTTTAAAAACTTGTCACTTTTTTGTTGTCTGCCATTACATGATGTAATTGAATGGGACTCTCTTTCATTTGACAGTTTCTGATCTGATCCTACCTGTATTTTGTCCTTTTCCATCCTCTCCTCCTTACTAGGACATAGAAAATCTCCATTAACAGATACTCCCCTTAGGGATGTGTCTGTCTGAACCACATGCTCTTCAGCACCTGTCGGCTTTCCCCCAGCCCTTAGTTTAAAAACTGCTCTATGACCTTTTTCATTTTAAGTGCCAGCAATCTGGTTCCATTTTGGCTTAGGTGGAGCCCATCCTTCCTTGTTAAAGATCCAATTTTTAAATTAATTTCAACTCAAACTAATTGACAATTTACTTGTAAATCCTAAAAAAAAAAAAATTCTATACTCAAGGAGTAAGTGTTAGGATTCGTTTGAGTGATACACTGTATTTTCATACATAACAAAGTGGTTGGATCTCTGTTTTAAGTGCAAGACTCAACCTTAAATATGGAGCCAAGGCTGTCACCTCTGTAAAATATTGCACTATTCCCCAAGAAAATTATTGCTTCTATAAAATGGTAACTTAATGTATTAATTTAAATATTAAATGCTACTCTATGATTGTTATTTGTTAATTATATTAAGATAGTCCACAAATGTTATAGATGTGATCCTCATATGGAAAGACAACCCCTGCCCTAATGACCGTAAAATGTTTAAAAAAAATCCTACCTAAGGATGGAGGGAAAGAGATATATGTTCAAATAAAGCAATCAAAGTGAGATAGGTTTCAGAGGGTGTCAAGGTTCCTTCCCCACCCTGAACTCTAGGGTACAGATGTGGGGACCCGCATGAAAGACCCCCTAAGCTTATTTCTACCAGCTTAGGTTAAAACTTCCCCAAGGCACAAAGTCTTTGCCCTTGGATTAGGTAAAACGCTGCCATCACCAAGTACTTTAACAAAGAACCAAGGAAAAGGAGCACTTGGAGTTCCTATTTCCCCAAAATATCCCCCCAAGCCCGTACACCCCCTTTCCTGGGGAGGCTTGAGAATAAACAAGATGAGCACAAACCCCTGGGATTTTTGAGGCCCAAAAAACCCAGTCAGATTAGTAAAAATCAGAACTTTATTAGAAGAACAAAAAAAAGATAAGAGAACAACTCTGTAAGATCAGAATGGAAGATAATCTTACAGGCAGATTCAAAATATAGAGAATCCCTCTAGCCAAAACCTTAAATTACAAAAAGACACAAAAACAGGAATACACATTTCCTCCAGCACAGCGAATTTACAAGCCAAAACAAAGAAAACCTAACGCACTTTCTAGCTAGATTACTTACTAACTTTACAGGAGTTGGAAGGCTCTCATCCTTGATCTGTTCCCAGCAAAGGTATCACACAGACAGACCAAAACCTTTTTCCCCCCTCCAGATCTGAAAGTATCTTTTCCCCTCATGGGTCATTTTGGGTCAGGTGCCAGTGAGGTTACCTTAGCTTCTTAACCCTTTACAGGTGAAAGGATTTTGCCTCTGGCTAGGAGGGATTTTATAGCACTGTATACAGAAAGATGGTTACCCCTTCCTTTTATATTTATGACAGAGGGGTAGCTGTGTTAGTCTGTATCAGTAAAAACAATGAGAAGTCCTTGTGGCACCTTATAACCCACTTCATCAGATGCATGGAGTGGAAAATACAGTAGGCAGGTATAAATATACAGCACATGAAAAAATGGGAGTTGCCTTACCAAGTGTGGGGGGGCAGTGCTAACGAGGCCAATTCAATTAGGGTGGATATGGCCCATTCTCAACAGTGGACAAGAAGGGGTGAATATCAACAGAGGGAAAATTATTTTTTGTAATAACCCAGCCACTCCGAGTCAAAAACAGACTTCAACGAGAAACGGCAGAACTGGAATTAATTTGCAAACTTGACACCATCAAATTAGACCTGAATAAAGACTGAATAAAGAATAATACACACATCAGCCTTCTCACTGTTTGTTCCCTCTGCCCCAACCTTCTAAATTCATAGCTATTTTTTTATTTCTGGTAGTTTCAGATCACTAATAAAATACAACTTTAGGTCAAGGTATGGAAAGGGGTCTGTGTGAGTGGACCTTTATCCACACATTGAAGTAAAAAAAAAAAAGAAAGGCACTAACAAGTGAACGATGGGACTGGCAATTGTAGATTGAGGGGTAGACAGTTATTTATTTATAAGCATATATATATGTCATAAACATACAGCTAAGGGTAGCATAAAATCCCTCCTTTACCTGTAAGGGGTTAAGAAGCTCAAATAACCTGGTTGGCACCTGACCAAAAGGACCAATAAGAGAAGAAGATCCTTTTAAATCTGTGGGGTGAGGTTTTGTTTTGGGCTCTCTTTGTTGTTCTCTCCGGGACAGAGAGGGACCAGGGCAGGGAAAAACCATCTCCTAAAACCCTACCTGAAATAAGCATCCAAGATTACAAAAATTGTAAGTAATAGCAAGGAAATGCGTTATCTTATCTTTTAGCTTGTGAATTTTCCCTATGCTAAGAGGGAGGTTTATTCCTGTTTTTGTAACTTTGAAGTTTTGCCTAGAGGGGAATCCTCTGTGTTTTTAAATCTTATTACCCTGTAAAATTACCTTCCATCCTGATTTTACAGAGGTGCTTCTTTTGCTTTTTTCTTTATAATAAAGTTCTGTTTTTAAGAACCTGATTGGTTTTTAGTGTCCGAAAAGCCCAAGGGTCTGGTCTGTGCTCACCTTGTTTACCTATTTGGTTGGTATATTATTCTCAAATCTCCCCAGAAAAGGGGATGAAGGGGTTTGGAGGGATATTTTGGGGAAACAGGAACGCCAAATGGTCCTTTTCCTGAATCTTTGTCTAACTCACTTGGAGGTGGCAGCGATACCATCCAAAGACAAGGAAAATTTGTACCTTGGGGAATTAAGATGGTAGAATTAAGCTTAGGGGGTCTTTCATGTGGGTCCCCACATCTGTACCCCAGAGTTCAGAGTGGGGAGGGAACCCTGACATGGTGGCAGCGTGGTGGGATAATTTTGAACCAGAAGCACAGACCGTTCCTAACACTACTGTAATATAAATCCCTTTGAAGGATTGGAGTACCTAGGGCCAAATCCGACTCTCCTTCCTCATGCAAGGATAGCAGTCCTACTGGTTAGCAGGATTTGGCCCTCAGTTTACATCGTGTCCCTTCATACCACCGGAACCCCATAGTGCTTGTGCTTACTAAAGTAAAATACAGATAATTTTTCTGATCCCATTTTATTATTTAATTTTAAGAGATATTGACGAGAATGAAGATGGTTTCGGATGAGATTTGTAAAGAGATGGAAAGTCAATGAGGTAGAGATATACAGATACTTAAGCAACTCTGCCTCTTTCTGCAGAGCTTGTGAAACTTAACAGTGTTGTCCTCTGTCTTCTACTGGCAACAATCATAGAATCACAGATTTTAAGATCAGAAGGGACCATTATGATCATCTAGTGTGACCTCCTGTACAACGCAGGATCATATTAAAGAGGTTGGTTAATTTAAAACTACGGGAGAAACTAACTGGAAACAGTGGATAGTTTAAAACTATCTGACCTGTTTTAGAGAACTGTTGTCATGGTAACAGCAACTAGCAGAGGACAGAACGCTGCTAAGCTTCACAAGCTCCGTGGCGTCATGGGGGGATTGCCATATTATAGTACCCGTTATTTATTTTTCACATTTTTATTTTTAAAAAGACACATTCATTTCTAGATACTTACACAAATGTTAGAAAATACACAAGCTAACTCCAGATATAAGAACTAACTCATCTAGATTGACTTCAGGTTCTTCTTCCACTTTTCCCTACCCTGCAAAGGAGTCCAGGGGACAGTAATTTCCCCCTCCCCATACTCTTCAGGCTGTCCCATTACCAGAAACATGAGTCCTTCATCTTGCCCTGAAGGTCAGCAAACTTGGGTTCTGTTGGACCATGGGTGGCAGAGGAATGAATTCGAGTGTTGAGGATCCCTCATGGAAAATGACCTGCCATTTTTGATCAGAGGGTTATTGGCTGGAGTGCCTCTGCTGACCAGACCTGCTGCTGTAACACATGAGGGAGAGAGAAGATCTCACAGATATCCAGTGCAACAGACTAGTGTAGGGCTTTAAAAACAAAACCAACAGCTTGAACATCACCTGGCAGCCAGTGCAGACTGTGGAGCACCAGTTTACTGTGCTTATGTGGAGAGAATTACCTTTTAATAAGTGCTCAGCCACATTCATCACTACCATAAATTTCTGGATAGCTAAGGTGTAGCTTAATAATGCATTGTAATGGTTTAATCATGAGGTGAGGAATAGCAGCTACAAAGTGATGCATATCTGAAAGAAAAGTGTGCCCTTAGCAAATGCAGATTTTAAAAAGGAGGATTAGCCACAGCTGCAACTTGGATGCCCAGGAGCAGCTGGGAATCAGGCATCACTTCCTAATTATAAAAGTAACAGCAGGAGGTGCACTCCCTTATCAAATGGGGACTAATGTAATCTCATTTCCTCTGTTTGCTTTCCCACATTTACTAGCATTATTTCAGTCTTGGTTAAGACACATTCAGATAACCGCCCTTTCTATCCCAAGCTCTGCCATATGGAACTACAGACCCAAGTACTCATAAATGTTGTTTTTTTTTTTATTTTATTCATTGTGCCATTTTGTGGAACTATGGTTGTGAGGAAGGCTAAATTGATTGACAAATCTCAACCAATCTGGTATTATATCTAAAAATAAAGTGTTAAAAGAACATTATTTAGGTTGCAAACTGAAGCATTCAAAAGTTAGGAAATGCTAATGTATGGTTTTCTGTGCTGCTTAATTCTGCTCTGTTGGGTGTCCATCATGTGCACTGAATGAGGCAAGAGTCCTATGGAAAACATAGTAGATGATCATGCAATTAAAGGCTGTATCATAATGCGTGTAGACAAAGGGAAGGGACAAAATTAAGGTTGCAAGGCCAACTGTAAATCTGGGATTTCCTATCTTTGAAGTAGTTTACAACCTAAATACAACCTCTGGAAGTCTGGGAGCTCTTGCCCCAAATGGTGCTTTCATAGGAGGGAGGATGGATATTTGGCACCATATGCTGAATATTGAGTGGTAGCCCAGCTCTCGCTCTCACTTACCTGTTCCCAAGGGTAATAGGAACTACAGCCCTATATGGTCCCTCTGGGTGGAGGAAAAGGGCTGCTGGGGTCAGGTGCTGAATCCAGGGGCTTTAGGAGTTAGTTGAGCGTGGTCTCATTTCTTCTCTGCATGATGCCCGAAGAGGGATGCATTGTGGGCCAGTAGGTTCATGTACTGGATCTGTGTGGGGGAGTGGGTCCAGCCCAGCGCGGCTCTTCTGCTAACAGCAACTCTGGCAATGTCCGGGGGGTTTCCAGCATAGTGTCTGCTGTTGCTGCTTTCACAAGGGAGTGAACCCGGCCTTAGTGTGTTCATAGTCTAGTTATTTTGGCATGCTACTAATATTTTCCTGAGCCAGGTAACTAATAGAAATGAAGAGGTGATTATAAGCACTTTATATCCCACTAAAAGCTACATGGAATTTAATGGCACAAAGAAAAGGCACATCTGTAGCCTGAGAGCTTTCCACCAGCCAAATATCTAAGATCTGTTGCAAAAAATGGATGTGAGAGACCATCTCCAAGATCAAGGCTGGATATCTTTCTAGACTATACACTGTAGTTCAAGCAGAAGTTACATGGTTGCTGTAGAAGTTACTGGGAGATGTTCTGTGGCCTGTCAGGATGTCAGACTAGATAAATGTAATGGTTCTTCTAACTTTACAGTGTATGAAAAGGTACCGAGAGTCCATTATATTAGGCAACCTAAATACAGGGGGTTCTATCAACTACTTCTGTATTAATTGCACAGTTTAGTCTTCTCCTCATTGTTATTCTTACAAAAAGGCAAAACAAATAGTAGGGAAAATATTTGCCATACTATTTTTACTCTTATGGTACATCTTTACCAATCAGATCACTATGCCTCACCATATATAGTCTTTTTCAATCACATTTTTGTTTCTACACTTTCTTGTGTACAGTGTTTTTTAACCACGGAGGGTAAGCTTTTTCCAATTTCATCTTTTTTAAGTAAAGGGGTTGTTCTAAGGACAGACTTCCCCTTTAGTTATGTGTTGCTGTTGCTTAGCATTTTCAGGACCGTTTAAACTCCTGTCCACGTGAGCAGTACAAGGCATCAAGACTTGTTCCTTTTGTGTGGAGAGTCTTTAGGGGATGGGATCCTTTTTATATTTAGTTTTTCGGGCAACTCTCAACTTGTACCCATATCTTTTGTTGTCTTCTGCTCTTCCCCAGCCCCTTGAGACCTTTTTGAAGCTAACCTCAAGCCGCTTGCACTGTTTCCGTGGTTGCTCAGTTCTGCACAAGGAACAAGGACAACACCTCCAATAGCACCTTATTGCACAGAGTGCGGGGAGAGTAATCTGCTATAGCCCTTTACAGGGCTCAGTATATTCCTTCCTTCCTCCGTCCCTCCCTCCCACCCCTCACACCTAGCCACCTGTGTTGTTTGGTGCATGAGGGTGATGGGCGGAGTTGTGGCTCTGTCCTTTCCCAATGGTTTGCTTGTGGGCAAAGCAACAAGAACCTCTGGTCTCCTTGCACTCCAACCTGTGACCCAGACCAGCCTGTTGTTGCTATTCAGGAGGTCAGGGATGGACCCTACTTTTCCATACTGCCCTGCACAACCATGCTAGACCCAGCCATAATCCATGTGTTGCTTAGTAAAATAGTTGCTGAATATGTATTTCACACATATCAATGCATTATTGTCAGTCCATGACTGTACATTGTCCAAAAAAATGTTTGAACTGTCTTTTCAAATGGGTAAGTTCTGGTACTATATATATCCCTTAGTACTTTAGAATATGAATAAATTTCCTCATTAGAGCGTGCTTAAAATATTTTCAGGTCAGATTCACGTCAGGTATTACAGTTAATTTATGTAAGTATGACCCAAAAAAATCCAGTTACACATTGCATAGATCAAACTACATCTTTGTTCCTGAAACATTTATTTACCTTCACTTTTCTGTGTAGAGAACACTGATTACAAATTGCATTGGCAAAGATTCCTACTCTGGTAGTCCAGTCCAGGTGGTTTACTAATAATCCATGATTAAAATGTGTCTTTCAGAATTTGTCATTGGAGCACATTTTATAGGATTCTTAATCCTTTAGTACTGGTACAAATTTCCAATAGTTTGATATGTTTTCACTTGCCACTCTGTCAAAACCATCTACTCTTTAATAATTTTGAAGGCACTTGAAAGTCTGCAGATGCTTTTATAGTTTTCTTACGTACCACCGTACGGTAATCTAGGATTGCTGATTACTTACAATTAATGGTCTATTTTATTAGTTGCTAGAAATGTCACTTTCAAACCTGACAGGCTGATCACTGTTGAAAAGGAAGCTAATCAAATAGTAATCTCAATACTAGTGAAAACATCTATAACCTTTCCTTATTTCAGTCACTTAAAATATATTATATAAGCACCCAAATACATTTCACTGTTGATACTTTTAAATTTAAAATTACTTAGGGCAATTATGGGTGGCTGGCTTTTAAATTGCACTTTGTTGTCTAAACTGTCTAACATTTAGTTCTATAAATATTTAGTTAAATATGTAGAAATTTTTAAAAGATCGACTTTTTCCATAAGGGAGAAAAAATAAAATTATAATAATCATCACATGTAATAAGCAAAATCATAAAGGGCCATAATAAAACTGATCCTTTTATATACATGTATTCAAATACAGATGAGCAGGTGAGAGAGCTTGGGACACAGAGTTGGAGTGAATAGTGGGACAGGGAGTTGGGATCTGTTGAGACTGGGACTATGTTGGGTAAGGAGGCTTATACTGAGAGCTAAAGTGTGGGAGGACTGGGACTGGTTGGGCAAAACAGTCTTTGATCATGTAATTAAGGACTGTACAATATTGCATACTCACAAGGAAGCCAAATAAATGTTTCAATAAATAATTCTGGCATTTTCTAACTTTTGAGTGCTTGACTCTGCAACTTTAATAATGTTCTTTTTAGGCCTATTTTTGATGTAATATATTGATATGCAGACCTGTTTCTGATCTCACTCTAGTGTTACACAAGTATAACTCTGTTGACTTCAGTGGGTTTAATCTTGTGTTACCTTGGTGTGAGTTCAGAATCAGGTCTCCTAGCTCTATCCTACATTACTAAGAAAATCATGGAAATATTGGTGGGAGAGGCAGAGATTAACTTTAATTAGCCTTCTACTTGTGGAGAGCTTTAATTACTTTTCGCTGAGATGATGTGGAGTGGACATGACCCTTCAATATCTACATAACTATCTAAGAACCCAGTTCTACACATCATTACTTACAGGAGTAACTCCTTTGGACTACTCACATTCACTAAGCCTTGGTCTACACTACAAGTTTAGGTCGAATTTAGCAGCGTTAGATCGATTTAACCCTGGACCTGTCCACATGACGAAGCCATTTTTGTCGACTTGAAGGGCTCTTAAAATCGATTTCTGTACTCCTCCCGATGAGGGGATTAGTGGTGAAATTGACACTGCTGGATCAAATTTGGGGTAGTGTGGATGCAATTCGACGGTATTGGCCTCCAGGAGCTATCCCAGAGTGCTCCATTGTGACAGCACTTTCAACTCAGATGCACTAGCCAGGTACACGGGAAAAGCCCCAGGAACTTTTGAATTTCATTTCCTGTTTGGTCAGCGTGGTGAGCTCATCAGCACAGGTGACCATGCAGTCCCAGAATTGCAAAAGAGCTCCAGCATGGACCGAACGGGAGGTACTGGATCTGATCGCTGTATGGAGAGACAAATCCATACTATCATAACTCTGTTCCAAAAGACGAAATGCCAAAATATTTGCAAAACTCTCCAAGGGCATGATAGACAGAGGCTACAACAGGGACCCGCAGCAGTGCCGCGTGAAAATTAAGGAGCTCAGGCAAGCCAACCAAAGAGGCAAACAGCCACTCCGGGTCAGAGCCCCAGATATGCCACTTCTATGATGAGCTGCATGCAATTCGGGGGGGGGGGGCACCTACCGCTACCCCACCCCTGTCCGTGGACACCTGCAAAGAGGGAGTCTCATGCAACAGACATGAGGATTTTGGGGATGAAGAAGATGAGGAGGAGGAGGATAGCGCACAGCAGGCAACTGGAGAAACCATTCTCCCTGACACCCAGGAACTGTTTGTCACCCTGGAGCCAATACCCTCCCAAGGCGGGCTCCCGGACCATGAAGCCGGAGAAGGCGCCTCTGGTGAGTGTACCTTTGTAAATATAATACATGGTTTAAAAGCAAGCGTGTTTAACGATTAATTTTCCCTGAAGACTTGGGATGCATTCACGGCCTGTACAGCCCCTCCTTTTAAATGGCCAACCCAACAGGTGCTTGGTATGGGAAAGGAGGGAGCTGCTGTTTGAAACCATTCCCACATCTTATGAACAGTAGCGTAGCCAGGGGGCGAGCAGGGGGAGCAGCCACTCCCCCTCTGAGCACAAGTGGAGCCTTTTTAATTTATAGGCACCTTTTTTAATTTTTACTCACTCGGCGGCACTCCAGGTCTTGGGTGATGGGGGCCTTCATGTGCTCTGACTCCTTGGCGGCACTTCGGTGGTACGGGTCTTCACACCCTCTGGCTCGGCGGGAGCCTTCACTCGCTCCGGGTCCTCGGCGGCATTTTGGCAGTGGGAGCCTTCAGTGCCACCAAGGACCCAGAGCACCACCCAGTGAGTACAGGCGGATGGCACCTTTCTTTATGTCCGCTGCCCCTGTTTGCTCCGCCTAGCTACGCCACTGGTTATGAAGGTTGAAGAAGCTGAAAGACTGTGGCTTACCATGGCTGCCTGCAAGCCGAATTCTGTTGTCTGGCCCTCCGTGTCTGATCTCTCACACCAAACTCGCAGGCCCTCAATATAAGAGGCAAAATGCGACCTTGTACCGAAAGCACATGTGCTATGTAATGTTAATAGCTTGATTCATCGTGAAAGAGTCTACCCATTGTTCTCTAAAATGTGTCTTTTTAAATACTACTCTCCCTTTTTTTCCTCCCACCGCTGCAAATGTTTCAACGCTCCCCGTATCATCTCTGTCCCAGAGGCTAGCGCATATAAGAAGGCGAAAAAAACACACTCGCGATGAAATGTTCTCTGAGCTCATGCAGTCCCCCTGCACTGAAAGAGCTCAGCAGAATGCATGGAGGCAAGCAATGTCAGAGTCACTGAAAGCAAAATGAATGCGAGGACAGGAGGGATGAGCAAGATGAGAGGTGGCTGCAGCGTGATGAGAGGAGGCAGGATGCAATGCTGAGGCTACTGGGGGATCAAACTGATATGCTCTGGTGTCTGGTGGAGCTGCAGGAAAGGCAGCAGGAGCACAGACCACCGCTGAAGCCCCTGTGTAACTGCCCGCCCTCCTCCCCAAGTTCCATAGCCTCCTCACCCAGACACCCAAGAACGCGGGGGAGGGGCTCTGGGCACCCAACCACTCCACCCCAGAGGACTGCCCAAGCAACAGAAGGCTGGCATTCAATAAGTTTTGAAGTGCAGTGTGGCTTTGTGCTTCCCTCTTCCCCCATCCCTCCCAGGCTACCTTGGCAGTTATCCACCTATATGCGTGATGAATTAATAAAGAATGCATGACTTTGAAACAACAATGACTTTATTGTTTCTGCAAGTGGTGATCGAAGGGGGGAGGGCGGTTGGCTTACAGGGAAGTAGAGTGAACCAAGGGGGCAGGTTTTCATCAAGGAGAAACAAACAGAACTGTCACACCGTAGCCTGGCCAGTCATTAAACTGGTTTTCAAAGCTTCTCTGATGCACAGCGCACGCTGCTGTGCTCTTCTAATCGTCCTGGTGTCTGGCTGCATGTAATCAGTGGCCAGGCAATTTGCTTCAACCTCCCACCCCGCCATAAACGTTTCCCCCTTACTCTCACAGATATTGTGGAAGCAGCAATAACAATGGGAATATTGGTTTCGCTGAGGTCTAACCGAGTATGTAAACTGCGCCAGCGTGCTTTTAAACATCTAAATGCACATTCTACCAATGCACATCCAAATGCACTTGCTCAGCCTATAGTTGAACAGCTCCTTACTGTTGTCCAGGGTGCCTCTGTATGGCTTCATGAGCCATGGCATTAAGGGGTAAGCTGGGTCCCCAAGGATAACTGTAGGCATTTCAACATTCTCAACAGTTATTTTCTGGTCTGGGAAGTAAATCCCTTCCTGCAGCTGTTCAAACAGACCAGAGTTCCTGAAGATGCGAGCGTCATGTACCTTTCCTGGCCATCCCGTTAAACGTCCCTTGTGATTCACCAGTGCGTGCAGCACCATTGAAAAGTACCCCTTGCAGTTTATGTACTGGCTGCCAAGGTGGTCCGGTCCCAAGATAGGGATATGCGTTCCGTCTGTCGCCCCACCTCAGTTAGGGAATCCCATTGCAGCAAAGCCATCCACTATGACCTGCACATTTCCCAGAGTCACTACCCTTGATAGCAGCAGTTCAGTGATTGCATTGGCTACTTGGATCACAGCAGTCCCCACAGTAAATTTTCCCACTCCAAATTGATTCCCGACTGACCGGTAGCTGTCTGGCATTGCAAGCTTCCACAGGGCTATTGCCACTCACTTGTGAACTGTGAAAGCTGCTCTCATCTTGGCATTCTTGCACTTCAGGGCAGGGGAAAGCAAGTCACAAAGTTCCATGAAAGTGCTCTCACGCATGCAAAAGTTTCACAGCCACTGGGAATCATCCCAGACCTGCAACACTATGCGGTCCCACCAGTCTGTGCTTGTTTCCTGGGCCCAGAATCGGTGTCCCATTGCCACCTGGATGTCCAAATTGCCGGGTCTCAAGCTTTGAGAGAAGTCTTTGTCCATGTCCTCATCACTCTCGTCACCGCGCTGCTGTGGAGGATGATGGTTAGCATAAAAGCGGTGGAGGACGACGGTTAGCACCACGCACATTTCCCGAGGAAGAACACACGTACCTGGGAGCCCATGACAGACAACATGGAGAAATTTGCTATTGAGACAATAGCAGCAGAGCAGAGTTGCAGTGGAAGCGGTGTGTGACGACTGTTAGCAGTCCTACTGCACCGTCTGCTGCCAGCAGCACCCAGGACACAACAGCAGCAGTGTCAGTGAGCTGAGCTGAGCGGGCTGCACACTTGCCCCATGGTATGGCATCTGCGTGGAAAAAAGGCGCAAAACGATTGTCTGCTGTTGCTTTCACGGAGGGAGGGGCGACTGACGACATGTACCCAAAACCACCCGCGACAATGTTTTTGCCCCATCAAGCATTGGGAGCTTAACCCAGAATTCCAATGGCGGCGGAGACTGCGGGAACTGTGGGATAGCTACACACAGTTCTGTAAGTCGATGCTAGCTCTGTGCACCGCTCTGTAAGTCGATGCTAGCCACAGTAGTGAGGACACACTCCACCGACTTAATGCGCTTAGTGTGGACGTACACAATCGACTGTATAAAATCGATTTCTAAAAATCGACTTCTATAATATCGACCTAATTTCGTAGTGTAGACATACCCTAAGTGTTGCCTCCCTGTGTTGTTTCCTTTTGCTGTTAACATTGGCTATTGAAATGAGCATGCATTGTATCTTATCCAGTTTAGCAGTTTTTCTTTGAGGAAGTTATCAGTTCCACACAGAAATCTCGTTTATGTCTCTATGGAAATCAGCGCAAAATTGTGAGTCAGAACTAAGTTTACATGCAACTTTACTGGTTGCCAGCTAAACCACATGTTTTAAAGTTGTTTTGATTACAATTAGTTGTGGCCCTGATCCTGCAAGGTGATCCATGCTGGTGGGTTCTTATGCCCATGCCATTTCTCATTGTAAAACACATAATTTATATGGTTTTATCTTGAACCAATGTCTATATTATGACTAAGCAACACTTTGTATGGATCTGTTTCTTTCAGTACCCTTACTTTATTTCATTTACTAAAGTATTCATTACCTAAATATTTTTACCTTAAACTTTGAGAAATGCGTATATGTTCATAGAGTAACTGGTATGGACAGGTTTCAGAGTAAAAGCCGTGTTAGTCTGTCTTCGCAAAAAGAAAAAGAGTACTTGTGGCAGTGAGTTTGTGTGTGTATGGGGGTGGGGGGGGTGAGAAAACCTGGATTTGTGCTGGAAATGGCCCACCTTGATTATCATGCACATTGTAGGGAGAGTGGTCACTTTGGATAAGCTATTACCAGCAGGAGAGTGAGTTTGTGTGTGTGGTTTTTGGAGGGGGGTGAGGGAGTGAGAGAACCTGGATTTGTGCAGGAAATGGCCCACCTTGATTATCACACACATTGTGAAGAGAGTGGTCACTTTGGATGGGCTATTACCAGCAGGAGAGTGAGTTTGTGTGTGGGGGGGCGGAGGGTGAGAAAACCTGGATTTGTGCTGGAAATGGCCCAACTTGATGATCACTTTAGATAAGCTATTACCAGCAGGACAGTGGGGTGGGAGGAGGTATTGTTTCATGGTCTCTGTGTGTATATAATGTCTTCTGCAGTTTCCACGGTATGCATCCGATGAAGTGAGCTGTAGCTCACGAAAGCTTATGCTCAAATAAATTGGTTAGTCTCTAAGGTGCCACAAGTACTCCTTTTCTTCTTGGTATGGACAGGAACCCGGGAAATGGTTTCCAGGAAACCTGACAGGAAACGTGATGATGATAATGATTTGCAAGACGTTGAAAAATACTGATGCAGTGTAAAAATTGATGGAGAATGCAAAGCAAAATTGATGGTGACTGCATAGCATGCAATATAAAAATGGAGGAGGAGACCACATAGTAAAGAGATATGGAGTACTGCCTCTAATGATTTGTGATTTTTTTTAATGAGTTAAATATTTTTAAATTGCTATTTACCTTACAATATAATCTTGATTCTGATATTAGACTAAGACTGCTGACAAAGGGCATTGATACTGTAAAACAAGGAGCTTCATTGACTTTAATGGCAATTTTGCCAGTGTTAAATGATTTATAGGGTAAGTAAATTAATGTTTCTTACCTATCCAAAGGAATCAGCCCACACATCCAAAAAGTATGAAACATTTTTATTGGGAAAAAAAGTCTTTTCTGTATCACTATTGTTACAGAATTTAAACCAAGGATTTTAGTTAACATACTTCTTATTCCTCCAATTTAGTTGGGGTAATTGAGGTTGAGGGAGAACGACGCATTTAGGTTTAGGAGTTGATCTTTTTGTGTTGTGGGTTGCCAGATAAAACATTTAGACATGGTTTGACACTGGTAGTTGGAAGCTAGGAAGAATTTTACTGGAATAGAAAAAAGGAATGGAAAATAGTAGCAGCGGGATTGGACAAACATGGTGTGGAGTTTGGTATCATTGATGGAAATGGAGAGAGTGTGTTGAGGGGCTGGGGGGATATGATGAGAAGATATTTGTGATAAGAAGGTAGGGTTCAGTTACGTAGGTTTGTGAAGGCAATAGCAAGCTGTTTGAACTTAACTCAGTGGAGAGTCCGGGATTTCTCTCTCTGTTTAAATTGCTCATCTAATACCACGCATATACATGTATAGTACTATAAAATCAGTAACAATTTTAAAATATTTCTGGAGTTATCTACATCCTCTGTAACTGTGTGGCAAATTGTAGGACCCAGCGTGGGAATATAAGGCTCTTCTGTTAATTTTGGGTTTAGAACTCTGCAGGAAGTTGCAGAGTAATTTTTGCTTACTTATACTAATGAATTTGTCTTTTTAAACACAAACCCAGAATATCAGAGGGGTTGGTGTCTCTTTTTGTGGAAGAGGGCACTGGGAGCAATGATGGAAAAAACCCTAGGAGCCTGTATTGGGATATACAAACCCCACACTGGAAAGGATGGGGTTAAAGAGCAGCTCTGGCCCCAGGTGGCCCTGCCTCACCCCACCTGAAAACCTGCACAGGGTGGAGGAAGAGCTTGGAAAGGGGAACAGAGTAGCTCATTGGGAGGCAGACAGTGAAGGTGAACAGACCTACTCTCTGAACTCCTGGGAAGGAGTACCACAGGAGCTCTTGCTGTCTGAGGCATGGCTAAAGTGACCTGACCAAGCCTATACAGAAGGAACCTGTGACTCTCTGAGCATTAGAGACTTTATCTTTGTGTTTTAGTTCTTTACGTTAGCCTGTGGCAGTGCAGTGGATGATGTGCAGAAAGAGGATTGGTAAGAAGTGATCCAGGGAGGCAGCTTCATAGCACATCGGGATGCAGGATGTAGCTTCTTACCATTGGATCATGGATCAAAGCTGAGTGGGGAGGGTGGTCACAAGCTCCCCTACCAACACCTATAGATGGATGATCACAGAGGCCTATCCCTGATGCAGGGAACCTAGTTTTGGGGGAGAAGGCCAAAGATAAAGTGGCCTGAATTGCATGATCTCAAACCAAGGGAGGACCTCTGAGGCCTTCTGCTTAATCCTGAAGAATTCCCCCATTGTTGAACTTCTTATACATACCCCAGAAGGGTTGTATGCAGTGTTGTTTTAGCCATGTTGGTCCCAGAATATTAGAGAGACAAGGTGGGTGAGGTAATATATTTTATTGGACCGACTTCTGTTGGTGAGAGAGACAAGCTTTTGAGCCACACAGAGCTCTTCGCCGGAAGAAGAGCTCTGTGTAAGCTCAAAAGCTTGTCTCTCTCACCAACAAAATTTTGTCCAATAAAAGAAATTACCTCACCCACCTTGTCTCTCTAATACTCCCGAAAAGAACAGACTTGAATTTGTAACCTGGTCAGACGGCAGAGTCACGGCACCACAAGTGGAGCAGAAGGAAGATAACCTGCAATACCTCTGACCAACTACTAGCTAGCACCAATGTTGAATGTCTGCCTTTACAGAGCCAAAGTGAGAAGAAAGCTTAGACTGTGCCCTCCATGTACTAAATCAGGGCTTTGAAGCTGTGCTCCAGCTCCGCGTCAACTCCAGACAAAAACCTGCAGCTCCACTGCTCCGGAGCTGCTCTGTGCTCCAGCTCCGGGCTCCGCTCCAAAGCTCTGTACTAAATAAAAGTTGCTGTTTTCCCTTTAAGGCAAGTTAGCTTTATGTTTGTCTACATTACAGTTTTCTGTAGTTTTCTCTTATATTTCATATTAAACACACTTTGTGGACTTTTTAGTCTCCAAAAGGAGAATCCACAGAGATGTGTATCTCTTAAAAATAAATAAATAAATACATACATAATTTTTTTAAAAAAATTCCTTACCTGTAATTCTTGTTCTCAGAAGATTATATATGTGGGTGTATGTAAAGTGGTAATCTACAGAGAGAGAGATATATATGGATTATCATTGGCTCATCTTGCTATCCTCCGAGTTTGGAGAGTTCTTTCTTTCCAATATATCATTTTTAAGCACTGCCTTCTGCTTTTGCAAGAAAGTGATCTAGAATACAGAGGACAGTCTAGCAACCTGATGCAGAGGCTTGCAAAGCACTCAAACTTTAATATGTAGGTCTCATCTGAAAAGTGAGTTTTTAATATGACATTGTGTGGTGCCATGTTTTGTGGTTTCTCAATGACTCTTATCTCAAAAGTTGCTCAGTTCACAACTTGAACTATCCTTAGACTGCTGTTCTCTTATATAAGCAGTTATTGACATTGCAATAAAGACCAAATAATTAATTTTTCATGCAGCAGTAGAAAATGATACTTTATATTAAGGAATGATAATACAATATGGAAGTTGGAAAAATCCATATGTCAGGAAATTGTGCCGTTGAAATTGGCTGTGGGGAGGAGGGGTGCTCACTCTGGGCCCCTCTCTCCACTGCCTTACATCTTGCATAGTCATACACCCTGTAAAGTGAGTGTAAAACTCTATGAAACTGAGATTGCTACATACATTTCAAGGCAGTTGAGAATCTGCATTGAACAACACTGGTCATCATTAGTGATTTTATTAACCAAAAAGTGTAGGTGTAAGCAACTTGAGTTCAAACCATTTAGAACCCATGATGCAATGATTACTAAAATGTGACTTGTTGCTGATACTTTAACACATTTCTGCCACAAATTTACAACAGTTACAGCAGCAGAATTTAAAATATTCAATTCCATTCAGTTTCATTGTGACTTATCAAGGAAACTACTGATCTGAATAAAGAACTGTTTTCCATAGGCAAAAGCTGTTCTTTTTCCAGTTCCCATTAAGGGCTTCTCTATAGTGCACTGAGTTCGGACTATGGGGGTATGAATAGCAGTGCACACCACACCGCTGTGCTGTAACTCCAAATGGGGGAGGTGCGAAATGTACTACATTAATGTGAATGAAGAACCTTTTAGTTCATGCCTGCAGCGTCCACATGAGAGAGTTACAGAGCAGTGTAGACAGATATTGATGTTGTCTCCTGTAGCACTGACTTTAGACACGGTATTAGACTTTTTAGAATAATAATTCTTTGTGGCACTATTCAAAAGTTTTATACAGTTTCACTCATTCTTGCATATCCCCATGATGCTTAAAACTAAAATCTTCAATCATTTTAATTCTCTTGTTTTCTTTTTCATTTTTGATTATTTTTTCCAATTACTGTAAGCTGCAAAAACAGCAGTAGTGACAGCAATTGATGATTGAATGGTCATAGAGAAGAACCTATATTGTCTTGAATATTTTGTTACATCGTGGTCTCAAATGTGATGCTGTATATCAAGTTACACAGAAAACGTCACATTTTGCAACAGACATATCTTATGCCATCTATGAATTGTCAGTTGATTCTTCTGCAGCTGTGATTTAGTTACCTTTTCTCCTAGCCAGCATGGTGATACGCTCACTTTACTTGCAGTTCAGCCATGTAGTCCAATTTAGTTACTGTTTTGTTTGTCATTGGTAATTTGGACTCCTCTTCATTCAAGCTTTCCTTTGGAATTTCTTCCTGTTCTAGACTTTATATGGCACTGAGCTAGCTCTCCAGCCTTCTCTCCGACAACCTTAGTTGACTTCCTCATAGATACATCCATTTCTTTGCAAAAACCCAGGATACTGCCTTCCATGTATAGCTATCTTACCCAGTTGCACTCCCAGCATAGAATCATAGAACTGGAAGGGACCTCGAGAGGTCATCTAGTCCAGTCCCCTGCACTCAAGGCAGGACTAAGTAATATCTAGACCAGGGGTCGGCAACCTTTCAGAAGTGGTGTGCGGAGTCTTCATTTATTCACTTTAATTTAAGGTTTCACGTGCCAGTAATACATTTTAATGTTTTTTAAAAGGTCTCTCTCTGTAAGTCTATCTATTATATAACTAAACTATTGTCATATGTAAAGTAAACAAGGTTTTCAAAATGTTTAAGAAGCTTCATTTAAAATTAAATTAAAATGCTGATCTTACGCCACCAGCCTGCTGCCAGTCTGGGGTTCCATTCACCTAGGCCAGCAGCAGGCTGAGCAGGGCCTGCGGCCAGGACCCTGGCTGGCAAGGGGCCAGCAGCCAGAACCCCAGACCGGCAGCAGGCTGAGCAGGGTCAGCAGCCGAGACCCAGACTGGCAATTGGCTGAGTGGCTCAGCCCGCTGCCAATCTGGGGTCCTGTCCGCCAGGGCCCCGCTCAGCCCGCTGCCGGTCTGGGATCCCAGCCCTGCCCACATAGAGTGGGTACTACCTTCTCCCTGGTTCTAGCCCATTCTCTTCCTCTCTCTCTGCACTGAGCGAGGGTGGGAGTGCACGGAGCACAGGGCTGGGGATGAAGGAGCAGGCTGGGGGTAGGCGGTGTAGGGTCTGGCCAGGAGCTAGAATGAGGGAGGGGGCTCAGGAGGTTTGGGTGTGGAGTGCTTACCTGGGCAGCTCCCATTTAGTGTGAGGGGTGCAGGTGGGAATGTTGGGGGGGAGGGGCAGGAGCGCCCGTTTGGTGCTCAGGGGGGGGATGGGAATGTGGGGGGTGCAAGAGCCAGGGCATGGGGTATGGGGGGGCTGGGTATGTGTGAGGGTGCTGGAGTCAGGGCTGGGGTCATGGGGGATGCAGGGGTCAGGGCAGGAGGCTAGGGTGTGTGGAGGGTGCAGGGGTCAGGGCAGAGGGCTGGGTGTGTGTGAGGGGGGTGCAGAGGGCTGGGGGTGTGGGCTAGGGTCATGGGGGTGCTCCCAACCCCCTGCCCAGAGCAGCTCATGGCAGGGGGCTGAAGGGGATATGCCCTGATTCCACCCCCCTTTCCCAAGGCCCCGTCCCCACCTCTTCTGTGGCTCCACTTCTCTCCCTCCCTTGCAAGGGCCATCAGCTGATCAGCGGCAGGGAGGAAGAGGAGGAGGGCAGAAATCCAGCAAGCTGGGGGAAGAGGCGGGGAAGGGGGGAACTTGCCTGCCCTGCAGCAGCAGCCAGCAGGACCAAGCTTCTTCACCCTGACCTCGGGGGGGGGGGGGGGGGGGCAGAGAAGAGTGGGCTGGGGCGGGCAGGATTTTTAATGGCATGCTGCTGCCTGCCGGGGTCCTGGCCGCCGGCCCCACTCAGCCCGCTGCTGGCCTGGGTTTGGCAGCAGGCTGAGCGGGGCCGGTGGCTGGGACCCGGCAAGCAGTAGCGTGCCATTAAAAATCGGCTCACGTGCCGTCTTTGGCACGCATGCCATAGGTTGCCAACCCCTGATCTAGACCATCCCTGACAGGTGTTTGTCCAACCTCTTAAAAATCCCCAATGATGAAGATCCCACAACCTCCCTAGGCAATTTATTCCAATGCTTAACCACCCTGATAGTTAGGAAGTTTTTCCCAATGTCCAACCTAAACTGCCCTTGCTGCAATTTAAGCCCATTGCTTCTTGTCCTATCCTTAGAGGATAAGAAGAACAATTTTTCTCCTTCCTCCTTGTAACAACCTTTTATGTACTTGAAAAGTGTTATGTCCCCTCTCAGTCTTCTCTTCTCCAGACTGAAGAAACCAAATTTTTTCTATCTTCCCTCACAGGTCATGTTTTCTAGACCTTTAATCATTTTTGTTGCTCTTCTCTGGACTTTCTCCAATTTGTCCACATCTTTCCTGAAATGTTGTACCCAGAACTGGACACAATACTCCAGTTGAGGCCTAATCAGTGCAGAGTAGAGCAGAAGAATTACTTCTTGTGTCTTGCTTACAATACTCCTGCTAATACCAGGGCCGGCTCTAGGATTTTTGCCACCCCAAGCACAACATTTTTTGGCCACCCCTGCTTTTTTTTTTTTGTGCCCCCTGCGCCAGGCTCCACCCCAACTCCACCCCTTTCCAACCGCTTCCCCAAATCCCCGGCCCTGCCTCCTCCCCCGGGCATGCCACATTTTCCCCATTGCTTCCTGCGGCTCCCCTCCCCCCCCCGAAACCTCTCACCCTAGCTCACCTCCACTCCACCTGCTCCCCTGAACATGCCACCGCTCTGCTTCTTCCCCCTCCCTCTCAGGCGAGGGAGAGGCAGTGCATTCAGGGGAGCAGGTGGAGCGGAGGTGAGCGAGGGTGGGGTGGAGCGCAGGAAGTAACGGGGGGGTAGAGGAACCACTCCCTGTCCCAGCTCACCTCCACTCCACCACCACCGCCTCCCCCCGAGCGTGCCGCCGCTCAGCTTCTCCTCCCTCCCTCCCAGGCTTGCCACGCGAAACAGCTGTTTCACGCGTGGCAAGCCTGGGAGGAAGGGGGAGAAGCAGAGCGGTGGCGGTGTGCTCAGGGGAGCAGGCAGAAGCGGAGCGGAGGCAAGCTGTGGTGGCGGGGGTACATTTCTAGGGGAGACATGGCCGGTGCCGGAATGCCACCCCTAGAAATGTACCACCCCAAGCACCTGCTTGTTTTGCTGGTGCCTAGAGCCAGCCCTGACTAATACATCCCAGAATGTTGTTCGCTTTTTTTGCAAAAGCGTTACACTGTTGACTCATATTTAGCTTGTGATCCACTATGACCCCGAGATCCCTTTCCACAGTACTCCTTTGTCAAGGTTCCTCCCCCACTCTGAACTCTAGGGTACAGATGTGGGGACCTGCATGAAAAACCTCCTAAGCTTATCTTTACCAGCTTAGGTCAAAACTTCCCCAAGGTACAAAATATTCCACCCTTTGTCCTTGGATTGGCCGCTACCACCACCAAACTAATACTGGTTACTGGGGAAGAGCTGTTTGGATGCGTCTTTCCCCCCAAAATACTTCCCAAAACTTTGCACCCCACTTCCTGGACAAGGTTTGGTAAAAAGCCTCACCAATTTGCCTAGGTGACTACAGACCCAGACCCTTGGATCTTAAGAACAATGAACAATCCTCCCAACACTTGCACCCCCCCTTTCCTGGGAAATGTTGGATAAAAAGCCTCACCAATTTGCATAGGTGACCACAGACCCAAACCCTTGGATCTGAGAACAATGAAAAAGCATTCAGTTTTCTTACAAGAAGACTTTTAATAAAAATAGAAGTAAATAGAAATAAAGAAATCCCCCCTGTAAAATCAGGATGGTAGATACCTTACAGGGTAACTAGATTCAAAACATAGAGAACCCCTCTAGGCAAAACCTTAAGTTACAAAAAAGATACACAGACAGAAATAGTTATTCTATTCAGCACAGTTCTTTTCTCAGCCATTTAAAGGAATCATAATCTAACACGTACCTAGCTAGATTACTTACTAAAAGTTCTAAGACTCCATTCCTGGTCTATCCCCGGCAAAGACAGAATATAGACAGACACACAGACCCTTTGTTTCTCTCCCTCCTCCCAGCTTTTTAAAGTATCTTGTCTCCTCATTGGTCATTTTGGTCAGGTGCCAGCGAGGTTACCTTTAGCTTCTTAACCCTTTACAGGTGAGAGGAGCTTTCCCCTGGCCAGGAGGGATTTCAAAGGGGTTTACCCTTCCCTTTATATTTATGACATCCTTCCTAGGCAGTCATTTCCCATTCTGTATGTGTGCAACTGATTGTTCCTTCCGAAGTGGAGTACTTTGCATTTGTCCTTATTGAATTTCATCCTGTTTACTTCAGACCCTTTCTCCAGATCATTTTGAATTTTAATCTTATCCTAGAGACCTTGTTTCTGACTAGTCTTGGTCACTGTTGCATAGTACTAAAAGCTTGTACTACCTAAAAGTAGCAGCTAAGTAGGATATGGCTCTGTAAAACTACCAGTATTAATGGTAATGTTAACCCTGAAATTTCCTTGGGATATGTAGTTTGTAACCTGTGTTTAGACTATAAGCTCTTTGGGTCAGGAACCTATCTTCTGTGTGTTTTCTGTGAAATGTGTAGCGTTCTTATGGGTGCTATAAACAAATGAAAAATAGAAGTTCCATTATTCTGTGAGGAGTCTGCCGTGTCTCAGTGGTGGCATTAGTAGCTCAGTCCTGCTATTAGATTGGGGACAGGCAGGGATCTGCTCCCCAAAAGATACCAGGAAGAGAGTATCACTACCCCTCCAATCACATAAGATTGGGCAACAGGCTTAAACAGCCATTGCCTAAAATAGCTGGGAGGATAGTGTTACCTACCAGTGCTAGGGAAGAGGGTTGTTCAGGCCACAGCTCTCCCTCAAATGGTAAGCAGATATTTCCAGAAGATTGTTAGTGGAGCAGGTCTTTGAGGTGGATGATATGGGTGGCTTTCACAGGCTGTGGTGAAACTTGCCTGAATTTGCATAGTGTTAGTTTGAGGTGAACTTTTGTTTTCCGATTCAAGTTAATCTAAAATTGAAAGAAACTCAGGTTATAAAACCATGTGAAGCAAACCCACCGGTGAGGTTTGCTAAAATTGAAAGGCTTTTATTCAAGTGGCCTCTGCACAGTCCTACTCTCGGGATGTGCTGATGGTTCATTCCAAGAGAGGGAATATTCAGAGGTCATCTTGAAGAACTCTGGTTACAGGTGAGTAACCTTCCTTTTGTTACAGCAATAATTAAGATAAAACAATCAAGATAGCTCCTGACATTTACGATTTGAACTTTATTTCAACATTTCAGTTTTAATAAATCTGTGATGCTATTCATTTTAATTTTAAAAGTTAATTCTTTTAAACTTATGGTGGAATCTTAACAATGAGAGATGGAAATGACTTATTAGGTCATCATTCCCATCCGCAACTATAGTAGATTGCTTCTACAGTATGCTGTTGAATGCTTTTTCCAGACTAGTTTAAAATAACTCAAGTGATGGGGCTTCCACCACTTCCCTTGGGCACTTATCCCACAGTTTAATAGACCTTTCTGTTATGAAATGTGTTTTGATATTCAGCTTGAAAGTTCCTTTTTGTTCATGACATTATATGTAGTTATAGCTCCTTGGGTGACTCTAGAGAATTCCTATTCCTCTTTGGATGAATAATTTATCATAGTTATATATATTTAGGTTGTTAAATCTTTCCCCATGTATCAGTACTTGAGAAACTACTATGTGAATAAAGCTATATTTTTTTATTGTATTTTATAAGTCAATTCCTGAAGAGTTAATAATTTGTTTCTTGACTTTGAATTCCATTCAGTTTGTCAACATCTTTCTGCTGTATAAGCATCCATAATTGTTTGGGGCCTTCTAAGAGTGATGTTTCTATTCCTAGGTAAATCTGCAACTACTGCATTATTGGTCCATGACCTGACACCTATTCATATAGGTCAATATTTTCAAAACGGACTATGATTTTGATTGCCTCCGTTTTGGGTACCCAACTTGGTTTTCAGAGGGGAGGTACTCAGCACTCTCTAATTAGGCCTTTTCAAGGTTTTCTCAAGTTGAGCACCCAAAAATTTAACACCCAAAATCACTAGTCATTTTTGAAAATCTTGGCCATAGAGTCTCATTTGCTCTAATGAGCATAGTATTGCATTGCAAGTGTCTAACTGAAAAATCTTTCTTGTTTCTCAACTATATTTGCTTATATTTTTCCATAGGTTAAAAAGTGCGTGCTAATTGGGATTCCCTTTAGATCACTTTTAGATTTCTGTAATTGACCGCCTTGTAGAGAAATGCTTCTCCAGGAATCTTTCAACCGGAATAACATAAGCTTCTGTGGTCTGTTTTTAGTGCACATTGACAAGGAGCTTTATCCAGCTCTACCAGTGTATGTGATCTAATTATAAATTATTAGATTTAATTTTCCAAATTCAGTAAATATAGCCATTTAATAGTTAGCATATCATGTTTCAAAACAAATTAGACAATTTTAACCTTTCTTATTGAACAAAGACTAATCCCGAAGGAAGTAAATAGTGAATTAGAGTATATTGAATTCGTAGTTTTTGAAAAGATAAGACTTAGTAGTTGTCTCTCTCAATTCTGTATGTGTATTTAATTTGAATGATTTTATTTGTTTTGATTTAGGTTCTCTGAACACTTTTTAGCCCTTTATTTATTGCAAATGTTTCTAATGCTAATGTCAGAGCTGAATAATTTCCCTTTTCATGCTTTGAGACTTGATATGCTTGCCATAAATTCCACTTTCCTCCGTTCCAATACTACAGTTCTTCACAGAGTGGTATAAAAAGTTTTTCTAGGCCAGGGAAGTGCACTGGCAAAAGTAAACAGTCTATCCTTTTATTTGTCAGATCTGCAGCTATTCCTAAAAGCAAGGCCTCAGTCCTCCAAGGTGCTAAGAACTCTGTCCCTAATCCAGCAGAGCACTTAAACTTATGCTTAACTTTAAACTGGTGAGTAGTCCTATTGATGTCAAGTGGTATATTTCATCAACATGTTTCTAAGAGTTTAAAAGCCTTCTGTCATAGGGTGAACCATTTTCTGCACAGATCGTGTTTGCAGTTTTTCCAAATGTGGTATCTTTTCTGACTGGCATTAAGAAGTTTGAATTGGCAAGTATCTTTATTTACCAGGGAAACTAAAAATAGGTCCTACGTGATCTGAGACAGGACAGTAAATTGAGTTTGGCTAACTATTTCAAGAAACATAAATGCCAGCATAAGAAAATAGTATCTAGAATTCCTTGTAATCTTTTCCTAATTAATAATGGAGTTTCCTAGGGGGTATTGTATTTAGCAGTTAAATTTGCTTATTTCTTTTTTTTTAATAGCATATCACTAGTGCATGGAGATCCACAGAACTGGTACTGCACAATTGATTGCTTTCTTGCAGTGTTTCTGTGGCATATTTTATTATGCTGTGTGATTAACTGTGGAAATCATATGAAAATATTAATTGTTAATGTGCTATGAAAGAATCAGAAGACCAAATGACTTCATCTTAGTTGGACCAGTTTTAAATGAACACAACAATTATCATGCTAGTGGAGTACTGAAAGTCTGCCTGTGCTGAGCCACTTGATCTTTCATTATAAGGGCTCACATATAGAAAATAATATTGAGTTTCTGATTTACAGATCAACTCCATTTAAGGTACAGTTTACTTTCAGATAAATGTCTGTTTGTAACATCCACAGCTTTGTATTTGTCTGTAGAGATGAGACAGCTAAGTCAGGAAATTATGGGGCTGTTTTTCCATTTCAGTACTCCAGTTTTACACCAGGGACAGCATATTTTTGCTCTGTTGATATCATAAAACTCAAATAATATGGAGATGAATCAGGACCTGAGTATCATTGATTAGTGAACTCTCCTGTCCACAGGGAGGGTGAGTGTTTAGTTAATAATTCTTCATAAATACTAAAGCCCCAAACCTGCATTGTGATCCACGCTGGTGGACTGCTGCACCCCTGTGGAAGTCCGTGGAGCTCTGCCAGAAGGCAGCAATCTACCTGTGCAAATCACAATGTAGGATTGAGGTCTATGCATTTATATAGTGCTTTATCATTTGTAGATCTTAATGTAATTTACAAAGATGGGCAAACATCATTATCTCCATTTCACAGTCAGGAAAACAGTGGCTCAGAGAAGTGAAGTGACTTGTCTGAGGTTACACAATACCTCGATGGCAGAACTAGGAATAGAACACAGGAGTCCTGACTTCCAGTTTCTTGTTAACCCTTAGACTACCTCCCTATCATATCACTGTTACCCTCATCATCCCTTCCCTACCATCTGGTTTTTTTCATTACACACTTGCTGCATCTTGTCTTAAACTAGACTATAAGTATTTCAGGGCAGAGACTGTCTTTTATTATGTTTGCACAGTGCCTAGCTCAATGTGGAGCCCTGATTCTGATGCTATTGTAATATAGATAAATAATAATAATAAATGATGTTGCACTATTTAATCCAAATTTTATTAACTACAGATTTCTCTCACAAAAGCAAAAAATGCACTGTCCTACCCTCCGCCAAAAAAACAAAACAAAAAATATTGTTGCAAAGACTGAATCATACTCTTAGTAGAAAATGGGAGATTTCCAGCAGTATTCTTATATCTGTTATCATAGTGACTGTGGTGTTCCCACTCTTCACATTACCTCAGTGTGCTTTTGTAATTGTATCTGTAGCATTTTTAAGACTTAATGTTCCCCCTATAAACAGAATTTTTTTCTCCATTTTGCCAACCAAATGTATGTAGTAGTAGATAAAACATTCATGGCATTTATAAAACATTTATGGCAGCCTCAGGAATGTAGAAACAAATCAAAATGCCAGTGTAAGAATTCTGTTTTTTATCAAGAACTGCATACTAGGTTTATGTAGTTATTTAGTCAAAATAACACAATGCGGTGTTTACTGCATGTATTTAACACAAGCCTCCTGGAATTATGTTACACTGGGAACATTCACAGTATTCAGTGTCTTTCTACCTTGTATAGTGTGGTGGTCTAGTTTTAGTAGTATACTGTGTGCAATGATGCAGATCATAGAGAAATATTCTGGAGGAACACACTTATAAGACAGACTCCAGTGACCATGCTAGTTTCTTCTTGAGTATGTTTAATTCCAGTTATAGAGAATTCTTATTTAGTTATATTATTAGCAATTACTATAAAACTTTAATATTTAGAGCACTGCTTAGATTAATTCCAAAGAATAGTGTGGTATACAAATAGCTGCTATAGAGCTCTGGTTTAACTTAGCAACAATTTAGACATTTTATTAACTTGAGGAGAAAATTTGAATGAATACATTTCTTTAGGGCAAATCCCAACTCCTTTTTGACAGTCTGGGAAGAGAATTCTTTCCTTACCATTCCTGTGGATACCTTTCACCCCACATGTGCACCTGACCAGCTATCCTTGCTCTATGCAGAGGGAGGGATTTGGTCCTTAGTGATGGTCGAAGTCAGGAATAAAAACAAATGATTGGAAATCTTTTTAGTGAGTACATAGATAATTTACTTCTGCTGAATTTGCAATGTCAAGAACATATATAGTGCAAAAGGAGGATATGTACTATGTTTCAGTTACAGATATTTTACACTTTATTGTAATTTTTGTATTAAATGTCATGTCATACTATTTATTTAAATCCCAAGTGTTTGTAAAATGTACTAAAGGCTAATTTTCACTGTTACTTGGTCACAGGTCAAGAGAGGGGAACCTCAAATATGTAAAGGCCTTCTCAGATTTGATAAAGCATTCTTATAAAAACAAACTGACCTAAATTCAAGAAGGTGCTTAAGTTTAAGCACATAAGTAGACCTGTTGACTCCAATGGGAGTACTTGTGTTTAAAGTTAGACAAATGGGATTACTTTTGTGGTTAAAGTTAGACTTGTGTTTAAATATCTTACTGATTTGAGGCCCTTGTTTAAAAGTTGTCATCCTTTTTACAGGGCAGCTCTGTTGTCATAGCTATATGTTTCCTTTATTAATATTTATGCGAAATCACTGACTTCAATTTCTGAAACAAGTTGCTCTAGTTCCAACAGGCTGTTCTTTGCCTTCTCTAGGTGTAATGTATTCTAGGACATTTTAAAGATATTAGCAGTGTGAGCTTAATGCTTTCCTGTAGGACGGTTTATAGTGCTATTGAAATCTAAGAGGATTTGCATTAATAATGAGGAAAGCAATACAGTTTTAAAAAGTGTATACAGATGTTTCCTAATGTAGTAAGTCTGTTGCTCTAAAGGCATATGATCACATCTGGAAAATTACTATTGCATGTCTTGGCAGTTTGTTAAAAATTGAAAACTTTTAAAACTAACTGGTGTTTTGATAGATTACGTTCAAGGTCACCTTTTGTTTAAATGATGTTTTGTTTTCTGTAATTAGACCATGCCAGGTGTATTAAGTATGTAATTAAAAACAGAAGGCTTGACTACTTCAGAGTAAATGAGAACAAAATACAAGGTCATTATTCGACTCTAGTAAGTCTCCAGATTAACAGTGCACATGGAACTATTTATAAAACTTTTTGCATGGTCAAGAATTGCTTTAGGTTGCTGACCATGGCTTTTAAATTAAACTACTCACAGATTTTTACGTAAGTACCTGTAGTGTAGAAGTATGATCCAGTTTCTAGTGCTGAACTTGAATGAAAATCTGAAATTGTATAATATTCAATTTTATGGCCCAAATGGATAATAGTAATAATAGTAACAATGCTTATAAAATATCCAGCATCATGTCTGGGCACCCCTTACTAAGATTATGGTGGTATCAAATCTCTGCGTGAAAAATGAAAAAAACCTCTAAAGAGGAACAAGGAATTGTTGTGAGTAGGGGATGAGTTTGGTTCCCTAGGAGACTCATTAGGGGTTCCATCCATATATCATGGAACCTCCAAGGTCTGCTGAAGTCAAGATGCCAAGGTCCCTTGCCTCTGCACTAATGCACAGCCTCCCTCCTGCTAAAGTTTCTGCATTTTCCACAGCATGGAGATGGGGGTTGTGTAAATTACTCTTCGGTAATATAACCCTTAGAGGTTCGGTGCTGGAGAATTTGGTGTAACCCAGGAAGCAGTCTTGCTCTCCCCTCCCAATCTGTAGAATACATAATAGGTCAGACTAAAGGTTTGTTAGGTTAATTTGTTGAGGGGGAAAAATCTTTCACTTACCAATACATATTTTAGAAAAAAGTTGAGTGCATACCTCCTATACAGTAATATGCGTGCTTTGTAGCTGCAATATATGCAGATTGAAGCACTTAGTTTTGCCTTCAGAATTGAAGATACTTTAGTCTACAAGGTAAATAAAGTTAAGAACATAAGAATGGCCATAGTGGGCCAGACCAATGGTCCATCTAGCCTAGTAGCCTGTCTTCCAACAGTGGCCGGTGCCAGATGCTTCAGAGGGAATGAACAGAAAAAGGTAATTTATTAAGTGATCCATCCCCTGTTGTTCAGTCCCAGCTTCTGGCAGTCAGAGGGTTTAGGGACACCCAGAGCATGGGGTTGCATCCCTAACTTGTTGGCTAATAGCCATTGATAGGTTCATGGAGAATAGGTCTATCTAATTCTTTTTTTAACACAGTTACACTTTTGTCCTTTACAATGTACCGTAGCAAGGAGTTCCACAGGTTGGCTGTGTGTTGTGTGAAGAAGTACTTCCTTAAGTTTGTTTTTAACCTACTGCCTATTAATTTCATTGGGTGACCCCTGGTTCTTGTGTTATGAAAAGGAATAAATAACACTTCCTTATTCACTTTCTCCATACCATTTATGATTTTATGAACCTCTATCATATTGCCCCTTAGTTGTCTCTTTTCTAAGCTGAACGGTCCCAGTCTTTTTAATCTCTCCTCATGTGGAAGCTGTTTCATACCCCTAATCATTTTTGTTGCCCTTCTCTGTACTTTTTCCAATTCTAATATATTGCCTTTGAGATGGGATGATCAGAACTGCACGCAGTATAGTGCATATCATGGAATTACACAGTGGCATTATATTTTCTGTCGTCTTATCTATCTCTTTCCTAATGGTTCCTAACATTCTGTTAACTTTTTTGACTGAGGCTGCACATTGAGCAGATGTTTTCAAAGAACTATTCACAATGACTCCAAGATCTATTTCTTGAGTGGTAACAGCTAATTTAGACCCCATTATTTTGCATGTATAGTTGGGATTATGTTTTCCAATGTGCAGAACTTTGCTTTCAATAGCTGCAATACCTTCTCCATGTTGATAAAGGCAAAATAATGCACATAGAAAGTTTAAGGCTAAGATTTCTAAAATTACCAGTGATTTTAGGTGCCTCAGTTTTTGAGAGCCCAAATGGAGATGTCTTAAAGAGGCCTGCTTTTTAGAAGATGAAGAGCATCCGTCCTCTAAAAGTCAGTTCCTTTGAGGTGTCTCAGATTGGGCACCCTGCCATGAGGCACCTAAAAACTTGGCTGAAATATAAGATACTTCTACAATATATTCTGTTTTTTTTCTGACATTTATATTTTAAGTGTACATGTACTGTGCAGAAGAAAAGAGTTTTATATAATATTAGAAACACAATTTCTTCATGAGTCTATTGTACGCTAAAATTCTTTTCAATTAGAGAAACCCCTTTTTTCTTTAGTGTGTGGGGAAAAAAACCTCCCTTCATTTAAAAAGTGACATAGGATCTCAAAAGAGTTGTCTTCAGAATGAGCAGCAAGAGTAGAACAATTGTTGCTTAAAATAGCATTTTCAGTCTCATAGAAATACATTATTTTCAGCAACCATTGCAAGTTGCTGAACTTTATACTTTTGATATATTTTATAAAGATAAATGCAGAATGGTGACACAAAATTTTAGGAAAATTCCCTTCATTGTTTATATTTCTGTGTTTACTGTAGCAGTAATTCGGTAAGCCTCTGATAATGCTAAAGTATGGGCCAGAATGAAAGGGTGTTCTTGGGTCCCCTGTTTGCACTTCTCCCCTTTCTCAAGATCTCAGTATCATATTAGATTCCTAAGTAAATAGGAAGGCGTTCCATAATACCAGTTGGCTATTTTAGCAGCAATCATCTGAGCATGATAGCATTTGATGGTGTTTGGCTGAAAGCCTAGTGTATATTTTTCTTCAGATAGAGTTCTTTTTCTTCATAGTTTTGATGTTTTGTCTTAATTATTAGTTAATTATTTCTGTAGTTGTATCAAAATCTTTGTATCTGTGAAAATCTTTCCTTAGGGTCTGCAACCAAACCATCCCACTGCTCTCTCACTTAATGATAATTTCACTTCTAAATCTCATAAACGAATGCAACTAGATTCTGTGCTGCACATCCTGAATTCTGGCCCCCAAGAGGAAAGGGAGCAAAGGTAACTTTATGCATCCTAAATTCTGTCTGCAGTGGGGGCTGGTACAGCCTCCAGCATAAGGTAGAGCTGCTGTAATTGATGGTAGCCTATACATGGCTGCCCATGGGCTCCTCTGCAGTCCAAAATCCAAATAGCACTGAATGTTATGGCTACTCCCCCTCCACATGTGCCCATCCCTGGCAGAGTAGGGTCACGTATGTCATCTCTGCACAATTCCTGCATCAGGAGAATCCTACTCAGGCTTTTGCAGTCCCTTTATGGCCTTAAACACATCTGAAGTTGCCAAATGGGAGCCAAAATCTGGCCCAATGTCTCTGGATCATGTAAGTGCTATGTAAGCATGAACCTCCTGCCTCAACCATGTATCAGACTAGTATCATAGTGCCAAGCAACCCATGTTGACAAATACCAATTTTAGTTTCATTCCACAAAAGGTTGTTTAAAATAAATTAATGAACAGGGATAATAAGTTTCCAAATGTGAGTCTACATGTCCTTCATTTTTCTTCAAGCCTAGTTCTAGTGGCCATCTTTAATGGAGTGTCTCTGTTTGGTTTCGCTGTTGGAAGTGATTCTCTGCTGGTGCATTCATACATAGAAAGGCTTATGCTGATTCATGGAATGAGAAAGAGGCATCCAGCAAAACTGCTACTTTTTGTTACCTCTGTTAATTACATGAATGTATGGTTGTGGAGCAGGTGATGGAAAAGAGCAAGATGGGACATCTCTCTATAGGTACATCTGAATCTGTTAGGAGAAAACTGCAAGAAATGGCTTCAGTCATATTTTCTAATGGCTTGTAATGCAGCATAAATCTTTCTTTGTATACAGGCTTGTGAAACAGTATTTGGTGCTGTTTCCATGCTCCTCTTTCTCCTGGTAACTGAATTCTGTCCCCTGTGATGACACCACACTGCACAGGGCCTATTCAGGATTTTGGGGAGAGTTAGTAAGATAATTCTGGAGTACTAATTATTTTGTAATCAATTCATATTGCCAGTAATTCAGGGCAGTTCTGAGGGAGGGCTTCCCACATAATTAATATCAAACATGCTGCCTAGAATGGGGGGCCTTTCACATTATAGGAAGGAATCCTGCTGCTAGCATCAGTGCTTTTAGGAATTTCATGCTATAAAGATGCACATTCATAGGAAGATCTCAACTCAGTAATTTTGGAATTCCATCTCAATTATGTCATGTCAACATTTTCCCCATTTTCCATCCTCCTTCAGTGAAGTACTCTCATACTTCACAAGCTGGGTATTAAGTGGCTCTTGGTTTTCATATGCAGCAGACTAGTACTAGACAATAGGTCACTATTTTACATTGTTACTGATGCTTAAGATTAAATTTAAAATTTGTTCAGTCAGAGCTACATTGATAGTACCTGTGATCAATTCCGATCCTCCATCTGTTCACGCATCCGGGCAGAGTTCCTCTGGGTGGCATCCGCTGGCTCCCTTGACGCCTTCGAGGAGCAGTGGGCGCTTTCCAGGGTTCTCTGCTCAGTGTCCCCATCAGGTTCCCTTCATTTGACCCTTTTATTTCGCACTCCCGTCCCTATTATTTCGTTAGTTGTTCCCTGGAATCATTTGGAATCATCTGGAGGCCCTGGTGATGTCAAGGAATTATGACGTGATTGGAATAACAGAGACTTGGTGGGATAACTCACATGACTGGAGTACTGTCATGGATGGTTATAAACTGTTCAGGAAGGACAGGCAGGGCAGAAAAGGTGGGGGAGTAGCACTGTATGTAAGGGAGCAGTATGACTGCTCAGAGCTCCAGTACGAAACTGCAGAAAAACCTGAGTGTCTCTGGATTAAGTTTAGAAGTGTGAGCAACAAGAGTGATGTCGTGGTGGGAGTCTGCTATAGACCACCAGACCAGGGGGATGAGGTGGATGAGGCTTTCTTCTGGCAACTCGCAGAAGCTACTAGATCGCACGCCCTGGTTCTCATGGGTGACTTTAATTTTCCTGATATCTGCTGGGAGAGCAATACAGCGGTGCATAGACAATCCAGGAAGTTTTTGGAAAACGTAGGGGACAATTTCCTGGTGCAAGTGCTAGAGGAGCCAACTAGGGGGGGAGCTTTTCTTGACCTGCTGCTCACAAACCAGGAAGAATTAGTGGGGGAAGCAAAAGTGGATGGGAATTTGGGAGGCAGTGACCATGAGTTGGTTGAGTTCAGGATCCTGACACAGGGAAGAAAGGCAAGCAGCAGGATACGGACCCTGGACTTCAGGAAAGCAGACTTCAACTCCCTCAGGGAACGGATGGGTAGGATCCTCTGGGGGACTAACATGAAGGGGAAAGGAGTCCAGGAGAGCTGGCTGTATTTCAAGGAATCCCTGTTGAGGTTACAGGGACAAACCATCCCGATGTGTCGAAAGAATAGTAAATATGGCAGGCGACCAGCTTGGCTTAACGGTGAAATCCTAGCGGATCTTAAACATAAAAAAGAAGCTTACAAGAAGTGGAAGGTTGGACATATGACCAGGGAAGAGTATAAAAATATTGCTCAGGCATGTAGGAATGAAATCAGGAGGGCACCTGGAGCTGCAGCTAGCAAGAGATGTCAAGAGTAACAAGAAGGGTTTCTTCAGGTATGTTGGCAACAAGAAGAAAGCCAAGGAAAATGTGGGCCCCTTACTGAATGAGGGAGGCAACCTAGTGACAGAGGATGTGGAAAAAGCTAATGTACTCAATGCTTTTTTTGCCCCGTCTTCACTAACAAGGTCAGCTCCCAGACTGCTGCGCTGGGCATCACAGCATGGGGAGTAGATGGCCAGCCCTCTGTGGAGAAAGAGGTGGTTTGGAACTATTTAGAAAAGCTGGACGTGCACAAGTCCATGGGGCCGGACGAGTTGCATCCGAGAGTGCTAAAGGAATTAGCGGCTGTGATTGCAGAGCCATTGGCCATTATCTTTGAAAACTCGTGGCGAACGGGGGAAGTCCCAGATGACTGGAAAAAGGCTAATGTAGTGTCAATCTTTAAAAAAGGGAAGAAGGAGGATCCTGGGAACTACAGGCCAGTCAGCCTCACCTCAGTCCCCGGAAAAATCATGGAGCAGGTCCTCAAAGAATCAATCCTGAAGAACTTACATGAGAGGAAAGTGATCAGGAACAGTCAGCATGGATTCACCAAGGGAAGGTCATGCCTGACTAATATAATCGCCTGCTATGATGAGATTATTGGTTCTGTGGATGAAGGGAAAGCAGTGGATGTATTGTTTCTTGACTTTCGCAAAGCTTTTGACACGGTCTCCCACAGTATTCTTGTCAGCAAGTTAAGGAAGTATGGGCTGGATGAATGCACTATAAGGTGGGTAGAAAGTTGACTAGATTGTCGGGCTCAACGGGAAGTGATCAATGGCTCCATGTCTAGTTGGCAGCCGGTGTCAAGTGGAGTGTCCCAGGGGTCGGTCCTGGGTCCGGTTTTGTTCAATATCTTCATAAATGATCTGGAGGATGGTGTGGATTGCACTGTCAGCAAATTTGCAGATGATACTAAACTAGGAGGAGTGGTAGATATGCTGGAGGGCAGGGATAGGATACAGAGGGACCTAGACAAATTGGAGGATTGGGCCAAAAGAAATCTGATGAGGTTCAATAAGGATAAGTGCAGGGTCCTGCACTTAGGACGGAAGAATCGAATGCACTGCTACAGACTAGGGACCGAATGGCTAGGCAGCAGTTCTGTGGAAAAGGACCTAGGGGTGACAGTGGACGAGAAGCTGGATATGAGTCAGCAGTGTGCCCTTGTTGCCAAGAAGGCCAGTGGCATTTTGGGATGTATAAGTAGGGGCATAGCGAGCAGATCGAGGGACCTAATTGTCCCCCTCTATTCGGCATTGGTGAGGCCTCATCTGGAGTGCTGTGTCCAGTTTTGGGCCCCACACTACAAGAAGGATGTGGATAAATTGGAGAGAGTCCAGCGAAGGGCAATAAAAATGATTAGGGATGTGGAACACATGACTTATGAGGAGAGACTGAGGGAACTGGGATTGTTTAGTCTGCAGAAGAGAAGAATGAGGGGGGATTTGATAGCTGCTTTCAACTACCTGAGAGGTGGTTCAGAGAGGATGGGTCTAGACTATCCTCAGTGGTAGAAGAGGACAGGACAAGGAGTAATGGTCTCAATTGCAGTGGGGGAGGTTTAAGTTGGATATTAGGAAAAACTTTTTCACTAGGAGGGTGGTGAAACACTGGAATGCGTTACCTAAGGAGGTGGTAGAATCTCCTTCCTTAGAAGTTTTTAAGGTCAGGCTTGACAAAGCCCTGGCTGGGATGATTTAATTGGGGATTGATCCTGCTTTGAGCAGGGGGTTGGACTAGATGACCTCCTGAGGTCCCTTCCAACCCTGATATTCTATGATTCTATGGTTTCCAGGTCCTGTGGATCCTCCCCTTGGGGGGCGGGGGATCCTTTAGCTTCCTGGATCCCAATAGGATCGCAGGAAAAAAAAAATCAATACCACTTCTTAAAATTTGCAATGCAGACACCTGGAATTAATTACATCCTTTTATTTAACATTATTGCTTTGACATTAGATATGATCTGGCTGTACTTCAATCGTTGCTTCCTAAAAAGATGTCTGCCTAAAATGGCTTTCTCTCAGCATTTCTTTTTAATCGATAGTCTTTCTAGCTTTTGACTTCAGTTTTGCATGTTGTAAATAGATACTGTATACTAAGTTAGACATAACTATAAGATTAAATGTTTTATTAACTATAACTATTAATATGTATCATTACTACAACATTAAAATGTGTTTTTCTTTGCAGCATTTACAAAACTTCATTATTTGTATAATTTTGGCAGGTGATATGGTATCTCATTCTGTAATGCTTTGAAGAGAAATCCATCTACGTTTTTAATATCTAAAATGGGGCCTGCAGGGGATACTTACGTTTATTAACATGGAGTTTATACTTCATATTTGGAAAACATTATTCTTAATGGAGCCATGATCTTTCGATTGTTGTTAACTTTTGAGCATAATTGGTTGCATTATTTTCTAATGGTAAAATGGAGAAATAGTTATTTCATCCTGTATCCTCAAACTAAGTGTTTCAATGTAAACATTTTCTTTGCTGAAAGATCATAATCATGGCTGCATGTTTGTCAGATCTGTCACAGGAGTTATGGACTCCAATTCTTATCGTATTGTTTTTAAATATCCGTGGCTTTCTGAAAAAGTGGTGTGTTTGCGTGCTGTTGGAAGGATGTGATGCCAAACAGCTGAACCAGTTTCAGAGCGAGAACATTGAATGATGCAGGTTAAACCATGAGTTGCATGAGCAATTAACAGAAGGCAGGTCAGGACCTCAGCATAATACTGAGGCAACACAAAGGATTATATTGGTGAACTGTTAGTAATGCCATGAACTCCACCGAAGATAATGGTATTTCTTCCTTTTGCAAGGTAAAAAGGTTTTTAGAAAAGCATTTTGAGAATTAGTTTGTTTTTAAAGTTCAGTTGTAGTATGGCAACTACTGTGTTCAGGTCTGTCCACTCTTTGCACAATACAGCAGAGATCTATTTATTTGCATTAAAATAAGAAAATAAAATGTATTTAGAGGACAAAAGAAAGTCCATGGCACTTGGTCATTTTTTTTAACAATATGTCCATGAGTTTTGCTCTTTTCAATTTATCATGACTGTTTTTAGTCTACATTATGGAGGGAACATGTAGTCTGAAACCTAGTAAAATATTTGCAAAGTATTATAATGTAATGTTTTTTTAAAAAATCAGTTTAGAGAAAATGCATACACTAGATCACATTTAGTCCAGGAGGCTCATAGTCTTATCTGTCCATAGTATTTAAGCTGTTGTGATACAGTTGTGTGAACTTTTTTCCACTCAAAACAACAAATATTTGCCATCTTGCCAATAGCACTTTGGTGTGGACGTTTTCTGGCATTTCTCCCAAAACTTTTGTTTTGGGGTAAAGCAGTTTTTGCATTTGAAAAGCACTTCTGCTCATGAAGCTAGTAAAAAACAACAACATGCAACCAGCCATGAAAGCTTGGAAATGCTTAGTTCCAAAGAAAATAATAGGTATGATCATTTTCTTTGGGGGACAGTGCATGCCGGATTAGATTTTGTACCCATTGCCTGCATCTTACATTGATCATTTTATAAATCTCTAATTCTCTCCGAAGTAATGATAGCCTTCTAGCCAATGGTGTATCAGGGTAGAATTATCAGGTGGTTTAAAAATTTATTAAGACTGCAGGGCTTCTGTGTTTTAAAGTGGCATAAATGCCAGAACAAGACAGACCTCCTTGTAGATTTCCACCCACAATTTGGCAGTGTTGTGTTTTGAAACTTCTGATTACTTGTTTATAGTTGGGCTTGCAAATTAAGTTTGAAAAAACTGTCAGACCTGTTGCCAGAACTTTTGGGAAATATTTGATCTGATTAATGCTGCAGTGATTGTAGTGTATAAAATCAATTTGATCTGTTTTATATTGTGAAAGAGTGACCATCCTGTACAGAATGTTGTGAAGTGACCATGCTCTTCCTAATCCAAAATGATGTATTCAGTATTGCCATGTATTTTCTGTCAACATTAATCTCATCAGTATTTCTAATTATTGAAAAGTTGACTTGTTTTGCAGAAGGAGTTTTGTGCAGTTTAATTCCATAGCATTAAGAGACTGCTGTTATTGTTGTTTCTGGGCAGGGCAACGCATGCCACCATCCACATCCAGGCTGTTTAGGTGTTGCTAAATTCTACCGCTTCTCTTTCTACAACACATCAAAAAACTGGCCATTCAGCTACAATGCTTGTCTATGCCTTTATCTCCCACCATAACTAAACTTCCTTATCCACTGCTGTTCACTCTCCCCTTTGCCTAACAGCTCCCCTTTGCCTATTGAATCAAGTCTAAGGGCTTGTCTACAATGCCCCCACAAGTTGGATTACAGGGATATGAATAGCAGTTTGCACGAAAGTGCTGCACTGTAACTTCCTTGTGTGGACGCTGCAGGCACGAACTAAAAGGTTCCTAGATCATATTATATAATCCTATTCAAACAGGATTGCATTAATGCAAACTGGGAATCTTTCAGTTCACGCCCACAGTATCCATATGGAGGAGTGCAGCACTGCTATTCACACCCCCTTAGTCCTAACTGCAGGCCGGTTCTGTGTAACTCAGTCTGTATTTCTACTTTTTTCTTTTCAGATTTTACCTTGATCCTTTTACTCCACAATTGAGCCAGATTCATTGCTCCCTTAGTTTCCTTCTCCTCTTCATACCTTCTACCAGACAGTCCCCTCCATCTGAAATGACTTCACTATCATATTGTGTCAGTTTTCCTTCCTCTCCTCATACAAATCCCTCAGGAACCCCAGTTTCTTTTATGAACCCCACAAATATAAACCTGTTAATATAAGTGTATCGCTATCCCAGTTTATTATTAGCAACTAAAAAGACTGTGTGTTATTATCAACTTCTGTGTTGGCCAGTGCAATCTTGTCTGATCATCATCTGCTTTTTACATTTTAAGTTCCTTGGGACAGGGACCATAGGTTAGATTCCACCCAAAAACACCCTGAGGTGTGGTGATACCTAACTTTTAGGCACCTAGAAAATCACTGGGATTCACAATGCCTGAATTTGGTACGTAAGCTCCCTATACAACGCATGGGGAGAGATAGATGCCACAGAATGGGATTCACAAAGACCCGCACACTAGGCAGCTCCTCACCTAAGTTCCCTCTAAGCTGTGTGGCCGGGCAGCCACCCAGCAAGCTATCAAGTGCCATGCACTTCAGGTGTCCCTCCTCCCACTGCCTGCTGCTCCTGCCCTCTGCCTTGAGCTGCTCCCACGGGAGCCTGCTTGCTATGCAGAGCGGATGGGAATGGGGATGCTAATATCAGTGTGTCCCCCTCCTCCCACCCCTATACCCCACCTCTGCAGAGGTGGGAGGGGGGATGTGACAGGACGCAGGAGTGGGATGGAGGGAGCTTGCTGGTGGCTGCTGCTGCTGTCTGCTTTGAGTGCCGATCTACTTAAAAGGGCAATGTACAGCAGCAAATTATAGGCCTGAAAAGAAACCGTAACGCTCAAGGTTTTAGTGAGGCTCCACCATTTAGGCTGCATTTCTCCATCATCTGAAATTCTGCGCTTCAATTAAAACCATCCCTGAGTTTCTATCTTTTTCCATTGTGAAGAGAGAGAGAGAGTCATAACACTTTAAATTGATGTGTAAACACTAGAATGATTGTAACTTCCACAGAGCTGCCTCTGGTGGAGAGAGAGGGCTGGGTCCTCTGTGGAATAAGAAAAAAAAAGGGGGGGGGGTCCCATTCAGTGAGGAATGCGGTCTGGATCTATGTTGCTGGGGACTGGGGCAATGGCCCGACTTCTCTATTGGCGCGCAGCTCCATATCAGAGCTGTCAGCCAGGACTCCACCCTTTGGGCGTATGGATACTTTAAGTTTTAGTCCCCTGACTGTAACTCAGAATGGGAGGAAGCCACTCCATTTCTCCCTGAACTCAAGGGGATGCTGTATATACACACACTTTTTCCTCCTGTGCCCATGTATACACACCAGAGCTTTAAGGAAAAGTACCATATAGCGTGAGAGTTAGCAATATTGATTACCTGAAGGGAAGCTGCAGTCCACTAGGGAGTCCTGCCAGGCTGTGAAATACTTAAAAGGGTAAACCCCCTCTCCCCCTCTCTGTCTTTCACATTCACCTCCCAACACATTTTTATGGTGGTGGAGGTGGTGTTACGTCTTGATACTTCCTGCAATGCACATATATTCTCTGTAATTTTATTCTTTCAGAGTACTGTTATTTTAGTTTTTTGACTGGTCTATGCATTTCATAATTTTTATTTCTCTCTTACGCTTAAAATTAATTCTTTGAGTAGTGAGTTCTAAAATGCCTAGCCTGTCCTGGCTGAAGTAACTGTTTTAAAATACATATTATATCTAGATTTTTTTTGTTTCTACTGGTGGTGCACATTACAAAATTCGTTCTGCACATGGATGGAAAAAATTAGAGGGAACATTGCTCCTCACCTAAGATAGTCAATGGGAAATTCCAAGCCAAGCAGGATGTGCTAAGCCCCACCCCTGTTTCAAAGATATATGCTTAAGTCTGGGCTGCAGGAATGCACCTCCCTCTGCTTGGGATTCTCATCTGCAAACCCTGATATAGAAAGAAGCCAAGGTGATGCCCACCTTATAACTTTTAGCCCAGTCACCTGGGATGTGGAAGGCCCCCAAGTTCAAGTCCCCACTCCCAGCAGTGGGGGAGAAGAGATTTGAACTGGGATCAGTCACCTCTTCAGTGAGTTCCCTAATCATTGAGCTAAGGGATATTCTTATGTGAGTCTCCTCATTTTCTCCTTCTGAAGCCATTCTACTGTGGATTATTTTCAGGAGTCATTAGCACAAGGGGACTGTAGTCTGGGTCTCCCAGGTGAGTGCTCTAATCGCCAAGCTACAGAGTTATTCTCAGGCTTGCTCTCTGTCTCTCTCACTCTATCTCTCTGGTCCAATAATTCTTTCATTATTTATCCACAGTGGAATAGCTTCAGCAGGAGAGACTGAGGGAGCTCCACATCAGAATAGCTGCATGGTTAGAGCACTCACCTAAAAGATGGCAAATCCCAGTATAAGTCCCTTCTCCCTCTCAGGTAGGGGGAGGGCTTGAACCAGGGGTCTCCCACATCCCCAGTGAGTTCTCTAATTGCTGGGCTAAAAATTATAAGGTGGACACTTCTTCTTCCAGCGATTTTGTTTAAGCTCATCTTTAAGGGTCTGATCCAGTATGCGAGGCCTGAGCATGCTTAAAAGATTGGGCCCCACAGGTGAGTTAGGCAGAGGAATTCCTGTCTTCCCCCAGGTAGTACATCGGAGTAGGGTTGCCAATTTTGGTTGGACGTATTCCCGGAGGTTTCATCACAGGACATAATCTTTAATTAAAGATTAATCTTTCATTCCTGGAGACTCCAGCAGAATCCTGGAGGGTTGGCAACCCTACTTTGGAGTCCAGATGCTTTGTGTGTGGCTGCAGTGCACATGCTCAGAGGCAGAAACGTAAGTACCTAAAGAGCTTTTATCGAAAAAAATTCAGGCACTGAGAGAGTTTAGGTGCCTACAGAGTCCGGGGTCAGCTGAGCAGGAGTTTTGTGAATCCCAGTGGGGCCTGATTGTGGGATTTAGGTGTCTAGAGGCATACGTTTCTTTGTGAATCTAGCCCCATATCTTTATTTGTATCTTGCATATTGTCAGCCTTAATAAATAATAATCAAAAACAGAATTTGTAATGTTACTAATTTAGGAGCAGTCTAGCTATGATGATGTCATTTGGAAGAACTGAGTCTGAATCCCTTAAAAATGCAATAATATGTTATAGATCTAGGTTTCTTCCATTTGCCTGGACTAGGCTAAATCCAGGTATCTTTTTCTGTTCTTGAGTTGTTATGGCACAATAGCTTGTTAGTAAATCATACTATTTTCTGACTCCATTTTGCTCAGGATATGTGTTATATGTGTGGATTTTATAATTTTTGCATATTTTCACCTTTCTTATCAAAGTATTTTTCTTAATTACGGCTCATGTTTACAAAATTCAATAAAAAGTTTCAAAAATGACTGTAGCTGGAAAGATTTTAGCTTTGGCTGTGTTAATCCTTAAACAAAGAATTTATATTTATATTTATTTAATTATATACTTAATTTATATTATTTCTTTTACTGTACAAAAAGCTTTCATTTTGACTAAGTCACATATTGATTCTGCCATTGACATACAGACATGCACCCAGTATTTATTTTTATTCAGCAGAAATTAATGTATTAAAGGTGTTTAGCTGGTAGGTAGGAATGTCATATTATCCGGCCTGTGTGACTTGCATGTCAAACAAAATTCAGGCTGCAGGGTGTTTTCTCTTCAAGGTCATTGGAAAGGTGAACAGCAGAGATGAAATGATATCATTCTATGTTTACATTTATTATACAGTGCAGTAGTGGGGCAAGCAGGAAAAAAAAAACCCACTACATTTGAATTCCTTCATAACTTCCTAAGTCAATTGTTGGTTCCTTCAGCTGGAAGGAATTGTAGAGAACCATGTAGAACTAACAGCAGTTTAGCTATTACTCTATTCTGGCTTTGAGTGCTTTTATCTATTTATATAATACTACAGTATAGCAGCATTATTGGAAACAAGATACAGTGACAACTCTGTAGGAGAACTTAAACCTGTAGGACTTGATTCTTCATCTAATTTATAGCAGTTTTCACCAGAGGAGTTACTCCTGATTCTCCCTAGTGTGAGATCAAGAATTAGACACCTAATTTTTAATTTCTTTTAATGCCATTTCTGTTAATTGTTCATTCAAAATATTCCCCCTTCTCACTACAAGCTGCGGCAAATGCCCTTTAAGCTTTAAGGTGTACTGTAGCAATATTCTGACAAGCCAAATTATTTGGCTGTTTTTATCGTCTGAGTTTTAGTCTTATGTAAAACATTCTAAATTGCATTGCATTCTTATTGGCTTTTGAAATACTCGTGTTCCTGATGTTACCCCTTGAGAGTGCTATCAGCAGGTCCCAGCTGGAAGAGATCTCATAGTGCTGGTATATTCCCTCAAAAGATCTGTCTAATCTATTTTTGGTTTTTTCTAAGGTTCTGATCAATGAATGTGGGCACTCTACAACAATTGAAGATAATGTATAATATGCCCTATGACAATATCCCCCAAAACATCCTTGTTCTCAATGTGCATATTTGAGTGGGTCCCTCCGCCTTTCCTTCTTGTGTTCTACAGTACTTCTCCCTGTCAGTCTCCTTAATTGTGGGTTCTTGGGAAGATGCCATTGTTGGGGCTTTATTAGAGAGGTGGGACTTTCATTTAGATCTAAACATGTTAAGAGTCCGACTCAGTGTGACCTTTTCTAGTAAATGTTCCAGAGCTGGGACCCTGTCACTCAAATACTTTGTCCCCCGACATCTGACAGTCTTATATTGGATTTTTCTAACGGAAAACATCCCTCTAGAGCATACTGTGTCTGCAAGGGAAGGTCATGACTAGGTAGGTGATCTTTGAGGTAGCTTTTCATTGGTGTCTAATCTTAATTTTCATTTCAATTCTCACACAGTTTAGCTCCTCCCATCTTTCTGCTCCTGTCCCTTCTTGGTTCTCCGTTTGCTGTCACCAGCCTTCTGTTTTCACACTGTTGTTTTTGTGACCATCCACGTTGTTCCTTATACATGGGACCAAGCCTTAGTCATCCTCTCTAAGACGTATTTATTTACATATATAATATACAAATTAAATAATGGAGCCCACAGGACACAGGCTTCTTTCTTCTGCTTTTATGCACCTCACCTCTGTGTTTTATTTGTTCACTGACTTCCTAGATTGTGACCCCTCTGAATTTTCCAGGCTGTGGTCCCTTGATCACTTGTGCTTCACAAAAATTGGATTGATTGCATGATACTGTTTTTTCTCCTTGTCCCTAGCTATTTGTTTACATTCAGACAGCTAAAAATACACAAGTACTTACCTAACACAGTACACTCCTGTGTATCGAAATGGCCACAAGTTTTGGATAATCAGACGTGCTGATAAATGGAAGTGCTGTTAATTAACTGAGGTCTATGTTGGGGACAAACTGTGGATTTGGATAACTAAGACTCTTGTATTAAGGGGAATTTGGATAATTGTAATTATACTGTATTAATTTTCCCTGTAAGCAGTTGCTGTAGTTTGCCACAAGGACATTGTTTGGTTAGGAATGGAAGAACAGGTGGTCTGTGAGATCGATAGTTCGTTGATTCTCTGTGAAATGTATCTTTTTTTCTGTTTACCTAAATTGTAACTCGATCCATTAACTGGCTTTTAACTAAAATTTTGCTGCAGGTTTAGTAATTTCTGACATAG